>NC_064825.1:100375028-100975165 GCF_024166365.1 Elephas maximus indicus | reverse complement strand
CTAATGATAAAATGTAAAAAAGATAAAACTGCATGATTGTAAGTGCGGTTCATTGTAACTCAAATACTTCATAAGTTGGGGACTAACTGTATTTCTTTTGGTCACTGTAATACCCTCCTAGAGGGCCTGATAATGTTCATTTGCTTCTGGAAGCCTTTGAAAATTCCCCAGTGCTTCTTTTAAGGCTTGATCTGAAAGTTAAGAAATATCTATGAGTAACTCTGGTTTCACTTGTTCCCTTCACAGGTTTCTGAGCTTGAGGGAAAAACAATCTAGAGATTTTGTTTTTCAGCAGAATTATAAAAAGGACAGTGGAATGGCAGCCAGCAGGGGGCTGGGAAGGGTGAGGAGAGAAGATACTACCCGCTGGGAAGGAAATAAAGAGAGAGCTATCAGAGTTTGGGAAGGTGTGCTGGTCACCTGCAGTGGAAGTGAGAGAGAGTATCTACTTCTCTCTATGAGGCTGGAGGATGGGAGCCCAGAAGACCTGGCAGGAGGTGCAAAGAATGAGCAGAAAGATGTGTCTGGTGGGCATGAGTGGTAAAGGGGTTAGCTGGTTACAAAAACAAATGGGCCCTATCAGGGTGGTCAGTGGGACTGGGGGCACTGGGCCATGTAATCCCTGTTCTCTGAGTCCTACCACATGGCAGGGGAAGTGGATACGGAAAGGTCAGCCCTGGTGATGCAGACCGCAGAGGAAGAGTCTCCAGGTCTGGCAAGACACTGTCATAGAAGGACATCACAAATCTTCCTGATTCCCTAATGGATAAAAACCAGAGGCAGGTGACTGTGAGGATGTGGAAATAGCACTGCTTCGAGTTTCAACTCTGCCACTTATGAACACGGGACCCATCACATAGACTTTCTCAGCCTCAGTTTCCTCATCTGTAAAATGGGAATGCTAATGCCCACCTCACAGGGACGTTGGGAGGATTAAATGATAAAAATGTAATGGCAGATGCCAGGCACAAAAGAGTATATGCTGTGTGATTCCATTTATATGAAATTCTGGAAAAGGCGAATCTAATCTATAGTACTGAAAGTAGATCTATGGTAGCCCAGCGTTAAGGTTGGGGAGGATGGACTGCAAAGGGGCACTTTTTGAGATGATGGAATGAGATGTGGTTTCATGGCTGTGTGCATTTGCTAATTGTACTTATTGAATTGTATTCTTAAAAATGGGTGTAGTTGGTGCTGGGACAACTGGATATCCATCCACACATAAGAGAATGTAGTTGGGCCTCTTCCTCATATATTACACGAGAATCAACTCAAAATAAATCATAGACCAAAATACAAGAGCTAAAACTATAAAACTCTTAGAAGAAAAGTAAGAGTAAATTTTCATGACCTTGTGTTGGGCAAAGCCTTCTTTAGTATGACACCAAAAGCACAGGGAGCAAAAGAAGAAGTAGATAAGATAGAATTCATCAGAATAAAAAACTGCAAAGGATACTATCCAGAAAGTGAAAAAGACAACTCACAGAGTGGAGAAAATGTTTGCAAATTTTTTTCTGATAAAAGATTTGTACCTAGAATATATAAAGAATAATTACAACTCAATAACTAAAAGGTAAATAACCTAACTAAAAAAATTGATAAAGGATATCAATAGACATTTCTGTAAAGAAGATATGCAAATGGCCAATCAGCACATGAAAAGAACAACATCACTAGTCATCAGGGAAATACAATTCAAAACCATAATGAGATACCACTTCATACCCACTAAACCAAACCAACCAAACCCACTGCCACTGAGTCATCAAGTAGATTCTGACTCATAACAACCCTATGGGACAGAGTAGAACTGCCCCATGGGGTTTCCAAGGCTGTAAATCTTTACGGAAGCAGACTGCCACATCTTTCTCCTGTGGAGCTGCTGGTGGGCTCAAGCTTCTGACCTTTCAGTTAGCAGCCAGGCATTTCAACCACCACATCACCAGGGCTCCTTCAAACCTACTAAAACCAAACCAAACCCATTGCTGTCAAGTTGATTCTGACTCATAATGGCCCGATGCTGTTGTCAGTGGCCCTATGTTGCTGTTGATAGGTGCTGTCGAGTCGATTCTGACTCATAAACAAAAAGAAACCTTTGCCGTAGAGTCGATTCTGACTCATAGCAACCCTAAAGGACAGAGTAGAACTGCCTCATAGGGTTTCTAAGGAGTGTCTGGTAGATTTGAACTGCCAACCTTTTGAATAGCAGCCGTACCTCTTAACCACTACACCACCAGGGTTTCCTTCTGACTCACAGCAACCCTATATACAACAGAAAGAAACACTGCCTGGCCCTGTGCCAGCGTCACAATCAAAGTTATGCTTGAACCCATTCTTGCAGCCACTGTGTCAATCCATCTCATTGAGGGTGTTCCTCATTTTTGCTCACCCTCTACTTTACCAAACACAATGTCCTTCTCCAGGGACTGGCGCTTGGCTGCTAATGAAAGGTTCGTTGTTTGACCCTACCATCCACTCCATGGTAGAAAAGGCCTTTTGATATGCTTCCATAAAGATTATAGCCTAGGAAACTCCATGAGGCCGTTCTATTGTGTCCTATAGAGTCGCAATGAGTCGGAATTGACTCAATGGCACACAACAACAGGTCTTGAGGGAGGAGGGCTTGCGGGGAATGGACAGTGACAGCTAATGGGTGTGGGGTTTTTTGAGTGATGAAAACATTTTAGGATTGATTAGAGGGATGATTGCACAACTCTGTGAATATACTAAAACCATTGAATTGTACGCTTTTAATGGGTAAATTGTATAGTATGGTATGTGAATTATATCCCGATAAAGCTGTTAACCCCTACGTGTCTGTCAGTTTGTGGTACTGTGGGGGCTTGTCTGTTGCTGTGATGCTGGAAGCTATGCCACTGGTATTCAGATACTAGCAGGGTCACCTATGGAGGACAGGTTTCAGCTGAGCTTCCAGACTAAGACAGACTAGGAAGGAGGACCCGGCAGTCTACTTCTGAAAAGCATTAGCCAGTGAAAACTTTACGAATAGCAGCGGAACATTGTCTGATATAGTGCTGGAAGATGAGCCCCCCAGGTTGGAAGGCACTCAAAAGATAACTGGGGAAGAGCTGCCTCCTCAAAGTGAGTCGACCTTAATGACATGGATGGAGTAAAGCTTTCGGGGCCTTCATTTGCTGATGTGGCACAACTCAAAATGAGAAGAAACAGCTGCAAACATCCATTAATAGTTGGAACCTGAAATGTACAAAGTATGAACCTAGGAAAATTGGAAATCGTCAAAAATGAAATGGAATGCATAAATATCGACATCCTAAGCATTAGTGAGCTGAAATGGACTGGTATTGACCATTTTGAATCAGACAATCATACAGTCTACTATGCTGGAATGACAACTTGAATTCATCGTCAATAAGAATGTTTCAAGATCTATCCTGAAGTACAATGCTGTCAGTGATAGGATAATATCCATACGCCTACAAGGAAGACCCGTTAATACAACTATTAGTCAAATTTACACACCAACCACAGGGCCAAAGATGAAGAAATAGAAGACTTTTATCAGCTGCCGCAGTCTGAAATGGATCGAACATGGAATCAAGATGCATTGATAATTACTGGCGATTGGAACGCGAATGTTGGAAACAAAGAAGAACGATCAGTAGTTGGAAAATATGGCCTTGGTGATAGAAACAATCCCGGGGATCGAATCATAGAATTTTGCGAGACCAACGACACCTTCATTGCAAATACCTTCTTTCACCAACATAAACAGTGACTTATACACATGGACCTCACCAGATGGAACACACAGATATCAAATTAACTACATCTGTGGAAAGAGATGATGGAAAAGCTCAATATCATCAGTCAGAACAAGGCCAAGGGCTGACTGTGAAACAGACCATCAACTGCTCATATGCAAGTTCAAGCTGAAACTGAAGAAAATCAGAGCAAGTCCATGAGAGCCAAAATATGACCTTGAGTATATCCCACCTGAATTTAGAGACCATCTCATGAATAGATTTGATGATTTGAATACTAGTGACTGAAGACCAGACGAGTTGTGGAACGACATCACACATGAAGAAAGCAAGAGGTCACTAAAAAGACAGGAAAGAAAGAAAAGACCAAGATGGATGTCAGAGGAGACTCCGAAACTTGCTCTTGAGCATCGAGTAGCTAAAGCCAAAGGAAGAATTGATGAAGTAAAAGAACTGAACAGAAGATTTCAAAGGGCCTCTCGAGAAGACAAAGTAAAGTATTATAATGACATATGCAAAGAGCTGGAGATGGAAAACCAAAATGGAAGAACACACTCGGCGTTTCTCAAGCTGAAAGAACTGAAAAAAAAATACAAGCCTCGAGTAGCAATGGTGAAAGATTCCATGGGGAAAATATTAAACAACGCAGGAAGCATCAAAAGAAGATGGAAGGAATACAGAGAGTCATTATGCCAAAAAGAATTAGTCAATATTCAACCATTTCAAGAGGTGGCATGTGATCAGGAACCAATGGTACTGAAGGAAGAAGTCCAAACTGCTCTGAAGGCATTGGCGAAAAACAAGGCTCCAGGAATTGATGGAATATTAATTGAGATGTTTCAACAAACAGATGCAGCGCTGGAGGTGCTCACTCGTCTATGCCAAGAAATATGGAAGACAGCTTCCTGGCCAACTGACCGGAAGAGATCCATATTTATGCCTATTCCCAAGAAAGGTGATCCAACTGAATGTGGAAATTATAAAGCAATATCATTAATATCACACCCAAGCAAAATTTTGCTGAAGATCATTCAAAAATGTCTGCAGCAGTATATTGACAGGGAACTGCCAGAAATTCAGGCCGGTTTCAGAAGAGGACGTGGAACCAGGGACCTCATTGCTGATGTCAGATGGATCCTGGCTGAAAGCAGAGAATACCAGAAGGATGTTTACCTGTGTTTTATTGACTATGGAAAGGCATTCAACTGTGTGGATCATAACAAACTACGGATAACATTGCGAAGAATGGGAATTCCAGAACACTTAATTGTGCTCATGAGGAACATTTACATAGATCAAGAGGCAGTTGTTCGGACAGAAAAAGGGGATACTGATTGGTTTAAAGTCAGGATAGGTGTGCGTCAGGGTTGTATTCTTTCACTGTGCCTATTTAATCTGTGTGCTGAACAAATAATCTGAGAAGCTGGACTATATGAAGAAGAACGGAGCATCAGGATGGGAGGAAGACTCATTAATAACCTGCGTTATGCAGATGACCCAACCTTGCTTGCTGAAAGTGAAGAGGACCTGAAGGACTTGCTAATGAAGATCAAAGACCACAGCATTCAGTATGGATTACACCTCAACATAAAGAAAACAAAAATCCTTACAACTGGACCAATGAGCGACATCATGATAAATGGAGAAAAGATTGAAGTTGTCAAGGATTTCATTTTACTTGGATCCACAATCAACAGCCATGGAAGCAGCAGTCAAGAAATCAAAAGACTCAGTGCATTGGGCAAATCTGCTGCAAAGGACCTCTTCAAAGTGTTGAAGAGCAAAGATGTCACCTTGAAGACTAAGGTGCGCCTGACCCAAGCCATGGTATTTTCAATCACATCATATGCAGAAGACCAAAGAAGAGTTGATGCCTTTGAATTGTGGTGTTGGCAAAGAATATTGAATATATTATGGACTGCCAAAAGAACAAACAAATCTGTCTTGGAATCAGTGCGGCCAGAATTCTCCTCAGAAGCAAGGATGGCGAGACTGCATCTTACATACTTTGGACATGTTGTCAGGAGGGATCAGTCCCTGGAGAAGGACATCATGCTTGGCAGAGTACAGAGGCAGCGGAAAAGAGGAAGACCCTCAATGAGGTGGATAGACACAGTGGCTGCAACAATGAGCTCAAGTATAACAACAATTGTAAGGATGTCTCAGGATTGGGCAGTGTTTCGTTCTGTTGTGCATAGGGTCGCTATGAGTCGGAACTGACTCGACGGTACCTAACAACAACAACAAAGCTGTTAAAAAATGGGTGTGTTTCGTTGTATATAAATGATACCTCAATAAAGTAGATCGAAGATTCAAATATACGTATATAAATATATTCCTGGGTAGTGCAAACTGTTCACACGCTAGGCTGCTAACCAAAAGATTGGAGGTTCGAGTCCACCCAGAGTTGCCTCAGAAGAAAAGCCTGATGGTCTACTCCTGAAAAATCAGCCATTGAAAACTCTATGAAACACAGTTCTACCGTGACATGCATTGGGTCACCATGAGTCTGAGTTGACGTGATGGTATTTAGTGGTTATATATTATATACATATGTACACGCACACACACAAATATTTATTGAGCACTTCCTAAGTGTCAGGCACTGGCTGAAGGGCTTTGACAACAAGCTTTCATTTCAGCTTCACAGTAGCCCTATGAAGTAGATGCTTTTGTACCCTCAGTTTCAAATGAAGAAACTGAGGCACAGAGAGGCCAAGTTACTTGCCCAAGGGAGGGAGTCAGGATCCAAAGTCTCAATCAGTCTGGACAAATGTCAAGCATCCTGGGTTCATTAGCTTTGGCAGCTGCAGCACAGAGGGTGTTGGTACATGAGGAACGGCAGCAGCTCAGGACATGGAGCGAGGGCCCCGCATCTGCTGCTAGAGTCAGGAGGGACTCAGGAATCCCTTGAACAGGGAAGGCCTGTAGAGAGCAGCTGTCTGGGTGCTGCTAGACACTCTGTGAGCCAGAAAAAGCCCCTGTACTTGCTGGTATGCAGCGTTTGTGAGGTTAAAAAAAAAAACAAAAACAAAAACCAAACTCAGTGCCATCGAGTTGATTCCGACTCATAGCAACCCTACAGGAAAGAGTAGAACTGCCCCATAGAGTTTCCGAGGAGCACCTGGCGGATTCCAACTGCTGACCCTTTGGTTAGCAGCCATAGCACTTAACCACAACGCCATCAGGGTTTCCTTGTGAGGGTAGGGGGCATATTTATGCTACTATGGAGACCGTGCCTTGTGCCAAAACCCAGCAAGGTGCTTTTCATTAATTAACTTATTGAGCACTGTACTCACCACAACCCCAAGAAGTAGGAACCACTGCTCCCATATCATGGAGAAGGTAACAGGGGTCAGGTGACTTGCCCAAGGTCAGTCAGTAGCTATGCTGTTGGCCCCATTATGCTCATGGCAGGAGCTGGAGGCCTAGAAGATCTGGGTGCTCAGAAGTACTCCCATCCACCGGGGCCTCAATCCGGGGGGGGGAACACAGGTCTCAGATTCCATAGGCCCTTTTCCAGGCTTGCTGTGGGGTGACAGCACTCTCCCCAAGTTCCCAATCAGCACCCCAAGCCCAGGTCTCCAGAGCTTCCAGGAGCTGTAGCTTTTCTCTGAATATGGCCAGTGTGTTAGCCCAGGGTGATGACTATTCCACAGTCCACACAAGCTGGGTCTGCAATTTTGGCCTGGCTGGGGCTCCGGAATGCAAGGAGACCTGGGTTTGAGTCCTGACCTGGTTTCTGAGTTGATGTGTGATCCGGAGGTCATCACTGCCCCTCTCTCAGCCTCAGTTGCCTTGTTTGTAAAACAAGGGGTTAAACTGTAGACCTAAAGTCCCTGCAGCCCCTGAAAGTCTGTGCTCACAGAGAGTGGTCAGCACAGGGGAGGGGGCACAGGTAGTGGGGGTATGCCTGGCCTGCTGGACGCCAGTGTCGGTGAGGCCAACACCCACTGGTTATCTGGAGAAGTAGAAGGCAAGATCTGAGCCAAGGCAGTGCGCTGGTTAGTTCAGACTCAGTTGGTTTTGTTAGCCCACTTGACCTTGGTGACAGGTCAGGTTTCGGCTTTACAAGCTTGAGTTTCTTTTTGCTAAGCCCCTTCAGGAGCATTCTGTCCAGGCCGGAGGGTGGACTGGTTGAAAGGTTTGCTGGCACCAACTCCTTGCATCCACCCAGGGAGGGCTCAGCCATGCGGGCCCTCCCACCATTATAGGTATTTTTAAAGAGCTTCTCTTTCCCTGAGGGTCTTCCTGTTTTCTGATGTCAGCTGTTTCCTCCCACTGACTGGACTAAGCAGGTGGGGTTTCAGAGAATTAAGTGGGGATGCGGCGATGTGACCCTTCATTAATGCCCTCACCACACAGCAGGGGGCTTGGAGCCCACACTGGGATTTGTTCCCGTGTTTAATTCATGTTCCAGGGGCTTCAGTTCAATGATACATTTATCTCCTGAGAGAGGGAAGAGACACAAGGCAGAGACCCCTACAGACTCAGAGAGAGGCAGAGGGAGGGAGAAAGCAGAGTCTGGGAGACCGACGGAGCCAAAGAGAGAGAGACTGAGACTCGGAGACAGTTCTGTCTAAGCTCCAAAGCACTCAGACAAAAGAGACTCACAGAAGAGAGATGGAGCGGTTGATAAGGGTAAAGTTGCACATCTAGGTAGAGGCAGGAGCTGTCACCTTGTTCAGCCCCAAAGGTGCTCTCTAAAAAAAAAAAACTTTTTTGTTTTTTTTAGAGTTGTGCAAAATGGAGGCCCTGATGGAGAAAGACATTCAAAATGGAAGGAACTAGAGAGAGAGAGAGAGAGGAACAGGAGGATAAAGAGACAGAGACACACACATAACAGACAGGCAGAGACCAAGAGGAACACATACCTATAAACAAACACAGACAACGATAGAGTTTAAAGATCAGAAGAGATATACCAGAGGAAAACAGTGAGACCAAGAATAGAGACAGAGAGAGGAGAGACAGAGAAGAGGGAGAGAGAGAGAAAGGGGTAGGTGGGGGGAGAAAGGTTAACCCCAGATCTGAAAGTTTCAAGATCCCATCAAGGCTCTCTTTTCTCCCCTTCCACCATAGCATCTTTCTCCAGGCGTGAAAGTATTGAAAACCCAGCTAGTTAAGAGCCCTGCTTCGCTTTAGTTCAAAAAAGTCAGAGGAAGCACATTTCTCCTGCATGGTGCCCTTCACCAGATGGCTTCACCTAAGCCCTCCTGATTGCTTTTGTCTGCCATTTTGGCTTCCCCTAAACCAAGGGTTGTCCCAGTTTCCCAAGGGTTGTCAGGCTCTAAGGAGGTCCTTCAGAGGCAGCACCCAGTCCCCATCCCCAGAGGAGGGCAGGATTGATGCCACTGGTTTCAAACCTTCAGTGCTGCCCATGCTCCGAGGTTCAGGACAAATGCCTGGATCATCATCTTGGCCAGTTCACAGGACCTTCCAGCTCAGCCACCCAAGAACAGAAGTCATTGCATTCCTCAAATCTGCCCTATTCCCAATGATGAAGGAGCATTATATGTCCAGTGACCAAGCCAAACTCCTGAGCATCAGCCTCGACTCCCCCAGTCTTCCTCTTCATAGTCAACCGGCTCCAAACTCTGACCCAGTCCTCTGAATAACTTTTGAATCAGATCCATCTCCTTGTCCGCTGTCACATTGGTTTTAACCATCATCACCTCTCCCGTGGGCTACGGTGACAGCCTTTTCGCTGGACTCCCTGTCTCCATCATCTCCCTGCTTCCGCTAGCCCTCCTCTCTCAAATCAATTATCAGCATTATCTTTCAAAAAATATATCCAATTATGGCTTTCCTTTAAATTAAAAACAAAAGTACAAGGAGATTCCATTGCCTATAATAAGATAAACTCCAGACTTTAGCCTGAATTCAGGGTCCTTTACAATCTTGCCCCAAACTCTCCTGCTCTTCCTCTCATTCACTCCCTACTCAGGACCACCTGTCATCCCCCAAACTGATCATTCCCTCTTCCAAGAATGCTCTTCCCCCTGCTTTGATCACCTACAGAACTCCTATGCATACTTCAAGACCCAGCTCATATGTCACCACGTCTTCTGTGATGTCTTCCTTGACAGTTCCAGGAAAAATATATGCCACCTCCACGTTCCCACAGAACCTTGTAAATACCTCCATCTGAGAAGTTGTTATGTATTGCTTGTCTCTGGAGACAGCATGGGACATGAAAATGTGGGGTTTGGACTCGAAGACCTGGGTGTGAATGTTGATGTTAAGTGTTACTGGTTTTGTGACCTTGAATAAGCTATGGTTACAGCTCCAACAAGTGAATAATAAAAATAACCAAATCACAGAGTTTTTTGTGAGCATTAAAATTTAAGGTATGTCATCTGGATCAAAGGAGAATGAAGAACACCAAGGTCACACGATAATTATAAGCCCGAGACAGAAAGGGCCACATGAACTAGAGACTTTCATCATCCTGAGACCAGAAGAACTAGATGGTGCCCGGCCACAACTGACGGCTGCCCTGATGGGGAACACAACAGAGAACTCCTGAGGGAGCAGGAGAACAGTGGGATGCAGACCCCAAATTCTCATGAAAAGACCAGTCTTAATGGTCTGACTGAGTCTAGAAGAATCCCGGCTGTCATGGTCCCCAAACCTTCTGTTGGCCCAGGACAGGAACCATTCCCGAAGACTACTCATCAGACATGGAAGGGACTGGACAATGGGCTGGAGAGAGATGCTGACGAAGAGTGAGCTACTTGTATCAGGTGGACACTTGAGACTGTGTTGGCATCTCCTGTCTGGAGGGGAGATGGGAGGGTAGAGAGGGTTAGAAACTGACAAAATGGTCATGAAAGGAGAGACTGGAAGGAGGGAGCGGGCTGACTCATTACGGGGAGAGTAAATGGGAGTATGAAGTAAGGTGTATATAAGCTTACAAGGGACAGACTGACTTGATTTGTAAACTTTCACTTAAATCACAATAAAAATTATTAAAAAGAAAAAATTTAAGGTATGTAATTTCCAGAACAGTGCCTGGCATACAGTTGGCACTTAATAAACATTTCTTCTAGACACCCTTTCCCATTATTTGTCTCTAGCCAGACAGTTTGCCCTTTGGGGGCAGGAACTGAGTCATATTCATTTCTGAGTCCTGGCACCTGGCACAGTGACCGGCATATTCCAGGTGCCCTGTAAATGTCGGTGATTGACTGAGCTCATTAGTGGCTGGCTTCTCCCAGGCACGCCAGCCTGCAGATACATTGCACAGCTTCCTGGGGTGCAAAACTAGGTAAGGCAACAGTAGCTAGTGGAGAGACCCTTGTAGAGCTACCCCCATGTCCCTTCCTACCTGTGGCCCAGACCTCTGCTAGTCCCCAGACGTGCACCAAAGAATCTCTGTCCCTCCATTTGGCTTCCTAATCTGGCAGTCTAGTTGCCATGGAAACCAGTGTTTTCACACAGGACAACACACAGGGAGACTCAGAAATGCACTGAAACTTGCAAATATATTATGTAGCATAAAAAAGAGAGCCTGGGAGACTGTGAAGTGCAATAAAGGTTTAACTGCTACTTGTTTAGGGGGGAAGCCACCCACAAGACCCAACTGTTTTCTTTTATAATTATTTTTCTTGTATTGTTGCTGCCTTCCCCTTCCCCCGCCCTTGGGGGCAGATTCTAGCAAACCACAGTCTAAGGGCGCTACAGAGCACATTGTCAGCCTTTCAGTCTTGTCCTCCCCAAACATCCTGTCATCCTAGAATCTTCTTCCTCAGAGTCTCTGAAACTTAGTGGGAACCCATTACACATGTCGAACCAGCTCTGTTTTTATTTCCTAATGCCAGGCCAAGGTGGGACCAGAGTAAAGCAATGGAGTGTCTCCTCTCCACCTCCCCCAAAACTATAGCCCTTGTGCTAACAACAGCCTTCTCTTAGGTTTGTTTGGATTCTTATTTTGAAATCGTAGGATGGTGGGGGATTTCACCCACTATACAAGAGGGAGTAAGAAAGGCCAGAATGACCCTCAGAATGAAAACATCAAGAAACCTAAACAAAATATATGAAATAACACTTTTCAAGCTTTGAACAACAGGTAATGTGAGACTGTGAACCCTGAGAGAAGGGAAGCAAGTGAGGTGAATTCTATTGTTGTCCCAGATAACTGATGGGAGATAATTTCCAGAACAGTGCCCAGCAGTCTCACTGAGTTGAGAAGACAGAGATTGGGGTTTGTGTAGGCTGAGGCACCTAGAATTTTCAAGACATAACACAAAGAGAAAATAGATGTAGAGAAGAGAAGGAGTGGAGGTGGGGAGAGAAATCCATTCAGAGACCTGCAGAGGAATGTCCTAAACTAGTATTTGGTTGAGTAACGATTTGTGAACTCATGGAGTGAAACTCGGTTGAGATGAGTGCTGTTGGACAATAGTAGACTGAACAATTCCAGAGTTCATACAGGGCTAGTTTATGTTCCCACTATCCATATTAAATAGATCTCATAACACATGGAGCATCGGATAGTGTCTTCAGAAGGGTGTCACCTTAGTAAAAAAACACCTTAGTAAATGATCTTAATTAGCCTTAGACTAAAGCCTGCTTTGGATATACCCTAATGAACTTAAAAAATAACGCTAAGAAGGATCAAATTGACCTCAAATGACTTAACTGCACTGCAGAATAAAGATCAACACTCTTTACAGGAATACACCTCAAAACATAAAATACACAATTTTTGGCATCCAATATGACCTATAGCCCAAGAGAAAAACCAATCAATTGAAACAAACACAGAAATGGTAGAGATAATGGAATTAGTAGGCTATGGCTTTTAAAAAGTTATTACAAATATGCTTCATATATTACAAATATGCTCCATATACTCATAGAGAAAAACATCAACATGATAGGGAGAGAAACTAAAAAAATATAGAAACACTCAAACGAAAATTCTGAAGATGAAACATATAGTATATGAATTGAAAAAAATGCACTGGATTGAATTAATAGCAGATTAGAAGCTTCAGAAGAAAATACTAGTGAACTAGAAGATAAAGCAAAACAAACTATTCAACATATAAGACAAACTTTTAAAAAACTAAAAGAATAAGGAGGAGAAGGATAAGGGAGCATTAGTGACCTATGGATAATATCAAATGGTCTAATTTATGTGTAGCTGGAGTCCCAGAAATACAGGAAGAAGAGGCGGAAATAAATATTTGGAGAAATAAGAGCTGAAAAATTTTCAAATTTGATGAAAACGATAGCCTATTGATCTAAGAAGCTCAATGATCCTCAACCAGAGGAAATATAAAGAAAACCACGTTAAGGCATATCATGATCAAATTGCTGAAAGCTAGTGATAAAGAAGGACCCGGCAGTCTACTTCTGAAAATAATTAGCCAGTGAAAATCTAATGAATAGTAGCAGAACATTGTCTGATATACTGCAGGAAGATGAGACCCTCAGGTTGGAAGGTACCCAAAAGATGACTGGGAAAGAGCTGCCTCCTCAAAGTAGAGTCCACCTTAATGACATGGATGAAGTCAAGCTTTCGGGACCTTCATTTCCTGATGTGGCATGATTCAAAATGAGAAGAAACAGCTGCAAACATTGATTAATAATAGGAATGTGGAACGTATGAAGTACAAATCTAGGAAAATTGGAATTCATCAAAAGTGAACTAGAATGCATAAACATCAATATCCCAGGTATTAGTGAGCTGAAACAGGGTAGTACTGGCCCTTTTGGATCAGACAGTCATATGGTCTACTATGCCAGGAATGACACCTTGAAGAGGAATGGCATTGCATTCATTGTCAAAAAGAACATTTCAAGATCTATCCTGAAGTACAATGCTGTCAGTGATAAGGTGATACCCATATGCCTTACAAGGAAGACAGGTTAATACAACTATTATTCAAATTTACCCACCAATCACAAAGGCTAAAGATGAAGAAATTGAAGATTTTTACCAACTTCTGCAGTCTGAAATTGATCAAACGTGCAATCAGGATGCATTGATAATTACTGGTGACTGGAATGCGAAAGTTACAAACAAAGAAGAAGGATTGGTAGTTGGAAAATACAGCCTTGTTGATAGAAATGATGTTGGAGATCGCATGACAGAATTTTGCTGGATGAAGGATTTTGTCATTACAAATACCTTTTTTCAATGACATAATGGCAAATATACATGTGGATCTTGCCACATGGAATACACAGGAATCAAATCAACTACATCTATTGAAAGAGGCCATGGAGAAGCTCAATGTCATCAGTCAGAAAAGGCCAGGGGCCAAATGTGGAACAATTAATTGCTCATATGCAAGTTCAAGTTGAAGCTGAAAAAAATTAGAAAAAGTCCAAGAGTGCCAAAATACGACCTTGAGTAGGTCCCACCTGAATTTAGAAATCATCTCAAGAGTAGATTTGAACACTGAACGGTAATGACTAAAGACATGATGAGTTGTGCAATAACATCAAGAACATCACGCATGAAGAAAGCAAGAGGTCATTAAAATGACAAGAAAGAAAGAAAAGACCAAAATGGATGTAGAAAGAGACTCTGAAACTTGCTCTTGAAAGTCGAGTAGCTAAAGCAAAAGGAAAAATGAAGAAGCAGAAGAACCGAACAGAAAATTTCAAAGAGTGGCTTGAGAAGACAAAGTAAAGTATTATGATGACATATGCAAAGACCTGGAGATAGAAAACCAAAAGGGAAGAATATGCTTGGCGTTTCTCAAGCTGAAAGAACTGAAGAAAAAAGTCAAGCCTTGAGTTGCAATTCTAAAGGATTCTATGGAGAAAATATTATACAACCAAGGACACATTAAAACAACATGGGAGGAATTTTTTTTTAATTTTATTTTATACCCAAAAGAATTGGTTGACATTCAACCATTTCAGGAGGTAGCATGTGATCAGGAACCGACGGTACTGAAGGAAGAAGTCCAAGCTGCACAGAAGGCGTTGGTGAAAATCAAGGCTCCAGGAATTGACAGAATACCAATTGAGATGTGTTGGAAGTGGTCACTTGTCTATGCCAAGAAAGTTGGAAGACAGCTATCTGGCCAAACGACTGGAAGAGATCCATATTTATGGCTATTTCCAAGAAAGGTGATCCAACTGAATGTGGAAATTATCAAACAATATCATTAATATCACACACAAGTAAAATTTTGCTGAAGATCATTCAAAAGTGGCTGCAGCAGTATATCAACAGGGAACTGCCAGAAATTCAAGCCAGATTTACAAGAGAACCTGGAACAGAGGATATCATTGCTGATGTCAGATGGATCCTGGCTAAAAGCAGAGAATACCAGGAAGATGTTTACGTGTGTTTTATTGACTATGCAAAGAGATTCAACTGTGTGTATCATAACAAATTATGGATAACAGTGCAAAAAATGGGAATTTCAGAACACTTAATTGTATTCATGAGGAACCTGTACATAGATTGACAGACAGTTGTTCAAACAGAACAAGGGGATACTGCATGGTCTAAAGTGAGGAAAGGTGTGTGTCAGGGTTGTATCTTTCACCACACTTATTCTGTCTGTATGCTGAGCAAATAATCTGAGAAGCTGGACTATACAAAGAAGAATGGGCCTCAGGATTGGAGGAAGACTCATTAGCAACCTGCATTATACAGATGACAAAACCTTGCTTACTGAAAGTGAAGAGAACTTGAAGCACTTACTGTTGAAGATCAAAGACCACAGCCTTGAGTATGGACTACCTCAACATAAAGAAAACAAAAATCCTCACGACTGGACCAATAAGCAACCTCATGATAAATGGAGAACAGGTTAATTTCTATTTTTTTATTGAAGTTGTTGAGGATTTCATTTTACTTGGAATCCACAATCAACACCCATGGAAACAGCAGTCAAGAAACAAAATGATGCATTGCATTGGGCAAATCTGCAGGAAAAGACCTCTTTAAAGTGTTAAAAAGCAAAGATGTCACTTTAAGGCCTAAGGTGCACCTGACTCAAGCCTTGGTGTTTTTAATCGCCTCATATGCATGCAAAAGCTGGATGATGAATAAGGAAAACCAAAGAAGAATTGACGCCTTTGAATTGTGGTATTGATGAAGAATACTGAATATACTATGGACTGCAAAAAAGTACGAACAAATTTGTCTTGGAAGAAATAACACCAGAATGCCCCTTAGAAGCAAGGATGGCAAGACTATGTCTCACATGTTTTGGACATGTTATCAGGAGGGATCAGTCCCTGGAGGAGGACATCATGCTTGGTAAAGTAGATGGTCAGCAAAAAAGAGGACGATCCTCAATGAGATGGATTGACACAGTGGCTGCAACAATGGGCTCAAGCATAATAACAATTGTGAGAATGGCACAGGAGGAGGCAGAGTTTTGTTCTGTTGTACTTAGGGTCACTATGAGTTGGCGTTTAACAACAACAATGATAAAGAAGAAAATGTTAAAGCAGCCAAACTAGACACATTATTTACAGAAGAATGAAGATAAGAGTGACAACAGACTTCTCCTAAGAAACAATGCAAGTCATAAGACACTGGAGTGACTTCTTAAGGTACTGAATAGAGAAAACAAAACTATAAATCTAGAATTTCATACCCAGTGAAATTGTCTGTCAAAAATGAAGGTGAAATAAGTACTTTCTATGACCAAAAAAAGCTAGGAAAATTCATTGTCATTGCCAGCAGACCTGCTACAAGAACTGGTAAGTTCATACAGACAAGAGGAAAATGATACTAGATGGAAATTTGTATCTACACAAAAGAATGAAGCCTACCAAAAATGGTAAATATGTGGATAAATATAAAATTTAGTTCAATGTTTAAAGCAAAAATAATAACAATATATTGTAGGGTTTATAATATAATATAAAAAAATATATAATGTAGAAAGGAAATGTATGACAATAATCACATAAAGGACAGAAGAAGAGTGATGGAAGTAAATAGTTGTAAGGTTCTTACACTACATATAAAATGAAATGATGTATTTGAAGATAAGCTGTAATAAGTTAAAGATGTTTGTTGTAAACTCTAGAAAAATCATTAAAAATAATGAAAAGCAGTACCTCAATCCCTGGGTTACGAACATTTTACTTACATACAACCCATAGTTATGAACTAATCCCTCTAAAGCCTTTTATATTAAAAATTTGAGATGCATACGATGGTTCATAATAACAAATGGTTGCTACTTTGCAACACACATCAAAACATTATTATTATTATTGCTGTATTATTACATTAAAGATGTTTTAGTGTATCTAGAAGTGTTTATTTAATTTTTTGTGCATAGAAAGGTATACTATATACTAAGATGAACATTTGACTAACTGACATTAGGTACAAAGCTTCATACCCAACCGTTCCAACTTACATAGAAATTCGACTTAAAGACAGACTTAGGAACAGAACTCATTCATAATGTGGGGACTGATAAATAAGCTGAGAGAGGAGATAAAATGAAACACTAAATAAAAAGTACTCAATCCAAAACCTACAGAAAATCAAATAGCAGGGAAGACTTTTGAGACTAGCATTACTCTGATGCTAAAAGCAGATGAAGACATTTAAAAGAAATAAAAGCTGCAGACCTCATGTATGCCTCACATAATTAGATGCAAAAATAATTCTAGCATACTGAATCCAGCAATACATTAAAAAGATGACATATCATGACAAAGCGGGGTTTATCCCAGGAAACAACCCAGATGTTCTTCAGCAGATGAATGGTTAAATAAACTGTGGTACATCTACGCCATGGAATGCTGTTTAGCAATAAAAAGTAACAAACTTTTGATACCTAAAATGAGGTGAATTAAGCTCCAGTGAACTAAGCTGAGCAAAAACACCCAGCATCATACTGCTTTTATGTTGTATGATTCCATTTACATGTTGTTGTTGTTAGGTGCCGTTGAGTAGGTTCCGACTCATAGCGACCTTATGCACAATAGAACGAAATACTGCCCAGTCCTGTGCCATCCTTACAGTTGTTGCTATGTTTAAGCTCATTGTTGCAGCCACTGTGTCAGTCCATCTTGCTGAGAGTCTTCCACGTTTTTGCTGACTCTTTATTTTACCAAACGTGATGTCCTTCTCCAGGGACTGATCCCTCCTGATAATAAGTCCAAAGTATGTGAGTCGTAGTCTCCCCGTCCTTGCTTCTAAGGAGCATTCTGGCTGCACTTCTTCCAAGACAGACTTGTTCGTTCTTTTGGCAGTCCATAGGATATGCAGTGTTCTTCACCAACACCACAATTCAAAGGCATCAATTTTTCTTTGGTCTTCCTTAATCATTGTCCAGCTTTCACATGCATACGAGGTAATTGAAAACACTGTGGACTGGGTCAGGTGCACCTTAGTCCTCAAGGTGATATTTTTGCTTTTTAACACTTTAAAGAGGTCTTTTGCAGCAGATTTGCCCAAATGCAACACGTCTTTTGATTTTTTGAGGATGCTTCCATGGGTGTTAGTTGTAGATTCCAAATAAAATGAGAACCTTGACAACATCAATCTTTTCTCTGTTTATCATGATGTTGCTTATTGGTCCAGTTGTGAGGATTTTTGTTTTCTTTATGTTAAGGTGTAATCCATACTGAAGGCTGTGGTCTTTAATCTGTATCAGTAAGTGCTTCAAGTCCTCTTCACTTTCAGCAAGCAAGGTTGTGTCATCTGCATAACGCAGGTTGTTAAGTTATCTTCCTCCAATCCTGATACCCTGTTATTCTTCATATAGTCCAGCTTCTCAGATTATTTGCTCAGTACACAGATTGAGTAGGTATGGTGAAAGGATACAACCCTGAGGCAAGCCTTTCCTGACTTTAAACCATGCAATATCACCGTGTTCTGTTCAAAGGACTGCCTCTTGATCCATGTACAGATTCCTCATGGCCACAATTAAGTGTTCTCAAATTCCCATTCTCCGCAAAGTTATCCATAATTTGTTATGATCCACACAGTAGAATGCTTTAGCATAGTCAATAAAACACCAGTAAACATTTTTCTGGTATTCTCTGTTTTCAGCCAAGATCCATCTGACATCAGCAATGATATCCCTGGTTCCACGCCCTTTTCTGAAGCTGGCCTGAATTTCTGGCAGCTCCCTGTTGATATACTGCTGCAGGCTGCTCCTGAATGATCTTCAGCTAAATTTCACTTGCATGTAATATTAATGATAGAGTTTGATAATTCCCGCATTAGGGTGGTTTACCTTTCTTGGGAATAGGCATAATTATGGATCTCTTCTAGTTGTTTGGCCAGGTAGCTGTCTTCCAATTTTCTTGGCATAGACGAGTGAGCACTTCTAGTACCGCATCTGTTTGTTGAAACATCTCAATTGGTATTCTGTCAATTCCTGAAGCCTTGTTTTTCACCAATGCCTTCAGTGCAGCTTGGACTTCTTCCTTCAATACTATCTGCTCTTGATCATATGTTGCCTCCTGAAATGGTTGAATGTCAATCAATTCTCTTTGGTATAGTGACTCTGTGTATTCCTTCCATCTTCTTTTGATGCTTCCTGGGTCATTTAATATTTTCTCTGTAGAATCCTTCAGAATTGCAACTCGAGGCTTGACTTTTTTCTTTAGTTCTTTCAGCTTGAGAAATGCTGAGCATGTTCTTCCCTTTTGGTTTTCTATCTCCAGGTCTTTGCACATGTCATCTTAATAGTTTACTTTGTCTTCTCGAGCGGCCCTTTGAAATCTTCTGTTCAACTGTTTTACTTTATCATTTTTTTCTTTTGCTTTAGTTATTCGATGATCAAGAGCAAGCTTCAGAGTGTCTTCTGACAACAATTTAGGTCTTTTCTTTCTCTCCTGTTTTTTTAATGACCTCTTGCTTCCTTCATGTATGATGTCCTTGATGTGGTCTTCAGTTATTAGCATTCAACGTGTCAAATCTATTCTTGAGATCGTCTCTAAATGCAGGTAGGATATACTTAACGTTGTACTTTGGTTTTCATGGACTTGTTCTAACTTTCTTCAGTTTCAACTTGAACTTGCATATGAGTAATTGATGGTCTGATCCATGTTGCCCACTGGTCTTATTCTGACTGATGATATTGAGCTTTTCCATCATCTCTTTCCACAGATGTAGTCGATTTGATTCCTGTGTATTCCATCTGGTGAGGTCCATGTGTATAGTCGCTGCTTATGTTGGTGAAGAAGGGTATTTGCAATGAAGAAGTCTTTGGTCTTGCAAAATTCAATTATGAGATCTCAGGCATCATTTCTATCTGCAAGGCCATCTTGTCCAACTACCAGTCCTTCTCCTTTGTTTCCAACTTTTGCATTCCAATCACCAGTAATTATCAGTGCATCCTGATTGCATGTTCAATCAATTTCAGATTGCAGAAGTTGGTAAAAATCTTCAATTTCTTCATCTTTGGTCTTAGCAGTTGGTGCCTAAATTTGAATAATATTCATATTGGCTGGTCTATTCTATTACTGACAGCATTGTACTTCGGGATAGATCTTGAAATATTCTTTTTCACGATGCTGACTACGATGCCTTTCCTCTTCACGATGTTGTTCCCGGCATAGTAGACCACATGATTGTCTGATTCAAAATGGCCAATACCAGTCCACTTCAGCTCACTAATACCTGTATGCATTACATTTCATTTTTGATGATTTCCAATTTTCCTAGATTCATACTTAGTACATTCCAGGTTCTGATTATTAATGGATGTTTGCAGCAGTTCCTTCTCATTTTGAGTCTTGCCACATCAGCAAATGAAGGTCCTAGAAGCTTGACTCCATCCACGTCAGTAAGGTTGACTCTATTTTAAGGAGGCAGCTCTTCCCCAGTCGTATTTTGAGTGCCTTTCAACTTGGGGGGCTCATCTTCTGGCACTATGTCAGACAATGTTCCGCAGCTATTCACAACATTTGCACTGGCTAATTCTTTTCAGAAGTAGACCGCTAGGTCCGTCTTCCTAGTCTGTTTTAGTCTGGAAGCTCAGCTGAAACCTGTCTGCCATGGGTGACCTGACTGGTATTTGAATACTGGTGGCATAGCTTCCAGAATCACAGCAACACACAGGTCCCCACAGCATGACAAACTGACAGATGCATGGGGGTCCATTTACATAACATCCTTGAAATGACAAAATTATAGAAATGGAGAACAGACTAGTGATTGCAGTGGTTAAGGAAGGGTGGGAAGGGAGAGAAGTACATGTGGCTATAAAAGGGAAACAAGCATGATGAAGCTTTGTGATGACGAGAATGTTCTTTAACTTGACTGTATCAGTGTCAATATCCTGGTTGTGATATTGTACTATCGTTTAAGTGGGAAGCTGGATGAAAAAAATATGTAGGATCTCTTTGCATTATTTCCTACAAGTGCATGTGAATCTACAATGATCTGAAATGAAAAAAAAAAAAAAAAAAAAGGCTAATTAACTAAAAGTAAAAACCAAAAGACAAAACGAAAAACACATGACCGTACTTAGTGTTGGTGAGGCTATGGAGCAACTGAAGCACTCATACACTGTTGGTGGGAATGAAGAATGGTACACCAACTTTGGAATAGTTTCTTATCATTTAAACAGACACTTACCATATGACCCAGCAACACCACTCCTAGGTATTTAACCAAGAGAAATGAAAACATACGTTCATAGAAACACTTGCATATGAATGTTTATAACAGCTTTATTTATATCAACAATAACTGGAAGTAACACAAATGTCTATCAATAGAGGAATGGATAAATAAATTGTAGCATATCAATAAAAGAGAATACTATTCAGAGATAAAAAGGAATGAGTTACTGAAATACATAACAACATGGATGGACTTCAAAAGCATTATATTAAGTGAAAGAAGCCGGTCCCAAAAGATTCCGTTTATATGACGTTCATTTATATGATATCCTATTTTAGGGATATGACTATTCCTAACTATAAGGATATAAATCAGATAAGTGGTCCTACTCAGGTTGGAGTTGGGGGAGGGGGTTGATTGCAAAGGAGTACAAGAATATTTGGGTGTAATGGAAATATTCTATAGCTTGATTGTGGTAGGGTAGTTGCATGACCCTCTACATTTGTCAAAGCCCATCTAATTGCACACTTAAAATTTGTGAATTTTCTTGTTTGTTCACTATACTCAATACTCAGTTGGAGCCCTGATGGTGCAGTGTTAAGAGCTCGGCTACTAACAAAAAAGTCAGCAGTTCTAATCCACCAGCTGCTCCTTGGAAACTCTATGGAGCAGTTCCACTCTGTCCTATAGGGGTGCTGTGAATCAGAATTGACTCAAAGACAAGGGGTATACTCAATAAGCTGATTTAAAAAATCCTATGGTGGTGAATCTGGAAGAGATCTTGGCAGTATCTAGTCTAACACTCAGTATAGAGGTGGTGAAAACAGCCTGGGATGTGGATGGGTTGGGGAGAGTGTCAGGGAAGTTCCAGATTCTGAGAGGGTGACAACTGGACCTGTTTGGCTGGCCCACTGGGGTGTGGGATGTGGGGAAGAACTGGGAGACAAGGCGGGTCATGTGGAGAGGGGGCTGCTCTTAGTACTGGTGGCGCCTGTGAGCAATTTAGAAAAAGGCATCCCTTGGGGGGACCAATTAGAAAGAAGGCACCTCCTCTGGGTTGACCAATTAGGGAAAGGATCCCTGTGGGTGGACCAATCAGTTAAAGGTGCCAGAAAGCACAGCATGGGACCAGAGTGGGGACCAAATTTCACTCCACCCATCACCTCTCAGCCGAACGTCCTTATGCAGTGCACAACGTCGAGGCAGCCCTTCCTGGACACCCAGGGGTGTTACCTGGGCAGCATCTTCCAATGGTAATGGAGGTTCCTCCGTGGTACACTGCGGTCCCATCTACATATGGTCGACTATGGTTCATCCCTAGGGACCTGAGCTATATCACTGAATCCCTGTATTTGCACTCTAGCTGTTTCCATTCCAAATATTCCAAAGGCACGCACAGGGGTGTTAGTTGTTGCAGCTGCCATGCAGGGAGTTTGTAAGCAGAATGAAATATAGCCCAGTTATGTATAGTAGAATGAAATATTGCCCAGTTCTGTGCCATCTTGATCATTGTATATTTGGGTTTGTTGTTGAGTTTATTACGTCAATTCATCTTATTGAGGGTTTCCCTCATTTTTGTTGGCCCTCTACTTTACTAAATATCATGTCCTTTTCTGGCTGTTGGTCTTTGCTGATGATGTGTCCAAAGTCCCACCATCCTAGCTTCTAAGGAACGTTCTGGTTGTATTTCTTCTAAGACTGATTTGATCGTTCTTCTGGCAGTCCATGGTATATTTAATATTTTTCCTCAACACCACAGGTTTGAATGCATCAATTCTTCTGTTTTCTTTTTTCATCGTCCAGCTTTCTCATGCATATGAGACAATCGAAAAGACCAAAGTCTTGGGTCAGATACACCTTAGTCATCAAAGTGACATTACGGCTCTCTAAAACTGCGAAGAGTTCTTTTGCAGCAGATTTGTCCAGTGCTATATGTTGTTTGGGTAGGTTAGAGTATTTCTGGCAAATATAGAGCAGTATTGAACTTTTCAGGGCCCTCCCTTACACATGTCATTTATAGAGTTCTCCAGCACAGCACTTAGCTGTGTGTACACAACATTCCTAGCCACACATACCCTGCCCCCTTCCCCAGTGTATACACCAGAGCTGTCCTCCTATTGTATGCACAGTATCTGTCTACCTTCTTCCTTCTGGACACACATATGCTATAGTTTTCCTTACAAAGTCCCTGCATGGCAGACAGTGCCTTGTGAAAAGCCAGTGTGTAAATTAATTAGCTTCCCATTTCAATCAGAAGCTATTTATTTTGCTGAAAGAGAAACCAGTGCCTTGGCTGGCTCCCCACTGCCAACAAATATCTCGAGAGTCTCCTTCTCTCAGATCTGTCCACAGATGTCAGGCTCTGTTTTAGGAGCTGAATCTGGGGGCCGGGGGTGGATGAATCAGTAAGCGCTGTATGCACAGGCTTGCACTGAGCGAGGTAAGCATGAGTTTGTCTTTACTTGCTAATCTGTGGTGAGCCATTTCACATGGGTTTCACTGCGTCTTCGCTGTGGTGGGAATATGTGAAAGTGTGCACTGCAGATTGATGGCAGCACACAATGGGCCCCTGTGTACCTTGCTTTTTAAGTACTCTGGCCCTGCTGGGGCTATGGCAGGCCTCAGAAGCCCTTGCTCTCACCCCAGTTCCTGCTCCAGGTTATTGGGGTTTGGGCAAGATGCAAGCCCAGCCTCTGAGTTCCAGCTGTGCTTTAGCTGCCTCAGGGAGAGAAAGAGCAGGACCATAGCTTGTGGGTAAGATGCTTATTAGAACTGTGTAAACCAGTTTCTCTGAATTTCCCTAGGTGGGGTTTCTAATCAGGAAGAAAGGCTTCAGTGCAGTCTCAGGCATCAAACAGCCCCTTGAAACTGTGTCACCTGCTGGAGGAAGTGGCTGCTCAACTACTACTGGGCCAGCTCTGTGGTCTGGAGTCCAGGAGATGTCATGTGCCTGCCTGCCCCTAGAGGTGGCCTGTGGGGATCCATTTATTAATTTATTAAAAATGTATTGAGTACCCACTGTGTGCCAGGCAGTACTCAAGACTGAATAGAACAGACAAAAATTCCCACGTCATGGAACTTCCACTGTAGTGGGGGAGAGATGTTGTTAGCTGCCGTTGAGTCAGTCCCCAACTCACGGCTCTCCCATGCACAATGGAACGAATCACTGCCTGGTCCTAGGCCATTCCCGTGATTGGTTACGTATTGGACCATAGTGACCCAGAGGGTTTTCATTGGCTGATTTTTGGAAGTAGATTGCCAGGCCTTTCTTCCTAGTACTCTTTGTCTGGAAGCTCCACAGAAACCTGTTCAGCATCATAGCAGCAAGCAAGCCTCCACTGACAGATGGGTGGTGGCCATGCAAGAGGTGTGTTGGCCAAGAGTCAAACTGGATCTCCCACATGGAAGTTGAGAATTCTACCACTGAACCACGACTGCCTTTCTGACACATAGTTTGTTACCTGTTGCATCAAGCTGATTCTGACTCATAGTGATCCTACAGGGCGGAGCAAAACTGCCCCGTAGGGTTTCCAAGGAGCAGCTGATAGATTTGAACTGGCAACCTTTTGGTTAGCAGCCGAGCTCTTAATCACTATGCCACCAAGGCTCCCTGACACATAGCAGGCATTCTTAATAAATATTAGCTAAAGTAATGAATGGTTGTCCTTGATGTCTTTAAGAACTACACCTGGCAAACACTCACTGAAGACCTGCTATACCAGGGGTACTGGGGAGGCAGGGATGAATCAGGCCCCACCCCAGCAGGTCATGGGTAGCAGCTGGGGAGACGCAGATACAAAAACAATGCAGCTCAGTGGGTCAGATATTTAATTGGGCGTCAGGATAAGAGCTGAAAGGGAGGAACAACTGACAAGGTGAGGCGGAGCTGCTGCTGGAAACCTCATCTCAAAAGGAGCTGAGAACTGACCTCACCCTCAAATGGAGAGTTGGCTGAGACAAATGCAGTCCTCAAACTCCTCCCGGAGAGAAAATCCTCTCCACCAGCCCCTGCCATCTCTTTTTGACAAACACTTTTGCAATCTGCTAACCACGGCTGGTTTGAATGACTTGAGTTGTCAAGTCTGATTTTGTTCTCTGAAAGTCAATTTTTATTTTTAATTCTTCTAGTCACTCCATAGAGCTGACAGCAACTCACGGCGTGTGAGACGTGCCACAGCCAGGGGAGATCTCAAGAAAGAGAGGACCCTCCTCAGGAGCAAGGCTGCTAGATAGATTTCCTGACAGACTGGGCTAGTTGTCTTTGCTTCTGCTTGCTACAGTAAGAGTATTTACACGAGAATACCACGGAGGCTGCTCCATCTCCAAGTTGATTCCAGCACCCTGTGACCACCTGAAATTCTCATCCCCATCCATGATGCCACATCGTTTCCACAGCAACCACCGGGAATGGCAGAGCATGCCGGAGAGGTTGAGGTAGGGGATTGTAGCAGGGGCCTTCCTCAGTGTGAGCCCTTCCCCCAGCCTCCCCCACAGAATGATCCAGGTGAGGGGGGCAGGAAAGGCCGGGATGGGTGTGGAGCCCAGTGCACCAGGCAATGGCCCCCCATTTGCTCTCCCTTCTCAGTGGTGGGATTGGATGCTTTCGCTATGTGGCTTGCAGGATGGCCAGGTGTATAATGCTCAGAGAACACAAGTGGCTTCGGTGTTATTTATTCTTAATCTCTAAGGCCTATACCATCCAGGCATTCAAGCATCCAGTCCGTCAGTCAACAAACATTTATTGAGCACCTACTATGTGCCTAGCCCTGTGCTAGGCATGGGTGACACAGGTAAACAGGTCAGAAGTGGCTCCTGCTTCCATTGCATTTACAATCTAGAAACCAAAATGAAATCCCATTACTGCCAAGTCAACTCCGACTAATGAAGGAGAGATTAAATAAGTACACTCACCTGTGATATTCTAGCTGCACTCAAGACAAGAGCTGTGAAGGAGAAATTTAAGAAACAGGGGAGGATATTATGAGAACCTAATCTAGTCTGGAGATTCTGAGAAGGCTTCCTGGTGGAGGTAGTATTTACATTGAGACTGGAAGTGTGAGCTGGAGCTGGCCAGGTGGAATGTGAGGGAGTGTTATGGATTGAATTATGTCCCCCCAAAATGTGTGCTGAAGTCCTAATTCCTGTCTTATAAATATGACTGTTTGGAAATAGGATTTTTCTTATGTTAATGAGGCCATAAATCATAGGGTAGATCTTAAACCTAATCCCTTCTGAGTTATAAAAAGAACAGAATAGACACACAGGGGGAAGACAGATGACATGTGAAGACTGGTCTACAAGCAACGGAACGCCAAGGATTGCCAGCAGGTACCAGAAACTAGGAGAGAGGCTCACAGAAGGAATCAACATGGCTGAGACCCTGATTTGGACTTTTAGCCTCTGGAACTGTGAGAAAATAAATATCTGTTCTCTCAACCAACCCTCTTGTGGTATTTCGGTTGTATCAGCTCTAGATAACTAAGACAGGGAGCAAGGTGAGGGTCTCAGCCTGAGGTGGAATAGCAGGCACAAGAGGTCTAATGGCAGGAAAGCAAACCTCTGAAGCTCATAAAGATTATCTGGACCTATCCCCTCCCTATTTTATAGATAATAAACCTGAGGGGAGTGACTTGCCCAAGGCCACTGTACTGGGTTGAACGGTGTCCCAACAACATTCATGTCCTTCCCAGGAGCTCAGAGTGTGACCTTATTTGGAAATGGGCTCATTGCAGATACAATTAGTTAAGATGAGCTCATACTGGAGCAGGTTGGGCCCTTAATCCAACATGACTGGTGTCCTTATGAGAAGAAACACAGAGACACAGAAGAGATGGCCATGTGAAGACAGAGACAGAGACTGGAGTGATGCTGCCACAAGCCAAGGAATGCCTGGGGCTACCAGCAGCTGGAAGAGGCAAGGGAAGATCCTTCCCTAGAGGTTTTGGAGGAAGCAAAACCCAGGTAACACCTTGATTTCAGACCTCCATCCTCCAGAACTATGAGATAATAAATTTCTGTTGTTTTCAAATCATCCATGGTTGTTGTACTTTGTTATGGTGGCCCTAGGAAACTCATACCGTCACATGGTGTATTAGGAACAGGACTGGGGTCAGGTCTTGGGGGCTCCCTTCCCTATTGAGCTCTCCTTTTGGACTGGTAGCTGTCAAATCTGCCAGCTCCCAGGTTCTCCTGATCACAGGGATCACAGGATATTCTACTTGACTTCTCTTCCCCCAGTCCTCATCCCTGGCTGCCTTGACTTGGTGTGGAGCACTGAGGAATGTACTTCATGGGGTAGGTGAGGGAGGAGAAACCGTTGTCCTCAGACAAGTGCTGCCCATGGCACATTTCCAGGTTGGTGGCTGTGTGGGAAGCAGGAGCCAGGCACCTGTGGAGACCATCTCCCCACCAGTGTCTAAGCCAGTACTTCCTGGTCCGTGGCTCTTCCTATGGTCTTGGGGTAATCTGGGTTCTCCTGCAGTGAGGAGAATAGGTCCCCAGTTGGAGGCCTTGCCAGAGCAGCCCCTGTATGACTTAGCAAAGGACCCCTACAAAGGACAAACCCAGTTTGGAGCCGTGGAACTGCTCAGATGGTTCTGCTAGATCTTAGACATCTTACAGTCTTCCCTTCTCTGTTGATGAGGAGCCCAAGGCTCAGCGTGGGCAAGGATGTATCCAAGTCCACACAGTAGACTCGGGCAGAGTAGGTGTCCTGTGTCTTGCTCCAGGATTCTCAGCGTCTCTGAAGTAGAGGATCATGAGAGACCCTGAAGACCCCATTGAACTCTGACAGTGATAGCATCTTCCCTCAACATCTGCAGCAGCTAGAGACAGGCGATTCAGCAATTCAGCCAGATTTGCTCTACACTGGAAGAGCAGAATAGGTAATAGAAAGCAAAAGTCAGGAGACAGGCCTGTAAGTAGTATCCTCACCCCTTCTCCATGATGCAAATATTTACCCAAGGAGAGGGTAGCATGGTGTCATCAGCTGTGTGTCCCTGGGTAAATCACTGACTGGCCTCCGTTTCCTCATTTTTAAAATGGGGATAAAAGCCTGTTGCCATTGAGTCAATTCCAATTCATCACAACACTTTAGGACAGAGTAGAACTGCCCTACAGTGTTTCCAAGGCTGTAAATCTTTTAAGAAGCAGACTGTCACATCTTTCTCCCATGGAGCAGCTGGTGGGTTTGAACCTCTGACTTTTCCATTAGTAGCCGAGTGCTTAACCACTGTACCACCAGGGCTTCTCATACAATGGGGATAGCAACTCCTATCCCAGTGTGGCTGTGAGGAGGAAATGAGATGTGAGCTTCCTTCACTCTCCTGCCAACATTTTGTCTGTAACAATGTTGGTCGGTGGGGTGAGGAGACGTGGGGACGAAGGAAGAGCTGGACTTCTGAAGTTTCCGTCTGGGGCCAGGAAGGTAATCTTAGCTTACTAGAGGAGACTCTTTAATAAAAGTCTGGGTCAGGAGTCCCATTTTAGATGCCAACCATATCATATCAGCAAGTACCTTTTTCAGTGTGTCCAGATCTTTAACAAAACAAATAGCAGTGAGGTCATGCGAGAGACCTCCAAGGGTTGACTGCAGAGCTAGGAAGTCAGCCCTGGTTTTGTTGTCAATTCCCTGTGTGATCCTGGGCGAGCCACTTCCCCTTTCTGCTCATCTCTTTCTGATCACCTGGGTGATTTAAAAAAGGCAAACAAAACAAAAATGCTGCTTTCTGGGCCCACCCCAGGCTTGCTGAGTTACAGTCCCTGGGTCAGGACCTAGGAATCTGCATTTTCAGAAGCTCCCTAGGTGAAGCTGTGCTGGAGTGGAGTAGGGAAGGCTTTGGAGTCTCTGCTCTGCAACGTCCCTGAAAGCCCCAAACCTCACTGGTTCTATAGCAGCAGTGAAGTGCTTTGTGAGCGCGGCAGTGTCTGCGAGGCCCCCCCCCCCGGGGTAAATGTGACACACAGGGTCCCCTGGGTTGGATTTGGGCCCAGACAGCAGGCTGACCCTGCCCCCACATCATGTCACAGAGTAAAGCAAGGCCATGAGGTAGAGCAGAGGGCTGGGGGCTGTGCTGTGGGGTGAGGGTCAGTGGGTTGGGCTCTCTCTCATTTTTGGCTTCTCTCTCTCTGCCTCCCCCCACACCTCCCCGTCTCTCTGTTTCTCTCTGTCTCATCTCTATCTCTGCCTCTATCTCTCCCTCCATCTATCTCCCTCTCTGTCTCAGTTTCTCTGCCCCATCTCTCCCTCTCTTTTCCTGACTCCTTGTTTCCCCCTCTGTCTCTCTGTCTGTCTCCCTCAGGTTCAGTGACTCAGAGGCTCCTGGGGTCCCCAGTTTTGATATCTGCAAGCAATCTGTCCCCAGGTGTCCTTCCCAGGGTCCCTAACCCCCACCTCCATCCCTTCCTGCCTCTACCTCTGCCCTGGCAAATCTCCACATACCCAGCCCACGAGGGAAGAAAGAGCTTGGAGAAGCAGAAGGAGCCCAGAGCCCTGGTTCAAGCCCTGACTTGGCCACTGACTTAGAGGCAGCGCCTAGCAGTTCTTACCTGCTGACTGGACTGACAGCCCCCCACTGCCTACCCCACGTGATTGTTTGTTGTAGTTAGTTGCCCTCAAGTTGATTCTGACTCAATGTACAGAGTAGAACTGCTCCACAGGGTTTTTAAGGCTGTGACCTGTCAGAAGCAGATCTCCAGGCCTGTCTTCCAAGGCGCCTTTGGGTAGGTTCGAACCACCAACCTTTTGGCTCGTAGTCGAGTGCTTAACCATTTGCGCCACCCAGGGACTCCTTAAGGAATTGTCAAGATGAAAATGAGGCCGTGAACTTTATCCCTCCCCACCCCCTAGACCAGCGGCACCACTACGGGGTGCGGGGGGTGTGGACTGCACTGGGTGACGCTGTCAGGGGGGGTGACACCAAAAGGACTGTCTATAAAAATATAAAAACAGTTTTCATAAGCCCAGCTTTGTTGTTGTTGTTGTTAGGTGTCCTCAAGTCAGTTCTGACTCACAGAGACCCTATATGTAAGCCCAGCTTACATGTATCAATATACCTACAAGGCTAAAACTCTATGCTAATTTACTGTTTGAACCTTCTAATGCACTCCGATCAGAGCTGTCATTATTACCCAATTACAATGATGCTCTGTATCACGTGGTTTCATCTGCTCTCACTACAAGCACATGCTGTTGCTTTCGTTGTAGCTGGTGTTTCTATAGTTGCTGATTTCGTCAGATTTTCTGGTGTTTAGCTACAATAGTGTGGTAATTAGTATTTGTGAACCTGTATCGATAGCTTTTTTGAGAATGAAGTAGTAATTAAAGGAAAAGAAGGTGTGATATATGGGAATTACAATTTATGAGTAACATTAGTACAAAACCATTACCAAGGCGTCTGTATGGTCTGGTATGGGAGGAGGTCCATGGTGCGGGGGACACCATGAGTTACCACAATGAGTGGTACCAACCCTTGTGACACCATTGCCCTAGACTGTAAGGTGTGTGCATGCAGACCCTGCATCTTAGCTCCTTTTAATCCCCTTCCCAAGCTCCTGGCTGGGGACCTCGCCCCTATAACGCTCCCCATGAATGTTTGATGACCCACTAAAGAGGCATATGAGAAACCTCTGTGTAATTACAGGAGACACCCATCAGAGGCTCCAGGACCCAGAGATGTCCAAAGACATTCGATTAAATGAGATAGAAATGGAAATGATAAGCCAGGTCAGGTGCACTGGAGGTGGAGGAGGAGAGCACTGGAACCCAGGGTCATCTTTGGGCTCTGTTCCAAATGTGTTCTAGCAAATGGTAGAACCCAGTGAATCTTAGACATGAAACTCTTTCCAAATGAATCATTAATAATTTAGCTATACAAATTGTTACCGATTGAACTGTGTTCCTCCCAAATACGTGTAGTAAATCTGTTGCTATGAGTTGAAATTGACTCAGTGGCAATGGGTTTGGTTCTGGTTTTTGGATGCCTGTGGTTGGAGCCCTGGTGGCACAGTGGTTAAGAACTATGGTTGCTAACCCAAAGGCTTGCACTTCGAATCCACTAACCACTCCTTGGAAAACCTATGGGACAGTTCTACTCTGTCTTATAGGGTCACTGTGAGTCGGAATCAACTCATGGCAAAGGTTTTGGGTTTGCTGTGTGTGCTGGTGGTTATAATCCCATTTGGGAATGGGTTGTCTTTGTTATGTTAAAGAGACAGGGTTAGTGTAGGGTGTGTCTTGAGTCAACCTCTTTTGAGACATAAAAGAGATTAAACACAAACTAGCCAGCAGAGATGGGGTAAGAGAGATAACAAGCTGCATGAAGATGGCCCAGGAGCAGAAGCTCAAAGAGATAAGGACCTTCCTCCATAGCCGACAGAGAGAGAAAGCCTTTCCCTAGAGCCAGCACCCTGAATTCAGACTTCTAGCCTCCCAAACTGTGAGAAAATAAATTGCTGTTTGTTAAAGACACCCATTTGTAGTATTTCCGTTATAGCAGCACTAGATAACCAAGACACAAATTGAGCCTAATTAAATTGTACCCATTGAAAACACACTGCTGTACATCTAAATGATGAAATCAGGATCGAAAAGCAATACAGAATAGATGCTAAGGTAATTTTCCACTTGTACTAAGCAAGCTGGGATCTTCAAATTGCAGTTCCTTTGAGTGCCCACCTGGGATTATTAAAGGGCCAGTCCTCCGGGTCTGTGGGCTGTCCAGGCTAACACCATCTCTCTCTCCCTTCAGCTGCTGGCTCCTTGGCCTTGATTGCAGGAGGCAGAGGATGCAGGAAGGGTTCAAAGACCCCTAACAACACACCAGCTGTGTGCTTCTCTCTGTTCCTTGGAAACACCCAGCTTGCTCCCTCCTAGAGCCCTTTGCTCCTACTGTTCCCCCTCCTGGGATGATTCTTTTGTAGGTCTGTATGTGGCTGACTCATTCTTATCACCCACCTATGGGCTTAAACACCCCCTCCTCAACAAGCTTCTAAAGACCCACGGCCCTAACGTCAACCCTGCTGCCATGCCCACCACCCATTACCCTCACATCACCCACTTGGTTTGTTTCCAAACACATCGCTACCTGGGAATCATCCCATGTCTTAAAAAAAACAGTTGCAATTGACTGGATTTCAACTCATGTGTGCCCCTGTGTGTCAGAATAGAACTGTGCTTCATAGAGTTTTCAGTGGCTAATTTTTTGGAAGTAGGTCACCAGGCCTTTCTTTCAAGGTGCCTCTGGGTAGACTCGAACCTCCAATCTTTTGGTTAGCAGCTGATCACATTAACCTTTTGCATCACCCAGGGACTCCTTCCCGTGTCTTTAGTACCCATCTTTCTACTCCTGTCTCCCCAGCCTACCCTCTCTCCTCTCCAGTACCCAGAATGTCAGCCCCAAGGGGGCAGAGACCTTGTCTGCCTGACTTGTTCACTGCTGTCTCCCCAGGGCCTTGACACAGGTTGAGTGCTAAATGACTACTTGTTGCATAAATGAATATCCCACCTGGAGGACCCCAGAGTTCAATAGCCATCCAAAGAAGGGAAGAGGCTGTACAAGACCATACAGCAAATTTGAAGCAGCAGGGGTGGCTTTGACTCCTGGTCTAAACTCCCTTCTCACCTCTCCTCCTCTGATGCCCCCAAACATTTGCAGTAAGCAGTGTAGTGACTGAAGGTATGGGCTCTGGAACCAGACCAGCTGGGTTCATGTCCCACCTCTGACTGTTCTGAGTGTATTGAGCCAGGGCAAATTCTAGAACCCCAGTACGCTCATCTATAAATGGGAAATCATAGTAGGTGGCTGTGCCATCATCCCTGCAACACAGGTCTTATCATCCCCACATTTCAGTGTAAGAAGCAAAGGCTCAGAGGGCTAAGCCACTTGCTCAGAGCGACACAGCCAACAGCAGCTGATTATGCGATCAGGTCTCTGCCCTTGGCACCACCCCAGGATTGAGAATCCCTGCCTCTGGGGGTCCTCCTATCTCCTCTCGCCCCTCCTCCCACCACTCATGCCCTGACTGATAAGGGCAGGGCTGCAGACTTCCGCTCAGAGCCTCCCTCCTGACAAAGCTGCCTCCCTGTCAGGTCTGAAAGGCAAGTTTACAAGGTGTATTTAAAAGCCTCCCAGACAGGAGAGCTGGTTTATATGCCTTTGGGGCCAGTTCAGCTCTTGGCTTCTAATGAAAACAGACTCTTGCTTCCCGAGTGAGCTCAGGGGAAGCGCTAGCGGAGAGCAGGCAGAGGCGGTTGGCTGTGAGGAGGCACCAGCCTGCCCTCAACCTTGGGGGCCCAGAACTCCTTTCCCCAGTGTTTGTCCCATCTGCCAGTTCACTCTTCTCAGCCCACTCTTGTCTCCCGTTTTCAGAAGTGCTAAAACGGGGGGTGGGGAGGGGTCTCAAACTGGTGGGCCGAGGGTCAGCTCTGCCCGGAAGATGAATCTGGAATGACCCACATAAGGATATTTCAAATGAACTGATTCAGCATTTTAAAAAGTCAGATGATTTCTTCTTGTCATTAGCTACCACGGAGTCAGCCCTAACTTATGGTGACCCCATAAACAACGCAACAAAACACTGCCGTGTCCTGCACCATCCCTGTAATCCATTACGGATTGGACCATTGTGATCCACAGGGTTTTCACTGGCTGGTTTTTGGAAGTGAATCGCCAGGTCTTTCTTCCTTGTCTTAGTTTGGAAGCTCCGTTGAAACCTGTTCAGCATCATAGCGACACACAAGCCTCCACTGACAGACAGGTGGTGGCTGAGCATGAGTCCACTGGCTGGGAGTCAAACCAGGTCTCCCGCATGGAAGGCGAGACTCCTACCACTAAACCACCACTGCCCTCAACAGATGACTTCTGATGAAAATTACAGTTGGATTTCTGACTTCTTTTTTAAAAACCTGAAGACTTGGCAACCCCAACACTCCTCCTTCCCCCATGCACATGGCAACAGTGGGCTGGGCAGAGCAGCAGCTCCCTCTTTGGATGGACGAGGCAAGTTTTTTCCAGTTTCCCAAAATTCCCACCTCCCCCTGATGCTCCCACCACACTTCCTGCTTGTTTCTGGGAGCCTCTGAGTTTGAGACCCCCATCCTGGGGCTACACAGCCTGGCAGGGACTTAGTCACTATGCTCATTTTACAGGCGAGAGCACTGAGGCCCAGAGAGGGAAACTGATACGCTCAAGGTCACTCAGAATGGCAATTCTGCAGCCAGGACAAGAGCCAAGGTGTCTGCTCCTTGGAAGCATTTTCACCTCCCAGCAGCCTGCGCGCTTGAGTTTGAGTTTGCCCCCTTTGTGTCTCGAGGCAGCCGCAGCCTCCCCCGTGTGCCTCCTGCTCCCCCCGACACCCTGCTTCAAGCCGCCCCCCACGCTGCTGCCAGAGAGAGCTTTTAAAACTCAGATCTGATCTCATTATGTCACTCAATTCCCAGCTTTGAGAAGAAAGGCAATTCTTCCTCCTCTAAGGATAAAGCCAAACCAGCTCAGGATGGCATTCTGGGCCCTACCTTCCTGCCTCACCCTGTCACTCTGTACAACCCTCACCTGCCTTACCTGTCATGTGGAACCATCCTCTTTTCCCCAAACACACCACGGCGCCCTCCCCTCTGGCCTGCACCCTGCTAGCCCTTCTGCAGGTGAAATTCAGCTCAGCCTTTTACCACCACCTCACTTTCTCCAGGAAGCCTTCCTTGACCCGGGCCCCTAATCCAGGATCCCCAGGTCAGAGCTAATGACGCCCTCCTCTCCTTCACAGTTCTGTTCATTCCTCCCTTAGAGCGTGGATCGCACTGAGTTCTTGCCCGGAGGTGTCAAGCTTGCCTTCTTCACCTGATGGCCTATGAATAATAATCGTAATAGCATTTACTGGGCACCGAGTGTGTGTCAGACATGGGCTGAGCCCTGGGCATGTATTAACTCATAAATTCTTTTGACAGCCCTTTGAAGTGGTTTGATATCCCTATTTGTTCAGGTGCAGAAACTGAGGCACAACATTAAGTAGCACGCCCATGCTCACACAGCCAGTAAGTGGCCATGGCAGGATGCAACTTGGACCTAGAGCCCCAGGCCCTACGCACGTGCTCTGGGGAAGGGCTTCAGAGCAGGACTGATCCACGGCTCTGTACTCTGGTCCAATTAGCCCAGAGGATGTCCTTGGGGCCAGGTCAAGGCCAACACTCTTGGGACAATTCTCCTTGGTTCTCAGGAGCGCAGTTGGCCTGTTGCCCAACCCCCATCTCCAGTCATCCCTACAACGTCTCCCCCTTCTCCCTTCACTTCCCTCAGCCTGACCCTCCTCTGACAGAAAAGCCCAGAAAGCAGCTTTTCTTGGTGAGGGCACCCCGGATCCACAAGAAGTACTGTAATTTTTCTGATAAGTCCCCAGCCTCCAGGTCTTTGCACATGTTCTTCCCTCTCCCTGAGCTCAAAGCTTCCTATCTGCTGTGCTCTTGCGTAGAACTCCATCCTGTCCTCTTAGACCAAGCTCAAGCCTCACTTCTCGAGGACAAGGTTTGCCTGGTGTCCAGGCTGGGTGGAAACCCTGCCCTGAGCTTTCCAAACAGGAATCCATCCTTATCTTTGACCTTGATGACTTGGTGCCTGGGCTGGCTGTCCCTGGACTTAGAGCTCTTGAGTCTTGCTTTCTGAGGTGCCTGTGGATGGGCACCCTGTATGGGCTCAGGCAACATGAGGCAAAAAGAAGGGTGGGGAAAAAGGGACAAAGGAAGGAAGAAAGAAAGGAGAGAGGCAGGGAGGAAGGGAAGAATGAAAGAAGGAAGAAAGGAAGGGAGGAAGGGAGGGAGGAATGGGTTTTATTTCACTTGCAGTAAACTCCGAACTCCTTTCCACATGGCCACTGCCTGCCCCTTGACCTCAGCTCAGCCCTCTCCCCTCGCTTATCCACTTTGCCTTGGCCACACTGGCTTCCCTTCTGCTCCTCACACAAGCCAAACCCTTTCCTGCCCCAGGGCCCTTGCACTTGCTGCTCCCTCTGCCTGGAATGCCCTTCTCCTTGCCCTTGCTACAAGGCTTTTTCTTGTCATTCAGGTCATAACTCAAATGTCACCCTCTTAGGGGCAACACATCCCATTAGCGGATTTGTGGCAGGCAGGGCTGGCTCACATGTTGGATGTCTGTCTCCCCTTCTGGAACACGAGCCTCAGGAGGACAGAGACCTCATCAGTCTCACTCATAGTATCCCCAGCACCTGGCACAAGGCCCAGCACATAGTAGGTGCTCAATAAATATTTGGAAGGAAGGGAAGGAGGAAAAGAGAGAGCAAGATAAAGGAAAGAAGGAAAAGAAGGAAGAGAGAAAAGGGAAAATAAGACAAAGAGCTCCCAGCTCTTTTAACTCTCTTCACATTGCTAGTTGACACTTTAAATTTTGACACAGCATCCTGTCCCTGGCACTGAGGAGTTAATACATGCCAAGGGCTCAGCCCATGCCTGACACACACTCAGTGCCCAGTAAATATTTGGTGGGGTGGGGGGGACTGAGGGCATGAATAAGAACAGGAAGGGACAGACGTCTCCCTTTACCCTCCAAGGTGGCATTGGCATGAAGTCCATTAGCAGCAGTTGTTCTCCATTGAGAGCCTCTTTTCTGTCCACAGACCCTGAGGACAAGGAGGACAAATGAGGGCAGGTCCCATGGGTCTCAAGTGCACAGTGAAGGGCCAGATAATGGAAATGAACGTGAGGGGCTGGCCTGACCAGAGGTCGGATCCAGGAATGAGAAGAAAGATTAGAGCCCAGAGAGTGCCCTCCAGGAGGAAGATGCCTGATGGGACAGAGAACGGTGGCCCACGGCCATGACATCAGTGTGAGCAGCCTTACTCTCCTACCTTAGAAAATACGACAGTGACCCAGCACACAAATTAGAGTCGGGGTCAGAGATTAGCTCTGGAATTAAGTACCATGAGAATTCAAGAGGAAAAAATTTCACATAAAATTCCGTTTAAGGATTAAGCAGTAGTACTCTCCAGTGAAGCCACCCTCCTGCGATTAGTAAATCACTCCGCGTTTGAGCAGGGGCTCTCTCCCGAAGGTCCCTGAGCTGGCCGCGGGTTGCGTAGTGAGTTGACACATGGTGCCACTGGCCCAAAAGTACATTCTTTCAGGCCCTTGGGAAGGAGTGGCCATACCCCTATGCCCTCCATCAGTCAAGCCACCCTCCACTGATAGTGGTAACAAGGAGAAACAGCAGAGCAAGGGGGTGTCCAGGGTGCCAGGCATGCCCATCCTCACTGCAGACAGCTGTGAGTTTGCAGTGTCCCTGGGTGATGCGACTGGTTAATACACTCTGTTGCTAAACAAAAAGTTGGAGGTTCGAGATCACCTAGAAGTGCCTTGGAAGAAAGGCCTGGTGATACTTCCCAAAAAATCAGCCAGACTGAAAACCTTATAGATCACAGTTTTACTCTGACACACATGGGGTTGCTGTGAATTGGAGTCCTTAGCAACTGGTGTTTCAGTTTTGGGTTTACGTTGCCCGTGCAGATACCAGCATACCACCCTGGCAGCGCTCAGAGCAGGCAGGCTGCATGCAGTGTAGAGTGCCAGACCTGGAAGAGGCCTCAGAGATCCTCAGGTCTACCCTTTCCCAGAAGAGGAGAGTGAAACCCAGACAGTGGAGGGCCTCACCCAGGCCACACAGTTACACGTGAAGGCTAGAACTGGAACCTGGGTCTCTTGACATCCGAGGTTCATTCCTCAGTCACAGCACAAGGCGTTTGGGTCGTGTCCATGCCAATTTTAGGGAAATGGTCTTTCTTCTGTGATATGGATGCCAGGAAATGATCACAGATCTTAGAGAGCATGCTTTGTGGGGGATGCCTGTTGTGTTTGAGAAGCACATACTAGCCTGGTCAAGGGCACAGTTTAAAACCAAAAACCGAACACGTTGCTGTCAGTCGAACTGCCCTATAGGGTTTCCAAAGCTGTAGCCTTTAAGGAAGCAGACAGCCACATGTTTCTCCCACAGAGCGGCCGGTGGGTTTGAACAGCTGACCTTTTGGTTAGCAGGCAAACACTTTAACCACTGCACTTCCAGGGATCCTTGTGCGTAGACTTCCCAGGTTCAAATCCTAGCTCTGCCACTTTCTTGCTATGTGTGCTCCAGAATGTGACTTAACTTCTCTGTGCTTTAGCAGTAAATAGGAGATAACAATAACAGTACCTACCTTATAAAAACAAAACAAAAAAACAAACCCACTGCCATCGAGTCGATTCCGACTCATAGAGACCCTATAGGACAGAGGAGAACGGCCCCCATAGAGTTTCCGAGGAGTAGCTGGTGGGTTTAAAATGCCAACCTTTTGGTTAGCAGTTGTAGCACTTAACCACTATGCCACCAGGGTTTCCACCCACCTCACAGGGTTGTTGTAATCATGGGGTAACTTGTGCCTAGCACGTATCAAACCAAACCTGTTGCCATTGAGTGATTCTGACTCATAGAGACCCTATAGGACAGAGTAGAACTGCCCCATACAGTTTCCAAGGAGCACCTAGTGTATGCGAACTGCCGACCCTCTGGTTAGCAGCCGTAGCTCTTCACCACTACGCCACCAGGGTTTCCACACACCACACAGTAAGGACTAAATAAGGGTTGTTACTGTTCTTGCCTTCCTAGCACCCATTTTCCCTTTTACCAACAGCTTGTTGCTTTTCCTTTGGGGGAACTCAGTACTTACGGGGTAGTACACTCAGTACTACCGCCCCTTTTTCATATCTTCGGTGTGGGTACCTGACCCAGAAATCAGTGTGTCCGCCTCTAGGACTTTGCTGGAACTATCAGGAACAAGACACTCTCTTTCCCCTGGGATTGTTAAGAAGGCGGAGCCCATCTTTGTCAACACTTATAAAGGGCCCCCTGAGGAGTAAGGCAGAGGAGAGCATAGCTATGTGATGGAGGAGACGTGGATCCCACCATGCCCGAAAGCTGTTAACTCCAACGGTTTCAGTGACGTGAGTCAAAACTTTTCAAGTTCAAAATCATTTGAATTGGGTTTCTGTCACTTGCAAATATGAGTCCTGACTCAAACACCTTCCCTCACCTGAAGTAGACTCCATGCTCCTTAGAATGGCCTGCAAAGCTCTGTACGGCTGTTTGGTATTTCCCTCCGCGGCCCTGACAATACAGGCTTCGTGATTCAGCCACACTGAACCGCTTGTGGGGCCCAACTCATTCCAGGCTTATCCAGTCTTTGTGCCTCCGCCAATGTCTCTGTCTAGGATGCCTTTGGGAGCCCCTGGGTGGCAGAAGTGGTTAAGTGCTTAGGTACTAGTTGACAGGTTGGGGTTTGAATGCACTCAAAGGTGCCTCAGAAGACAGGCCTGGAGATATGCTTCCGAAAGGTCACAGCCTGCACACGTGGAATTGCCATGAGCCTGAATCAACTGGACAGCAACTAATAACAACAACAGCCTGCCTTTGGGGTCCCTGGGCAGTGCAAATGGTTACTGTGCTCCGCTGCTAACCGAAAGGTTGGTGTGTCAGGTCTACCCAGAGGTACGTCAGAACAAAGGCCTGGCGATCTACTTCTGAAAAATCAGCCACCGAAAACCTTATGAGCACAGTTCTACTCTGACACACAGGGGGTTGCCATGAGTTGGAATTGACTCAGCAGCAACTAGTTTGGTAGGATGCTTTTCTCCTTTGTCTGCCTGGAAAACTCTTCATCTTTCAAAACCCTTCCTAGAAATCACTTTTTGTTCTCAGGCTTCTCCAAACACCGATCATTTCCTCCCCTATACTCCAAACGTGGTATTTGTGGTGTGTTTTTTCCCCTGGATTGGAATGAGTGGTTTACTTGCCTGTTTCTCTAGAAGGGAAGGGAAGGGACCAGTTCTCCAAGTCTTGATATCTCCCATGCTTACTTAGCACAGCTCCTGGTACCTGGGATGGGGCTGGTTAACTGTTTGAAACAGAGTAGAGAACATGGATCAGAAAAAGGCACTAAGCAAACATGACTGATATCTCTCAAAGCCAACCAGTGGGGACCCTGTCTCCAAATATCTCCTCAAGCCATCTGCCAAAACCAGCCAGAGAAACCCTTCTGAAAGATGACACTTCCAGACTGCCCTGACAGGGAACATAACAGAGAACCCCTGAGGGAGCAGGAGAGCAGTGGGATGCAGACCCCAAATTCTCATAAAAAGACCAGATTTAATGGTCTGACTGAGACTAGAAGGACCCTGGTGGTCATGGCCCCCAGACCTTCTGTTGGCCCAGGACAGGAACCATTCCCGAAGCCAACTCTTCAGACACGGATTGGACTGGACAATGGGCTGGAGAGGGATGCTGGTGAGGAGTGAGCTTCTTGGATCAGGTGGACACTTGAGACTATGTTGGCATCTCCTGCCTGGAGGGGAGATGAGAGGGTAGAGGGGATTAGAAGCTGGTGAAATGAACATGAAAAGAGAGAGTGGAGGGAGAGAGCAGACTGTCTCATTAGGGGGAGAGTAATTGGGAGTATTGTAGCAAGGTGTATATGGGTTTTTGTGTGAGAGACTGACTTGATTTGTAAACTTGCACTTAAAGCACAATAAAAATTATTAAAAAAGAAAAGATGACCCTTCCTATATGCTTCCATCAATTTCTGATTTGGTTAAGAGCATGGGTCCCAGAATGTCATTGTCCAGGGTTGAAGCCTGGCTCTGTCACTTCTACCTGTGTGACTGTAGGAAGGATCCTTGCCATCTCTGGACCCCTGGCTTCTTTTTGTTGGTTGGTTTGAACTTAATTACGTGGTCTTTGTAAAGAGCTTGGAACAGTGCCTGGCACACCGTAAGCACCCAATAAATGTTAGATGTTATTATTCACTGTGGAGAAAATGAGGCGAGAATTAACAAGAACTGTGACAAGCGCTATGACTCTACCTCATATTAAACGGTATTTTATGTGAACGCTTACCATGTCGCCCTGTTTAATGGATTTAAAAGCACTTCCAAAAGCTTGCTGCTGCCCAGAGCACAGGTATGCCATTTAAAGGTGATTAACAAAGATGTTTGTGGTCACTTTATAAAATGTTGAGCATCTGGCCTTTAGTGAGGAACATCATTACATCGTTTCCATGGGAGAATTAGATTAGATTTAGATCATTTCGACTAATAAATGCATTTTACAAGCTCAGTCTCTCCCAGGCTGGGCAAAAAAATAGTTCAGAGACAGGGAAACCCATGGAAAACAAACCGATCTTCCAATCCCTGCTCCCTCCCAGGCACCTGGCCACCTGACCCAGGCAGAGAAGCTTCATCTCCCAGCCTTGTGTAGCCAGAAAACATCCTCAGCTCCCTGGACAACAGCACATTCCTGCAGGACTCCTTTTAATGATTTGAAGTCTCACCTAAATGAACCCTGGGTTTTCTCTGCTTCAAACAGGGTTCAAGAGGGGAAAAGAAGGGGAAGGGAGGGAAGTGTTACCAAAAGTCCCCTGGGTGCCAGGCATTGTGCTTCAGTGTACTATCTCATTAAACCTCATAGCATCCTGTGAGAAAGGTAATATGATTAGCCTCATTTTACAGATAAGAAGACAAGGCCCAGAAAGGTAAGTTGACTTGCCCAAGATTACATCGCATTGCAGTATTGGGTAGAATCGAGGGCTGTCTCCTCCCAAGGCCTGTGCTCCTCCTCTCTGTGCCACACTCTTGTGTCCTGGGACATCTTGTCTGGAAGCCATTCCCCAGCCTGAATCTGAGCCAGGCTCTGCCTCAGCCTTCCTGCTTCCTCCTGCCAGCTCTGGTGGAAAACTCTAGCAAAGGTTCCCTCTTGGGTAATGCACAAATGACCACATCTTGCTGTTTTTAAGCTCCTGGAATCAACCTCCAACAAGGCCTTTTTCAGGAATGCAAGTGTTTCTAAGTAGGACAGCTCATCCTGGGGAAAAACCACTCACAGCTCCTATCCTGCTGTGCTTTGTTCAAAGGCTGTGGTGGAGAATGCATGATCCCCATGAACACTGAAGTGCTCCCCAGAGGGTGTAACTAGATAAGCTTGGGATGTGGGGTTCAGAGCTGAGAGGGGTCTGGTCATCTCAGGATTGGCTGTGTGTTTGGTTGGCTCACCTACAAGAAAGAGGGGCGGTGTTGAAGTCAAGATGTTAGAACAGCTCCTGGGGACATAGAATGACAAAGCTGTGGTCTGGCTCAGGTCCCACCTCCACCTCCTGATGGTAAGAAAGGAAGTCAACCCCTCTGCCAGGCTCCTTCACACTGAGAGGCCAACTAATAGTGTTCATAAAGAGGTGACCCCTGGGCTGGCTGGCTCAGCGGCATCAGTGTTCCCTCTTTCCCTGTCTTCACTCATTGGAGAGGATTCTGTGGATCTAGAGGGCACAGAGATACACAATAGCTCCACCAGACTGAGTCCAGTAAAACTAGATGGTGCCCAGTTACTACCACTGACTGCTCTGACAGGGACCACTATAGAAGGTCCCAGACAGAAAGATCACTGTAGAAGGTCCCAGCCAGAGCTGGAGAAAAATGTAGAACAAAATTCTAACTCACAAAAAAGACCAGACTTACCTGCCTGACAGACTGGAGAAACCCTGAGAGTCTGGTCCCCAGACATCCTTTTTAGCTCAATAATAAAGTCACTGCTGAGGTTCATCCTTCATCCAAAGATTAGACAGGCCCATAAAACAAAACAAGACTAAAGGGGCACACCAGCCCAGGGGCAAGGACTAGAAGGCAGGAGGGGATAGGAAAGCTGGTAACAGGGAACGCAAGGTCAGGAAGGGAGAATGTTGACATGACATAGAGTTGTTAACCAATGCCGTAAAGCAATATGTGTACTAACTGTTTAATGAGAAGCTAGTTTGTTTTGTAAACCTTCATCTAATGTGTAAGAAAAAATGACATTAAAAAAAAAAAAAGAAAAACCTACTTGTCTTAGGCTGGGTTTTCTAGAGAAGAAAAACTGGTAAAGTATAGATGGATGGATGGATGGATGGATGGATGGATGGATGGATGGATGGATGGATGGATGGATGGATGGATGGATGGATGGATGGATGGATGGATGGATGGATGGATGGATGGATGGATGGATGGATGGGTGGGTGGGTGGGTGGGTGGGTGGGTGGGTGGGTGGGTGGATGGATGGATGGATAGTTATATATATAGATACTGCCATAGATATATAAAGATTTATATCAAGGAAATGGCTCACACTATTCTAGAGACTGTAATGTCCCAAGTCCATGGATCAAGATAGCACCTTCTCCTGATTCACATAGCTGCAGGGGCTGGCGAATCCAAGATCGACAGGTCGGAGAGCAAGGCTCTTGCTCACAGGCTGTGAAGATCGATGAAACCCAAGATCCGCAGATAAGCTGCTAGCTCAAGTCCCAAGAACCAGATGTCAGACAAACAGGAGGCAGCTCAGGGTTGAGAGCAGGCAAAAGCCAGAAAGTCCACTTATATTCAGTTGCAGATCACATGCCCAAGGAAACTCCCTTTCAACTGATTGACTACTCACAGCAGATCCCATCATGGGGGTCATCACAGGTCAACACTGAGAATCATGGCCTAGCCAAGTTGACACACAATCTTAACCATCACACTATGGATTGTAACAGAATACTGTCTGACATAGTGCTGGAAAATGAGTCCCCTAGGTAGGAAGGCACTCAAAATATATAGTGGTCAACAACAGACTCCAGCATATCAATGATTGGGAAGATGGCACAGGACTGGGGAACATTTTGTTCTGTTGTACATGGGGTCACCATGAGTTGGAACCATCTTAATGGCAACTAACAATATTAACAACAATTGTGACTCATAGCAACTCTATGTACAACAGAACAAAACACTGCCTGGTCCTGAGTCTTCCTCACAATTGTTGCTGTTTGAGCCCATTGTTGCAGCCACTATGTCACTCCATCTCGTTGAAGGTCTTCCTCTTTTTGGTTGACCCTCTACCTCACCAAGCATGATGTCCTTCTCCAGGGATTCAGCCCTTCACCAACACCATAATTCAAAGGCATCAATTCTTCTTTGGTCTTCTTTACTCATTGTCCTGCTTTCCTATGCATATGAGGTGATTGAAAATATCATGGTTTGCTTGGGTCAGGTGCACCTTAGTCCTCATCTTTGCTTTTCAACACTCCAAAGAGGTCTTTTTCAGCAGATTTGCCCAATGCAATATGTCGTTTGATTTCTTGACTGCTGCTTCCATGGGTTTTGATTGTGGATCCAAGTAAAATGAAATCCTTGACAACTTCAATCTTTTCTCCATTTATCATGATGTTGCTTTTTTGTCCAGTTGTGAGGATTTTTGTTTGCTTTATGTTGAGGTGTAATCCATACTGAAGCCTGTAGCTTTTGATCTCTATCAGTGCTTCAAGTCCTCTTCCCTTTCGGCAAGCAAGGTTGTGTCATCTGTATATCCCAGGTTGTTAATGAGTCTTTCTCCATTCCTGATGCCCTGTTCTTCATATAGCCCACCTTCTCAGATTATTTGCTCAACATACAAATTGAATAGCTATGGTTAAAGGATACAACCTTGACACACGTTTCCTGATTTTAAAACACACAGCATCCCTTGTTCTGTGAGAATGACACTTCTTGATCCACATACAGATTCCTCATGGGCACAATTAAATGTTCTGGAATTCCCACTCTCCACAATGTTACCCATAATTTGTTATGATCCAGATAGTTGAATGCCTTAGCACGGTCAATAAAAGACAGGTAAACATCTTTCTGGTATTCTCTGCATCAGCAATGACATCCCTTGTTCCACGTCCTCTTCTGAATCTGGCTTGAACCTCTGGTCCCCTGTCGATATACTGCTGCAACTGCTTTTGAATGATCTTTAGCAAAATTTTACTTGTGTATGACATATTAATGATACTGTTCAATAATTTCTGCATTGGGTTGGATCACCTTTCTTTGGGATGGGCATAAATATGAATCTCTTCCAGTCGGCTGGCCTGGTAGCTGTCTTCCAAATTTCTTGGCATAAACGAGTGAGTACTTCCAATACTGCATCTGTTTGTTGAAACACCCCAGTTGGTATTCCATCAATTCTCAGACCCTTGTTTTTTTGCCAATGCCTTCAACACAGCTTGGACTTCTTCCTTCAGTATCGTCAGTTCCGGATCATATGCTACCTCCTGAGAGGGTTGAACGCCAACCAATTCTTTTTGGTACAGTGACTGCATGTATTCCTTCCACCTCGTTTTGAGGCTTCCTGTGTTTTTTTAATATTTTCCCCATAGAATCCTTCAGTATTGCAACTTGAGGTCTGAATTTTCTCTTCAGTTCTTTCAGCCTGAGAAATGCCGAGCGTGTTCTTCCCTTTCGGTTTTCTAACTCTGGGTCTGCACCTTTCATCATAATACTTTACTTTGTCTTTTTGAGCCACCCTTTGAAATCTTCTGTTCGGCTCTTTTACTTCATCATTTCTTCCATTTGCTCTAGCCACTCTATATTCAAGAGCAAGTTTCAGAGTCTCTTCTGACATCCATTTTGGTCTTTTCTTTCTTTCCCGTCTTTTTAATGACCACTTGCTTTCTTCATGTATGATGTCCTCGATATTGTCCCACAACTCATCTGGTCTTCGTTCATTGGCGTTCAATACATCAAATCTATTCTCGAGATGGTCTTCCAATTCAGGTGGGATATATTCAAGGTTGCATTTTGACTCTCGTGGACTTTTTCTAATTTTCTTCAGCTTCAACTTAAACTTGCGTAGGAGCAATTGATGGTGTGTTCTTCAGTCAGCCTCTGGCCTTGTTCTGACTGATCATATTGAGCTTTTTCGTCGTCTGTTTCCACAGATGTAGTTGATTTGATTCCTGTGTATTCCATCTGGTGAGGTCCATGTGTATAGTTGCAGTTTATGTTGGTGAAAAAAAGGTATTTATAATGACTAAGTGGTTGGTCTTGCAAAATTCTATCATGCGATCTCTGTCGTTGTTTCATCACCAAGGCCACATTTTCCAACTATAGATCCTTCTTCTTTATTTCCAACTTTTGCATTCCAATCACCAGTAATTATCAGTGGATCCTGCTTGCATGTTTGATCAATTTCAGAGTGCAGAAGCTGGTAAAAATCTGCAATTTTTCATCTCTGTCATTAGTGGTTTGTGCATAAATTTGAGTAATAGTCGTATTAACTGGTCTTCCTTGTTGGCGTATGGACATTATCCTATCACCAACAGTACTGTGCTGCAGGGTAGATCTTGAAATGTTCTTTTTGACGATGAATGCAGTGCCACACCTCTTCAATTTGTCATTCCCAGCATAGTAGACCATATGATTATCTGATTCAAAATGGCCAATACCAGTCCGTTTTATCTCACTAATGCCTAAGAAAATGTGGAACAAGGGATATCATTGCTGATATGAGATGAATCTTGGCTGAAATTAGAGAATACCAGAAAGATGTTTACCTGTGTTTGACTAAGCTAAGGCATTCGACTGTGTGGATCGTAACAAATTATGGGTAATATTGGGAAGAATGGGAATTCCAGAACACTTAATTGTGCGCATACAGAACACGTACATAGAGCAAAAGGCAGTTATTTGAACAGAACAAGGGGATGCTGTGTGGTTTAAAATCAGGAAATATGTGTGTCAGGGTCATATCCTTTTACCATGCCTATTCAATCTGTATGCTGAGCAAATAATCTGAGAAGATGGACTATATGAACAAGTATGGAGCATCAAGATTGGAGGAAGACTCATTGACAACCTGCATTATGCAGATGACACAACTTTCCTTGCTGAAAGTGAAGAGGACTTGAAGCACTTACTGATAAATATCATTTATTATATTTTACTGGTCATCTAGGTATATTCCTGCTGTATAATCAGTCTCAATAGCAGGGCTTTTCAGCCACCTCACCAAGATCAAGTGCAAATCATGAACCTCATGGCTATCAACAAACAGTGCTGACAAGCTGGTACAAGCTGCCTTGAAACTCCTCTGACCTATGGTTACAAAGCAGCATTATTTATTAATCAGTATGTTTCATGCCCTGACCAAGGGTCAGTGTCATGCAGGAACCTTACCAAAATAGGTCACAGCACAGTCCACCCCTTTGTCCCGTGGGCAAGGTCTTTTTATGATGAAACAATCATCCTTAGTTTGATAGCAATTAAAACACACAAATTCCAAACATTTGTAATAACCTGTGAGGGATTGGTATGGATTTAAACAGACAGCTGAACCATCCATATTATATCAGCACAAACCTTCTCATATTTTTATACTAACTTTACAATTATTTTGCCTCCCTGATTTACAGCTATCTGCGCTTTATGGTACACATCTGTTGAGTGATTAAAAGCCATAATCAATCTATCATTAATCAAATCTAAATCTTCTTGAGGCCAATTCTCCTCCCTAGATAGAACGTTCTGAGTGGTTTTTAGATTCAATTTGTCGATACATTTGATCATAAACATCACTATTATCATAAATTCTATTAACTTCTACAATGTTACTTTTGCCTGTGATTCTTATGTTAGGCGATATAGCAGTATCATGTAGTACTCTAGATACCTGGTTACAATATAAATCAGACAGAATGTCACACTCAACAAAAATCTACCTTTTCCATATGCCGTATATTATTTCTCATATGAGTATAGGTTAGAGATCATATCTCTGTTATTTCAGAATTCAAAAACTCTTGAGGACAGAGCTAAACTCCTTTTCTCAAGTTACTTCATTTGACAGATGTGGGTTCCTAGAGACGGGAATCTAGTAACAAGGCTCATTGATCCCTCAGGATGTTGTTGTTAGCTGCTGTCAGGTTGGACTCATGGCGACTCCAAGCACAACGGAACAGAACACTGCCTCATACTGTACCCTCCCCATGATACACTGATGACCGGACAGTGTTCTATTGTGATTCACAGAGTTATCAAGGGGTGATTTTTGGAAGTAGATTGCCAGGCCTTTCTTCCTGGTCCATCTTAGTCTGGAAGCTCTGCTGGATCCTATCAGCATCACAGCAACACACAAGATCCAGGTCCCCCACATACAGGGCAATACCTCAATATCTCAAGATAAACCAAACCGAAACCAAGCCTGTTGCCATGGAGCTGATGCCGACTCATAGCCACCCTGTTGTGTTGTTGTTAGGTGCCGTCAAGTCAGTTCTGACTCACAGCAACCCTAGGTACAAAAGAAATCTCCACCCTAGGATAGGAGTATCAGAGGTCCTTTGATTAAGACCTTGGGTTCTATAGTTCTTGGATACTTTGACTTGATGAGGAAAGATGCTGGATTGGAAAGGTGCCCAGTGAATTAAATTAGTAGATTGGCTATGCTGCTATTTAGACTCGGAAAAGAAATTATTCCCTCCTCTTTTTGTGTAAGAGACTTCGGATCATAAATACATTGATTTCCTATCAGGCAGACAAGCTGGGCTATGGCATGAACGAGTCTCTCAGCAGACAGGGGAGGCTTGGCTAAACCCCCTGGTTTTGCTCAATCATCTTGGAAAATGCTAATGCTGCCCAAGGAAGGCCTCATTTGGCAAGGAGGCTGGAGCCCCCTGCCTCTCTGTGGTTGGCTTTGCCAAAATCCCAGACTGTCCTGGCATGAGAAACATGACATCCTGGTACTCTTGCCCACCACTGCCTTGGTGTTCTTTTGGCTTAAACCCTGCCCTAAGCAAGCATTTTCTGAACACCTACTGTGTGCCTGGCTTTGCTACCTGAGTTACTGTTCCTTAATCCTCATATCTCACTCTGGGTGAGGACAGGTTCTTCATCATCTTTATGAAAGGTGAGGACACTGGGGTCCCAGGAGGAGAAGTGACTTACCCAAGGACACTCACCTTGCCAGTCCTGGACTTGAGACTCATACTCAGGTTTTATGGCTCCAACTTAAGTTTCCTGCTCTCCGTGCCTTCCAGAACTGGAATCTCCAGGAGATTAAGCCCTGATGATGGCACCAGCATAACCTGAGCCACACTGAGTGTCCGGGAGACCTCAGAGCTGACAGAACAAGCTCCTGATGATGTTTTCACACGTTTCTGATGCTAGAGGTCTGCTTTCTGATGTCTGACTTCATTTATCAAGTTCTTTCCCAAACATTTAAGCATCACAGTAACAGTCTGAGGCAAGATAGGAGCTACATCCTCCCATTTTACAGATGAGCAGACCTAGTCTTTGAGAGATTGTGACTTCGCTGTGAACCAAGGTCAGGTTCAGGACTCTTTAGGATGGCTTCCCTGGTGCCTGACCTACCTTGCACATTAGCAGACTGTCAATACTTCTTGTCAAATTAATAAATGAACAAGATACAGGTTTTCCACTTCTCTACTCATTTAGTTTGGGGCTTTCTGAAATGCTCAGGTCAATGGCTATAAGCTGGCAGATCCATCAAGGAAGGGGCCATGGAAATCATCCAAACCCCTCATTCTATAAAGGAGGAAACTGAGGTTCAGAGATGGCCAATGACTTGCCCAAGATCACACAGCCAGTCAGAGGCAGAGGGGACAGTAGACTCCTCGTTCAGTGCTCAGGGTGACCTGATTGATCTCAAGGTTTCCCATATAGGAGTAGAGATGCTGGGCCAGAGAAAACATACCTTGCTTAATTTTTGGACAAGCAGGAGGCTGGTGGAGCGGCTATGCCTTCTCAAAGCTGCCAGTTTGAAAGGAAGGGTGTGGGGCCTGACATCCAGCAAGCATTTCAGTGGCTCAAATGAAGGGATGCAAAACATTCGCATTAGACTATGAACCTAAAGATTGGCGATTTGAACCTACCCAGTGTTTTTTTTAAGTGGCACTACAGAAGAAAACCCTGGCAATCTGCTTCTGTAAAGATTACCACCAAGAAAACTCCATGGAACAATCCATTCTGTAACAAATGGGGTCACAACAGGTATGGTTTTTTTGGTCCCAAGGACTTCACTAAGCACTTTGAAAGGCAGAGCAGGGAGGAATGTGGAGCCAGTAACCAGTCCACCTGGTTCATTACTGCACACAGAAAAGGGGGAAAATCTATAGACCCTGCTCTCATGGAGCTTGTGGCCTGGTGGTGGGACACAGAAATGTCAAACACTCCCCCACAAAATATAAAACTGCAGAGGTGCAGGTCCCACCGCAGGGAGGTGCAAGTTTTCTTTCCCTCCAAGTGTTTCCCCCACCCCTGTCATTTCTGTCTTACCCAGTCTCCTTTGCTCTCTTTCTAATTTCTCTTTTGTCTAGCTTCCATTGTCTCTGCTTTCTTGCCCCTTCCTTCCCTACCTCCCTTCACTTCTTCTCTCTTAATTATTCTCTCCCCTCCCCTCTGTGTCTCCACCACTGTGTCTCTGTCCTGTGTCTCCATCACTCTGTCTGTCTCTCTCCTGTGTGTCCACCACTCTCTGTCTCTCTTCTGTTTCTCCACCACTCTCTGTCTCTCTCCTGTTTCTCCATTTCTCTGTGTTTCTTTCTCCCCATCTCGATCTCTGGCTGTCTGTGTGTGTGTCTCTCTCTCCCTCTCTTTCCATTGCTTCTCAGCATGTTTATCTCTTTTTGTCTTTCTCTCACTGTCTGCTCTATCTTTGTGTTGCATTTTTCACTTCTTTCTGATCTCCTATGAGACCACCTCTGTCTCTGGCAGTCTCTCTTGCTCTCTCTCCCCTCCCCTCGGTTCGTTCCCTGTGCATGTCTCCTCGGAGGGGCCCTCCCCGTGACCAGCCAACTGACTGTGAAAACACTGGGGCCTCGTAACCTGAAGGGCAGGATTGATGGGAAAATAAATTCCTGATTAGTGTTTTAATTTTAAGGATCTTTAGAGGGGACTAAACATCAAGGAAGGCTGTGGAAAACGTCTGCATTATTAAAACCATAAATCCTCCTTGGAAGAGGGGAGAACGGGACCAAAAGGGAAGCAGAGAGGAGCAGACAGGGCTTCCCTTGGGATGGGGGTAAGAGGTGAGGAGCAGGGTGGAGTGGAGAGGCCTGGGAGGGGACCAGCATTCTAGGGCATTCCAGGGCATGGGACTCCATCGTCCCCTCCCTTGTCAGCTCTACAGAAGCTTCCCTGAATGACAGGCCCCCATTGGCATGACTTCTTATTCCCTGAGTGTCAGGCTGGGCCACAGAATGAGAAGGAGACTGAGGGCTCCTGGGTGAGGGTGGGGGTGGGAGTGGGGGTAGAAGCTGTGTTGGCTGAACCCTCCCTCCATACTGGCAGCGAAGAGCCACATGAAGTGAGTGCTCCGTCACCCTTGATCAGCGTGGGAGAGGCAGAAGAGAACAGGGGTAAAGCCTATGGAATGGGGTTAGACTGCCCGCAGTTAAACCCTGGCTCTGCTCTAGGCCTCAGCTTCCCCATCAGTTGAGGGGAGCAAATAATAGCACCCCACCTCACAGGTGTGTGTGTGCGAATGAAATGGGATAATGCACATAAAATGCTAGAAGAGTCGGCACTTAGAAGGAGCTCATCAAATGTTGACTAGTGTCCTTACTCTCATAGTGACTCATAGTGACCCTACAGGACCGAGTGGAACTGCTTCATAAGGTTTCTAAGGAGCAGCTGGTGGATTGGAACCGCTGACCTTTTCGTTAGCAGCGGAGCTCCTAACCACTGTGCCACCAGTCGGAATCAACTCAGCGGCAACTTTAAAAAAAAAATTTTCTTATTGTTCTTATTGCTGGCAGAGCGCTGCCCCTTCCACAATTCCATTTGATGCTCACCACCTTTTACAGATGGGCAAACTGAGGCCCAGAGGTACAAGCTCCTTGCCCAAGGTCACGGGCCTGTAAGAGCTGGAGCCAGGACGTGAGCCCATCTCTGAAGCCAAGAAGGAGTCCTTACAGGCCACAAACAGTTAAGTGTCTGACTATAAACCTGAAAGTTGGCAGTTTGAACCCACTCAGAGGCACCTCAGAAGACAGGCCTGGTGATCTGCTCCCAAAAGGTCACAGCCTTGAAAACCCTATGGAGTGCAGTTCTATTCTGCACATGTGGGGTCACCATGAGTCGAAATCAAGTTGATAGCAACTGGTTTGGTTTGTTTTTCTGAAGCCAAGGCCTCTCCAGGTATCCCTGGAGCTATCCTCTGGAAAGGTCCACACTTGCCATCTGAGGGTACGTGGTCCAGCCAGCAGCCCTGCCAGGCAGGCCGGAAAAGGATTGATTTGTTGAAGAGACCCAGGACCCATGGAACCCATGGCCTGTGGGGGAGCAGGCCTACCTCCTGCCCCGCCCCAACCCATGACTTGGACTTGGTTCAGACCAGCAGCCAAGGGTTCAATAAGTGTGGCAGGAACTGTGTGGAACCATCCTGCCTGCCCTCATTGTAACTTCTTCCACCCAGGACACTCCCCATCCTCATTTTCTGTTCTTCTTTTGAGCAGCTCAGGCCTCTGACTCCCAGGGGGCAGGCCCAGTGTACCCTACAACTAACTCCAGGGGCGGGGCCGCTGCACTGTACAACTCCAGGGGGCACCCTTCCCATCATGCAGAAAGCGATTTTATAAGGTAGCTCAGAGTGGGGTAGGGGGTGGAGAGTGACCCCACATCCTTCTCCCCAGGGGTCTTCAGTCTCCCACCTTAGAGGCAGGAAGGGGCTTGGAGCCCTCTTGCGAGGAGATGTGTGGTGTGTGGTCTCAGGAGTGAGGACAGGGTAAGCAAGGCCACCAAGCCTGGCCCAGGGGCGAGAGGACAGCCTCAGCCTATTGGCAAAGAAAGGGAGAAGGAGTCTAGCCAGCTCCCAAGAAGTCTCTCGGGTCTGGAAGGGCTTTGGATTCCTCACCCTTCTCTCTCCACTTCTTTCTCTATGGCTTGCTCCCTGGGCCGCTCTTGCCTGCAGTGAATGTCACTGTGTCCAGTCACCAGTCTAGCCAAGGACCTCCTGAGGCGCATTCCTTGCTGATGGCACTGATTCCACCCAAAATCCCTTTACAGGCTGCTCTCCCCGCCCCCGCCCCCCCCATACACCAAGGTCTATTTTAGTAAAGGAGCTTGAGCAGAGGTGGTAAGGACAAGCAACAGCCATCCCCACCCCCGCAAGTTCAAGGGCCCAAGGCCCCCTCCTGCTCTTATTTAATTGTTTCCTCTAGTTTAATTTTTAATTGTTAGAAACTGTCTTTGGAGCTGGGTTTTCTTTTCCAAGCCCCAGGGTGGGGGCAGAAGGAGGAAGAATTTGGCTGCCTGGGGTAGAGGAGGCGTGGCTGGTGCCCTGCAGGCCTAGTTCCTGCTTCCCTTGGGAATCTCTCCACATCCTGGTTCTTTTGGGTTCCAAACCAAAAAAACCCCCTTGCTGCTGAGTAGAATCCAGTTCATCACAGTGACACCGTAGGACAGAGTAGAACTGTCCCACAGGGCTTCCAAGGAACAGCTGATGGATTCGAGCTGCTGACATTTTGGCTAGCAGCCATAGCTCTTAACCACTGTGCCACCAGCCCTAACAGGGCTCTGGTTAGGTTCTAGGAGGAGGAAAATTATGACACGGTGACATATCAGCTCAAACCCATAGTGAGCTGTGGTTTAGACAGCAGGATTTGGAACCAAACACTTGGGTTCAAATCCTTGCTGAGTGACTTTGGGAAAGTTACTTAACCTTTCTGTGCCTTACTTTTCACATCTGTGAAGTGGGGATACCAATACTTACCTTGAAGGGCTTTTATGAATCTTTTCCCAAAACCTCAGCCTGATGACCAGGCCTGGTGTGGTGCCCATGGCTCACCTTCAGAGGCCACTCCCACTGGGACTCCTTCTGCTGCCCACTGGCTGGAATGCCCTGCTGCTTGGTGTTGTCTAGACATGGTCCTAGTTACCATTGGGAGTCCTCTCTCTGGCACCAACCACAGCCTCCTGATTCTGCTCTGTCCTCACCCTGCCCTCTGTCTGTCCAGCAATCACATCTACCCTCATGTCACTGCAGCCCCTGCATCACCACAGCCTCTGCTGCCACCACTATTATTGCATTGGCTTCCATCCCCGGGACTTACCACGGTGGAGGCACGGGACTGTTTGTTTTACATACAGTAGCTCATCTAATCCTCCAAACTCCCTCCAAGGGTGCTATTAGCATCCCATTTACAGATGAGGAAACTGAGGCTCAGTAAGCAAAAGTCACTTGCTCAAGGTCACAAAGCTCCTAAAAGGTGCCAAAGGGATTTGAACCTGGGTCTACCTGCAAATGGGCATGGCAGGTAGGCACACGGCATGGAAAAATCTGGAATAGAAGACACAGTGAGGGGGTGGGTGGATGACAGGGAAGACCAGCCTGACCCCAGTGCAGGAAGAGCGAGGGGAGGAGAGGGAGAAATTGGAGAAGGTGGGCCAGGGCCCCGTGGAGGGCCCCTCTCTCTCAGCATTTACAGCAGCTTCAAATGGTTGTAAACCCTTCCGGAAAAAATGGGGTGAGGAGTGGAGTCCAGGAGAAGGAGTCCAGATTGATGGGTTAAGCAGAGACTCCTGCCCCTGCCAGCTTTTCTGAGTGGTGGGAGTGAAATCACAGCCACGTGTGCCCTGGACCCACAAACGCAATAGAGTCAATCCTCGTTATTCACGAATTCTGTATTTGTAAATTTGCCTACTCCCTAAAATTTATTTGTAGCCCCAAAGTCAAACTCGCAGCACTTTTGGGATTATTTGCAAACATGTGCAGAGCAGAGAAAAATTTGAGTTGCCCGATGTGCACATTCCCAGCTGAGGTCAAACAAGGCAACGCTCTGCCTTCTTGTTTCAGCTTCCTTTTCCTGATTTATTTAGGGCTGTGTTTTTTGCATTGTTGTACTTTTCCCTGGTGATTTTGCTGTTTAAAACGGCTCATCATCATATGTTTGGAGACCAGTATTTGTGAGCATAAGAAAGCTGTGATGTGCCTTACAAAGAAAATGTGTGTTCGATAAGCTTCATTCAGGCCAGGGCTTTGAATGGTTTGAACAGGTTCGGTCATGGCCAACAAAGCGAAATCAGAACAGACCCAAAATTTTTACAATTTGGGTGATTTGGAATGATAACTGGAATGAGAAAAACTATGGGTCAAAGCCCTGGAGTGGGAGACTCAGAAAAGGCATAGTGAGACCTTTCAGGAGCCTGATGTGTAAGACTGAATTATTGGCAAGACTGGGGAGAGCCACACATGTTCAAATCGGTGCAGTCTTTGAGCGGGGCACCGTTATTTCCAGCTCTGTTCAAAATCTAATGGGCAAGAGATTTGGTTGCTATGCAACGTGTATGCTGCCCTTGTTTTCTAAGAAGGAGATTAAGTTTCTAGCAGGGCTTTGACCTGTAATTTTTCCCATTCCAGTTATGTTTCTGGTCTGTTCCAGTTTTGCTCCCTCAACCGTAACTGAACTGGGAAAAACCAGTTAAAAGCCCTGGTTCAGGTATGACTTATAGTGCTGTTGGCCCTGGAGTTCAGTGTTAACGAATCAGCAATATGTATGTTAAATCAGGTGTTTTTAAACAGAAACACACATGAAACAAGGTTATATATTGACTGGTTGACAAAAATGTGACCAGAGGCTCACAGGAGCCTAACCCTGTGTTTCAGTATTCAATGGTTCAGTATTCACTAATTCAGCGTTTGCCGTGGATTTACAGAAGGCCTGTGAATAATAAGAATTGACTGTGTATCGCTATTGATGGTTTGACAAAGAAAAGAGCAGTGGGTTAGGAGTCAGGACAGAGCCTGGTTTAAATCTTAGGCCATGACTTTCCATGTGACCCTGAGTAAGCAACTTAATCTCTCTGTGCTTCAGTTTCCTCATCTGTAAAATGGAAATAATAACACCTACCTCGCAGGGCTGGACTGAGTATTGAATGAAAGTCAAGCAATTATTAGCACAACTTCTTGCGTATTGTAAGGCTCTTCAATGGTAGCTGTTTTTGTGATTTGTCTTGAACCCATTTTGAGCTCCCTGTGTATCTGAACAGAGCCTGGCCCTGGCTGTGCCTCCATTTCCTGGTCTGTGAAATGGTGGCGTGGACAAGCTGATCCCAAGAGCCCTTGCAGCCAGTCCGGCCTTGTTAGATGAACTGTGGGCCAGCTCTCCTCTAGAGTCACAAGAATGTGGAGGAGGAGCTGCTCGGGGGCAGAAGTGTTTCTTGCAGCCAGATAGTCTCGCTGCCAGCAGACAGAAGGGATTGGTCCTGGGCCCGAGGAGGCAAAACTGGAGCAACTTCTCTGGGGAAAAGAAACTGGCAAGGGGGAAATCAAGTTCACCTCCAAGACGGGAGCAAGCTGAGGCAAGAAGGCCTGGCTGTTTTGCCCCTGCTGCAGCCAGCATCCTGGGATGAAAATGGGGCAGGAAATGGAGTCGGCCTTTTGGGAACCCCACACCTGGGCAGGGATGTATCACAAATGATAGTTCAGCTCAGGGCAGGAAGCCAGAAGGAAGCCCAAGTCTCCCTGCTTTTAAATCCAAGGAGCTGGGAGAGGGATCCCTAGGAGCGTTTACTAAAGCCACAGGCCACAGGCTCAGTAGCTTGGGCTGACAGCTCTCATCTACTACTTGGGTGCTGTGTGACCTTAGGCAGGTTCCTTGGCCTCTCTGAGCCCCAGTTTCTACTTCTGTAAAAGGGGGATAATAATAGTACCTATTCCACAGAGTAGTTAGAAGAATTAAATGTGTGACGTGCTTCGGAGAGTAGCTGACACATGCAAAGGGCTTCATAAATATGAGCAAAATGGTCTCATCCCATCCGACCACATCTGCAAAGTGGTGGTTACTGCGCCTGTGTACAGATGAGAAAATCGAGGCTACAGCAGGACTGATTGCCCAAGGACATGTAGCTTGGAAGTAGTGGAAAAAGGGTGGGACCCAGGGCTGGCTGGCTTGCAGATCTGAGCCTACTCCCCTCCATCTTTACCTCTGTGACAGGTGTCTGGAGCTCTGCGTAGGGTGAGTGGGGGGAGGAAAGAGGATTTTCCCAAAAGCTTTCAGTGCAGCTAAAAGAGGCGCCTAGGGTCCTGTCTGCCTTGGGGCCACCCTGGGGTTAGGACATCTGCTCAGTCCCTTTTCCTTTCCTTTAATTATAACTTTCCCACCACTTCCTGAGCCCCATCAACTGCTGGATGCTGTGCTAGGTGCACCACGCAATCATCTCATTTAATCTTCACAGCAACCCTGTGGAGTAGGTGCTATTTCTCCCATTTCACGGTTGAGGAAACAGAGAGGTTAATCCCTTGCCCCAAACCACGCAGCAGGTCAGAGGCTGGGACTCAAGACCCCTATACTGCTGCTTTCCACTAAGCAGTAGCGATGGAGCCTGATGCCCACAGCCAGTTATGCATCCCTGCTGTGCCTCAGTTTCTCCATCTGTAAAACAGGAGTGATAAGATTTTATCTCCTAGGATCATCGTGTTGAGAATAACTTGGTTAATGTACATAAAAAACATCTGAAATAGAATTTGACTCAGAGTAACTTCTCTATAAGTATTAGCTGTTTTCAGCTCGCCTGATTAGCACGAGCCATGATGCCACAAGACCAATAACAGTGGGCACCCTGAATCTGTTACCCTGGGACTCCTCGGACAAGCCATGGGGGCTGAGGTGGGTGGACACACTTGCCATTTATTTAACAAACACTCATGGAGCATCACTGTCCCAGGCACTTTACAGTTGTTCATTTAACCCTCACAACAACATTTTGAGATAGGTAGCAACTATTTTAATCATCTCCATTGTACAGATGAGTAAACTGAGGCACAGGGAGGTTAAGAAACTTACTCAAGGTCATTCAGGATTTGAACCCAGGCAGCTGGCTTCAAAGTCTGCACTCCACCAGCTGCCTCTGGAAGCCCTTCTCCCCGCCAGAACATGAAACATGCAGTAGTTCTCTCCCCATCAACCCTCACGGCTGGGCCAGGGACCAGGTCCAATTCTCCTGGGTTTCACTGCTCAACTGGCTTAAGGTTGGACTGCCTGGTAGATTGGAGACTGGAGCCAAACAGGATAAAAAAGGAGCCTCCTTGCTGTAGAGGCTTGAAACTCCCACCTCCCTCTTCTATTCACCATGTAATTAATGATTATTATCTTATCTCTCAGGAACGAAACAGACAAACCATGACTATGAAGCCAGTTACACTAAGATATGTGTGCCCTTCTTCCAGGAGATAAGTGTTAAATAGCTGAACCCAAGGTGGTGATCTCTACATATTGTCTAGGAAGGAGAATTAGGCTTCAGGGGAACAACTGTTCCCCAAGCTTGCTGGTGTCCCAAGCTGTCTTTCTCATTGCTCATTGTTAAAACATCTACATTAGGGTCTTCCTGGAGAAGGGAGGACCAGGCCTGGCTATTACAGGTCCTGGCATGGTCCCTGGCACCCTATGGATTCCTCCTGTGAACCTCCTCTTCCAGCTGATGGAAGCTCCTTGAGAGTGGAACCTCCCCTGAGGCCCCCACAGCGCCATGCCTGGTACATAAGGTAATTCTCTCCCCAACAACCCTCACAGCTGGACCATGCCAACTGTTCTAATCCTCATGGGTTTCACTGCTCAACTGGCTTAAGGTTGGGCTGCCTGGTAGATTGGGGACTGGAGCCAGGGTCTCAGCTCCTAGTCTTAGCTCTGCCATTTCCTAGCTCTGGAACCTTGAGGAGGTCTCCCTGAGGAACCTCATCTACCTGGCCTGGAGATGTTAAGAACCCTCCTCACAGAGATGTGAAGAGTATTAACAGAGCCATCGGGCCCTCCCCGCATTTGTATGGCCTCTTAGAGTTAACTGATAGCATTCATACCATCCTCTCCATCAACTCTCCCTTCTCAGGGCCCTGGCATGGGGAAGAACATGGACAGTCTGGCTCTTCCAAAGCCCAGGTCTTGGCCCCTTCGTTGGCTTCACCTGTGAGGCTGTGTAAACAAAACCCCCCAAAAAAACAATTGCTGTCGAGTACTCATGGCTACCCCATGTGCTTCAGAGGAGAACTGTGCTCCATAGCGTTTTCATCGGCTGATTTTTCAGAAACAGATGACCAGGGCTTCCTTCTGAGATGTCGCTGGGCAGACCTGAATCTCCAACCTTTCAGTTAGCAGTCAAGTACATTAACTGTCTGCACCACCTAGGAAAACCATGGGCCTGTGCATCAGTCAGTTATTGCCATGATAATACTGTGTAACAAACCACCCCCAAACTCAGCGGCTCTCAGCAACACACATTTATTCTCGCACTTGTGGGTCTGCAGGTTGGCTGTGGGTCTCCTGATCTAGGCTAGCCTCCGCTCGTGGCTCTGATTCAAGCTACAGGTTGGGCTTGGGTCCACTCCACGTGTGTCCATCCACAATCCAGGCTGAAGGGCAGCAGTCACCCAGGGGAAACTCTTCTTACCGTCATCGGCAGAGCGCAAGGGGGCAGGTCAATCCAGGCAAACATCTTTCAAGCCTCTGCTGTGTCATGTCTGTGAATATTTTTTGCTCAAAGCAGGTCTCATGGCTAAGCCCAACGTAAATAGTACAGGGGAGTATACTCTGTCCACAGTGGGAGGGGGAGAATAGTAAAAATTTACTGAACAATAATCCTATCTATCATGCCTGGAAGACCTCAGTTCGAGTTTAGGATGAGGCCTCTGTCGGCCCCTGCTGGCTTGGGCCCCTATGCCCCCCAGGGTTCAAATGCTGAGTGAAGAGGAAAGAGACTGGGGAGGAAGTCAGAGCATGGGAGTGTTGTTTGCACTGTGTGACTCTGGGCAAGCCCTTCGCCTCTTGGTGCCTCAGTTTCTCTCCACCTGCACCTTCTCCAAGGTCCCTTCAAACGACCCTGACAGCCCAGGGCCCTTTCCTCCCCTCCTCCCCCAGCGTGGCTGGAGTCGGTCGAGCACAGACAGGCAACGCTCCGTGCTGTGCCCGACTGGCTGGCATTTTGGCTCACCAACCACCCCTGTTCCCCGGAAGTAGATCTAATTTCCACCCTGTGAAAAACGGTTGTCTTGCACCGAGGCAGCACCTGCTGTGGGGCAGCCAGCTGCTTCCGTGCTGAGGACAAAGGTGCGTATAAATTCAGATCCAGACCAGCCGCAGGCATGTGGGCAATGACATGTGTGAAATAATAATTCTTCCCCCACCCTGGCAGAGAGGGCTGTGGGAGGCGGGGTGGAGGTGGGCGTGCTGTGCCTGTACGGGCCGGTCCAGGATGGTGTCTGAGGCCAGGCAAGGCCCTCCCTCTCTGGACCTGTTTCCTCACCTGTCAAATGAGGGTGGGGGTCCTGGAAGTCCTTTCTAGCACTCAGATTTTATGACTCTGAATGGATCTACAGTTGTTCAAAGACCAATTTTTGTAGCACCAATGTACACATTACGTTACTAGGACCTTCTTTTCTCTCTCCTTCTCTGACCCTAAAAAAAAAAACCAGTTGCTGTTGAGCTGATTCCGGCTCACGGTGACCCCATGTGCATCAGGGTAGAGCTGTGCTCCATAGGATTTTCAGTGACTGATTTTTTGGAAGTAAATTGCCAGGTCTTTCTTCCAAGGTACCTCTGGGTGGACACAAACCACCACCTTCTGGTTAGCTGTCAAGTGTGTTAACCATTTGCTCCACCCAGGGACTCCCTCTGTGACCCTAAACATACGTGAACGGAACTATCGTCCCTCACTCCCCTGCTTCCCAGTATGCTCTGTTTGTGTCTACCTGACTCCCCAGGGATGATGGTGCCCCTCTAGAGCCTGCCGAGACAGTCACAGGCAGGGGCAGATGGGGTCCTGGTTCCCCACAGGCCCTGTTCATAAACCAGCACCCTTCACAGGGGCTGGCTCCAGAGGTCTCAGCCAACCAGGCCTCTGAGGAAGGAAAAAAAGAGGCTTTTTAAAAAGCAGCTCACCCAGTTCCCAGGCTGAGTCTGTCTTGATCACCCTGAGGTAGCTCTGCGTGCCCCGGTGTGCCCTCTGAGCGCACAAAGCCAGGCTGCTGTGTGTGAGGCTGGAGAAACCCTAGGAGGCGAGGAGGATAAGTAAGAACAGCTGCCGCATTCCCCTTCAGAGAGACCCATGGAGCTCATTCCACATTCCTCCGCCCCCATTTTGACAAGGGGGAAGTCACTGGGTAACAGTTTTGTGAGAAGAGGAGGCTCCAGCTGTCAAGCTTTGCCCTTCACTGGACTCCCACCCTCTGGTGACTCCTAAATGTCAGACATCCCCCAGCTTGGTCCCTGAGCGTCATCCTCCAACAAAGCTCCCTGGGCAAGGACACATGTCAACAAAGCCCATCCGCCCCGCGTCTTCAGGTGCAAGGGTTTTAAGCTGACCTCTCTCCTGAGCTCCAGACGCAGAGATGGACACATAGAAACACACTGGGTACAGTCACCACCCCCAGGCCTGAGAGAGCAAGAGAAGGGAGTGGCTACCAGAACCTGGAGAGGGTTGGATGGAGATGGACACCCCATGGAGCTAGGGCTTTCAGGGGAGGGACACCCCACCCCCGCCAGAGGCAGCAAGAGCTGGGGGGGCTGAGTACCCTGGCTCACTCTTCCCCCTCCCTCTGTCTGCCCCATTGATGGGATCCAGCCAGAAGCTAATGCGCAAGCCCATGCAGGCCTACCTCCCAGTGCAGAGCAGGGCACAGAGGGTCAAATGGAAGATGACCAGCTCAGTGTGCTGAGGAAGAAAGAAGTCACCAAGATCTGCCCAGCGTGCTGCCCTCTCTCTCTTTCCCTGTGCGGATCAGGGACTGGGGATGTATCAGACACGGGGTTTGGATTCAGAATGACCACATCTGAATTCTAACTCCACACCTCACTGGCTACGTGACCTTGAGCAAGTTACTTAACCTCCTTGCACCTCTATTTCCTCATCCATAAAATGGGAACAAGAGCACTTAACTCAGAGCAATGTCAAATGAGAAAATGTATGGAAAGCCCTTAACACACAGAAAGTGCTCCATAGGTTATCTGACTTTAATCCAGAGCCTTCTACTCTTCATCTCCTGGATGGACTAGCAGAACCTCCAAGCTGGTCTCTGACTCCATTTTCAATCCCTGTAATTCATCCTTCACACTGTCCCCAGAATTTTTGTTGTAGGTGCCATCGAGTTAGTTCCGACTGATAGCGACCCTATATACCACAGAACAAAACACTGCATGGTCCTGCGCCACCCTTACAATCTTCGTTATGCTTGAGCCCACTGTGTCAATCCAGCTCATTGAGGGTCTTCCTCTTTTCCACTGACCCTGTGCTTTACCAAGCATGATATCCTTCTCCAGGGACTGATCTCTCCTGGCAACATGCCCAAAGTATGTAAGATGCAGTCTCGCAATTCTTGCTTCTAAGGAGCATTCTGGTTGTACTTCTTCCAAGACAGATTTGTTCACTCTTTTGGCAGTCCATGGTATATTCAATATTCTTCACCAACACCACAATTTGAAGGTGTCAATTCTTCTTCAGTCTTTCTTATTCATTGTCCAGCTTTCACATGCATGTTGTGACTGAAAATACCATGGCTTGGTTCAGATGCACCTTAGTCCTCAAGGTGACATCTTTGCTTTTCACTTTAAAGAGGTCCTTTGCAGCAGATTTGCCCAGTGCAATGTGTCTTTTGATTTCTTGCCTGCTGCTCCCATGGGTGTTGATTGTGTATGTCCCCAGAATACTCTTCCTAAAACCCTGGCTGGATTATGTTGCAGCCTTCCTCAGGAACCATTAATGGCTTCCCCAGGCCCAGAGATTAAAGTTTAGTTCTTTAGTGTAATGACCAAAGCCAACCAAACCAAAAAAAGTCAAACCTGTTGCCGTTGAGTTGATTCCGACTCATAGCCACCCTGTAGGACAGAGTGGAAATGCCCCATAGAATTTCCAAGGAGCAGCTGATAGATTTGAATTGCTGACCTTCTGGTTAGCAGCCTTAACTCTTAACCATTGCACTACCACCTTACCAGACTCTGAAAGAGCCCTGGTGGCACAGTAGTTAAAGCGCTTGGCTAACTGAAAGATTGGTGGTTCTAATTCACCAGTTGCTCCTCAGAAGAAAGATGTGGCAATCTACTTCTGTAAAGACCAAAAAAAAGATAACACCCCAGGAAACCCTATGGGTCACTTCTACTCTGCTGTATAGAGTTGCTATGAGTCAGAATCGACTCCAAGGCCATGGATTTTGTTTTTTGGGTTTACCAGACTCTGTTAATCCTCCCCTCAGTCCCCTTACTTTCCCCAAATAGTCTTCATGTCTCCAGGTCTTTGCTGACACTGTGCTCTCCACCTGGATGTGCCTTCTCCTCCTATCCCACTTGTCAAGCTCAAATGCCCCACCTTCCATGAAAACTCTCCCATCACTGCACCAAATATAACTGCTCACTGCACATTGCTTATGCTTCTATGTAGCACTTACTCATTTGCCTAAAAAAAAAAAAAAAAAAAAAATTTATTTTTTTATTTTTTTTAGAGAAGTTGAGGCATGTTTGTCCATTATCAACCTTTGAACATTTTGAGGGAAATTCTTTGTGGCATCCATGCTGGTTCTCTGCAATACCTAAGCCAGTGCGGGACACAGAGATGAGAGCCTATGTGTGCTAAGGTGGTCCATATGCATTCATGCTGATCCTTAAAGGGATCCAGCAAGGTACAGGTGTTAGCATTCTTCTACTAGTTGAGGAAACTGAGGCGAAGCAACTTAGGTCACTTGGCTAGGAAGTGGAGGAGTAGGCTTTAATCAAGGGTGTCTAGTCTCTTCTGTCTCCACATGGGGTTCAAAAAAATACTTGAAAACTTGAAAATGTAAACAACGTCACTGAATTGTACATACAGAATTTGTTGAAATAGTGTGCCCTTTGCAGTGCACATTTTCACCAATAAAATAAAATAAAACCAATGATATAGTTGGGAAAAAATATTTGAAAAATGAATCAATGGATGAATGAAAGAAAATAAGATGGCCACAGCAACATGCCGTGGTGGGTAAAAGCAAGCAAGGTTTGAGTCCAAGTTCAACACTTACAACCTTGGAGAAGTTGCTTTTTCTCTCTGAGCAGACGGTGCACAGGGAATGTTTATTTCCTGCCCTTCCTGCCCTCCCCAAACACTTCTTTCAACATGGTCAGTTTTCTCGGGCAGCTCAGACCCTCTGGAACCCAGACAGGCAGCCAGGGTCTTCCCAGTGGGGAGGACATGAACACGTGGCCAAGATTAATGTGGGAGGTCCACAGCCTGCAGGAAGCCCAGAGAGCTGCTGAAACAAGCCTTGAAGCCAGTGTGATGAACATCTCAAGATGTCTTCTCCAGCACCGGTGAGGGAGAGGGGGCCTGTTAAAACCAGTTATATTCCACCTGCCATCTGACAACATAATCACACTGCCTCCTCCCTTTGGCTTGCATTCTCCAATCATCTTTGTACACCCTCCAAGAGCCTCAAGAGAATGAGAATTCTAGAACACTTAACTGTGCTCAGGAAGAACCTGTACATAGATCAAGAGGCAGTTGTTTGGACAGGGGATACTGAGTGGTTTAAAGTCAGGAAAGGTGCACGTCAGCGTTGTATCTTTTCACTATACCTATTCAACCTGTATGCTGAGCAAATAATCCGAGAAGCTGGACTGTATGAAGAAGAACAGGGCATCAGAATTGGAGGAAGACTCATTAGCAACCTTCGTTATGCAGATGACACAACCTCGCTTGCTGAATGTGAAGAGGACTTGAAGCACTTACTGAAAAAGATCAAACACCACAGCCTTCAGTATGGATTATACCTCAACATAAAGAAAACAAAAATCCTTACAAATGGACCAATGAGCAACATCATGATAAATGGAGAAAAGATTGAGTGCTGTCAAGGATTTAATTTTACTTGACTCCACAATCAACATCCATGGAAGCAGTAGTCAAGAAATCAAAAGACACATTGCACTGGGCAAATCTGCTGCAAAGGACCTCTTTAAAGTGTCGAAAAGCAAAGGTATCATCTTGAAGACTAAGGTGCATCTGACCCAAGGCATGGTATTTTCAATCACATCATATGCATGTGAAAGCTGGACAATGAATAAGGAAGACTGAAGAAGAACTGACCCCTTTGAATTGTGGTGTTGGCAAAGAATATTGAATATACCATGGACTGGCAAAAGAACCAACCAATCTGTCTTGGAAGAAGTACAACCAGAATACTCCTTAGAAGCAAGAAATGCAAGACTGTGTCTTACATAATTTGGACATGTTTTCAGGAGGGATCAGTCCTCGGAGAAAGACATCATGCTTGGTAAAGCACAGGGTCAGCAGAAAAGAGGAAGACCCTCAATGGGATGGACTGACACAGTGGCTTCAACAATGGGCTCAAGCATAACAATGCTTGTAAGGGTGGCGCAGGACTGGGCAGTGTTTCGTTCTTTTGTGCGTAGGTTCGCTATGAGTCTGAACCGACTTGACGGCAACTAACAACAACAAGAGCCTCAAAGAGTGGATCTTGGTGGCTCGGATGGGCAGCCCAACTCTGCCAGTAAAGCTGGGAATTTACAAGGAGCCCCAGAGGGACCCGCTGCTGCTGCTCCCCAGCAGCTCAGCTCTCAGCCCTAGTTGCCAAAGGAGTCTTCTGGAAGGTGCCAGGCAGCCCAGGGCATTTGCAAGTGGATTCTTGCCTGGTGCGTCTGGGGCCTGGGCTTGACCTGTGTGTCCAATGGCTGGGCAGCAGCTCAGTAATTGAGCAAGGTCTGCCCTTTCGCCTCCCGTGCCAGGGGCACCATTGTCCCGGACCATAAATCAACTACTTTAATTCTCACCAGGGACAAGCTCGGCAAGAAGGTTGCTCCTCCAGTGTGAATGGGATAAGGGGTCAAAGCGCAGAGATGCTTAAAACGGTTTCCTGTCCTGAGGCCCAGAAGTGCCTGCTCCCAGGGCCAGGGGTCACCCTGTGGAATGTCATGGTTAATCATAGAAAGGAAATGTTATTTTAACATCTGAGACTCTGGCACTGACATCGTTCAAGCCTCAAAATGCACTGCAGCCAGCAACAAAGTGGTGGGAAACTCAGACCGAAGGAGTCATTTGTTCGTTCGTTCATTTATTCACCTGCCAGAAGATTCTGCCCAGAAATCTCTGCATGGCTGACTGCTTCTCAATATTCAGGTCTTGGTCCAAATGCCACCTCTTCAGAGAAGCTGTCTGATCACCCTGCCTAATGGAGTCACCCACCTCATCTCTGATGCTATTACTTCTTAGCGTTTTAGTTTTCTCACCTCATTTTCGAGGAACTGAAGTTCTCTTGTTTGTTTATTTGTGTGCTGGTCTCTTGTCTGCTAGGCCCACAAGAAGAGAGCAGGGACCATGCCCTTCCTGTCTACTGCTATGTCCCCAAGTGCCTGGCACTGTGCCTCATATACAGTAGATGCTTGTCCATCTGGCATTCACCAAGAACTCTCCAGTTGTCAGGCTGGTGCTGCCCTCAGGAACTCACAGTCTAGCACGTGACATTGGCAAATAAGCCAGCCATTACATACGGGGATGGTAGGGGCCATCAGGGTGAAGGTAAGCCAAGGTGCTAGGGTGATATGGGGGTGGGGAAGCTAACTCACACCTGGGTCTGGATTCTGGGGGTGGGGAGCGGTGTGTGTGTTTGAGTTGCATCAGCTGGATTGGAGCAGTGGCAATGGGCCTTCCCAGCAAAGAGAACTGCATGGGCAAAGGATTGGCAGCTAAGGAAGGCATGGTGTTTTCGGGTAACTCAAATGGTCCCATATGGCTGGAGCAGAACCAAGAGGAATGGCAGACAGGAGGCTGGAGGATACCAGGGGTCAATCCTGGAGGACTTTGAATGAGGCCAGGTTTTGCTTTGGAACAAGCACCAGGTGCACAGCGAGCGTGGGTGGAGCCCATCAGATGCTGTGGTCCCTGTGTGTTTTTCTTCCGAGCCACAGTCCAGTTGGCTGCTGTCCTGTGTGCATAGTGAGGTGCGTCATCACTCCTCGACTCCCACTCACCCAGCCCTGCCTTGGCCCCCTCGAGCCCTTTGCACCCCGCTCAGCTCTTGGCTGAGTCACTCAACCAGCCGTTGCTTCTGCCTGGGAACCTGGGCTGAGTCACTCCTGCCCATATTCTCCCATCTCCAAGTCTCCCCAAGCCCCGAGCACTGAGCATAGGGGGCGATGGGGCTGATAAGGCTGCTGGTACAATCATTGAAAAGAGCCCTGCTGGCACATTGGTTAAGAGCTTGGCTGTTAACTGAAAGGTTGGCCTTGGAACCCTACCAGCCGCTCCAAGGGAGAAAGATGCGGCAGTGTGCATCTGTAAAGATTACAGCCTTAGACACCCTATGGGGCAAATCTATAGAGTTATTATGAGTGGGAACCAACTTGAAGGCAGTGGGTTTGGTTTTTATAGGTTAGAATCATTGAGGAGACCTGGCATGGTGCGAGCAGTTAACACACTCAGCTGCTAGCCGAAAGGTTTGGAGGTTCAGGTCCATCCAGAGGTACTTTGGAAGAAAGGCCTGGCAATCTCCTTCTGAAAAATCAGCCATTGAAAACTCTTTGGAGCCCAGTTCCAGTCTGACACACATGACATCGCCATGAGTTGGAATCGATTTGACAGCAACTGGCAACTGGCAAAGAATCATCAACGGTAGCACCCAGGAGCTCAAATCCTTTGGGATTCTGACCCCAGGACCAATTTCCTGAAAAAAACTGAGCCAGGGCTGGAGTAAAGAGCAGGGCCACGTGGAACGGGTGGCAGGTGTGCACGTAGCTCAGAGACCTGGTCTGATCTTTCTGTCCTGTTGTCTTCTTCTGGGCCTGGCTTGGATCTAGGACACACTCCAAGAACAAAGATACAACCCTTTTGCATTGGCCTAGAGGGAGCAGAAAATGGGTGAAAGGGGGACCAGCTTCCAAGGGGAGCCTCCCCCACCCACTCACTCTCCCAACACACACACCTGCTGAACAACTTCAAACCATGGTTGGGACAGGTGAGGACATGGTCCTTACCCTTGACTTCCTTTGGCCTTGGCCTGGAAGGAAATAATACAGGCTCTCTAGGGAGATTGCTTGTGGTGATTAATTCCTTCATTCATTCACTCCTTCAACCAACATTTATCAGGGCCTACTGTGAGGCTGTCATGTTCTAGGTGCCAGACATACAGCAGGAAAGGAGACATCTCGAGTCTCTGTTGTGAGAGAGTTTAATTCTGGCAGGAGAGACAGCGATAGGGGAACAAGGAAGTAAATACAATGTCAGGAAGCAAAATGGAGTAGGTGAAGAAAGAGAAGGAGGAGGAGGAGGAGGAAGAAGGGAGAAAGAGAAGATGAAGAAAATGAAGTACGGTCAGGAAAAGAGTTAAGCAAGTGGTGTGTGGGATCTGACTGGGTAGGCTTTTCTGAGCAGTGATGTTAGCATGGGGCTGACATATGAGGGATGGGCCACGGGAATATCTGGGCTCAGAGCAGTCTCCGGGCAGAGGGAACTGCAGGTGCAAAGGCCCTGGGGTGGGAGCCTGCGTGGCTGAAGAGGAGCAGTGATTGAGGAGGGCAGGGGCGGGCCAGAGCATGTACGGTCTTGTAGCACAGTATGAAGCTCTGGGTTTTATCCTAACTGAAATGAAAGCAAAGAGGGAAAAGTTTCAAGTGAAGAGGGAAAAAGATAGGTGGTGATGATATGGCCTGACTTACATTTCAATAGGCTTTCTCAGCTGCTGGGTGGAAAAGCTGTGTCATTGCTGCGGAGGTTCATGAGGGGACTACGATGTAGTGTCCCCCTACCCTACCCCGAAGAGTGAGTGGCTTGGCCAGGGAGGAGGTTCTTGCTCAAATACAGTACCCAAACTTAATGGGGACATGTTATGTGCCTAACTTTGAGCCCTTTACCTGAATTATTTAATCTCCACAGCAACCCCTTGATACTATTTATTTCCCCATTTCACGGATGAGTAAACTGAGGCCTAGCGTCATCAATTCACTTGCTCAAGGCCACATAGTAGGTGCAGAGTGGGGGTTCAGCATCTGATCATCTGGCTGCTGGGGTGAGGGGCTGAACCACAGCCCCACAGGGTCTCCAATAGTTGTAGCACAAAGTTCAGAGGTAAGTCCTCTTAGAAAGGGGTAGACAGGGGCTCCTGAATTCAGAGTAGGGGGCACAGGAAAAGCTGTGTGGACCAAGAGGCCTTACAGTTGGGTAGGATATCAACAGGCAGTAATGGAGAGAGGGCTTTCCCAGAAGAGGCCCAGCAGGAACGAAGGTGCAGAGGCTGGAGAATAAGACATGAGTGCTGCAGGGGGAAATGAGAAATAAGCCTTGTATGGAGGTGAAGGTCATTCTGGGGTGACCCTGAATCCAGGATAAACCATGAGATCAGTCGGCCATGGGGAGCCGCCAAAGGGGCGTGAGCAGAGGAATGACTCACAGTGAGGGTAAGAGAATAAATTGGCAATGATGGGCACAATGAATGGGAAGAAAGTCATAGACAGGCTTGAGAGAGGCAGCCCTATATGTCAGAGGCCACAGAGCACATGGTTAAAGGCATGACTCTAGAGCCATGCTGCTTGGATGGAGTTCCAGCTGTACCACAAGCCCCAGTCCTAACCCTAGCCCTAACTGTAACCCCAATCCTAACCCTAACCATCGTTGCCTCACCCATGTCCCCTGGACCCTAATAGTTGATTGTGCCAACCTGACTCCCAACTGCCAGAACCAGCATTGCTTTGTCTGAGGGAATCAATGGCCCCTGGGAACAGCCTCCAACCAAGGACTAACTGAAGTTGGTGTATTAACACCCCAGCTTCCTGGCATATGTCTGCACAACTTCCCAGTTCCCCAGAGGGATTAAGCTCCAGTTGCCACAGTGGTAACTGGCTTAATAACACTCCTTTTAATTGCTGCCTTGCCTTCCCTGTCGCACTTACTCGCTCCCCTACCAGTGTTGCCTGGAATCACCTCCTAAATACGCTTCTTGGACTTGAATTCTTTTCTTAGGGCCAGTTTCTGGGGAAACCTGAATAAGACAGCCACTTTTTAGCTACCTGACTGTCAGGGAATGAATTTTGTTCTCTAAAAAAATATGCTGAAGTCCTAACCCCTGTACCCATGAATGTGACCTTGTTTGGAAATAGGGTCTTTGAAGAGGTTATGAGTTAGCCTGAGGTCATACTGGAGTAGCATGGGCCCTAATTCAATATGACTGGTGTCTTCTTAAAAACAGTAGAAGAGACACAGAGAGACACAGACAAAAGTGAAGACAGAAGCAGAGATTGGAGTTATACTGCCACAAACCATAAAACGCTGGGGGCTACTCGAACCTGGGAGAGACAAGACAGGATCTTCCCCTAGTGCCTGTAGAAGCAGCATGGCTCTACTGACACCTTGATTTTGAATCTCTAGCCTCCAGAACCATGAGAGAACAAATTTCTGTTTTTTTAAGCCAACCAGTTAGTGAGTACTTCGTTACTACAGTTCTAGGAAACTAATACAATGACCTTTAATGAATTGCCTCATCTCTCTATGCCTCAGTTTCATCTATAAAATGGGAATGATGATAGTAATTCCTCCCTTAAAGAGTCGTTAGGATGAGTCATTGAGTTCGTAAACACAAAGAACTTGGCGTCTTGCATGTAGTAAGTTCTCAGCAAATGCCTGCCAACAATATTTCAGAGCAGATGAGGTAGACGGGGGAAAGAGGCTGGTGGCTGTGAGAAGGGAGAGGAGGGTAGATTCAAGAGAGTTGGCAGCTGAGCACAGGGGAGAAGGAATCAAGGACATGGCCAAGTTTGGAGCCTGGAGAGTTGAACAGTGGAGTGTCATTTATAGCAGCCAGCAGGCAGCAGGAGGAGCTAGGTTTGGAGAAAGAGGATGAGTTCAATTTTAGAAGTCAGAGTGTTTTCAGGTGCCAGACAGCCATGTGCAGACATCTAACAGGAAGCTGGGGCAGTGGGGCTGAACTGGAGAGAGGGAAAAATGGGCAGCAATGTGGGTTTGGGGGTTACTTGGAGGGAAATGAGTGCTGCTGCTATGGGAATGGGTGGAGGCAAAGGCGAGGGTGAGGTGAAGATTGGTGAGACTGGGTCCTCAGGGGAGCCAATCCATAGGTAAGGGGTGTGGTAGAAGAACTCTTGCTGAAATTCTGAAGCTTCTGAGGCCAGAATTACAGCAAGCCTGTGTCTTAGGTCTGGTTCTCTGGAAGCAGAGCCTGAGGCAGGGATTCAGTGCATACGATTGGGGAAGGAAAAGGCGAGTGAGGGAAGCAGGACAGAGTAGGCAAGCAAGTCTCAGCTGGAGACTTGCTTCAGCCTAACTCCATGGATCCCTCTGCAGCACAAATGGCACCAGAGAGTTGGTCCCACCTTGAGGCAAGTCCATGTGTCTGTCAACCATTGGCTTATATTAAGTCAAGGGCAATTCTCCAGATAAGGCCATCTGTGAGCCATTAGCAGTCAATGGGTAGTGGTCAAGAAGCAAAGGCAGTTCAGGTATACCCAATGAGCAGTCAGGACAATGAGGTCTAAGAAGATTTTGCATGAGTGGGTCAAAGCCTGGGAAAGCCCAGGGCTCAACAGAGAGAGCCTGGGAGCCAGGAAAGCAAGCTTCCAGTCTTTACCTGGCCACAAACCAGCTGGGTGATCTTGGGAAAGCCAGTTCATCTCTCTGGGATTTAGATAGTTTGCTTTCTTGGCTTCAAATAAAGAGTTTATAAAATAGATCACAAAAATTAGATGCCCGGAGTGCTGGGTTGAGAAGGGTTCTGAGGTAGACACTGAGCTAAATCAGAGAGTGTCAAGATTGATTATAACATCTGTCATGGGTATTACAAAGAAGAGATGTGTCATTCCTGGCCCACAGAATCTTTCACACTCTGACATTTCATGATTCAATGACCCCATAGAGGTAAAGAAGAAGAGTGTGTGTGCATGTGTGTGTATTAAGGGAGAAAGAGTTGAAAAAAGTAAGAAAAGTAGGTTAAGAAACTTGGGTCAGACCCATGGAGAGCTCCAAAATAGATGGAGAATAGAAGCTGCTTCAGTGCCCACAAAAAGTACATTTTAGGATAGTTTTTTTCCCCCCCAAATTGAATCACTAACCATTAGTGGGTTGTGAAATAAACTTAGTTGACTAAATTCAATATTTTAAGAGCTTACTGAGTAGAAGAGAATAAAATAGAATGAAATGGAATGGAATATTTTAGATTCAATGCACACAGTAAGGTCAAATGATGTTTTATGAACATCTATATATAGACAGAGGGTCATGATAGATTTTTTTTTTTTTTACTGCACTTTAGATGAAGGTTTACAAAAATAACTAGCATCTTATTAAACAGTACATGTATTGTTTTATGGCACTGGTTAACAACCCCATGACACATCAACACTCTCTCTTCTCAACTTTGGGTTCCCTATTACCAGCTTTCCTGTCCCCTCCTGGCTTCTGGTCCTTGGCCCTGGGCTAGTGTGCCCCTTTAGTCTCATTTTGTCTTATAGCCTGTCTTATCTTTGGCTGAAGGGTGAACCTCAGGAGTGACTTCATTACTGGGCTAAAAGGGTGTCCGGGGGTCATGCTCTCAGGGTTTCTCCAGCCTGTCAAGCCAGTAAGTCTGGTCTTTTTTTGTGAGCTAGAATTTTGTTCTACATTTTTTTCTACTTCTTCCCAGGACCCTCTATTGTGATCCCTGTCAGAGTAAGTCACTGGTGATAGCCGGGCACCATCTTGTTGTACTGGACTCAGTCTGGTGGGGGCCGTGGTAGTTGTAGTCCATTAGCCCTTTGGACTAATCTTTCCTTTGTGTCTTTAGTTTTCTTCATTTTCCCTTGGTCCCAAAGGGGCGAGGCCAATGGAATATCTTAGATGGAGACTCACAGGCTTTTAAGACCCCAGACGCTATCTTAGATGGAGACTCACAGGCTTTTAAGACCCCAGACGCTACTCACCAAAGTAGAAAGTAGAATATTTTCTTTATAAACCACGTTATGCCAATTGAGCTAGATGTTCCCTGAGACAACAGTCCCCACAGTCCTCAGCCCAGGGAGTTTAGACGTGTCTATGGAGCTTGCATGGCCTTGCCTTGTACAAGTTGTACTGGCTTCCCCACTATTGTGTCCATAGGTTTTTCAATGGCTGATTTTTGGAAGTAGATAACCAAGCCTTTCTTCCTTGTCTGTCTTAGTCTAGAAGCTCCACTGATGCCTGTCCATCATAGATGACCCAGCTGGTATTTGAAATATCAGTGGAATAGTTTCCAGCATCACAGCAACATGCAAGCCACTGCAGTACAACAAACTGACAGATGGGTGGTGGAACAGCTGTTATTAAAGGTTAAAAATCTATCTTCAATATTTCATAGATGGAGCAACTAAAACCCAGAGAGGGGAAATGACTTATCCACAATCACAAGGCAGGTTAGTGGTATAGCAAAGACTGGAGCCAAAGGGTCAATTCCCAGTCCAGAGCTAGTAGTCTATTTTTCCCTCCTCACTTGGGTCATTGGAGGAGAGTGGTCATATCCCAGCAGGCCTAGGAGAGCCAGAGAGAAGTGTAGACCACTAGCATAGGCATCAGGATAGCAAAAGAGGGATTACCTTAGGGTAAGGTGACATTGGAAACCAGAAAACAGATGGTAAAACCTGAGGCTCAATGACAGGAGCAAATTGAGAAAAAGGCTCAGGACTGAGTCTGTGAATGGAGAGTGTAACAGTCAGGGCAGGACAACAGCTGTAACAAACAACCCCAAAATCTCAGGCACTCAATAAAAAAACAAAGTACTTTTTTTGTTCACATCATAAGTCCAATGCAGGTTAGTGGAGGGGCGGGGAAGCGCTGCTCCAAGCAATCACTCAGGGACCCAGGTTCCTTTTATCGTGTAGCTCTGTGCCCCCTAGATCCACAGAGTCCTCTCCATTCAGAATGAAGGTGGGGAAGAGGGAACACTGATGTTGCCGAGCTGGCCAGCCCAGGGGTCACCTCTTTATGAACACCATTAGTTGGCCTCTCAGTGAGAAGGAGACTAGGCAGAGGGGTTGACTTCCTTTCTTACTGTCTGGTGGTAGAGGTGGGGCCTGAATCAGCCCACGGTTTTGTCATTCTGTGTCCCCAGGAGCTGTTCTAACATCTTGGCTTCAACACAGTCCCTCTTTCTCATAGGTGAGCCAACCAAACACACAGCTGATCCCAAGATGACTGGGTACCTCTCAACTCTGAACCTCACACCCCAAGTCACTTAGTGACTTGCTTCTAATAAATAGAGTATAGCAGAAGGCACAGTGTGTCACTTTCAGGACTATGTCATAAAAAGCATTGTGGGCTCCTCCTTGTTCTCTTTCTTTGACCATCACCCTGGGGAAAGCCTACTGCCACATCATGAGGAAATTTGACCAGTCCTATGGAGAGGCCCATGTATGCAGAAACTAAGGCCTCCGGGCAACAGCCGGATAAGCTATCTTAGAAGTGGATCCTTCAGCCCCAGTCAAGGCTTCAGATGACTGCAGCCCTGGTCAGCATCTGTATGCAACTTCATGAGACCTGATCCAGAACCCCCAAGCCATGCCACTCGCAAACTCCTGACCCACAGAAATGGTGAAATAATAAATGTTTGTTGTTTTAAGCCATTAAGTTTTGGGATAATTAGTTATACAACAATAGATAATGAATACACTCTCAAAGGTATCCTTTTTGGTTGAAAAGTTATACAGTTATTCTATATAGGAGGGACTTCCAAGATCCTGTGGGTTATCCAAGAATCACGGAGAATGAGAAAACTTCAAGAAGACTGGAGATGGGCAAAGTTGCCTTGGTTTTGCAAAAAGAAGGGAAGAACAGAAGAGTGGATCCTGATCATAACAGATAAAGCCTCCATTGGCTGAGTAGAGAGGAAGTCTGGTAGCATCTGGAAAAAAACACAGCATGGTCCAGGGGTCAACCTAGGCTCACCAAAGTCAAGTTTTCCTTAATTTAAAGTTTCTCTCTTCTTCATAGAATGACTGGATTAGCAGACCAGAGAATACAAGGCAGGTTCATGGTTCAACAGCCCCACCCAGTGAGTTTGTGTGAAGGAAAATGAACTAGGACAGGGAATTTCTAGTGGAAAATATTACCCTCACTGCAACCTGTCGAACAGTTTCACCAGATACTTGAGTAAAGACACAAAGACATGTTCATCCAAACCTCAAAAGCTCAAGTTATTTTGATACAGCTGATTTATGAAGGCTGGGTCAAAATCAACAAGAAGAAATTTAATAGTAATCAATGTAAAGTCAGGTACTTTCAGATAAAAAAAATCAATGATCCAAGGAACAAGCCCAGAGTGGGTGGATGGGGCCAGCTTGGCAGAATTCCACCTGAAATGATCTGGTCATTTTTATTTGACATCAAGGTCAATCAATATCAGCACACACAACCTGATGCAGCTGCTAAGTAGTGGACCCACATGTAGGTTCCTTTAATGGAGTGCCTTAGTGGTGGGAGGGGCTGCCTGCCCATATGTTCTTGCCCTGGTCAGCTACATGTGGAGCATGGGTTCAGACCTGGACTCAGCACTTTATAGGCACAGTGTGTCAAGAGGGGGGACCCAGCAGAGAACAGCAATGCCTAATGTTCTCAAGTACGGAATAATAAAAAGAATCTCAGAGGAACTGAGATGGGAGAGAAGGCTGAGCAAGGACAACTTGGCTGCCTTGGAATGGTGGGGATCAACCTGGGGAGCAGGAGGAAGCAGGTAGAAGTAACATGGCAATTGATTTGGGCTCACTAGTGGGAGGTGTGCTCTGTCAGGTGGGGCTGTATGTGGGTGGTTGGGCTGCTTGTTGTGGTAGTGAGTGTCCTGTCTCTGGGGTGAGCAAGCAGAGGCTGGCTACACAGAGCCTAGTCTCGAATAGGAGATTGAGCCATTGGATCCCAGAGTTCCTTGCCTCCTTCTGTCAAGACACTGCCTCTGGTTTCCATGGGGGTTTCCTCTATGTTAAGGGACAGTCTTTTAGTGGGGCAAGGGAGAAGTCGAACAGAAGACAGAGGGACTGGGTAGACCCTGCAGGCCTACCGTGGCCACTCAGCATGGCAGACAACATCCTTTCCTCCTGGTGTTGCACAGGCCAGTTAGTGTGAGGAAGAGAGAGACTGGGAAGTCAGACAGCTGGACCGCCCACAGCCCCAAATGTCATCTCTTACAAGGCTCTGCAGAGCTGCAGGAAACATACTCACCATATGCCTGCGTACACACACACACACACACACACACACGCACAAACATGCTCGAGCATCAGCCTTCACACAAAGGCTCACGCACTCAAGTTCATACAAAATCACATATTCCCACCCAAATTCCACCTGCCTACATGCTGACCCACCTTCATCTATGCATACACCCACATGCGTGCTCCCAGCAACTCCCATATCTCACACACACACACACGCATGCACGGACGCACACACATACGCATGCACGCGCATATAAGCGCCATCTTAGGTCGAGTTCCCAGGAAACAGAGTCTGAGGTGGCGATTTGCAGGCAGGAGATTTACTGGGAAGAGCTCCTGAGAGCAGCAACCTGTAAGGGAGTGAGGGAGGCAAGATTAAGCTGAGGGAGAAGTTGAACTGAGCTGTAGTCACAACAGAGGCTACAGGTCATCTGCAGGAAGGTGAGGCTAGGATGGCCTTTCACAGATCTCCAGAATTGAGGTGAAGAGGCTGGGCCTTTGTCTCCCTGCTGCGATCGGTCACTGGAAGCAGGCTGCTTGAGGGAGGTACACGTCTTAGTTTCCTAGGTTTGCCTTAACAAAGTTCCACAAAGTAGGTGGCTTTTAAGAGCAGAAAATTATTTTCTCACAGTTCTGGAGGCTAGGAGTCTGCATTCAGGGCATCAACAGGGCCATGTTCTCTCTGAAGGCTCTAGGAGAAGATCTTTACTTGTCTTTTTCAGCTTCTGGTAGCCCCAGGCATTCCTTGTCATGTAGCGGCATCATCACATGGCTGTCTCTCCTCTCTGTCTGTCTGTCTATGTCTGGAAAGACCTCACTGAGTTTGGATTAGGACCCAGCCTACTCCAGTATGACTTCATGTTAACTGATACCATCTTCAAAGATCCTACTTCCAAACCAGGTCACATTCACAGGATAAGTGGTTAGGATTTCAATGTATCTTTTTGGGGGGACACGATTCAATCCATAACAGTATATGTGGGTGAGGTGGCTCCCTCCAGCCAAGGGTCATTCCCACAGGGACTCAATGAAGAGCCATCGGCAGTCAACACTCCAGGTAACCAGGAGAATGAGCATTTTGGTCCTGGCAGGGGGGATTTCGGCAGGGTGCCACAGCATCCACTACACGCTCACATGGACACGTACTTGCACACACAAGCTTGTCTGGAATCCTCCTTCCCAGCCCCATGCATGCCTATTCCTGGGATAAGCCCACCCACAATGTAAGCAGGCAAAGAGAGATGCCTTGAAGGGGAGGCCACCACCCTGACCAATGATGGAAGGGAGCAGTCTTGCTCTCTTAATGGCCCCTTGATGAGCCAGCGCAGGGCACAGTCCAAGAAGAGATCTGGCATGGCCCAAGAAGAATGTGAGGCACCTCCCCTGACAGTCTCATCCGGATTCTGCCAAGACTTCCTGGGCCCTAGCACACCCTGTATTCAGGGTGGGCAGTATGTGAATGCCCTCTCCCAGGATGGGATCCCAACCCTACTTTTTCCTCCAGCCTCCTTTTGGAATGTCCTCAGTGGGTGTCGCCATGTCCTGAACCTAGGTGGCCATTTTGGGGCTGATCCCATAGCCTTTCTTTCACCCTCAGGCATGGCGTTGGCTGCCATTTCTCTCACTCTGCTCATCCATGCCCACTCACTAGCTGCTGTTTTGGATCCACGACACCAAGGTGCAACCGGACTTCCCTATGGGACACTTATGTAGGTTCTTTGGACACCTGTGGCTGGGTACCTCCCACCTGCAGTCTCCTTGACCTAGGAGGTTATCTCTCCATTGGAAGCCATTGCAGTGCCTCATTCCACAGCCCCTGGGAGTCTGGAGCTTACTTGGTCACCTTGGAATGGTGGGGATCGACCTGGGGAGGGGAGGAAGCAGGCGTAAGTAACGGCGATTGATTTGGGCTTCCAGATCTTTCTATCCTCAGGCAACCCTGCTGGATGGGACTCAGATGGCCTTATGTCGCGTCCCTTTCCCCATGGCATGGTCAGGACCACAGGAGGCACTTATGTACCCCTTTGCCTCCTCAGGCACTTTAGCTATCTCTGGCTGCTGGAGGCCCCGGAACTCTGAGTATCCAACTATGGGGACAACGTTTTAAGCTCTCCAGATGGTCCCATGAAAAGGCCCTCTCCTTATAGGCTGAGTATCACAACACAGCACAAGCTCTCCAAAGGAATCTCCGTAAACTTCCCTCTCTTCACTTCCTTTTTATCACCTTGATCCGGCTAAGGAGCCCAAGAATCACAGAACCAATTCTCAGTAATGTCCTTTGTAAAATGTGCACATGGCGAAGGGCCTCATTGTCTTTGGCATCTAATAGCTATGGTCTTGGCGTCTCCCAGGCCAATGCTGAATCGAAACTTCTATTTTAATGTCTTGCTACCCAGTACCAGTACAGCACAGTGGTTAAGAGCATATCTCCCAAACTAGACCCCCAAGTTCAAATACTGCCTCTGCCCTCGCTGTAGGACCTTGGTTGGATTATGTAACCTCTCTGTGCATCACCAGCCTCATCTGTAAAATGGGGTAATAAACTCACAGGCTCACGGTAAACATTAGGTACTTCCTCTCCAGTAATGCAGGTAGACCTTCTGGCACAGAGCTGGTGCTCAATAAGCCTCACTCTTTGGTTTTCTTCCAGCCCCTCCTTGATCATGCTCAGTACAGCTCAGAGTTCACCGGCTCCCCAAGCCCTCCTTGATCTTCTCCTCACCCCAACCCCTCTGGCTCTGCTTTGCTCCAGGGATAGTTGTGCTCAGCTGATCTTGGCAACCATAACCTTGACCCTGTGTGTTTGACAAATGGCTCTGTTGGATGATCTCAGGCCGGCAGCTGCAGACCGGCATCAGGACAGAAATGACCATGAGCAAGGTTGGGAGCTCAGAGTCCAGGCTGGGCTGAGGATGCAGGGGCCCTGCCCTGCCCTCCTCACATCCACCACACTGGGGACCAGGCAGCCCACTCCTCACCTTTCTGCAGCCACTCTTGGGGGTGGTGGAGGGAATGGAAATCCAAGAGAGTCCTGAAGGATTCTTGGAGATCTGCCTCTCACCCTTGTTTTCACAAATGAGGATGCTGAGGCCCAGAGTGATTGAGTGACTTGCCCAGGGGCACACAGCTTGTAAAAGGCAGCAGTGAGAGTCTAACCTGGGCCTCCTGACCCCTAGACCAATGCCTTGCCTACTGCCCCACCCTGCCTTTCTCCACAGCACCTCAGCCAGGTACTTCTTCTCTGCCAATCTGATTGCTGGTGATGTTTCATTGCCCTCCATCCTCCTCCTCTCTTCCAAAATGCCCAGAGTGGGAGCCATTTCCTCTGGCACCAGATTATGGGAGGTCAAGTGTTGGATCCTCCACTTCTTTGCTGTATGACTTTGAACAAAACTTCTCTGAGCCTCAGTTTTTTTATCTATAAAATGGGGATGATTTGAATTGTATCTACCTCATAAGGTTGATGTGAGGTTAGGTGAGATAGGGCAAGGTATGTGTTTAGCACAGCACTGGCACAGAGTAATCTGAATGTTAGCCATTAGGATTACTAGTCAGGGTCCTCAGGGCTGCCTTGGCTGGCTGTGCAGTTTGTGCACTGCAAAAAGGTACCTGCAGTCTGGCCTGACTCACTCCCTAGCTGCCTACCCTTGGAGCAGCATCTGCCCTGAAGAGGCTCCGTTTTGTTTTCTAATCCATCTACCCAGAAGGGGTATCTTTTTCCAACTTATGCAAAGGTTCTGTAGAGGCGAGCTACAGCCCTGTGTGCCCTGGCAGTGCCTTATCCCACGGCATAGATGGTGTCCGCTCCTCTAGCTCTCCAATTCGAGGAGTACATGGCAGGATTCAAGCTTCCCCTTGGGTCCTATGGTCATTTTTGATGTCCCAGAAGTCCCCTTTTAAATGAAACATCCTCAGGAACAATCATAGCCTAAAAATAATAACACCTTATCGTCCTTTTCATTAGCATCATCACCATTATTTTAAACCTTGAGTAGATGAGCCTTCAACCAGCTGAGTTCAGGAGAAGCCCTGGGAGTGGGGCGGAGGAAAGAGCCGGGGCAGGGAGGAGAGCACTGCAGTGTGAGGCAGGGGATGGCAAAGGCTCAGCGTTCTGCCTTCATAATTGTGCCCAGGCCCGACTCCAGCAGGATAAACCCCGCTGACAGAGGCAGCCGTAGCAGCAGCAGCAGCGGCGGCAGCAAAATGCTTCTGATTTACCGAGAAACCCCACTCCAAGGAGCAATATTAATGCCAGCAATAAACCTGCTCTCCCAGGAGCAACTCCATTTTAAGGGGAGTGAGGGACACATTCCAAGGGAACGAATCTCAGATGGGGGGATTTCCGGCACAGCGAAGGCGGCAGCGGCGGGGAGGGATTATGGTACCTTTGAATCACACCCAGGAGGCGGCTGCCCAGCCACTGACACAACAGGTCTTAGCCCCCCACCCTGAGGTCCCCCTGGAGTAGACCTTGAGATGAGGGTTCCTGTGCAAGTGATTTACTGAGAAAGTGCTCCCCGGGGGGACACTGCTGAGGGAGCTGGGAGAACAGGAAGAGAGATCAAGGAAGGCACACAAGGATGTGATCTCGGTAAAGTCCCACAGAGGGGACTTCAGCCTGATCCCGTGGGGGACTCTGGAGGGTAAGTTACACCTCAGTGTTTGTCCCAACCCGAGGAAAGGATGCTGGGGCTTTTGTTCCCTGAGCCATTAGTCACCAGCTAAGTGCTGCCCAGGGAGGGGGAGAATATAAAATCTCAGGCTCTTCTGTACTTGCAGGACTAGACTGAGAACAGTCCTCTGAAAAAGTGTCACAGGCACTGGCTACTAGGCAGTAAAGCCTGCTGAAGCCCAACATCCCCTCCACCCCACCCCCCCTTCACATGAGGATCTAGGCTGAGTCCCTAGGGCTGGGCCGAGAGGAGCTGGAATCTTCGATGCCTGCCTGGTCTACCCATGAAGACATCTTATCACCTGGAGCAAAAAATTTTCTAATATTCCAGTCCCAATTTCCCACCCTCAACATCCCATTCAAAACATCCCATTTGTTCCATCCCTTCTTGTTCACAGCCCTCGATCGGTGGCGGATAGAGGGGTGGACTGGCCCTGAGGGACATGATGCTTGACCTACCCCAAGTAGGGGTGCTTCCTTTGCTTTATGGCAAATTCTGTAAATGATTGGAGCTGGATTACTAATGTAAGGTTACCCCTTCCCCCCCCCCAAAATCCCACAGACATCAGAAAAAGGGCATGTTGCAGCAACACAGGCTCTGGCCAATTTTCAGTCCTCTTGGCCCGGCTGCAGCAAGGGCTGCATTTTAAAACGCCAGCAGGACCGGAGGCCAGGCTGGGATGGAGCAGGATAAATGGAGCTGTCAAAGGTGAAGGATTGCTTTTCATTTGCCCTGGAGCTGAATCTCCCCAAAACCTCCAACGCTGGCAAAGCCAGAGGACAGATGTCAGCTCCAGCCCAGGACAGACCCTGGCTCCTTCTTCCTGCTGGTGCCCATGGCAGCCCCTCTCCAGGCCCCAGGAGACCTGAGGACCAAGGTACATCTGAGCTCACCCTTCCCCCACCATGGTACCCCTTGGCCTGAAGTGGGGGAGGGGATTTTACTTAGCCTGGTTCCCCCAGACGCTGAGACACAGGGGCCAGTAGAATGGCTCCACTCAGACACCTGGCCCCACCAGCGTTGTTACTTAATACCTCACTGGAGGTACTCTATTTCTAAAAATTTCTAGAGAGAGGAAAACTGAGGCTCAGAGAGGTTGAGTGATGTATCCAAAGTCACAAACCACATAAGCTGTGATGAGGAATTATGGGAAGGAGGCTGGGCTGACAATGAAGAAAACTTGGATTCAATTCATAAGCGACCGGACCAGAGTTTTAAACCTCTGCAACACTCTTACGCAGACAGGCTGGATAACAATAAATACATCCAATTGGTATGTGCATTCATGTGGCCCTGTTTGTTTACATAAGGTCCTGTAAGCAGAAACAACACTGACTGGCCACCATTTAATAAGTGTTGTTTTTCGCCACAAACCTAATCATCACAATAATTCTGTGATGTGGATATCATTGTTCCCATTTTATTGATAAGGAGCCTGAGGCTCAGAGCATTGAGGAAGCTGGCTAAAGCCACACAGCTAATAGGTAGCGGAGCCGGGGTTTGGACCTAAGTCTGTTGGACTCCACAGTCTGTTTCCTCAACCACGTTCACACTGTTTCCTCAGTGGGTCCCGAACAAGCGCCTGGGGGCAGTGAGTTGCATTTTCCAGAGCGCATTCAGGCTTACAGCTGCATCTGGTTCTCACAGCACCCCTGTGAGGAAGGGGAATCAGTTCTGTTTTTCAGAGGTGTAGAGAGGAGCCCTGGTGGTGCAGTGGCAAAGAACTCAACTGCTAACCAAAAGGCCAGGGTTCGAATCCACCCACCATTCCTTGGAAACTCTATGGGGTGGTCCTACTCTGTCCTATAGGGTTGCTATGAGTCAGAATCGACTTGAAGGCAATGGGTTTAGAGAGGTTAACGAACTTGTCCATGGTCACACGGCCAACCTGTGTCTCGCCCAGGACAGCAGTCTCCTCACAGAGCTGATGGTGGGAGTAAAAAGCAACCACAGTTCCACCATGAGTTGGGGCCGACTAGACAGCTGCTACAATATCTAGATGAAGGAGAGGAGAGAGGGACTATGATGCCAATGGGCAAGTGGGGGCTCATAAGAGCAAATCCTTGAGAAGGCAACCACTCACACCCTCATCCCACACTCTCTCCCTCTGTCTTCTGGCGTTCTAGCCTCTCTGCCAAATGTTAGGGACTGCAATGCCCTCCTACAGGGAGTGATAGAGACCACTCCACACCACACACTCTCAGCCCTCCTGGAAGAAAAGCTGCTGAGTAGGCTATACCCACAGAAGTGGGAGGCGAGGGGGCTGAGCCGGAGCCAGGGTCTGCAAAGATTTCTTAAGACCCCAAGAAGTGGAATGGTAGCTTGTACACTAGAGTTGGGGCTGTCCTTTGAGGCATGCCTGACTTCCTTCATTTTACTCACCTTTGGTCTCTTCCCTTTCTGACAAGTGAGAGAAAATAAACAGTATGGAAAGAAGAAAGAAAAGAAGGAAGAAGGGAAGTGGGGTGGGGGGAAGAAAGGAAGGAAGGAGAGAGGAAAGGGAAGAGAGACCTTCTCCCTGCTTGGCAGCTTCCCCAGTGAACCTTCTGCACATGACAGATGCTTACGGTTTTAGACAATGAAACGGATCATTGCCTTCTACCTTAAGCCAGGGTCATTACCTCTCAATTCTGCAGAGGCACATTTGAGGCTTAATATTTTGTTGTTTGCATATGAGATCATTTCAATTAAAGAGCACTAGAAACATTCCCTTCCGTTTCTTTAGCAAACAGAGCCTTATTACCTCCTGACCAAAAAAAAAAAAAAAAGCCAATATTACAATTTTTAAAAACGCAACAATTCTTAAGCAGAGGCAGATACAGGGATTCGATTAGGAAAAACACATCTGTCACCTTCTGCTGTAAGTCACTGAGCAAAGGAACTAATTGAAACTATCCAACACAGCAGGCTCACTCTCTTTGCTCCTTGGTATACTCAGATCCTCTGCCAGTCTGAGCAGATGCCAGGCAGACTTGTCACATGGTTGAAGGGAAATGACTTAGTAGTGGGCAAAGCCCCCAACTGCTGGGTCACAAGAATCTCTTGGGCACTTGCTAAAATATGGATTCTCAGGCCCTGCCCCAAGGTAATAGACTCTCCAAAGAAAGGAGCCACAGAATCAATGTCTTTAACATTTTTCCCCAGGCAATTGTGGGGATTTTGGTGTATTAAAATGTAAATACGCTATCTCCTGCATCTTTTCTATCCCCAAGGCCATATTTTCCAACAACTGATCCTTCTTCTTTGTTTCCAACTTTTACACTCCAATCACCAGTAATTATCAATGCACTCTGATTGCATGTTTGATCAGTTTCAGACTGCAGAAGTTGGTAAAAAACATCAGTTTCTTCATCTTTGTCCTTAGTGGTTGATGTGTAAATTTAAATAATAGTCATATTAACTGGTCTTCTTTGTAGGCTTATGGATATTATCCTATAACTGACAGCGTTGGACTTCAGGATAGATCTTGAAATATTCTTTTTGATGATGAATGGGGGCATCATTCCTCTTCAATTTGTTACTTCTGGCACAATAGACCATATAATTGTCTGATTCAGAATGGCCAATACTAGTCCATCTCAGCTCACTAATGCCTAAGATATTGATATTTATGCATTCCATTTCATTTTTGACGACTTCCAATTTTCCTAGATTCATACTTTGTACATTCCAAGTTCCAGTTATTAGTGGATGTTTGCAGCTGTTTCTTCTCATTTTGAATTGTAGCACATCAGCAGATGAAGGCCTTGAAAGCTTTACTCCATCCACATCATTCAGAAGAGTGTATGGAACTAGGGTTATCGTTGCAGATGTCAGGTGGATCCTGGCTGAAAGGAAAGAATGCCAGAAAGATGTTTACCTGTATTTTCTTGGCTATGCAAAGGTATTCGACTGTGTGGATCATAACAAATTATGGATAACTTTGGAAAGGATGGGAATTTCAGAACACTTAATTGTGCTCGTGAGGAACTTGTACATAGATCAAGAGGCAGTCTTTTGAACAGAACAAGGGGATACTGTGTAGTTTAAAGCTAGGAAAGGTGTGTGTCATGGTTGTGTCCTTTCACCATGCTTATTCAATCTGTCTGCTAAGCAAATAATCTGAGAAGCTAGACTATATGAAGAAAAACAGGGCACCAGGATCAGAGGAAGACTCATTAATGACCTGGGATATGCAGATGACACAATCTTGCTTGCTGAAAGCAAAGAGGTCTTGAAACACTGATGAAGATCAAAGACCACAGCCTTCAATATAGATTACACCTCAACATAAAGAAATCAAAAATCCTTACAACCAGACCTATAAGCAGTATTATGATAAATGGAGAAAATATTGAAATTGTCAAGAATTTCATTTTACTTGGATCCACTATCAATGCCCATGGAAGCAGCAGTCAAGAAATCAAGTGGTGTACTGCACTAGGCATATCTGCTACAAAAGATCTCTTTAAAATGTTGAAGAGCAAAGATGTCACTTTGCGGACTAAGGTGTGTCTGACCCAACCATGGTATTTTCGATCACCTCTCATGCATGATCGAATAAGGAAGACAGGAGAATTGATGCATTTGAGTTATGGTGTTGGTGAAGAATATTAAATATACCATGGTTTGCCAGAAGAATGAATATATCTGTCTTGGAAGAAGTACAGCCAGAATGCTCCTTCAAAGCAAGGATGGTGAGACTTTGTCTCATACTTTGAATGTGTTATCAGGAGGAACTAGTTAGTCACTGGAAAAGGATATCATGCTTGGTGAAGTAGAGGGTCAACAAAAAATAGGAAGACTTTCAACGAGATGGATTGACACAGTGTCTGCAACAATGGGCTCAAACATAGCAATGATTATGAGGATGGCACAGGACTGGGCAGTTTAATTCTGTTGTACATAGGGACACTATCAGTTGGAACTGACTCAACGGCACCTACAACAACAAACAAATGATATAAATGATGCATAGAAGGGGACAAGAGGTTAATTTGTGCTCTGGGAGGTCAAGAGGAGCCGAAGTTATCAGCAGAATCGATGAATATGAAAACACCTCAAGGTAGAAAAAAGAGAGTGGAAGGTGAAGAAGCCAGTTCACCCTGAACCAAGAAACAGACAACCAAAAAAAAAAAAAAAAAAAACCCGTTGCCGTCGAGTCGATTCTGACTCAGAGTGACCCTATAGGACAGAGTAGAACTGCCCAATAGAGTTTCCAAGGAGCACCTGGCAGATTCGAACTGCCGACCTCTTGGTTAGCAGCCATAGCACTTAACGACTACATCACCAGTGTTTCTAAGAAACAGATAGAACCCCCAAAAAGGGAGCAGAGACTGATAGTAGCTGAGTCATGTGGATGAAATGGCCACAAAGGAAAGATACATGATAGCAGTCAAATGCAAAAATAAACAATGGCAATAAAAGCAAGCAAGCAGGTAGGGTAATATTAATAGTAAACAAAGTAGAATTTAAGACTAAAAGCACTAAATAGGCCAAAGAGGGGCATCATAGAGTGATATGCCACATATTTTACAAAGATGATATTACAGCCATAAACATGTATGTGCCAAACAACATAGCATCCAAATATGAGGGACTAAAAGTGTTAGACATGGAAGGAGAATTACCAAATATACAATATAAGTTGAAGATTTTAATACATCCTTTTTAGAATTGAATGGATCTACTAGACTAAAAATAAGAAATTAGAGCTGTGCTGTTCTCTATGATAGCTACTTGCCATGTGTACCTATTGAATACGTGAAATGTGGCTAGTTGAATTGAGCTGTGCTGTAAGAGTAAAATATAAATGCCAGATTCTAAAGGCTCTATATAAAAATGTAGAATGTAAAATATCTTATTGGTAACTTTTATATTACTTGCTGTAATGGTAACATTTTAGATATATTGGGTTAAATAATGTGTGTTATTAAAATTAATTTCATCTGTTTGTTTTTACTTTTTTAATATGGCCACTAGAAAATGTAAAATTACTTATGTGGTTTGCATTATATTCCTATCGGACAATACTGACTCAGACAAATTGAATAATGTCATTAGCAAGAGATTTTGAAAAGCCCCGTTATTTTATGGAAACCCTGGTGGCATAGTTGGTTAAGTGCTATGGCTGCTAACCAAAAGGTCAGCAGTTCAGATCTATCAGGTGCTTCTTGGAAACCCTATGGGACAGTTCTACTCTGTCCTATAGGGTCGCTATGAGTCAGAACTGACTCGACAGCAATTGTTTCTTCTTGAATTCCAAAACCTTCCCTTATTCCACATACATCCTTAGGACCATTGCCCTTTACTGAGGCTTGGTTAGTGGAAAGAGGGAAGCTTGGTGTGTTAGAAGGAGAAGCTGTAGATCCCGACCTATTTTGCCATGACCTACTGGAGGAATTTGGATCTTACATTTGTTATTTATAAAATAAAACTAAACCCTATCCAGCAGAAATGTTGTCAGGGTTTACATTTCTTGGAAAGACAAAACAAAAAAATCAAATAGAGATTAAGGGGTCTTTCAAATTTTGTTGCTTGTCCCTGTACCCTTTTCGCATGGACATATCAATGAAAACTCGGAACCAAAGCTCCTTGGGAGATGAAGCTGGAAGAAGTTGTGGGAGTCTGCATGGAGCGTAAACCAAAAAAGCCAAACCCGTTGTTGAGTCAATTTTGACTGATAGCGACCCTATAGGTGAGAGTAGAATTGCCCTGTAGGGTTTCCAAGGAGCAGCTGGTCAATTCAAACTGCCATCCTTTTGGTTAGCAGCCAAGCTCTTAACCACTGTACCATCAGGGTCCCAGATGGAGTGTGGCATGTCATAATTGAACATTTCAGACCCTGACCACTCTGTGGCCTTCAGCCTGGGCACTAGTCAAGAGGCCTCTCATCCCCTTGAACTCAATAGCTTCTTCTTTCATTTAGGTTTCTTAGATTATGACAGAGCCCTGGTGGCGCAGTGGTTAAGAGCTTGACCAAAAGGTCAGCAGTTGGAATCCACCAGCTGCTCCTTGGAAACCTTATGGGGCAGTTCCACTCTGCCTGATATATGACACTACAACTTTAGCTGCTCCAAGGGAGAAGGACTTATCATGCACGGTTGCTACTGAAGATTCATAGCAAGTTCAAGCTGGAAGGCCATGAGTGGGTATCTGGTAGAGTTAAGGCTACAAACTCACCCAAGCTTTCTTGGTACTTTTCCAGTTTTAGCAGTGCAAGTCCATGTCCCAGGAAACCTCTCAGTCCTGAGCAAACTGGGATGGTAACTTAGGTTTTATGGACCTGCCCTTGTTAGAAGCACTGTGGGATGTTTGTTAAGATACAGATTCCTGGGCCCAACCTACTCAATCATATCACCAGGAAGGTGGTCCCCAAACTGGAACCCCAGATCTCCAGGTGACTCTGATACCTAGCCAGGTTTGGAAACACAAATGAGCACAACTATTTTGTGAGTGGGGAAACTGAGGTCCAAAGAGGGCCATTTAGAGGGGCCAAAGTGATACCTTCCACATTGAGATTAGGGTGTTCCCCTCCCATAATAATTCAAATAACAGCAGTAAGAAAACATCTGTAAAGCAAAGGTAAGAAAGTTAAACAAAGTTCTGATTTTCCCCCTTGATGTCTATTTCCATCAATTTTTTGAAAATGTGAAAATCATTTTGTGGGTGTGCTCTTCCTTTGTGGGCATCTGTCTTAGTCATCTAGTGCTGCTATAACAGAAATACCACAAGTGGATGGCTTAAACAAGAGACTCTTTTCTCTCATAGTCTAGTAAGATAGAAGTCCAAATTCAGGGCGTGAACTCCAGGGAAAGGCTTTCTCCCTCTGTCGTCTCTGGAGGAAGGTCCTTGTCATCAATATTCTCCTGGACTAGGAGCTCCTCCATGCAGGGATGCTGGGTCCAAAGGACGCACTGTGCTCCTGGCGCCGCTTTCTGCTCACTTCCTTTCCTTTTATCTCCTGTAAGGCAAAAGGTGGCGCAGGCCACACCCCAGGGAAACTTCCTTTACATTGGATCAGGATGTGACCTGAGCAAGGGTGTTACAGCCCACTCTAATCCTCTTTTACATAATCTAATCTTGCCTCCTTAACCACAGGTAGAAGTTAGGATTTACAACACACAGGAAAATTTTATCAATCACAAAATGGAGGACAACCATACAATACTGGGAATCATGGCCTAACCAAATTGACACATATTTTGGCGGGGGGGACACAATTCAATCCATGATAGGGCCTGAAGCCCTGGCCTGGTCTGTCTGTTGGGTGACTCATGACAGGGCAGTGATGTTGAAGTGGAGAGCCTGAACTCCACCGCCTTGCACTGGGGGAGGGTTCCCACAGCTACAGCTGATTGGGGAGCTCTGGGTTCCTCTCTAAGACCTGGGAAGAGGGGTATGTGCTTAGACCTGCCACACTTTCCAGATCATTCCTGCCACAGGTGGAACCTAAGAGCAGAGAGCAGTGCAAGGAGCGCTCCTGGCACACCTGTGTAAGTAGGGACTGGTAGGAGGAAGGGTGGAATATCCAGGCTCCACCAAATCCTCTTCTGCAGCAGGATGCCATAGGGTAAAATTTAGGGCCCTTTGGTTACCAGTTCCCTGGGTGGTGCAAATGGTTTGTGCTCAACTACTAACCAAAAGGTTGGCGGTTCCAATCCACCCAGTGGTGATGCAGAAGAAAGGCCTCGTGAGCTACTTCTGTAAAATTACAGCCATTGAAAACGTCATGGGGTGTAGTTCCACTCTGAACACGTGAGGTCACCATGAATCGGAATTGACTCCACGGCAATGGGTTTTTTGGTTTTGGTGGCCAATTCAGTGAAAACAGAATCATCTTTTACAGTGCACAGATCATTGATGGCATGTCCATTTCCTGATCAATCAAACGTAGGCAATATGTTCCCATCACCTGAACTCTTCACTGACAGATTTTTCTTTTCTAAGAAGGGAAACAGCATGATTGTATGGAAACAGTTCCATCTCTGGAGCTGAACAGCCTGGGCCCAAAGTCCTGCTTTGCCATCTTCTAATAAGCCACTTAGCCCTTCTGAACCCCAGTATTCTCCTCCGTGAAATGGGGTAAGAGCATTCATCCTGTAGTATTGTCATGAGGATTAGAGGTGAGGTATATGTCAACATGCTAGGCACCCGGCTGGAATCCATAAAAATGTGATTACTGCCTAATCATAAAGTTGTACATGAAGTTCTTGATAGGTATTAAGGGCTCAGTCGGCATCTTTGAGACAAACTTCTCTCCCCAGTGACCATGGGTCCCCAGTGGAAAGAGTTTAAATGAATAAAAATAAAAGCATGTTCCAGAGAGAGAAGCAAATGGAAAAGCAAAGACATCCAGGCAGTTGGCGTTTCCTGGCTGCGAGGCCTGCCCCAGTTTGTTTTGGCAGCTGCCTCCTCTGTCAGTGATGGAGGGAGCAGGAAAACAGAAATGGCAGTAAAACAAATGGATCAACCAACGATAGGACTCTGTTTGGTTCCAGCCTCCAAAGGAGAACCCAGCTGTTGGGTGATTGAGATGCAATCGGTCCCTGGATTCTGGTCTAGCCTTTTCATGCCTGCCTTCAACATGGAGGGATGTTTCCAGAATAACTAAACTGGGAGGAGTTCAGGTCACTGTGCTAAATTCAGTCCACAGACTCACTCCAAATGGCAACTGCTTCAGTCACTATTGCTATATAACAAGCCACCCCCAAACTCAGTGACTTAAAACAGTGACAGCCATTTGTTTGCTCGTGATTCTGCAGTCTGGGTGGGGTTCAGCTGGGTGGCTTGTTTCTGCTCTGTGCAGGGTCATCTAGAGTCACTCAAGTTTTATTTTCTTTGCCTTCAAAGAATTACATTTTAGTAAAAGACACTAGACAGCACACAACAGTCAGAGAACAGCTAAGAAATCTAACACTGAGTTTCATAGTAAGAGCTTAGCAAAAGAAATGATCACAGAAGGTTGAATTCTTTGTAGGAGAATGAATAAAAGATGTGAGATCTACAATGTAATATTAGGGAAACTATGCAGTAGTAAGAATTAGTTCAGACTTCTAGCCCAGAATCTGCCCTTAATTAGCATTTGGCACATTCGTTTACTTAATCATTACAGCCTGTGAGGGTGATAATACTATTTTTCCCAATTTACAAAGGAGGAAACCAAGGTCTAGAGAGTTTGAGCAACATGACCAGCAGTTATACAGTTGGTTAGTGGCAGAGCTGGGGTTTATACTCAAGTGGTCTTGTCTCCACAGCCTGTGCCCTTAACCACTAGGCATACTGCCTAGAAGGGCTCATCCTGTTTATCGAGCTCAGCATTTGCAAAGCCAATCTGTGCTTGTAAAGCCAAATAAAAAGAATACCTAATTCTTGTAGAGCACACCTTGTTAGGGCCTTTCCTTTAAATATCGTTACAACAACAGCCTTACGAGGTTGGGACTATTATTACAACAGCCTTATGCTGTTATTATTATTTCCATCTTATTAAAGATGAGGGAGTAATAGGCATTGGTGTTTCAGTGGTAGAATTCTCACCTCCCATGAGGGAGACCTGGGTTCAATTCCTGGCCAATGGGCTTCATTCACAGTTACCACCCGTCTGTCAGTGGAGGCTTGTGTGTTGCTATGATGCTGAACAGGCTTCAGCAGAGCTTCCAGACCAAGATGGACTAGGAAGAAAGGCCCCGTGACCTACTTTTAAAAACCAGTCAACGAAACCCTATGGATTCCAATGGTCTGGTGCACAACCAATCATGGAGATGGTGCTGGACTGGACAACATTTCATTCAGTTGTGTATGGGGTCGCCATGAGTTGAGACTGGGAATGGCAGTTAACAACAAATACATAGATGGCAGCTAACAGCAATAAAAACATAGATGAGGAAACCAAGATACAGTGAAAGCAAAGACAGAGAGTGGGTGGTGGAGTTGAGATCGAATTTAGGAACAGCCCACTGTCAACCATCATGCTGGTTATTGCAAGTCGAGAAAGAGTGCAAGTGTATTGAATATTTGAAACCGTTCACAGTTAGCTCTGGAATGTCATGTATTCTCCAACTGACATATCTCCATTCCACCACACCCATGCAGCACTGTTGCTCAGACCTCATAGCCCTTCTTGCAGCCCCATGAGGACAGGGCTCCTTCCCAAGCCCCCAGCTCCTGCTGGGCCTCTCAGTATCATGGGTCCCCTCCCCCTAACCCAATACCTCCCTGAACAGGACTGATCCACCTGGGTCCATGGGCCTCCAGTAGTTTTGTGGATAGAATCCAGGTGGTCTGAGAACTTGGAAGGGAAAAATTACATCTCTATATTCACGAATCTTCATTGAAATCGACCATCTTCTTTAGTTGTACGTTTGTCACTAATAGAAATAAAAGATAAATTCTTATCACATTATAGTAGTTGCAAATGCGTTGATATACCATTTACACCTAGCACTACTTCAAAACTATGGTGCTTATTAGACCTGCTGCTAGACCTTATTATTTAATGCATTAATAAAGAAGTACATATATTGTTATGTTATAAATTTGTGTTTTTAATATTTTGATACTATTTTAATATAACTGGTACACTTTGTAATCCTACGTATTTTTGGTGTTTGCATTGAAAAGTAATATTCGAAGAAGAGGTCCATAGGCTGCACCAGACATCCAAGGGTCCCTGGCTCATGAAATATTTACAATCCCATGAGGGGAAACCCTGGTGGCATAGTGGTTAAGTGTTTGGCTGCTAACCAAAAGGTTGGCAGTTCAAATCCACCAGGTGCTCCTTGGAAACTCTATGAGGCAGTTCTACTCAGTCCTATAGAGTCACTATGAGTCAGAATCAACTCAACGACAATGGGTTTGGTTTGGTTTTGGTTTTATGAGTTAGGAATCTATTATCGTCTATTATAATTCCCCTTTAACAGATGAGAAAACCCAGGCACAGAGAAGTGGAGAAAATTGTTCAGGGACAGACAGCTAGTAAGTGAAGAGCAAGGGTTTGCAGCCAAGGCAGTCTAGTCTGGGACAGAGTCTGCCCTCCTGGCCAGCACACTGGGTGAAGCCCCTCGGCCCCTAGTGGGTTGCCAGGCTATTCCTCCATTCTGCATTTTTCCTCATTAGAATGTGGTCAGTGCTTTATCCCTAGGCCTCTCCCAAAGGACCCTGTGTGCCTCAAGGGCTGGGACTGGTTTCCCTGAATCCCTAGAACCTTACCCAGTGCTGAGCCCAGAAAAGCTTCCAAATAAATGTTTTTGAAATTGTGCGTGTCTCTAACCCATAATGCTTTATACATTGTTGGTATAAAGATCCTTTTTATTCTGATGGAATTCTACTGCATTAAACAAAAAGTAATAAAAGACCAAACCAGGAAATAATTTGTTCAAATTTTATAATGGCCTTAGTATGGGGTCTGTCGTTTTTATAGCACTTTTCATGCGTCCAAGAATTTTAATATCCGTTTTAACTTGAACCTCCAAGGGTAAGTTAGGCAGGACGGAAATGAGGCGCTTGGTTTCACAGAGAAGTACTTCGAGGCTCTGTGTAGGGGGTTGATTTAGTGCAGTCAAGGGCAGTGGTGAACGGCAGAGGTGCTGCAGCCCAAGTTCAAGCCCAGCTCGGCCACTCCCTGGCTGACTTCAGAGAGCCCAGTGACCTCATCCATGGCACGTGGACAGTGATAGCTACCTTAAAGAATTGTGGTGAGGATTAGATAGGATAATGCATACTCTTTAGAACAAGTTTCTGGCATGTTTTAATGACACAATAAACTATAGCTCTTCTCCAAGTTCTCCAATATCAATGAAACTGGTGTTAACACAGGGCTGATTGAATTGGGATAGTGCACTGCCGTGGAGTTAGAACTGGGTTCTGGATCTGGTTCCAACTCACGCCGCATGCCCTGGACAAGACACTGTCCTTCTCTGGACCTTGGTTTCCTGACATGAAAAACGAGGAAGTAGGATGGAGCGTGGGCTCAAAATTCCTTCTTCACAGGAAGGCAGGTGCAGAACAAATCTGAAAAACAAAAGCAGGCTGCCTGAGGCCCCTCCTGCTCACCCCTTACCCCAAGCCCTAAGGAGTTCTTGAGGGTAGAAACAGAATGAGGGTTGGATTAGACCTGTAGACTTGTCTCCTTTGGGTAAGGAATTAAAAATAAAAGGACTGACAGACTGGGGGAACTCACCGGACACCTTGCTAACTCAGAACTGAAGCCACTCCTGAAGCCCACATTTCAGCTAAAGATTAAAGACAGGCCTATATAACAAACAACAACATACATGAGGATTGTGCTTCTTAGTTCAATCAAGTATATGAGAGCAAACGGGCAACACTTGACCAAAAGCAAAGACGATGAGACGGCAGGAAAGAACAAGAAAACTGGGCGAATAGACACGGGGAACCCAGGGTGGAAACTGCGCATTGTCATAATTACAACCAATGTCACAAAACAATTTGTGTATAAATTTTTGAGTGAGAAACTAATTTGCGCTGTAAACTTTTGCTTAATGAACAATAAAATTAAAAAATAAAAGAAGATGGGGCTTCGGTTTTTTCAGAAAGGGTCTGGTTCCTGAAGGTACTGAGCTTGATCCATGTTCAAGCCTCCTCCTGGCCCCGTACCCCTGACTGTTAAAGTGTATAATTCCAGAAGGCGAGTCAGGGTGTCCCCCAGCCATCCTGCCTTCCCCCAGGTCTAGTCTGTTCCCCTTGTTTCCTCTGACGGTTGAATCTTTTATGATTATGAGCCTTAAAGATTCCCTGCAGTATAACACCAGCACAAAAGGTTGACTTCAGAGGCTCCCTTGGGGGCTGGGCAGTGATCAGGGTGGGTGGAAGCCCCCTCCTGCTAGTGCATCCATGAGCCCAGTGTAAATGGCCTTCTGTAGAGAGAAGGCATCCTGTGACAGATGAATGTGGGCCAGCAGGTCGTTTATATTGTTAAACCATGACACGGGGAGACTAGAACTGCGGGAGAGAAGATGGTGGGGTCAGCCCAGCCCATAACAACACAAGGGAAAAACCTATTGAGCAATCCTCTTCCCCAAATGACTTTTCTCATGTAAAATTGTCTTCTATTATTACTGGTAAAAGGTTTTTAAAAGAGGTTAACATGCAATTTAATGAATATAGAGTAATAATGTTCCTTGTATCAAATTAAAAATTCTAAGGCTGCCACATGAAACAAGTACATTATGAGTATTCAACATTATGTATTATTGCTATTGGACTGCCCTACATATAGAGAATAAAAGAAACAGTTCCAAATCCTGAATCTGAATCAGCAAGCAACACCCCCAGAATGAGAATCTCAGGGGTCTAGGAGCACACCCATCCAGTTGAGGGAGGGCTGGAAATATACACGCTACTCACTTATCATCACAGTTAGGTTCCAAAGACCAGGTTTCTATGTGAAAATTCACATTATGCAAAAATGGAGGATGACCACATCAGATCAGAAAATGGATGATGACTACATCATTACATAGCTGCCAAATTACATCATTATACAACCACCACATTGTATCATTACATAACTACCAAACCACTGAAAATCATGACCCAGCCAAGCTGACAAATAGCCTTAATAATCACGGCCAGAGTTACTCTCACCCTGTGCCTTGGCATTTGTTACTGCCAGGTGTACATCGTTAATGCACCAAATAGTAGGATAGTAGATTTCTTATTGTTGTCGTAAATGCTCAATGTCAGATAACGAGATAGTCAGTAAATGAGGAGTAAGTGTATTAAGAAATATCCTGTAATAAAACAGGAGAATGATGGAACAGACAGAAGACAGTGTTGATTTGAGGGGAGCAGCAGAAAGAAGTATGTATGACTCTGGGGTTCTAGTGACTGTATACATATGCTGTGTGGCTTGAGGCAAGTCACTTCACTTCTCTGAGCTTCCATGTCTCCACACTGTTATTTAGACACAACAGTCCTCTATCCAGACTGTTGTGAGAGTAGTGCTGTTGCATAGATAAATTGAGATTACAGATGTATGAGCACCTTGTAAATTTAATAGGCTATTGAGTTCTGGGGGTTGAAGATAACTAGAAGGTTATGCTGATTCCATCCCTGTTCCCACCTCTTGCCCCCTTCTGAGGCCTGGCTGCCACCTATAATATTTCACAACAGTAGCCCACATATATTAAGAGCTGTCTAAAGGTGAGGTATGATTTCACTCGGTTCTACGGTTACTTTATGTGGTAAATATTATTATTAACTCCATTTTATAGACTAGGAAATGGAGGCTCAAACCTTGCTCAAGGCCAAAGGACCAGTAAGTGGCAGGGATATAAACCCAGGTCTTTTTGACTCTAAAATCTCTTTGTTCCTATGTTATATTTGCCTCTAAAATATGCCTGACAAGCTGCTTCCAAGCTGTTCTTGAATACCTCCAGGGACGAGGGGCTCATTACCTCCCCCGTCCCTATGCCTGCTATGAGTGCTCTCCCCTGACACATAAAACATTATTATGGTGATATTATTATCTGTAAAATCAAGTGACTGCAGTAGACACTCTCTTAATGTCCCTTTGAGAAACATCCCTCCAAGAGCGTGAGCTTACAGACAAATCCAGCCTGGCCACAGAAGAAAGCATTAAAAATCTCCTATGAAAATGGAACACAGCAAGTAAGAGGTGTGTGTGAATGGGGGCAATTAATTTTCTTTTGCCAGTTGCTGTGACAAAAAATAAAAAAATTGCTGGAGAGAGGGCCTTTATCCCCTGCAGACGCATAGCGTGGTTTTGAAATATCTCCGTAGAAGGAAAGATGACTGAGGCGATTGTACAAATCTATGAAATGTGCAGGGCAAAAGAAAGAGGGCTCCCATAAAAGGATTTCTAAACCGTATCAAAGGCTTCTGAGGTCAGAGAGGGCCGTCGGAACACTACCAATTAGAGCTAAATGGGAAAGCAGCTTAAATCTCAAAATTAAAGATGAAGAGTGGCAATCAACCTGTCTTCTAACAGAAAACATAGCCCTTAAAGCTCAGTGTAATTTAATGCTTTAAAATTATGACCACAAGTGTCTAAGACTCCTGGTCGACAATATAAAATGGACAATAAAAGTCTCAGTGGAGCCTTGGATCTCCTGGGGGAGACGGCATAGGAACAATGCTGGCAAAGGGTGACTCTGAAGCCACAAATGCTGAACTGGCACACACACAGTTAGAATGCACCCCAAGACATGAGTCCCCATTCTCTGGCCAGCAGGAATCGTTCGATTTGTGTTTCGTAGGCTTTAATTGGATGCATTACGAAGATGCGGGTGGAAAAGAAACCTCCAGCAGTGCTTAGAGGGTCCACAGACTAATCCAGCAGATTCCTTTAGAACAGTGGTTCTTTACCCCGGCTGCACATTTGAATACCTGGAGAGCTTTTAAAAATCCCCACACCTAGGTCTTCACACAGGCCAGAGGGGCCTGGGTATCTAGAATTTTTTAAGCTCCCTGTTGCGGATTACAGATCCCCAGGTGGCACAGTTCGCTCTCATCTACTAACCTAAAGGTTGGCAGTTCAAACCCACCTAGAGGCACCATGGAAGAAAGGCCTGGCACTCTTCTCTAAAGATTACAACCAAAAAAAAAAAACTATGGAGCAGTTGTACTGTGTAACACATGGGGTCACCATGAGTAGGACCAACTCTATGGCAACGAGTTTGGGTGTTTCACTGTTGTTGTTATAGATTAAATTGTGTTCCCCAAAATACATGTTGAATTCCTGGCCCTTATACTGGCAGGTGATCCTGTTTGGAAACAGAGTTTTTCTTTTGTTATGTTAATGAAGCAACAACGATGTAGGATGGATCCTAAACCTAATCATTTCTGAGTTATAAAAAGACCAGAATAGACGCGGAGACACACAAAGGGGGAAGACAGAGTCCACGTGAGGATCAGCTGCAAACCAGAGAAGGCCAAGAAACCAAGAAATGCCCGGGGCTACTGACAAGGAAGGAGTTGACATGGCTGAGACTCAGATTTGGATTTTAGCCTGAAAAATTGTGAGAAAATTAATTTCTGTTCTTTAAAGCCACCTACTCGTGGTAATTGTGTTATAGCAGCACAAAGTAACCAAGACTCTCCCCACTTAATTTTCACTGGCAGCCGGGATTGGGAACTGCTGTCCTGAAATATTGTGGATACAATGAGGAAGAGAACTAGACATTTGGGAAATATTCAAGCCTTGATATACTAGAATCCACCAGGGCTCCTTATTACAGTAGTAGTGATAATAATTTCAATATTTACATAATGCTTACCCTGTAAGGGACACTATTGTAAGCATTTAATGTGTATGAACTTCCATCATCCTTACGTGCCTTTGAATTATGGTGTTGGCAAAGAATATTGAATATACCATGAACTGCCAGAAGAATGAGCAAATCTGTTCTGGAAGAAGTACAGCCTGAGTGCTCCTTAGAAGAAATGATGGTGAGATTTCGTCTCACGTACTTTGGACATGTTATCAGGAGGAACCAGTCCCTGGAGAAGAGCCTCGTGCTCGGTAAGTTAGAGGATCAAACATAAAAAAAAAAAAAAAAAAGAAGACCTTTGATGAGATGGATTGACACAGTGGCTGCAGCAATGGGCTCAAATATAGCAACGATTGTGAGGAGGTGCAGGGCTGAGCAGTGTTTTGTTCTGTTGTACCTAGTGTCCCTACCAGTCGGAACAGAGTTGATGGCACCTAACAACAAAAAACAGTCCTTACAGCAACTCCGTAAGGTAAGTCCCAGTATTATCCCTGTTATTATCACTTTACAGATGAGGAAACTGAGGCACAGAGAGGTTAAGTCACTTGTCTAAGGTCAAATAGCCCTGTCAGAGCTGGGCATCCAACCCAGCAGGCTGGCTTCAGAATCCAGGCTCTTGACCACTTTGGGATGTATCCTTGTAGAGTGAAGTCCTGCCCTGTGGATGAGAGAAAACAGGAGGGACAAAGGGAGGACCAAGGAGACTGGGAGATGGAGACACTGGGGCTTCAGCTGGAGCAGGGAGGCCCATCACACGTCAGAGGCCTCAGGAACCACATGGGCGCTGTTCCTGTCCATGTGGACCCCAAGGGACAGTGTCAGCAGGTTGCTGGCCAAGCATACGGTCTGGAGTGATGTCCCTTGGTGCCTGGGGACTGCCCCACCCTCCTTCAACTACCTCCCCTGAATGGGCAACTCTGGGTCCAAGAGTCCAGAACACTTGTAACCCCTTCCCCCAACCAGGAGGAGAGGTCCTGGATATCCAGAGTGATAGTGGCAGTGGCATGAAGAAGAAGACCATACCCCTGGCCAAGGTCAGTTCTGAAAGACCCAACATGAACCTCCCATTAAGCAGGGCAGCTGTGAAGCACAAGCAATAACATGCTGCTTGGTCAGTGATTCCATCACCTGCCACTTTGCTAAAATATCCCTGTCCCTCCTTCTCTCCCCATTCTCCATGGCTGGGCTCACATGGCCTCCTCTGATTCCTCGGCCAGTGCTCCTCTCACCCACGGCCTCCGTGCACGCTTCTGGAATAGCATTTTGCATGTTGCATTATGCTTTTTTACTTATGGCCTGGTTTACCCTCTAGACTGTGCTCTTCTGGAGGACAGGGGCTGCTCTTACTCATCTCTGCCTCCCCACGTCCAGCCCAGAGCATGCGTCCAGTAGGCCCTCAGTAAACCATGGTTAACTACGTGGATGATGTCCCTGTTACTTGGGTGAGCCAACTGGCTCAGATCACTCTGGCCTGTGGGAACATGAATTCTGAGACCTGGCCAGCCCCTGTGAACTTTCTTCCCAACGTCTCCCCCAACCTGTTCCTCACTTCTGTTCATCCTGGCTCCGCCACAGTTATTAGCTATAGGGCAAATCACTTAGCTCCTCTGAGCCTGCATTTCTTCAGATATACCAGTCCAGTTGCTATTGAGTCAATTCCAATACATGGCGACACCACGTGTGTCATAGTAGAACCACTCTCCATAGGGTTTTCAACGGCTACTGTTTTGAAAGTAAATTGCCAAGCCTTTCTTCCAAGGCGCCTCTGGGTGGGCTCGAACCTCCAATCTTTCTTTTGGTTAGCAGCTGAGTGTGTTAACCATTTGCACCACCCAGGAATCCCTCCCTACCTCTACCGAAAAAACCAAACCCATTGCCATTGAGTCAATTCGGACTCATAGCGACGCTATAGGAGAAAGTAGAACTGCCCCATAGGGTTTCCGAGGAGCGGCTGATAGATTTGAACTGCTGATCTTTTGGCTGGCAGTTGAGCTCTTAACCACTGCACCACCAGGGATCCTCTCTACCTATAGAAGGGGATAGCTGCACTTGCCTTACATTGTCATTCGAGGACGTAATGAGCTGCCATATAGAAGGAGCCTTGCACAGGGCTAGGCAACAGGAGATTCTTGATAGTCAGTGGTGCCCTTTGGGGTCATCCTTCCCAAGTTGCCAAAAGAAAATAGCTTCCGTTTGGCCCAGCTAGTGTCCCTCTCCTGGATTCTAGGCAGTGCAGGCTCTAGGCCAGCCCTGCAGGAACCTCTCATGACCCCCTTCACTGTGAGTGGGTTTAGAACTCAGCCAGGCCCCGTGAAGGTGTCCCCGGGACCCCTGCCAGAGGGACTTGTCAATTCCTCTGCAGGCCCACCTCCGCCCAGCAAGTGCCCCAATGCCTCCTCACTGCCACCTCCCCAGGAAGGCTGGCATCACAGAAGGGCACCCAGGAAAGGGTGACCCAGAGCGGGAGGGGGAGGGCGCCTGGGTGGTGGTGATGGTTGGGTGTCCCATCCTGCTCTGAACCAGCCTTGGCAATTCCCCTGCAGGGCCTCTATCTCCCCTCTGTGTGTGTCTCTGTGTCTATTCTGGCCTTTTTATCCCTCCAAAGTGATTAGGTTTAGGATCCGCCCCACCCTGATGTGGCCTCGTTAACGTAACAAAAGAAAAACTATTTCCAAACAGGATCACATCCACCAGTACAAGCTACAGCCCCAGTGGCTGAATTTGCTCCTTTGCAGAAAGAGGTTTGGTAAACAAACCCAGCACAGGAACAGCTTGAAAACTCAGGTTTGTTTGGAGCCCAGAGAACCGAATGTTTGGAGCAGAGCAGGGTCTGCTCCACCGAGTGGGGAAGAAAAGCACTATTCTTTTTTTTTTTTTTTTTCTTTTTCCCAAGCAAAATGTAAGCAGTTTGGATTTCTGAAGGCTTGGCCTCCTAAACAGTTTACGGAGGGTCTGCCTCTGCCGCCTGTGGCCTTAAAGAGTCCCCAAGGACACAAAACTCAGTCAAGACTTTTTTTTTTTTTTTTCTTGATTCTCAGGACAGCCCCTCACCATCTGCTTCTGCATTCACAGATCTGTTCTGCCCTGGTGAGGTAGATTCATATGATTCTTTCCCTTGTTTTGTAGACGACTAAATGGAGGCTCAGAGAGGTGGAGCAACTCGTCATGGGTCACCCAGCTCCTGAGTGCAGGCAGGATTGGGATTTGAACCCATGCCACCACCAATTAAACCCGTTGCTGTCAAGTGGATTCCAACTCATAGCGACCCTACAGGATAGGATAGAGCTGCCCCATAGGGTTTCCAAGGCTGTAATCTTTACGGAAGCAGGCTGCCATATCTTTCTCCCATGGAGTGGCTGGTGAGCTTGAACTGCTGACCTTTCAGTTAACACCTGAACACTTAACTACTGCATCACTGGGGCTTCTTACCGCCAATCAGTATCTTTCAAATTGGGCCCTGTGGGCCTGGGGGTTTTGTGGAGATGGGGGCGAGGAGAGAGAGTGCAGGGAAGAGCAAGCAGCCTCCAGCTTCACTTTCTTCTATTTCTCTTTCTGCTCTCTGGCTATAGTGATTGTACACACCAGGCTGAGCACTAGAAGGGCCGTCTAGAAAGCACAAAGCATGGATAGGAGGAGATGGGGGACATTCACACACAGGTTGATTTTTGTCCCTGTCACACATTAGGGATATTTGTTCATGTTACATATACACTCGGCTTCCACGTATGACTTCATTTGAAGAAAGGGATGAACAGCTTAAAACTAATTGAAAACCAGTGCACCAGATCAAGTCAAGGTTGTGGCTTGTGCCTACCGGGCTGGTTTATGATGTGGCTTTTCTGCATTGAAGTGTACAACGAAAACGTCCAGTCCAGAAGAGGCTGCTCAGTGGAGGGTATCAGGCAAAATAGACTGGGATGGGGTGGGGGCAATGTCTCTTTGCTGAATTTGGAATAAAAAATCTTTAGCTATTAAAAAACAGGCAATCATCTCCTTGATATTGGCAAGATCCAGCAGCCAACTCCCAGAACCAAGCTATGGGGAAGGTTTGGTCCTTGTAAGGTTTGGTCCCTGCTCCGAGGGGCAAGGCCTTCTAGGTAGGTCAGCTCCAGATCCCATGCTGGGGGCTCTGGCCTCCAGACCTGACTAAGGAGCAGAGACTGGCACCAGCCAGCACCCAGCCCTTGAGCCCCTTATCCTCAGGCACTGGGTAATGGGGCTTTCCCTAATCCAAGCACAGCAGTCGGACTCTCTCAGCCCCGTGGGTCAGTCTCAAGCAGACGTCTGGCAGGGCATCTTCAGGAGAGGCAAAAGTTTAAGAAAGTCTCTGAAGACACTCAGACATCTGCAGAGGCTAAAACAGCAATTTCCTCTCGGTGACTGGACGTAGTGTTCCCAGAGGAACACGTGGCCCCCAGGTGCCCGTGGGCAGCCCCTGTTGCCTTTTACTGCTTGGCCTGCTCAGAGCCAGGGCAAAGCCATCCAAGAGTGGGTGGTTCACACAGCAACAAACACTGCCCAGCACCCACCCAGGGCCAAGGCCAGACCGTGGGCTACTGAGACAGTAAGATGTGGTCCATGCCCTTGAAGGGCAGAGGGTGGACGTGCCAGGAAACTCTGCCCCACCAGCCAGTAGACTCTGGAAATAGTGACAGTAGTAGCCACTATGATTTACTAAGAGCTTACTATGTGCTAAGTGCTCTACATGCAATACCTCATTGTATTACAATTATGACTCCATGTAAGATGAACCCTGTTTCTAGCTCCATTTAACAGATGAGGAGACCGAGGCTCAGTCAAATAGTAAGTGGTAGAACAAAGACTTGAACCCAGGTCTAGCGTTCCAGACTTCACTCTTAACCAAGCTCTACTGTGCAGACCCATATGTCTGGAGTAACTGGGACCCTACCCGCATTAACTCCATACGTCCAGTTTATCTCCCTTAGTTTATCAACACCATGTATTCTCAACAGGGGTGATCTTGCCCCCAAGGGGGCAAAAATTGGATCTTGAAAGGACAAAAAATCTGACCTGTTTTACGTTGCTGTTGTTGTTCAGTGCCACTGAGCTGGTTCCGACTCATAGCGGCCCTATGTACAATGGAACGGAACACTTGGTCATCCTCACCATTGTTATGCTTGAACCGTTGTTCCAGCCACTGTGTCAGTCCATCTTGTTGAGGGTCTTTCTCTTCTTTGCTGACCTTCCACTTTACCAAGCATGATATCCTTCTCCAGGGACCGGTCCCTCCTAATAACATGTCCAAAGTACATGAGACGAAGTTTCGCCATCCTGTATATAAACATATATAAGATATCTGTGATGTTAAAATTTTATGGGGATGATTAAGAAATAATATCTAAAAAGAAGCCTCCTAAAAGGTGAAGATAATGAAAAAAGTTTGAAAAACACCTGTTTTATACTTAGCTCTCTAGCTCCCCAAAACCCCAGCCCACTTCTGTGGGCCCTGAGCCCCTGCCCAGCTCTTGCCTGCTGCCTAGATCCTGTCCCCATAGCCTCCTACTCCATGAAGACACGTGTCATCTGTGTCTATCACTTTGGATACTCTCAGAAAGGCAGCTTGGAATTGGGGAAAGGGTAGCAACTATGAAATCAGGCCTAGTTTCAAATCACAACTGTATTAGCTGTGTGACCTTGAGCAAGTTTCTTTGCCTCTCTGAACCTCAGCTTCCACATCCGAAAAGATGGGAGATGATAATGCTATATCATAGGGTTAAACTCCCTTGCCTAGGGCCGAGCACACAGTAGGTGCTCAGCCAATGGTCATTCCCTCCTTCACTGTCCACTGGAGCCAAACATGAATTGGCCCCATTGGGAGATTTTGTGTATCTGTCTCAGTGGCTGCCTGGTCCCAGCTTTACCCTCAGTCCCACCATGCTCCACACCTGAGTCAGCTCCCGTTAGGACCCAAATTCACCCCCAACATCCCCAATTCCTACTGGGAAGCCCCAGATTCCCAGAGTGGCCTGTTGGGACTTGTTATAGGTTAAATAGGTACAGGCTTAGCTCAGCTCAAATGAAACTTGAACACTTCAGGTTGTTGTCGTCAATTCTCCCAACACAAAGAAAAAGGTAATTGTCAATTAACGAGCCCATCAACTGAGGCGGGAGGAAAATCAATAACATGGACCAATACAGAGTGTTCTCATGCCAGTCAGGATTCCAGGAACAGGAGCCTTTCAAATAGTACATGGCGTAATTGGCTTCTCCCTTGTGACCCGTTCCTCGGACTCTACAACTCTCCAATTAACATGTACTGTTGACAGGCACATAATTATTTGGGTTCACTGTGCCCCAGCCAGTGTTTATTCAATCAGAACTTGCGAATACATGGAAAGTGCACAGAATAGCAGATGCAGGATGGCTCTGGGGGAAGACAAGCAATGGGGAGTCTTAAAGGAACCCTGGGCTTGGGATTTCTCCTCCAGAGAGCTGCCCTGAGTTGGAGCTCAGGTGCTGGCTCAACACCCCTGTTCTAGCCAGGCCCTGACGGGACCTGCCCATCCCCACTGAGGTCAGAGGGGACCACCCACAGCTTGGTCAGTACTCTCCACAATATATTAGACAGGAGGAACCATGGTCCCTGTCCTCCTGGAGTTGCGAGATAGTTGGGTATGGGCCAGGAGGCTCCTTCTGCCTAGAATGCCGGTTCTTACATCCTCTTTCTGGATCATTCTGACCCATCCAAGTCGGCCTCCAAATCCTCAGGCACGTCTTTTTGGACCTCCTCAGCCTTGGTAAAGGGCCCTTGCCCTATATACCCATAGCATTCTGGGCTTGCTTCTTTCTTAGCACTAATGCCACGGTTTACACCCTCTGGTTCATATCCCGTTTCCCTCTTTAATGGCTGAGCCCTTTCACAGCAGGGGCTGAGTATCGTTCTTCCTAAACATCAGCACTTAGCATAGATGGTACTTAGAATATGGTTGTTGGGTGAATATTTGGGTAGGTAGTACAAAAAACGGTGGGTAGGTGGAAGGATGGATTTGTGGATGCATGGGAGAAGAGGTAGGGAAATGGATGGCTGGTTGGGAATGAAGATGGATGAGAGGGTAGAATAAGTAGGGAATGGATGCAGGTTGGGCGGACAGGAGGGCAGGCGAGTGGTAGACAGAAAGACAGATAAAAAGGCTGATGAGGGTTGGATGGATGGTGGGTGGATAAGTACTCGGAAGGCTATTTAGCACAGTGATTAGAAGTGTGGGCTCTAAAGCCAGATGACCGGGGTTGAATCTCAGCTTTAGTATTTCCTGTGACTGTACGCAAATCATTCTCTCTGGGTCTCAATTTTCTTATCTGTAAAATGGAAACATTAATAGAAATTTCCTCCTAAGGTTGTTGTGAGGATTAAATTATATGTTAAATACTTGAAATGGTGGCTGACATGAAGAAGGACTAAATAATTGTTAGCCACTGTCATTTTTATAGGGTCTCAGCAGTTCAAAGCCACCAGGCTCTCCTTGGAAACTCTATGGGGAAGCTCTACTCTGTCCTGTAGGGTTGCTTTGAGTCAGAATCGACTCGACGGCAGTGGGTTTTTCGTTTTCTATGGGTCGGAACTGACCCGACAGCACCTAACAACAAGATAATTTTTATTATTATCATCACCTAACAACAATATAATTTTATTCTTATCATCATTATTATTAATAAATGGAGAAGTGACTGGATGGAAAGAAGGATGGGTGAGTGTGTAGATGTTTGGTGGGTGGATAGATGGATGGGTAATTTAACGCATACATGCATGAGTGAATGGATAGACGGTGGGAGAAAGAGAATGGAAGGAGTATAGGTAGGGGAATGAATGGATGAGCTCTGCCAAAGGTAGTGGGATGGAGCTCTCTCATGGGCAGCTTTCCCCAGAATCCACCTCCAAAGCTCCAAGGCTGGGGGGCCTAGAGATATACTCATTCAGCTCCTAGAAACTTCCAAGAACAGCCTAGCAAAGCGCCTCTCCCTACTGCCTCTCCCTACCCCAACACATCTCTGTGGCCAGTCGCTGCCCTAAAATGCTATTGTCATCAGGGTACCCTCTCTGCAGCCTAAACATCCTAAAGACTCCATATTGTCACATGTTGGATTCCAACCTTGGGGACCTCAGAAGAAGGCCTCACCCCATTTCCAGAGTGCATGAAAACTGCTGCTTGGGGACAAAAGCTGGAGCTCTGCCAAGGTTCTGGACAGATAAAATGACTTCTAGGGATAAAGGTATAGTCCTATCTGCTTTTTGTTAGAGCAATTTGACTAGAAAGAAGTCTATCAGCTTAAAGAGTTTGACCATTGTCCCCCAACCCCACTCCATATAATGGCAAATAACATGGACATGTGTTCCCCTTTGGTTGCCAAGGATACCGCTATCTGATATGTTATCTCCACAAGGCAAGGCCCTGGTGCTGATGAAGTGGATAAGTCAGTCCTTCTCTGGCCTGGTTCAGGGGCTTGGTAGCTACTCCTGAAATCAGCCTTAATTTTAACCCACTCTCAGGGCTTCTTGGTCTTAAAGGGAACTACTGAGGACCAAAAGCTTTCAAGAACCATGGATGAATCCTGAGCTGTGGAATCTCCAGCATGGTGCCAGCCAGTGCACAGTGGGGGCATTGTTGGTTCAATGATAAAATCCCAGTCTTCCATGCAGGAGACCCGGGTTCAATTCCCATCCAGTGCACCTCATGCACAGCCAGGTGGAGGCTTTGTGTTGCTGGGAGGCTGAACAGGTTTAGCTGAGCTTCCAGACTAAGAGAGACTAGGAGGAAAGGTCTGGTGATCTACATCCAAAAGTCAGCCAATGAAATCCCTATGGATCATAACAGTCCCATCTGCAACTGATCATGAGGCTGGCGCAGTATCAAGCAGCATTTCGTACCATCGTGCATACCTAAACCTAGTGCCGTCGAGTCGATTCCGACTCATAGCGACCCTATAGGACAGAGTAGAACTGCCCCATAGAGTTTCCAAGGAGCGCCTGGCGGATTCGAACTGCCGATCTCTTGGTTAGCAGTCGTAGCACTTAACCACGATGCCACCAGGGTTTCCCCATTGGGCATAGGGTTGCCATAAGTCAGGGGCCAACTCCACAACAACTAAAAACAACAAGCCAGTCGTTTCATTCAGTTGTAGATGGGGTCATCATGAGTCAGAGGCTGACTCCGTGGCAACGAACAGCAACAAGCCATCCGGGTGCATCTCACGTTGTCCTACCTGGGCAGTCTAATATATCTCCTGCTAAGGCAGAGTTCTCTCCCTGAGCCAGAGGAGAGGCTCTTTGAGGTAATTAATAAATATCTAAACACCTACAAGTGCTATATAATGTTCAAACAACAATTTACTGAATTCTCAAAAAAGCCACAATATAAAGAAAAGGAAATTATAGACCAATTTCGCTTATGAATTTGGATAAAAAAAATAATATAATAGCAAATGGAATTTAGCAATACATTTTAAAAGATACACCATGCCCGAGTATGAATTTAACCCAGGAATGCAGAGCCAGTTTAATATCTGAAAGTTTGTTATGAATAACATTAAGAGATTAAAAGAGGAAAAACCATAGGGTCACCTCAAAAGATGCAGAAAACACATTTAATAAACTTCAGCATCCATTCATGATTAAAGCAAACGGAAACTCTTGATAAAGTAGGAAAAGAAAGGAACTTCCTAATTTAATAAAATGTATCTGTCAAAAATTTGAGCAAGCATTATACTCGATGCTGAAGCTTTAGACGTAGTTCCACAAAACTCAGGAACAAGATGGAGAGAATCCCTACCATTGATTGTATTCAATATTGAACTGGAGGTCCTCATCAATGCAATAGAGACAGAAAAAGAAATAAATGGCATAAGCATAGGAAAGAAAGAAGCAAAACTGTCTTTATTTGCATTTCTACATAGAAATTCCCATGGATTACACCTCCACATAAAGAAAACAAAAGTCCTCACAACTGGACCAATGGGCAACATCATGGAGAATACAGAAAAGACTGAAGTTGTCAAGGATTTCATTTTACTTGGATCCACACAATCAACACCCATGGAAACAGCAGTCGAGAAATCAGATGAAGTATTGTATTGGGTAAATCTGCTGCAAAAGACCTCTTTAAAGTGTTGAAAAGCAAAGAAGTCACTTTGAGGACAAAGGCACACCCAACCCAAGCCCTGGTGTTTTCAATAGCCTCAAATGCATGCGAAAGCTGGACGATGAATAAGGAAGACCGAAGAATTGATGCCTTTGGCAAAGAATATCGAATATACCATGGACTGCCAGAAAACTAACAAATTTGTCTTGGAAGAAGTACAGCCAGAATGATCCTTAGAAGTGGGGGTGGCAGGACCTGGTCTCACATATTTTGGACAGGTTATCAGGAAGGGCCAGTCCCTGGAGAAGGACATCATGCTTGGTAAAGTACAGGGTCAGCAAAAAAGAGGAAGACCCGCAACAAGATGGATCGACACAATGTCTGCAACAATGTGTTCAAACATAGCAACAATTGTGAGGATGGCTTGGGACCGGGCTGTGCTTTGTTCTGTTGTACATAGCGTCACTGTGAGTCAGGACCAATTCGACAGCACCAAACAACATAGAAAATCCCACAGAAGAACAATTTACTAGAACGAATAAGAGAGTTCACCAAGGTTGCCCAATACAAGGTCATTATATAGACATAGACTGTGTTCTTATTCACTACTAGCAAGGACCAATTCAAAACTGCAGTCAACAAAAAGTGCCCTTTCAAAACAGCAACACAGCCTAAAAGGCACCTAGGAATGAACCTAGTAGAAGATGTGCTTGACTTTTACGGGGAAATTTATAAAGCATGAAAGAAGGGAATAAAAGAAGAACTGAAAAGTCTAAGGGATAGAGGGCAGATGAGAGGGGGCCCCCTCCAATGCCCACTCCAGGTGGGCTCTGTATGCGATAAAAGTCAATGGAAAAGCAAAGGTTAGTTTGGATCCTGGATTCTGGGTACTTGAGTAAGATTTTCTTTCTGGTAATGGACTATACTTTCATGCTCACTTGTTACAAGCATGGCTAACGCACATGCTATTTTGTGACCAGCTTTTTTCCCACTTGACAGTGTAGCCTGGATATTTCCTGTATCATTAAATGGTGTTTGATAAAAAACCATAAGTAACGGTTCTCTGAGCAGACAAGCATGGGATATTTTACTCTGTGTTAGCGATGAGAGGAATTCCTGGCTGGTGTAAACAGCTAACACACTCGACTGCTAACCCAAAGATTGGAGCTCCAAGTCTACACAGAGGTGCCTCAGAAGAAAGGCCTAGAGATCTACTTCTGAAAAAAACCAGCCACTGAAAACTCTACAGAGCACAGTTTTACTCTGACACACATGGGATCTCCGTGAGTCACAGCTGACTTGACAGCAATGAGCTTCCTGGTTTTTTTGTTTTTTTTTTTTTGGTTAGGTAGTACAAAGCGTCCACTTGAGAGTTGTTCACGATGTACTGGTTGAAAGAATAAATGAATGAATGAATGCTTTTGAGTTCCAGGAGGGCAAGGACTCTCTCTGTTTTAGTCACCACTGCGAAGTTCTGAGTCTCCAACACAGGCCTGGCATTTAAGAAGGATTTGTTGATGGCTGAGTCAATGAATGAATGCATGACAGCAAAGGAAGGAGTTGGCCTCATTGTCTGATGGTGTTTTTCTTTGGCCATGATAATCTCCTTCTTTCTGAAGCCAGAGTGAGACTCCATACAGCTGTACAACCTGTGGCACCAGCCATATTGCAGGGAGTTAATTAACTCTGGAGTGTTTTTCACGTTTGTTCTGAGCTGTGAAAGTGAGCCTTTGCTCCTGACAACCTCAATTAGCTCCAGCTTCTCCTGAGCTCCATGCATCCCCACCCTCACCCCAGCGATCACCAGCCTGTTTCTGGGCAAGCATGATACCTGGTTTCCCTTGAAGATTCCCTCCCCTACCAAACCTAGTGGTCACTCCTCCCACTGGGTGTGCACAGGGACAAGAGCAAGACGGCGCCATGACCTGTCCCAAACACCCCTGCTGGCCAGTGGTTTGGACACTGAAGGGCTGATGTGGACTTGTGTTAAAACCCAGGCACCTGGCCCCTGCCCACTCCCCTCCCAGTCCTCTTGATTCCTGAAAAGCCCCTCTCTCCTGGGTTCTTCCTCCAAGTCAACCAGGTCCCACCTGGGTCTCTGCCTCCTTCGCACCTCATCCAGTGACTCCCATACACGCCAGACAGGGAGCCTTTGATCCAATACATACTTGGGCCACACCCTAGGAGAGGTCTGGGGACGGAGGCCCAGGCATCTGCAGTTTAAAAAGCTACCCAGTGCTTTTGAACCCCAGCCAAGGTTGAGAACCACTTCATCATCCACAAAACCAACCTAATAATACTTCCTTTTTTTTTATTATGAAGAATAAAACAAAACAGAGTGGCTCCTATTTATTGAGCAGTTACTATGTGCCTGGCACTTTATACCTTCTTTACCCTCTACAGCAGCCCTATGGAAACCCTGGTGGCGTAGTGGTTAAGTGCTACGGCTGCTAACCAAAAGGTCGGGAGTTCAAATCTGCCAGGTGCTCCTTGGGGGCAGTTCTACTCTGTCCTATAGGGTCACTATGAGTCAGAATCGACTTGACGGCAGTGGGTTTGGTTTTGGGTTTAGCAGCCCTATGAGGTAGGTTTTATTAGTCCCATTTTACAGATGGGGAAGCAGGTACAAAGACGTGAGTGAACTTGCCCTGAGGCACTCAGCTGTTAAGTGGTAGTGTGAGAGCATGAGTCCAGGTCTACGTGACTCCAGGTAGCTATCCATTTGAACTTGGCACACGTTGGGCCCTTACCCATAGTGGTTATTTTATTTCTCTTCTATCAAGTATACAAATAATGATAATCCTAGGCAGAAAGAGCAAAGTTGTTTTTTTTTTGTTTTTTGTTTTTTTTACTGCTACAGATAGGGAGGCCAATCGAGAGTGCTGTCCATTCCACCTAGAAGGTGTTGGGAGGGCTTTGGGGAGAAGAGAGAGGAAAAAAAAAAAAAAAACCGTAGGGTAGAGCTGATTCCAACTCATGGCAATCCCATGTGTGTCAGAGTAGAACTGTGCAGCATAGCATTTTCAATGGCTGTGATCTTTTGGAAGTAGCTTGCCAGGGCTTTAGCTTCCCAGGCATGTCTGGATAGATGGAGGAATGAATGGATGGACAGGTGGATGGACAGATGGAAGAGTGGATGGACGGGTGGACGGGTGGACGGACGGACGGACGGACGGACAGGTGGGTGGGTGGGTAGGTGGATGGGTGGATGGATGGTTGGATTTGAACCTCCAACCTTTAATGGTTGTGTCATGAGGTGGGCGTATTTGAACCAGGAATTTGGGGAGACACCAAAGGCCTCTGAGGTTGACAGTGATATGATTGCAACAGGAAGAATCAAAGCAGGAGGGGAAATGGGGGGTATCAGTCACGCAGGGAAACTTGTGGGGAGGCCACCACAATTGTCCAGTTGCAGAGGAGGGAACAAGCAGGAGGCATGCTGCAAACAGGCCCCTGTGTCAGGTCCTCTTTCTGCTAAAAAGCCAGGCCTTTTTCCACAAGGCAGCTGGAAGGGCTCTTGTGCAATCTCATCTTTGAACGACCGCATTTCATTATAATTTAAGTCTTTCTTGGGCTTCATCAAAGGCTATGAGTGTCTTGAAAAAGAGAGGCATCTCTTTCCTCAGGTGAGGGGAAAACACACCAGAGCTTTCTCTTCTAATATAAACCAGACAAGGAGATTCAGCTGAACTTGGCAGAGCCTGCCGGAGAACACTAATAGACTCGAGAAGAAGAGAATTATATAAAGAGACAGCTCCAGAGGGTGGTAGGGAGGGGAGAGAGGAGGCCCCAGGACTGCCAGCCCCAGGTGTGCTGAGAGGAAGCTGGGATCAGTGTCAGCAGAAGCCGCCCCAGGGCCTAGCTGGGCTCAGCTCCCCATTCTGCTGGAAGCTTCTTTGCTCCGAGACTAGAGAGATAAGAGCCCTCACCCAGCATCTTCCTTGTCGATTCCAGTGATCCCATTAATTATGGAGGCCCAGGGACAGGAATGGAATCCATGGCGTTTCCTGCATGGGAGCACTCAGTGGGAGAGGATGGAAGTGACCTAGAAACATTTAGCTGGGGTTGGGGGGAGGCAGGCAGGCTTGACACTCACTTCAGAGTCTGGGGAGAGGCTAGGGGCTGTTGTGTGTACATGCACTCTTCAGACTATTATCTTAGGCTCTGATGTGTCTCACGGAACACTTGGCCTATAAGTAGGTGCTTTGCTTTTATAAAATCAGATGGTTTTCCTTTCGCCTTTAATAAAAACCAGCGCTGGTCTCTGACTCACAGGCTCAAAACAGCCTTCACTGGTTACGGAGGCCAGGATTTCAGCAGTGGCACAGGCTGGAACTGTTCTCAATAGGAAATCGAAGACAGGGAGATGGAGGAGGGGAGGAGGAAGGGTGGAGGGACAGGCAGACCAAGAAATAAACGCAGAGTTAATGCTAAGCAAGAGCTTCCCGGTTGGGTTGGCTGGTTCGATGGCACCTCTGAAAGGCTGTACAGCCCCAGAGTGAGGAAGGCAGAGCGTCTTGGCTTTCCACCTGGGGGCCACTTGTCCCCTGTCAGCCAGCCCTCCAGACCACAAGGTTCATCGTCCCAGCTTTCGAGAGACACAGCCTCCACGTCAGAGGCCCCTGAATCTTAAGCAGATGCCCCGTCACACTGGGTGGGAGGCTGTCACCTCCGGGGGGAGGGCACAATCACTCAGAGTGGCTGCAAGGCTGTCAGTCAGTTGGGGCTGGAGTCAGGGTTACAGGTGGGGCAAGAGGTGGTTGCCAGAGAGCAGGCAGTCCCTGTTCTGAGTCTCTCTTCTTCTGTGTCTCAACTGTCTCTCTCTCCCTTGCTTTGTCTTTCTATCTTCCTTTGAGTCTCCAGCTTATTTTCTCTGATTGTCTCTCTCATTCTTTGTCTCTGTCCTTCTTTCTCTGTCGGAATCTCTCTTTGACTCTTGAGAAAAATCACTGAACTTGTTAAGCCGCAGATCAAACACCCCAAAGGGCTGAACGTGTTAAAAGGGACACTACTTTAACATCTGGCTAGCTCGATCTTTCTTTCTTTCTGACACTGCGGGTCCCCCGCAGAGAGGACAGGCAGGGAGGGGGTGGGTGTGGGTGAGAAAATCAGTGCAAACTGTGTCATTGTGTGGGCCTGGCGACAGGCCAGGAGGGGAGAGAAGGGCCAGCTGCTCACAGACCAGGGCCCACCCCACAGAAGGACTAAGCTCTGTTAAAGGCGACGATGCTGATGAGTGGCCAGTGATGCCAGGAGGCTGCTGGCTGGCCACCTGGCTCGAGGTTCCCTCTGTGCTTTGCACAAAGTGATGCAAAGCATTTTATTGGGGCGAAAAACCAGGACAAAAGACCCCTGGACTTGGAGCGTTAGGGATGCTACTTCATTTCATTCTCCTAACAATCCTGCCAGGGGTATTATTTCTGTTTCAAAGATGAGTAAAACGAGGCTCAGGCAGGCCACAAAATGTGTCCAATGCCGCTCAGCAGGCCAAAGCAGGGCTGACTCCTTGGCTTCTGCTGTTTCCAGTCATGTTTATTCCTTCACCACATGGAAATCTGGCTCACTGGCAGGTTCAGTGCAAAGGCAATCAGGTGAGGACGGAGCCTTGGTCTGAACCCAAGGGTGGGGAGGAGGGAAGGAGGAGGGCTGACGTGTGAGCCTGCTAAAGGAAGCTGCCCTCCAGAGTTCCCCTTTCACAGACAGGTCAAAAAGTAGCTTACTGTGCCCGTGTCCACTTTGAGAGATGGGAACATTCTGTTGCTCTGAGGAAAGGGAAGAAGGAGGGAAAGACAGAGACAGAGAGAGTGAGAACCAGAGTCTTTCCCAAACCGTTGTCCTCTATCCTCCGCCCTCATCTCCTCCCTGCTGTGCTGGCCTGCAGGTAGCCAAAAAGGACAGAAGGGAACATGTATTGAGCCCACTGTGTGCCTGTCCTGGGCATGGTGACAGAGTGCTCTCTTCTCACCATCAAACAAGCCCACCTCCATTTTACAGAGAAATACACTGAGGCACAGAGAGGTTAAGCAATTTGCTCAGGATCACACAGCTAGCGAGTGGCAGAGCCAGGGCCCTTCACTAGCTATTTTTTACGGCCGCAGGCTCTCTCTATATAGGGTCTCCAAGTACAGAATTAGGGGTTGCCAGGGTGAGGGGCATGTCACCCATCCACTCTGTCCCACTGGTCAGCAGCTGAGGCCGAGTCAGGCCCTGCTGGGGCAGTGTCACAGGAAGGGGAGGAGACGAATGACAGAGCCGACCGGCATGGCAGCCCTGGCAGGCAGCAACCCACGCTCCCTGAAGAAGTGTAATTTCTAATAGCAGCAGGCCTGTCTTGGCCTTCCCTGGCTGGCTCCTGGAGCTCACTTCATCAGGCATTTTCTCCAGGAAGCGTGACTCAGGTGAGTGTGGCTGCAGCCAGGGGGCCAGTGGACAGGCGAGGTAGGGACAAGGTAAGGTGGGGGCTGAGCATGGGAGGGGGGTGTGAGGGCTGGGACCCAGGCAGCAGACCCCAGTTGAAGGAGCCCCTGTTTCCTGTGCTCTTGAGGGCTCCTATTTCCAGGGCTAGGGGTTAGAGGTGGAAGGTGGGGGCTTCTTTGGTGCCAACTGGACAGGCCCTGAAAGGGGGACGTTGTCATCCCTGGGGGAGGGAAGCAGGGTTCTCAGAGGAGGGGCTGGGCCCAGACAAGTCACCGACAAGAACATGTGACCCGTGACCCAACACATGACTCTTCTCTGATTCATCATGTAACAGAACAGCACTTAGCATGTGGCTCTAATTCTAGCCCCAAAGTAGAGCTGCAGTTCCTGTTTCTAACCTGTGGCTGCTGCGTGCACCTACCACCGGCTGCAGCGTCAGCAACCTGCCCCTCCCTCTGACGTTCTCGTAGAACGAGACTCTGATATGTGCGCTGTTGGGCATAGCTTATTTAGCCCATGACAGGTATGTGGCTTTCATTCTATATTCATCTACCCAACAAAGACTCTGAAATGTCTGTTACCACATGATAGATATGCTACATCTCCCACAAAGCCTTGAACTGTACCCTTAGCTTGGGCTAGATGGTAATCTGACTCAAAAGTCAAACTACCAGCCCATGGATAGATCAGGCCAGCAGCCTGGCTTTATTTGCCTTTCAGAACATTAAAATTTCTTGAAACCAATTTTTCAAAATCAAGAGATTCACGTACAAATCAGAAGATCTGGCTTTGCTGGGCTCTGATTTCCACCAGTGGTGTAGTGGTTAAGTGCTACAGCTGCTAATCAAAAGATCGGTAGTTTGAATCCACCAGGCACTCCTTGGAAACTCTATGGGGCAGTTCTACTCTGTCCTATAGGGTCGCTATGAGTCGGAATCGACTCAGTGGCAGTGGGCTTGGGTTTGGTTCATCAGCTGAAGCTTGGCAGGGGTACCCTTTCAGGCAGGACAGCCCCCAGTTGCCATTGAGTCAATTCTGGCTCATGGTGACCCCAGGTGTGTCAGAGTAGAACTGTGCTTCCAATGGCTGATATTTCAGAAGTAGATCTCCAGGCCTTTCTTCCAAGGTGCCTCTGGATGGACCTGAACAGCCAATCTTTTGGTTAGCACCTGAACATGTTAGTCGTTTGTGCCAACCATGACGCCAGCAGGGCAGGGCTCCCCCAGTTCACATGAACTCTGCCCCTGCCCACCTCTTTCATGCCCACTGCCCCCCGAGCCCCCCTACTCCCACCCAGACTTTGAGATCTGGGTCTGGCACATGCCTGTGGCCCCCGTGACACTTTCTTTCTGCCCCTCGACAAAAATTCAGCAGCTTCCCAGCTAGGGAAAGGAGAGAGGCAGCCTGTGACAAACCTGTAAGCCCCTGCCTGGGCCTGCACGTCCCTGCTTTTCTGCAGATGACAGATGACATGCTTCTCCAGGGGACACCCAGACTTGGACATGCAGAACCTGTCAGGGTGCCAAGTGGAGTCCCCACTGCCTGCTTCCAAGCTGCCGGGGAAGCTTCTTGGGTTGCCCGTCATGCCCGGAGAGCCAGGCCAGGCCACCGGGGCTTGGAGCTGACCCTCTGCGGTGGTTGCCCTGGGGAACAGAGTGGGGTTAGGCTGACGAAAGTGGAGTCTTAGCCTGTCACAGGTTGGGTCTCCTTTTCCAGCTCTTCATTCATTTGCTCAACGAATCTAATGTGCCAGGCTGTACACGAACATGAGATAGGAAAAGACCATTCATGAGTTAGGAAAATGGACTGAAATTCGGTTCCCACACTTAAGAAATCTGGGTCCACCATAGAGTTTCCAAGGAGCGCCTGGTGGATTCGAACTGCTGACTTTGGTTAGCAGCTGTAGCACTTAAACACTATGCCACCAGGGTTTCCAATATTACCTTAGTAAATTAAAAAAAAAAAAATGAAAGTATGAACCATGCAGGTCACACTTTATAACACTGTCTACTTTACAGTGCAAAATAATAATAATAATGAATAGAGTCTGTTTCTGCCTATGAATTTAGATGTATTTACAATCCTTGTTTCCTTATGTAGCGAGGAAACTGATTCTGAAGTTATAGATATGGGCTATATTTTAAACAGCAACACTTTTTTGGGTTAATTCCATGTAAAACTGAATGACAAATGAAGTTTGTCTTCTATCCTCCTCTGTCTGTGGTTCCCAAGTTCATGCGACCTGCCTCACTGGAAACTAGTGTCATTGAAAACTCCCTCTTTGTGCGTTACAGTTGAGCTTCTGAAGTGCCAAGGCTTCAAACGTTATCGTTTCCCATTCCTTTTTCTAATCTTGTTTAAAGCAGAAATAAAATAGAAAATGCTATTTCTCCACATACCTGATGAGTGAAACAACTTATAAAAATTTGTGTTTTTTAAAATAAAAAAAGAAAAAGAAATCTGGGTTCAGGGAAAGGCAGAAAAAGACCACACATGGCTGCCCGTCCTGGCTGGCTTTACAATTTTAAGGTCAGGGAGAAAACCCATTGCTGTAGAGTTGATTCCGACTCCTGGCGACCCCACGTGTTACAGGGTAGAACTCCTCCATGGGGGTTTCTTGGCTGTAATCTTTACAGAAGCAGGTCCAGAACTTTAGTCCATGGCGGATATGAACCGCCAAACTTTGGGTTGGTAAACAAGCTCAAATTGTTTGTGTCACCCAGGGACCAGGTCAGGGAGAGGCCCAGTCGAATGCCGAGGGTTGAGGAGAGTACTTCCACTGAAGTGAAATTAGGAAAGTTTCGTGGAGAATGTAGTTTTTGAGTTGGGCCCTTGAAACACTGGTGGAAGAGGGTGCTCTGGCCGGGAGAAGAACAGAAACAAAGGTGTGGAAGTGGCCAAGTATGGCGGGGAGGGGCCTCATCTGGCCATTACCATGGGCTCCTATTTCCTCTGTGGTCAAACAAGTATGGGGAACAACAAGTAGAAAAAAAGCTAGGTTTCTCTGCAGGATTTCTCAGAGCCTTTACTAATGTGTCAGGAGCCCTGGTGGTGCAGTGGTTAAGCGCTCGGCTGCTAACCGAAAGGTCGGTGATTTGAACTCACCAGCTGCTTCACAAGAGAAAGATGTGGCAGTCTGCTTCTGTAAAGATTACAGCCTCGGAAACCCAATGGGGCAGTTCTACTCTGTCCTATAGGATCACTATAAGTCAGAATTAATTCAAAGGCAATGGGTTTGGTTTTTTGTTTGTCTGTTTTTACTAATATGTATCGTGAATTTCCGAGAAGACATAGACAATAGAGAATTTTCCAAATGTATTTGTCCAGAGACCTGCCCTCTGCCCCCTCCCTTTTTGTTTATAAGCAGCTGAGGAGGACTGGGGCTATGAAGCCTCCTCTGGAGTGGGGGGCAGAGGGGCGCGGTGGCACAGAGAGGGTAATGGTGAAAGCCTGGAAAGGAGACAAAGCCAGATCATGCAGGGCGTCAGGTGCCAGGTGGTGGCTTTACTCTGCAGGTAACGGGAACAGGAAAGGTTTCAGGTAGAAGGTGACATTATCAGATTTGCTAACATTTTAGAAAGATCAGGGGCTCCTTGAAGCAGATGGAGTGGAAGAAGCAAGAGAGGGCAGAGAGATGAGGAAGAAGGCTGTAGCCGTGGACCCACAAGAAGGCTTGAGACTGACAGGCCAGGTGGTGGCAGTGGAGGTGGAGAGGAGCCCAACGGGAGCAGCGCCCTCTTTAACAGCATGTACGTGGGGCAGCAGGGTCCACTGGCTTTTCTCAGGGAGGAGGAAGGTGGCCAGTGGCTCCCAGCAATGGGGAGTCCTAAGGTCTGTAGGAGAGCCATCCCCAAAGGGCAGGGGTGCCCTGTTCTCTGCAAGAGCAGAGTGCCAACAAGAATGATTCTCTAGCTGTGTGTACTTGCCCTCCTCTGCCTCCATCACCTCAACTGAAACAGGAATAGAGATAAACCAGGGGTGCTGGGAGGATTAAGAAAAACTGTACATTGCTTTGTAGGTATTCAGTAACCCAAACCAGTTGCCGCGGAATCAGTTCCGACTCATGGTGACTCCCTGTGTGTCAGAGTAGAGCTATGCTCCACAGAGCTTTCAATGGCTGATTTTTGGAAGCAGATTGCCAGGCCTTTCTTCCGAGGCACCTCTGGGTGGACTCGAACCCCTAGCCTTTCAGTTAGCAGTAGAGTGTGTTAACTACTTGCACTATCCAGGGACTCCAGGTATTCAGTAAGTTATTTCAAATAACTTCCAAATAAAAGACCAATTTGGATTTATATTGCAGATTTTTTTTATGTGGTTTTATTACTTTCAGATACATACAGTGACCCCCTCCTGGGCTAATATAATATTGGCAGGTAGAGCCTTTGGAGCCTGTGTGAATCACTGGATGATGATGATTTGTAATTAATGGCTACTTTATGTGTCTTAAAAAGAGTTTCTCCTTTTACCTAAATCCATATGAGCCACTAGAATGTGGACCCCGATGCTTATTTGTTGAACAAGGCTCTTTACTCAGCAGCAGGGCCAAGGTCCAGGTCTGGCTCAGAGTCACACCAGCCAGGAAGGAAAGGCCTGAGAGGGGCTGAGGAGAGGCCCAACCACTGAGCATACCATTCAGAGAAAGTGGTAGACTGCGGTCAGGGGAGCCCCAAGATCTTCTCCCCGGCAGCTGGGGGAGGGAAGAGAGCTCATGGCTCCACTCCCTGGGTGATGAAAGCATGGAGGACCTGGTCTCACCCACCAGCCAAGCATCCAGCCACCCGCTCTTCCAATGTGGTGAACTAGAGGTTGCTACAGTAGCCTTTTCAGCAACAGTATGACAGAGACTGCTGGTCATCCACTGAAGTCCACTCTTGCCTTCCTCCAGAGTGGTAGAACTGTGGGTGGGCACCTGGTTGCTCAGCTAGACTACACTCCCCAGCCTCCCTTGCAATAAAGTCAAGTCCTTGCCAATGCGATGTTGGTAAAAGTGTCATACACCCTATCTGGGCCAGAGCTTTTAAGACAATGGGCCCTCCTCCTCCATGCTGTCTTTCCCCTTCCCCCTGTCTACAGCCAAGCTGACACCTGGCTTCACTCATGAAGATGATCACAACACCCAAGGGAATGAAAGAGAAAGAAGATGGAAGGAACCTGAGTCTCCAAATGACAATGTGAGGCATAGCCACCCTCTCAGAGCTATTACAGAAAGGAGGAATACATTTCTTTGTTCTTTAAGGTACTGGATTTGGGGGATGGGAGTCTCTTTGTTATAGCAGCTTAACATACTCTGACTAATACAAGTCACTTTCAGTAAATATGACAGAAGAGAATAAGAGGACACAAGGCAAGTCATTTTTGAAACTAGGAGCTTTGGTTTCCCCTTCTGCAAAGCGGATGTAACATCTGCCATTATCTGTTTATATCTAATATCTTTCATTGAACTTCCACCAGTACCAAGAGAAGGGATAGGGATGCAAAGAAATAGAAAACAACAAAAATATTCAAACTATTCAAACTATTACGGTAGGGCCTCAATTAAATTTTCTAGCTCACCCCGTCCCATCTTACCACCTACTCTGTTTCAGATTCGTTGAGTCTACACCCTCTCTCCTAAACGCTCCATGAGCTTCCGTGTCTCTGGACCTTTGCTCATGCCCTGCCTTTTGCCTGGAATGCCCCTTCCCTTCTTCCTTACTGGTGAAATGCCCTCATCCTTCCTCTGGGGTAGAGTTAACACTTCCTTATTGGGGTATATTACCAGGGTTATAGGCCATCCCTTTGTTTTCTGTTTGGGCACTCCACGGGATCCTATGCAACTCTGAATGCCTGGCACTGAGCACAGGGCCTGGCACAAAACAAGTGCTAAGAAGTATTATTCATCTGATAAACACTGATCTGGCTGTACGCTAAGGACCAGAGTCAGAGTAGGTCTTAAGACCCACGCATCTTTGCCCTCAGGTGGTTTACATTCTAGTGGGGAAAAGAGACATTAAACAAATGCACAAGCAAATACGTAACTACATATAGTGATGACTGATGTAAGAAAACGAACAAGACGTGGCAGAGCACTTGGATGGGTGACTGTTTTGTTTTTTTTTTAATAACTTTTATTAAGCTTCAAGTGAACGTTTACAAATCCAGTCTGTCACATATAAGTTTACATACATCTCACTCCCTACTCCCACTTGCTCTCCCCCTCTTGAGTCAGCCCTTTCAGTCTCTCCTTTCTTGACAATTTTGCCAGCTTCCCTCTCTCTCTATCCTCCCATCCCCCCTCCAGACAAGAGTTGCCAACACAATCTCGAGTGTCCACCTGATATCATTAGCTCACTCTTCATCAGCGTCTCTCTCCCACCCGCTAACCAGTCCCTTTCATTTCTGATGAGTTGTCTTCGGGGATGGTTCCTGTCCTGTGTCAACTGAAGGTCTGGGGAGCATGGCCGCCGGGATTCCTCCAGTCTCAGTCAGACCATTAAGTTTGGTCTTTTTATGAGAATTTGGGGTCTGTATCCCACTGATCTCCTGCTCCCTCAGGGGTCCTCTGCTGTGCTCCCTGTCAGGGCAGTCATCGATTGTGGCCGGGCACCAACTAGTTCTTCTGGTCTCAGGATGATGTAGGTCTCTGGTTCATGTGGCCCTTTCTGTCTCTTGGGCTCTTAGTTGTCGTGTGGCCTTGGCGTTCTTCCTTTTCCTTTGCTCCAGGTGGGTTGAGACCAATTGCTGCATCTTAGATGGCCGCTTGTTAGCATTTAAGACCCCAGACGCCACATTTCAATGTGGGATGCAGAATGATTTCATAATAGAATTATTTTGCCAATTGACTTAGAAGTCCCCGCAAACCATGTTCCCCAGACCCCCGCACTTGCTCCGCTGACCTTTGAAGCATTCATTTTATCCCGGAAACTTCTTTGCTTTTAAAAGGTCCAGTCCAATTGAGCTGACCTTCCATGTATTGAGTGTTGTCTTTCCCTTCACCTAAAGCAGTTCTTATCTACTGATTAATCAATAAAAAACCCTCTCCCACCCTCCCTCCCTCCCCCCCTCATAACCACAAAAGTATGTGTTCTTCTCAGGTTTACTATTTCTCACGATCTTATAATAGTGGTCTTATACAATATTTGTCCTTTTGCCTCTGACTCATTTCCCTCAGCATAATGCCTTCCAGGTTCCTCCATGTTATGAAATGTTTCAGAGATTCGTCACTGTTCTTTATCGATGCGTAGTATTCCATTGTGTGAATATACCACAATTTATTTACCCATTCATCCGTAGATGGACACCTTGGTTGCTTCCAACTTTTTGCTATTGTAAACAGAGCTGCAATAAACATGGGTGTGCATATATCTGTTTGTATGAAGGCTCTTGTATCTCTAGGGTATATTCCTAGGAGTGGGATTTCTGGGTTGTGTGGTAGTTCTATTTCTAACTGTTTAAGATAACGCCAGATGGATTTCCAAAGTGGTTGTACCATTTTACATTCCCACCAGCAGTGTATGAGAGTTCCAATCTCTCCGCAGCCTCTCCAACATTTATTATTTTGTGTTTTTTGGATTAATGCCAGCCTTGCTGGTGTGAGATGGAATCTCATCGTAGTTTTAATTTGCATTTCTCTAATGGCTAATGATCGAGAGCATTTTCTCATGTATCTGTTGGCTGCCTGAATATCTTCTTTAGTGAAATGTGTGTTCATATCCTTTGCCCACTTCTTGATTGGGTTGTTTGTCTTTTTGTGGTTGAGTTTTGACAGAATCATGTAGATTTTAGAGATCAGGCGCTGGTCGGAGATGTGGGTGACTGGTTTTTGATGGGTGGCCAGGGCAGGCCACTCTAAAGAACTACCACGTAAGCCGAGACTACAAAGGAATGGAAGTTCGGGAGGCGAAGGAGGGTGTCTGGGATGGGGATGGCACTCCAGGCAGAAGGCACAGTGTGTGAAAATGTCGCTAGAGAGGAAAGAGCCCAATGTGTGGTTGGAAGATAATGAGCAGGGTGAGAGTGGCCAGGGGCGGGGCAGGGTGGTGGTGAGGGTTTGGGATTTTATCTCCTGAGTGCCAGGCAGTCACTGAAGGGCTCCTTGGTGGCCTAATCTGGTTTCCATCGGCAGGAGAGCCATGCAGAGATCACTGCAAAGGTCCAAGCCCAACACCATGGAGCCTTGGGTGCAGGAAGGGGCGGTGGGGAAGGAGGGAGGTGGGTGTACAGTGGTGTGATGTGGAGGTAAAATTAATGTACTGGATATGGGAGTTGAAGGAGATGGAGGCGTCAAAGTTGACTCCTGGAGGCTTCTGGAAGAGTGGGAAGAAGCGTACAAGAGAAGAATGAGGGAAGGAAGAGGGTCTGAGTCTTCAAGAAATTTAACCGGAAATCAGTTGAAGCTGTAGCAGACGGTGGGTAAGGAAAGCTGAATGGCTGCATAGACATGAAGTGGACGATACCATTTGTTCCTTTAAACAAGCACTGTCATTACTGGGGTGAGGGAGAAGAGGATTTATCAAAGACTCACGCCTTTAAAGAATGGAAGCAGCCTACATATCTATCAACAGGGGACTGGCTAAATAAATGATGGGGCTTCTCTGTCACAGAATACTCCGCAGCTGTAAAAAAACAAACTCTATGGATAAGAAACTGGTCTCCAAGACACATTGTTAAGTGAAAAAGCAAAGTGCAGAACACTGGGCATGGTATGAAAATGCGGGAAATATATGAATGGAAATATACAAACACGTGACATAAATATATACTTATTTTGTCTTGAATAGAAACAAACTACTTCCAGAAGGACACAAGAAACTGATAACCTGGTTGTTTCCAGAAGGGAGGCAGTATTCAGCGGGGTCCCCTGGCTCTTTGCCTTTGTGGCCCATAAACCCAGGCATAAACTAGGACCGTGGCACCAGTTGCAGGTTTCTACAGTTTGGGTTGTGGCTATTAAAATTGATCTTTTTTCCTTGAAACCACCTAATACACAGAAAATATATGCTCAGTTCCACAGCTGCAAATAGCTTAAATCAACCCACTCGGAGATCAGAATCCCCAGCCAGAGAAACTGAAAACAGCTCCATGTGTCACCCGTGGGGAGTAACTCCCCTCATGCCCTTGCGGGCCCAAAGCAATCTGGTGAACCCAGAGAGAATGCAGAGACTGCCAGGGAAGAGAGAGGCAGGTTAAAGGTTCAAGTCCACCCAGAAGTGCCTCAGAAGAAAGGCCTGGCAATCTACTTCTGAAAAGTCAGCCACTGACAACCCTGTAAAGCACAGTTCTTCTCTGACATACATGGGGTCACCACGAGTCAGAATCAGCTGGGTGGCAACTGGACCCGGGGCCCAGCCCAGCACTGGGCAAGGCAGGAGCTGGCGAGAAAAGTGTAGAGGCTGTGTGTTCCTCTTGGAGCTTACACACTTCCTGGGTGGGGAGAGGAAAAAAACCGACAGAGTTAAATAAAATCACGAGCACTACATAATGGCAGTGTAGAGATGTCACAGAGCAGAATAGTGGCAGATGAGGGCTCTAGAGGAGACAGCAGATGTCGAGGCTTCAGAGGAGACACAGGGAGGGGAGGGGATGGGCACAGCTGCCACGTGTCTGGCACTGTTGGATATGTTTTATACACCATCTCCTCGCATCCTCCCAACCATCCAGCGCTAAATGAAAATGTGAGGCCCCTTTTTCAAAAATTATTAGGGATTTCAAGACAATGACAGCAGAAAATTAAACCACGCACAGGGCCCGTCTGAGCACAGGGCCCCATGTAACTGCACTGGTGGCACATCTGTGAAGCTAGCCCTGCAACCTCCATTCAAGTGAGGACCCAGATGAGGACTCTGAGGCTTGATAGGGTTAAGAGAGACGCCTAAGGCCACAGACTAACTTAGTGGAGGGACTGGGATTTAAACTCAAGTAAAGCCCATGCTTCTTGCACAAAACTACACCTTAATAATAGTTGTAGCTGACATGGAGCACTCATTCTAAGCCAGGCACTGTTGTGAGCACTACCCATGTGTTCATTTAATGCACACAGCCACGTGGTAAGTACTATTATTGTTGTTATTAGCTGCTCTTAAGTCAGCTCCAGACTCACAGTAAGCCCGTGTACAATGTGATCAGACTGTTGTGATCCATACTGTTTTCATTGGCTGATTTTTGGAAGTAGATTGCCAGGCCTTTCTTCCTAGTCTGTCTTAGTCTGGAAGCTCTGCTGAAATCTGCTCAGCATCATGGCACATGCAAACCACCACTGACAGACGGGTGGTGGCTGTGCCTCCAGTACATTGGTCAGGAATCAAACCCAGGTCTCCCCCATGGAAGATGACAATTCCACCATTGAGCCACCGCAGACTCATAAGTACTATTATTACCATTCCCATTTTACAGATAAAGAAATAAGCACAGAGATGTTCAATAACTTTTCCTAGGTCACATAGGGTAGGATTCAAACTCAAGCAGTCTGGCTTCCAAAACCCACTCTCTCCAGTACACTCTACTGGGAAGGCTGGGAGGGCTTCACATGCAGCCCGAGATGAGAACAGGTTCAGGGAGCCGACATCAACCCAGCCAGCCAGAATGGGCGGGGTCACACTGGGAGGAGAGGAGAAAAGGCCAGAAAGAGCCTTCCTGTGACCAGTTTCTAGATGTGCCTGAAGAACTCAGGATGTCCCTGCATCATCGCTGCAGGGTGTCCCAGTGACCCCTCTCTCCAGGTCCATTGTGCAGATCTGATACACTGCGGGCTGTCTATAGGAACATAAGCCTCTCCCGCCTTCACTGGTGGCCTCAGACTGAAGGGACAGCAGCTCCCAAAGACTGGAGGAAAAAAGTAATGGAAAATACCAAGAGAAGCTCAAATTTTACACCTTGCCCAGGTTTTCTCCCAAGAGGACTAAGACCAGGGAGAAAAATCCCCAGCCCATAGCCTCCCACAGAGGCTTGGAATGGATACTGTGAGCCCATCTAGCCCACAGCCCCTGGTGTCCTTTCCTGGGCAGCAGGACCTTGAAAGGGGGTGGTGGTGATGGGGACATGGCACCTGGCAGGTTAAGGCAAGATGTAGGCATTTTGGGTATGTTTTGGAATGTGGCTGGTAAGGGGCATGGTCCCAAACCAAACTCATTATCGTTGAGTTTATTTGGACTCATAGTGACCCTACAGGACAGGGTAGAACTGTCCCGTAAGGTTTCCAAGGCTATAAATTTTTATGGAAGCAGAGTGCCACACCTTCTTCCACAGATGGTCTGGTGGGTTCGAACCACCAGCCTTTTGGTTAGCAGCCAAGTGCTCTAAGCTCTGCACCACTAGGGCTCTTTGGAGGCATGGTCGCTGTCAGGTCAATTCCCCCTCATAGCGACCCTAAAGGACAGAGTAGAAGTGCCCCACAGGGTTTCCAAGGGGCAGCTGGTGGGGTTGAACTGCTGATCTTCTGCTTAACAGCCAAATGCTTAACCATCGGGAAAAAGCAAGAATTCCGATGCCTTGAGATCCTGGCTTCCTCTCACGTCAGCTAAGTGCTTTACCACGTGGCTCATTCCATCCTCACAAAATCTTGGGAGATAAGTGCTTTGTTATTCCCACTTTATTGATGCAGCCAGGGAAGCTCCTGAGCAGTAAGTAACTTCCCCAAGAACATCCAGGTGGCAAGGGCCCAAGCTGGTTTCGAGCACCTGCCTGTCTGATTCTGCTGCCTGAGGGGTAACCACTATGGTATTCCACTCCATGAGGTCACCTGGGCAGCTTCCGCTTCTGCACCTGAAATGAGGACCAAGTTGCTACACCACAGACTTGCGTTAATGCTAAAATAAGTCACTGTATGTACAGTTTAGAAAGCATAGCATCTGGTACGTAGTAGGTGCTCATGAAATGAGCTGCAAAAAAGAGCCTAGGCAAGCAGCCGCCAAGAAAATTTGCTTGGCTTCAGGCCTGCCAAACTGCCCATGTTGGGTATGAATCTGGTTGTAGCACTGTGTATGATTTTATTTTATCTTAGAAACCCAGAGTTTGGACCATGATGATTCAGTGCACAAATGTATGTAAATAAGATGCAAATCATGCTGTCCCTACATACATATCTCCAACTATAGCTCTTTCCTCTCCTTCCGAAGATCAGGGCTGGCCTCTCTCTGAAGATAATCCGGTGCTCCACACTGATTTGTTGGTCACCAATTCCAAAAATTAGCCAGTGAAAACACCCTGGGTCTCAACAGAGTATTGTCCCGTATAACGCTGCAGGATGAGCCCCCTAGGTTGAAAGACACTACGTAACAGTGGGCTCAAACATACCAATGATCGTGAAGATGGCACAGAGCTAGGCAACGTTACTTTCTGTTATATGGCAGGTCACTGTCTAGTCATCTAGTGCTGCTATAACAGCAATGTCACGAGTGGATGGCTTTAACAAAGAGAGGTTTATTCTCTCACAGTCCGGTAGGCTAGGAGTCCCGAATTCAGGGCATCAGCTCCAGGAAAAGGTTTTTTCTCTCTGTTGGCCCTGGAGGAAGGTCCTTATCATCAGCGTTCCCTTCGTCTGGGAGCATCTGAGCTCAGGAACCTCAGGTCCAAAGGTCAAGCTCTGTTCCTGGCACTGCTTTCTTGGTGGTATGACATTCCCAACTCCCTGCTTGCTTCTCTTTCCTTTTACCTCTTAAGAGATAAAAAGTGGTGCAGGCCACACCCCGGGGAAACTCCCTTTACGTTGGGTAAGGGTGGTGTTCCAATCCCACCCTAATCCTCTTTAAAATAAAATTACAATCACAAAATGGAGGACAACCACACAATACTGAGAATCATGGCCTAACCAAGTTGATATACACATTTTGTGGAGGGGGGTAATAATTCAATCCATGACAGTCACCATGAGTTGGAGCCATCTCAAAGGCGACTAGCAACAATAACAAACCAATTCTCCCAAGCAAATGATGTCATCTCCAAGCAGTTACTGCCATGGCGGAAGGGCTTTCAGGGGCCCCCACACGTGATTCTGGGTGCCTACCTGCTCTGTCCTTTCCCCAGAACTGCTCCTCTTCAAGGAGCCAGGCCCTCAAAGGCCCTGATCTCAACCTGCTCAGAGGATAAGCTGAAATTCCCTCTTGCTCAGGACTTGGCAACTGAGATCCACTCTAGGTGACAGCCCTCCCAGAAGCACCCACATAACCATAGAAATTATAACAACAACCCCAGGAGTAGGTACAGCTCCACTCAGGATGACGAGGGATGCGGGGGCAGGGTGCCGACAAAATGCAGATGCCGACAGGTACACAGCAGGTAACATACGCAATTAAACCAAGCAGGTGGAAGGAAGCCACCAGGGTGGACCAAGGATGGTAAGCGGCAATGTCTGGGAAGCAACAGGGGCTGGGTGACGAAGAGCACTGCTCTGTCTCCAGCTAGAAGCCCCACTCAGCCCAGCCTGTGCTGCTGCAATGCAGCAGCTGTGGGCCTGGATACCCAGACATTCCAAAAGGAGCTGAAACTCTTGTTTTCTAATGTGACACTTCTCCATTTCTGGCTTAACTTTCTGTAATACTGTTGAGCTTAACAAAGTTTGGAGTTTCTGGCTCACAGGCTTCCAATTTCTGGAACCTTGAAATGTAGAATGATTCTCAACCATTCCTGGTCATGGACCCTTTGAAAACATGATGAAGGTAATTCAAAAGAAGAGTCGTGGTGTGGAAGATATTTGCAAGTCATATAACTGCAAAGGATCAAGTTCTAGAATGTATTAAAACAAAATAAACAAATCAATATGAAGAAAACACAACACAATAGAAAAAAGGAAGATAGACTTGAACTATACAGAGAAGAAACCCTCATGGCCAATAAACATATGCAAAGGTGCTCAACCTCACTGATCATCGGAGAAATGCAAATGAAAGACCACCACCAACCCACACACACATATCAGGTTGGCAAAAGTTAAAATGTGTAAAATATATCAGCTCTGGTGAGGCTATGGAGACACTGGAGCTCTCGCCCACTAATGATGGGAATGTAAATTGGTGGAAACACTCTGGAAAGCCTTCTGGCGTTGTCCAGTAAAGCTGAGCATGCACAAACCCATGCCCCAACAATTCTACTTCAGGTATTTTCCTTAGAGAAAACTCTTGTATGTGCATAAGAGAATGTCCACAGAGCGTTGCTCATAAAAATAAAAACCTGGAAACAACCCAAATGTCTGGGAACCAGTGAACTGCAGTTGAGTCATGTGACGCAGTATTATACAACAGGCGAAAGGGTCCAACTGCAGCTTCACACATCGACAGGGATAGATCTCAAAGACGTAATGTGACACTAAAGAAGCAAGTCAGAAGGATATTTACAGTATAACCAGTTGCCATTGGGTTGATTCTGACTCATGAGGACCATATGTGTGTCTGAGTAGAACTTTGCTCCATAGAGTTTGTCATGGATTGATTTATGTCCCCCCCTCAAAAACGTGTGTATCAACTTGGTTAGGCCATGATTCCCAGTATGGTATGGTTGTCCTCCATTTTGTGATTGTAATTGTATGTTGAGAGGATTAGGGTGCGATTGTAACACCACCCTTACTCAGGTCACCTCCCGATCCAAGGTAAAGAGCGTTTCCCTGGGGTGTAGCCTGCACCACCTTTTATCTCTCAAGAGATAAAAGGAAAGGGAAGCAAGCAGAGAGTTGGGGACGTCATACCACCAAGAAAGCAGCACCGGGAGCAGACTGCGTCCTTTGGACACGGGGTCCCTGAGCCTGAGAAGCTCCTTGAGCAGGGGAAGATCGAGGGCAAGGATCTTCCTCCAGAGCCGATGGAGAGAGAAAGCCTTTACCTGGAGCTGACACCCTGAATTTGGACTTGTAACCTACCAGACTGTGAGAAAATAAATTTCCCTTTGTTAAAGCCATCGTCTTGTGGTATTTCTGTTATAGCAGCACTAGGTGACTAAGACAGGGTTTTCAATGACTGTGATCTTTTGGAAGTAGACTGCCAACCCTCTCTTCAGAGGTGCCTCTGGGTGAATTCAAACCATCAATCTTTTGGTTAGTAGTCAAGTCTTTACCATTTGTGGGACTCAAGGACTTCTGTTACAGTATAAAGCCCACTAAAAAGGTAAGAAAACTATAAAGGAAGCAAGAAAATAATCTATTTTTTAAAAATTAGGACAATAATTACCTCTGAGGGGATGAGGGAGATTCAAAGATATTGACAAGTGTTCTATTTCTCCATCTAGATGGTGGATACACAGGTATTTGTTTCATTATTCTTTACATTGTACCTATGCATTGTAATCTATATGTATGTTCATAGTGAAAGAAACCCATATGTATATGTATATACATATACCAACATGTATACATATACATATATGAATATACTTATACCAATATGTATATTTATCACGAAAGAAACCAATCTTGCTTCTTTCTCCAATTAAAAAAAAAAAAAAAAACCTGATAAAATCCATGGACCCTCTTCCAAGAACAATTAAAAAATGTGCAAGTATTCCAAATAAATGCAGGGGCTTTGTAAATCCCTTAAATATCTACATATGGTCCCCACTGCCAACCTCAGCACCCTTCCCCACCCCCCTTCCTGCCACATTTCCAGCCCCTCCTCCCCTCAGCTCCCAGGATCCCAGCACCCTCATATTCTGTTCCAGGGCAACAACTTCAGCCTGCACCCTGAATTTCTGGGCCCTTGGGAACAAAAAAAAAAAAAGTCCTTTGGGGAAGAGGGAAGTAAGAAAATACCAGAAGGTAGCTAATTGCTGTGTTACAAATAGTAATTTTGCTTTTTAAACCTTAGGAAGATAATGATCTGGTTTTTTTTTTTTTTTTTTTTTTGGTGTATTAAAGCCTAATTGTTTAAGTGGGGTAATAAAAATCAACTCCAAAAGAGAGGGAGAGAAACAGCAGAAATAAGCATCCTTGAGAAGCCATGTTGAGAGGAAGAATAAGAAAATTTGCCATGCAGCCTTGGGGAAGCCACTTCCTCTCTCTGGGCATCAGTTCCCCATCTGTTCAATGGAGGAGCCGGGCTTCTAAATGAGACCTAAGTCATCTTCAGCCCTGACACCCCAGGGTTCTGATCACCAGCTTCATTCCACTCTGTTCTAGAATTGTTGGCTTGTCTCCTGGGTTTTCTGTGTGAAGAGGGCAACAAGGATGGAGTCTCCCTCGTAATTTAGCCCAGTGCCTGGCACACAGTAGATGCCCAATAAATAAAGTTGTTGATGTGAACTATTCCCTATTGCTTACAGCACCTATCACGGATATGAGTTCTTAGCTGGTCCTCAATACTGTTTTCATCATCTACAAAATGGGGAGAATATGTACCATGTAAGGGCTGATGGGGGAGTCCCTGGATTGTGAAAATGGTTAACATACTTGGCTCCTAACCAAAAGGTTGGAGGTTCAAGTCCACCCAAAGTCGTTTCGGAAGAAAGACCTGGAGAACTACTTCTGAAAAATCAGTCATCAAAAAGCCCATAGAACACAGTCCTATCCTGACACATGTGAGGTCACCATGAGTTGGAGTCAGCTTGACAGCAACTGGTAGTCACAGGAAGGCCAATGTGAGAATTAGACAAAATACGTGAAAGCACCTTGCCCAGTGCCCAAAACACACGAGGTTCGACTTAGTTGGTCCCCATCTTTCTTTGTCCTTCTTCAGTGATCACCTGAAATACTGCTTCTGTTCTGGCTGAATTTTCTCCCCTCCGTTCTCCCTCTTTCTCCACACACACAGGGAGCGCTGCTTTGTCCTCGGGGTTGACCACCATCCCACAGGGCGGCCCAGACAGTCTGGGGCTGGCAGGCACTGATCCTGGCCTGTTACTCTGGATGGCCAAGAGTTCCAGGTGGAAATGGAAAGCTAAGCCCCTTCCCCTCCCGGGAGCTACAGCCACCAGGATTGAGGTTTCCCACACCTACACAACCACCCCACACTCCCTCCCTCCAGCCAAAGTCCACAAAGCCAAAAAGTCAAAAAGTGAGAGCAATTCTGGCTGGAAGGCAGCTCTTTTAGTCAGGGATACCAGTGTTAGCTGTTAAGGAAGGTCAGAAGTGGGGGACAGGGAGCGAAAAGAGGATGGGGGATGAGGGGGAAGGGAAGGGGGAAAAGGAAGTAAAGTTAAAGGGAAGAAAAGAAGGGGGTGGGAAGAGAGGGGGCATAGAAGGAGGAAAAGATTATTTAAGGCCCTGCTGGTGAGAGCTCTAGTCCCTGGGTGGCACAAATGATTAAGCGCTCAGCAACTAACTGAAAGGCTGGTGGTTCAAATCCACGAGAGGCACCTCGAAAGAAAGGCCTGGTGATCTACTTTGAAAGACTACAGCCATTAAAAACGCTATGGAGAGAAGTTCTACTCTGAAACATACGGGGTCGCCATAAGTTGAAACTGACTCGTTGGACTCGTTTGGCTTGTTGTTGTTTCTTTGACATTTGGTGACAGCTCTGGGTAAATCTGAATTCCGGGTCAGCAGCTTGCTAGGCCTCTCCCTTCCGATGTGGTCTGGGTTAAGGAAGGCTGGGGTCAAGGATGTAAAGTCCGTGCTGGCTCCACATTAGGCCCACTGTTATCAGGGCTGCCTGCTGCTGCTTTTCTCACCTCCTGGGGTGTTTTTTTTTTTTTTTTTTTTAGGGGTGTAGGCTGCCGAGGACCCAGGGGACCAGGCTCAGGACTTGAACCACAAGGGGTCACAGCTCTTGCCAGGTGGCCCTCCCCACACAGGCCTCAGGTGGTAATTCCACCCAGTGTCACCAGTCCTGGGGCACTGCACTGTCCCTTGAGATTTCCCTACATCCTACCTACATCCTTCTCAACAGTCCCTTTATTAAACTCTCCTCAAATTACCAATTCGAGTGAGCTATTTGTTTCCTGGGGGACTCAGCTGAAACAAACCCAGAGTTTGTGATCCTCAAGACAGCCCTGCCTCCAGATTACCTCATTTCCAGATGACGAAACTGAACTCTGAGCTAAGAGTAGGGAAGCGACTTATCTGAGGCTGCACAGTGGAGGAGCTGGGGTTAGAACCTGCAACTGCTTGACACTCATATCTGTGATCTCTACGTTACTCTGGTTTTCTAGTAAGAGAGACAGTGTGGTTCAGCAATGGTGGGCCAGGCCAGAGGTCAGGAAGCTCAAAGGTTAATATCGTCACTGTCTGAGTTCTCCCTAAGCTGGGAATCTGAGGCAGCTGGGAAACTCACCTTCCTCACTGCTCCCCACTCCCATCCACAGGACCAACAAGTCTTGTCAATTCCTTCCTTTGAAATGTCTCTATGAAACCTTCCCTCCATCGTCTGTCCCCACTGCCAGTGCCCTGGATCAGGTCCTCGCTTACTCCTTCCTGCCTGGGCCATTGCCTTCTGGCTGGCCTCCTGCCTCCATCCGCCTCACTCCAGTGGCAGAGATCTTTCTAGAACGCCCACCTCACTTTGACACTCCCCTTAGAATCTGCCTTGCCTCCCCACTGCCTCAGGGATAAAGTCCAAACTCCTTGGCATTAAAAAACCCTGCCCAGTCTGGTGTCCCCTGACATCCCCTAGCTGCCATTCTCACGGCCTGCCCCCTGTATGGTAGCCACAGCAAACGTTTGCAGTTAAGCCTGTACTATGCTCTTTCCCACCTCCGTGCATTGCGCAGCCTTTCTCCACCACCTGGGACACCCTCTGAGCCCTTGTCTCCAGGCAAGCTCCCACTCCTCTTTCAAGACCAAGCTGACTGAAGCATGAATCAGGGAAGGTCTTCTTAGTCTCGCCTCCACCCCTACCTCCCCTGCCCTTGGCCCACACAGACACCATCTCTCCCACTACTGCCCCCTCAAAATCTTTGTTCTTGCCTCTGGTACAGCATTATTTTCTGCTGCCTCAACTCTTTCAGGGAATAAACCCACAGCAATAAATCTAAACTACGCCATGGCTCTCCTTACCTGTGTCCTGATTGCTTTCGTGCCCTTCTCCCTTGCCCTCCCATGAGGATTCAGGGCAGGGGTGTATCTTGATCCTCTTCATTGCCAGCCCCCAGCTCAGGCCTGGTCCCCACCAGTGCTCAGCACACCCTCTGACTGAGCCACTGAGGATGAACGACCCCGGACTGCATGAACCAGGAGTCTCTGCCCCTGGTTGGCAATGAGCTGCTGTGTGGCCTTTGGCAAGTCCCTGAACCTCTCTGGGCTCATTTCTCATTCCTTAAGTCTGAGTAGTAAGATCTGCCACTTGCTGATAAACATTTAACTCTCCCTTTCCTCCCCTTCCTCATAGCCCGGCCCCTCTCCCAAGTGCTCGAGCACTTGATATTTTATGTTTACCCAAAGTCCTCTTTTTAATCCTCCTCCTTGGGTTTTCTGAAGTCCTTCCACAGCTGATTTACTTACATCTGGAGGAGTGCTGGTGGGATCACAGAGCCTGGAAGCCCCTAGCCCATGCCCCTGTGAGCTCCGCCATCCATAAAAGATTCTGGCTTCTAAGCAAGTGCAATGGGTCATGGGAGCCCACAACCTGCAGCACTGCCGCAGCCAAGCACTCAGCACCCTCCAGAGACCCAGCTGGGGGCCCCTGGACAGCACTCCACCTCTTCGTAGAAACACCAGCCAGGATTTGGGGCAACAAACGTCATTCTCCTCTCTCCATGAGCTTTTCCCTGGTGGGTTCCCCCCACCCCGCTCCCCCAGCCTCCTAATAAATAGGCTGCCCCTCTCTGAGGCAGAAGCCTTCCAGGAGCCAGGCTGAGATAGTGGGCTGGGAAGACCTAGCCTCCCCCGTGGCCTCATTATAGCAAGCTTTCCCACACACTGCCCCCGATTCATAGATCCCAGGAAGCCATCGCTTATAATAACGTGACTTATAATTTATGGTTATGATTACGATTTCTGTTTTTTGGGTTTATTTATTTTTTGTTTTTTGCAAAACATCTGATTTAACAGGGAAAATGCTATCCAGAGGCGCTGTGGGCCATAAAAATGCAAGAGCAGGAAAAAAATGCTGTTAACGGCCTCTTCTGGTAACATCCTCAGAGATGGGCTCTCAGAGCTGTAATGGAGGCTTCACAGAAGCTGGCCTGTGATCTTCTCCCCAGTACCCGAGAGAGGCCCAGGCCCAGGCCCAGGCCCAGCCTGGGGAGGTGGCCCCACTAGTCTCAGAAGTGTCTCTGCCTTCCAGAAAAGGGCTCTGAGAGCTGAGAGGTGGCTTTCACCCCCTTGTATGCCTTCCATTACCCCCAGGTTCCATCTAGCCTCATGTCAGGGATGGAGGGAGGTGGAGAGCCTAGACTTGGGGGCCAACAGCCTCCTGCCCAGCTCCTTGGCTGGAGGAGGTACCCAGCAGCTGCGTCCAGAGCTTTCAAATCGGCCTCTTTCTCCAAATTACAAAATTGACAATCCTGACACAGAGGCGCTTTTACCTCCTTTAACTTCTTTGAGCAGCCTTGGGTAACGGAAGACCTACAGGTAGGAGCCAGGATACCTGGGTTCAGGTCCTGACTTTGCTACTTACTTGCTATGTGACTGTGGGCAAGTCCTTTCTCCTTCTGGGTTTCCTTCTTTGGAAAATGGGGGGGGGGGGGCTAGATGAGATGGCCATCTCAGGGGCTTCCAGGTGAGCAGGGAAGAAAGTATTACACCTGGTAGCCCTTCTTTGGAATATAAGCTCCAAGACTGTGGGCCTGTGTTCCTGCTATGTTCCTGTGCCCAATACCCAGGATAGTGTCCGTCACCTAGAGGTCACTTAAAAAATATCTGATGTATGAGTTCAGCAGAGCAGCAAGCTGATACTCTGAAGGTTAAGAGGCAGAGGTTCCAGAAGGAACTCAGAGCAACTCTGAGACAGAAGAGCTATCCAGGGCTCCTCTGTGCACCAGCCTTCTGCCCCTGGTACCAAACACACATACAGTAAGCTCCTTCCTCCTCTTGCTGGCAGGAAATGCACTTTCCTGGGGCTGACTGCTCCCACCTTCAGGCCAGCCAGTGAGGCTAAGTGTCCCCAAGATCCTACATCATGTCAGGAGAAGCAGGTCTGGACCATGGGCCTGGGTCTCAGGCCCCAGGAGCTGCTGCCTCCTTTCCGAGAAGCTCAGTCCTCAGACTTCAGGGGCTAATTGCTCCAAGCCCACATCTGGATGGGCCACTCTAAGCTCTGGCTGCAGGAGAAGCAGAAAAACAAATGGGCAGTTCTCCAAAAACCAAATATTTTGCCTTTGATGGGTTGAAGGTCAGAACGGGTAAACATGCTAAAGAGGCTCTGGCCGAAACAGGTTACAAGGGACCTGGATGGGACAGTCATTAAGCATCCAGCTGGCCCACCTGAACCAGCCCCCAGGGAGCTGCCGTGACCAGATGGTCTAAAGGAGAGAACAGAGGGCCCAAAAGAGCTCTCCAGACCAACCCACTCTTCTCCTCCACCCCACACCCACCCCGCAACGGCCTCGCCACTCCCCAGGGTCCAGTCCATCACTTGGCAGAGGACGTTAAAGCCCTCTCTTCAGCCCAGGCCTCTCTCCTGAGCTCCAGGCTGGTTAATTAGACACCACCCTTCCCCCATTCCTGCAACGTCAGAAATCAAACTCATCATCTTCACTCAAACCTGGTTCTCCCAGGGCTCAAGGCCCAGCTTTGAGGGAGTATCATTGCCCCCATCCCCTGCCTCCAATATGCGTGAAGCCATCTGGATTTTGTCTCCTAAAAAACCGATTGCCATGGAGTCAATTCCACCTCATGGCCCCCCTGTGTGTGTCAGAGTAGATCTGTGCTCCATAGGATTTTCAGTGGCTGATTTTTTGGAGGTAGGTTGCCAGGCCTTTCTTTCAAAGTGCCTCTGGGTAGACTTGAGCCTCCAAACTTTCAGTTAGCAGCTGAGCATGTTAACCGTTTGCACCACCCAGGAACCTCCTGGAATCAGTCCCCTCCTCTCTCACACACAACTATCACCCCTCTCCTGGCCTCCAGTATTTCTCTCCCAGAGAGCTTCCTGTCAAGGCCTCCTGAGAGGTCTCCCTGCCTTCAGTCTTGCTCTCTCAGCAATGAAGGGCTGAGGGCAGAACTGAGAGCCTGTTTTGAGGAGGATAAGAACGTCGGGTGGAGAGGCTATTGAGGTAGGTGAACAGTACCCAGAGTATGGATGTGAGGCAGGAAGGTGGGCTTGTTCTTCACAGCTGTGCTGGATCTAGCCTGAAGCTAGGGAAGAGGAAGTAGAGGATGGCGGGGAGGGAGAGCCTCTCAGAGGCCAACTCTGACAGCCACCAGTGATCTGCTCACCAACTACAAGTTGCTCTTGAGTGACTCAGCCTGAGCTCCTTCCCACCCAGAACCCCAACAGCTCCTTCGTCTGAGCACTTGTTTTCTCACGGCATGCGAGAAAGGGTGAGTGATTAACATTTATGTGGGGGACAGGGGCTGTAAGGGCATGGAGGCTCAGAGAGGTGGCAAAAACTTGCCAAGGCAGACAGTAGCTGGTAGAGGCAGGATCTGAACCAGGTTTCTCTAACTCTCACATTTATCATACCCCATTTGAAGCAGCTATTTAACCTGTGCCTCAGTTTCTTCAACTTCAAAAACAGGAAAGATGAAAAAACACGACCCAATTATATGCTGTCTACAAGAGACATACCTTAGGCAGAAAGACACAAAGAGGTTGAAAGTGAAAGGATGGAAAATAATAATCCATGCAAATAGTAATCGAAAGAGAGCTGGCATGGTGATTTAAATATCAGACGAAATTAACTTCAAGTCAAAATCTATTATAAGAGATAAAGAAGGACATTACAAAATGGTGGCTGTTGTTGTTGTTAGGTGCCATCGAGTCGGTTCTGATTCATAGCGATCCCTGCACAACAGAACGAAACACTACCCACTCCTGCGCCATGCTCACAACTGTCATTAAGCTTGAGCCCACTGTTGCAGCCACTGTGTCAATCCACCTCGTTGAAGGCCTTCCTCTTTTCCACTGACCCTGTACTTTGCCAAGCATGGTGTCCTTCTCCAGGGACTGATCCCTCCTGACAACATGCCCAAAGTATGTGAAACACAGTCTCACCATCCTTGCTTCTAAGGAGCACTCTGGTTGTACTTCTTCCAAGACAGATTTGTTTGTTCTTTTGGCAGTTCATGGTATATTCAATATTCTTCACCAACACCACAAATTATAAAATGGTAGAAGGGTCAATTCATCAAGAATATATAACAATTATAAATATATATCCACTTAACTTTTTATAGCCCCCAAATATATAAAGCAAAAATAACGAAGATGATGATAATTCTACCATCTTAAGGCAGTTATGGGGACTAAACGAGATGACAAATGACTTGTGGAAGGAAGGTGGGCTTGTTCTCCACAGCTGTGCTAGAACTAGATTGAAGCTAGGGAAGAGGAAGTGGAGGATGGTAGAAGACCCTCAATGAGATGGATTGATACAATGGCTGCAACAATGGGCTCAAGCATAACAACGATTGTGAGGATGGTGCAGGACTGGGCCATGTTTCTTTCTGTTGTACACAGGGTTGCTATGAGTCGGAACCGACTCCACGGCACCTAACAGCAACAACGATACGTGCAAGTCAATATCAAGAGCACAAAGCAAGATGGTTGGTGAGGGACCTGGGATTCTAACCCCAGTCTGGGGCCTCAAAGTGCTTTGTTGTTGTTGTTAGTTGCTGTCAAGTTGACACTAACTCATGGCAACCCTAGGTATGCAGAGTAGAACTGCAATCCATACAGTTTCCAAGACTATAACGTTTCGAAAGCAGATAGGCAGGCCTGTCTTCCAAGGTGCCTTTGGGTGGATTCGAGCCAACAACATTTTGGCTAGTAGTCAAGCACTTAACTGCGCCACCCAGAGACGTCAAAGTGCTTTACCCGACACTTAACTTCCTCCTACAATCTTCACCATCACCACCATACCATCTTTTCTGCAAACCACACTGTGGGAGGAAAATGGGAAAGTCTGGGGAATTGAGATTCCTGCCCCTCAGGCCTACCTGGTCTAGAAGAGTGACAGCCCAGAAATAAAACCTGGAAGCAGCACCAACCTGAAAAATGGTGTGAAACAGGGCTGGGCATTGGGCCTTTCCTGAGACTGGGGCAGGCTGCACCCTCGCCCGTGGCTGGGACTCTCCTCACCGCTTAGCTCAGCCCGGTTTGACTGTACCAACCCCTGGTCTTGGACAGAGAGCTCCAGGGTACATCTGAGGCCTGGGAGCCAGTTTGCCGTTTTCACAAACCACAGAATGAGAAAGAGCACTGCCTCATCAGGAAGGTGCAGTCCAAGGAACAATCTGGTCTTTGTAATAATCATTGTTTTTTTCATACTTGTCTAAAATTCTTCTGGTGCGTACACCATAATTTAAAGTGCTGCCATAAAAAAATGCTTATGATAGGACTGTCCGGGCGCACAGCAGACAGCAAAATGGTGCACTCACTCTGGCTGCTCCTGCCTCATAGTCTGCCCACTGCTGGGGGAGGGCCCCGGCCAACATAAAAGGCATTTCACAGGGTGCCTCTTTCCCACAACGCTCTTCAACGTTGTTGCTGTACTGTGGTTTTGTCTTTCAAGTTGTGTTTTGGTCCATCCTGACCATAACAAGCTTCCAGCCTCCTTTGCAAACTCTGAAAGTAACTTTTATGAAGAAGTGAAAAGAGGGCAGGAGTTGGGTTTCAGCAGAGAAGCAACCAAGCAAACGAGTGAATAACTCGGGGAGAACTCCTCCACCTCCCCCTGGCACCTGGGGAACTGGTGGAGGGAGGTTAAGACCCTGAAGGAGAGAGGCAGGGAGAGGTTGGCTACAGCCCTAATCAGGCTCTGCCAGCGATGTGATATGGAGACCGCTGGGGCAGGAGTCTCTGGGGTCCCGGCCTTGTTACTGATGGCGTGCCAGGGTCACCATCAGTGCGACCGGAGGGCCCCGCCTAACTGCTTTTATTTTTTAAAAACCCCAATTTCACCAAATGCTTAAGGAATCTCCCACAACTCCCACACTATTCCAATGGCTCAGAGACAAGAAGGACCACCTCTCCCTCAGGAATAAAATCGTATCCCTACAGAGGTACCTCAGGACTCTGGAAGGCGAGCGTGTAGTCCCTCACTCAGGGATTCCAGAGCTCTGTCCAGCATCTCTGAGTCCCTGAGTGGAGTAAACAGTTAATGCGCTTGGCTGCTAACTGAAAGGTTGGAGGTTTCAGTCCACCCAGAGGTGCCTTGGAAGGAAGGCCTGGTGATCTACTTCTGGAAAATTAGCCATTGAAAACTCTATAAAGCATAGCTCTACTCTGACACAATCGGGGTTGCCATGAGTCCAAATTGACTCCAGGGCAACTGGTTAGTGCAGCATCCTGCAGGTGGGACCAGCCCCGGGACGGGGAGGGACTGAGTGGTCCAGGAAAGGAAGCAGGTGTCCTCTGCGTCCAGCCTACCTGGGCCACATCCTACTTCCTGCAAGTCAGGGCACCTCTCTGAGGCTCGGGGACCTCATCTGTAAGATGGGGCTGCTAGTCCCTGCCCTGCCCGCCTCCCAGGATCCTTGTGAGGCTATCAAATACCAGCCTGGATGTGAAAGTGCTTTGGGGGAGGTTAAAACTGGCATTTTGGCAGGAGGGCTCGTTCCTTTGCAACTGGCAGATTCTGCCTGCCAAATATCCCAAAGTTTGTGAAGGCTGCACCAGCCAAATGCACGTGGCTACCGATCTGAGCTTGTCTCTCTCTGCCGAAGAGGTGTCCTGGCAGAGGCTGCAGGCAATCTGGGCTGAGAGAGATAAACAGAGGGTTTTTTGGGAAAGATTGAACATCACCCACCACAAATCAACAATAACAACGAAAATGTCATTTACAGGACTTCTCCGCCAAGCACTTTACAGCCAATGTCTTTTCTAATCCTCACCACAGCCCTACGGCATGGAAACCGTGCCTTTTGCAGATGAGGACAGTGAAGCACAGAGCAGTTAAGTAACTAACTGTAGGTCATGCAGCTAGGATGAGATCACAGGACTGTCTGACTCTGGAGGTCACACCCTCCACCACTAGGCAACCTGCCTGTTAGAGCAACAGCTCTGGTGGCCCCTAGAGGAGAGGACACCAAGGGTTGCTCTGTCTTTCTATCAGATTACGAAGATCAAGAAGGCTATGGGGTGATGTGATGGTTGAGGTTGTGTGTCAGCCTGGCTGGGCCATGATTTTCAGTGGTTTGGCAGTTGTATGATGTGGTGATCACTTCCATGATGAGATGTGATATAATGTGGTCACCTCCATGATGAGATCTGCTGTGAGTAGCCAATCATACGAAAGGGAGTTTCCTTGGGTGTGTGGCCTGCATCGAATATAAGTGGACACTCTGGCAAGGCTCGTGGGCTTTTGTTCACTCTGGATCCTGCAGGTGGCTCCTGTTCACCTGACCTCCAGCTCTTCAGACATGAGCTAGCAGCTTATCTGTGGTTTTGCCTGCTGATCTTGGGATTTATCAATCTTTGAAGCCTGTGAGCAAGAGCCCTGCTCTCTGACCGGCTGATCTTGGGTTCACCAGCCCCTGTGGGTACGTGAATCAGAAGGAGCTTCCACATAACCCACGGACTTGGGACATTCCAGCCTCTACAATCCCGTGAGCCATTTCCTTGATATCAACGGCAATGGGTTTGATTTTTTGGTTATATATATATATATATATATATAAAAGACAGGTGGGTACCATCACTGTATCATTTAGCTACTGCTGCATAACAAAGCATCCCAAAACGTAGCGACTTAAAACAATAACATTTATTATTGATCACAATCTGCAGGCTGGTCAGGTGATCCTCCCAGTCTCAGTTGGGCTCAGTCATAGAGCTGTGGTAGAGATGGCTCAGCCGATCCTGGCTGGGGTTCCACCTGGCTGTGAGTTGGCTTGGGATGCCTTAGCTCTTCTCCACATGTCTCTTGTGTCCTTCCAGCAAGCTAGCCTGGGCACACTGTCATGACACAGACAGAGGAGCAAGAGGTATGTGGAAATGTACAGGTGCTTTTTCAACCTCTGCTTGCATCATTTGCTGCTGCTCCATTGGCCAAAGCAAGTCAAAGGTGAAGCCCAGAGCCAATATGAGACGGCAGTAGCCATGGGCCGGATACAGGAGACATGAGAGACTGTGTCCATTATTACTGTCCACCCACCACAACCACTTCTGATAGAACTCTGTCTTTTTAAGAGTGTCCAGGGGAGTATCCCGAGGGGACTTGCCCAGCCCCTTATAGGGAGGGAAGTCTTTCTGCTTCACAAAGAACCAGTGTCTTAATTCATCCCTAGTACAACCGTGAGAGATTGGAACCATGAGCCTTTGCTACAGGGGAAGAGACTGAAGCTGGCAGACATTAACCTAAGTCACAAAGCTAGAAAGTGGTCCAGTCTGGTCACTCATTCATTCAACAAGCATATGATCAATGCTCCCTTGGTGCCAAACTCAGGGCAAGGTGCTAGAGCTACAGAGCTGATCGATACCCCACCCCTGGTAGCTGAAGATCGCAACCAAGACTCTGCTTCCGGAGTAAAGCCCCTTCACAGACAACCTCGCCTACGGGCAGCGCTGAGTCCTTTACAAAGGCCTCCCCCCCATTTAATTCCTACCACATCCCTGGGAGTTTCTTCCCTGCTACCAGTGAGAACGCTAAGGCCCAGAGAGGCCAACTTGAGACCACACGACAAGTGCACAGCAGTCTCAACTAAAACCTGAGTCTTCTGAAACCCTTATAAGCTTTTTCCAGAACATCAGCCTCCTGATTAGTCTAATGCTACAGATTCTTTTTTTTAAGAGCTTCAAAAAAGTACCACCTCCCCCGGCACCCACTCCTAGGTTTTCCCCGTCCCTGCCCCATCCTCCTCCTCCTCACTGCAGGATTCTGCACACCTCTGTGCCACTCCCCTCACCCTTTGCTAGCTCTTGCTCCACTGGTGAAGAGGAGTCCTGCCAGGGAGGGGAGGCCCTGTCCTGAAAGGGTTAAAATTCCCAGAGTCTCTTATACATATTTCATGAAAAATATCTGCCGAGATAACCCCAGACTGTTGGAGTTGACATTATTGCACCTGCACGTTTTAATTGGTCCAAGAGAGCTGGCCCATAATTGGTGCCTGGAAATCGGCACAAACCTGACTGGGTTGTAAAATGGAAGATGGGGCTCTCCAGAGAATTTGGCATTTTAACTCTGACATGGCCGGGAGATGGGAAAGGTTGGGTGGGAGTCAGAGGGGGGAGAGGGACACACCCCACCCGAATGTACCAAGTCCCCAGAGGCTAGTCCAAGCTTCCATTAACTCAGAAGGGGGAATGTGGCAAACAGGCTGAACCATGGGAGCCTGGTGAGCACAGTAGTTAGGAGCACAGGCCTAAGAGCAGGGCATCTTAACCTTTTCTACGCCACGGACCCTTTACTGTCTGGTAAAGACCATATCTCTTTTCTCAGACCCATGTTTTTAAATGCGTTAAACATGCATAATTACAAAACAAGTCAATCACATTTTAAACAGTTACAAAAAAATTTTAAATTGGGGTACAGCAATATATGTGCTTCTTTATTAATGCATTAAATTACAAGAACTAACTTCAGGTCTAATGACTACTGTACTTGCAAAGTAGAGATGAGCATAAACAACATCTCAGGATATCTGCCACAACTGCGGTGTGACGTGAAAATATCTGTGATTTCTACTGGTGACAAAGTCACCGGCACTGCTCGTGTAACTGTGGTGTGTTGCCTACATTCACACTGGAAGGAAATGCTCAATTTCTGATAGAGGTGAGCGAACATAAAGTTGTACTTTTTCCCATCCAAGTTCAAAGACCCCAGGTTAAGGACCCCGGCCTCAGAGACTGACAGCTCTGATATTTACTAGTTGGGTAGCCTTGGCCTTCCCCAGCCTCAGTTTCTTCATCTGCAAAATGGGCTTTGGAGGCAGGCTGAGCTGGCTTTGAAAACTGCTCTACTGGTTGGCATGTCCTTGGAAAAGTGAGCTGACCTCACTAAGCCTCAGTTTATTGGCTGGAGAATGAGGACCCCAACCACCAAAACCAGTGGTCGTTGAGTTGATTCCAACTCATGCCCAATGCATTTCAGAGTAAACTGCTCCATAGGGTTTTCAGTGGCTGAATTTTCAGCAGTAGATCACCAGGCCTTTCTTCTGAGGTACCTCTGGGTGGACTCGAGCCACCAACCTTTCGGTTAGCAGCCGACTGCATTAAGCATTTGCACTACCAAAACCCATTGCTGTCATTTCATAACATGGAGGAATCTGGAAGGCATTATGCTGAGTGAAATTAGTCAGTTGCAAAAGGACAAATATTGTATAAGACCACTGTTATAAGAACTCGAGAAATAGTTTAAACAGAGAAGAAAATATTCTTTGATGGTTATGAGAGGAAGGAGGGCGGGCGGGAGGGAGGGAGCATTCACTAATTAGATAAAAAATAGTAGATAAGAACTACTTTAGGTGAAGAGAAAAACAACACACAATACAGGAGAGGTCAGCACAACTGGACTAAACCAAGAGCAAAGAAGTTTCCTGAATAAACTGAATGCTTCAAAGGCTAGCATAGCAAGGGCAGGGGTTTGGGGACCATGGTTTCAGGGGACTCTAAGTCAATTGGCATAATAAAATCTATTTAGAAAACATTCTGCATCTCACTTTGGAGAGTGGCATCCGAGGTCTTAAACACTAGCAAACAGCCATCTAAGATGCATCAATTGGTCTCAACCTACCTGGAGCAAAGGAGAATGAAGAACACCAGGTACACAAGGTAATTATGAGCCCAAGAGAAGAAAGGGCCATATAAACCAGAGATAACATCAGCCTGAGACCAGGAGAACTAGATGGTGCCCAGCTACAACCAATGACTGCCCTGACAGGGAGTACAACAGAGAACGCCTGAAGGAGCAGGAGAGCGGTGGGATGCAGACCCCAAATTCTCTTAAAAAGACCAGACTTAATGGTGTGACTGAGACTAGAAGGACCCCGATGGTCATGGCCCCCAGACCTTCTGTTGGTCCAGGACGGGAACCATTCCCAAAGCCAGCTCTTCAGGCAGAGATTGGACTGCACAATGGGATAGAAAAAGATGCTGGTGAAGAATGAGCTTCTTGGATCAAGTAGACACTTGAGACTATGTTGGCATCTCCTATCTGGATGGGAGATGAGATGGCAGAGGGGGTTAGAAGCTGGTGGAATGGACACGAATGAGGGGAAGGAGCGGGCTGTCTCATTAAGGGGAGAGCAACTAGGAGTATATAGTAAGGTGTATATAAATTTTTGTATGAGAGACTGACTTGATTTGTAAACTTTCACTTAAAGCACAATAATAATAATAATACAAAAAAAAAACCATTGCCGTTGAGTCAATTCTGACCTTCCTTTTACACTGCTCTGAGGCTTAGATAAGATCAAACCCTTTTGCAGTGCAGGCAAAATACCTAGCAGAATGTCTAGGAGACTCAGTCAATGAGTGCTAACCCACTGCTACCTCCAGGAGAAATCCAACCCAGTCTGTCCAGTGGGACAGGCAGATGTGATGCCCGCAGTCTCCCCCACCAGAACGCTCAGTGTGTCCCCGTCTTCTGCGCTGGCCTCAGGCTTCCTGCTGCCTCCCAGACAAAGAGTGCCCGACCTCTGCAACACGTTGACCTCCAGCCTGGGTCTGCCCCGGGACACTTCACGTCCACACCTGCCAAGCTGCTGCGATGGGGAAGCCAGACATAGGCCCATGTGGTAACTGGCATGTCTCTGCCTCGGGGGGAAGTGCCACCTTCGGGATTATAAATACATTTCTGACTCTCACAGGGTCTGCAGTGGCCCCACCTCCCCTCCCAGCCCCATGTCTGCTGAGGGTCTCGCGCACAGGCATCAGGTCTCTGGGTTCCAGCGGGCTCAGAGAGCCCGCCACACCCCAGTGCTGTGGTGGGGGAAGAAGGGCCAGGACAGTCCTCAAAGGCAACAGTCTCATCAGGCAAGAGAGGCCTGGTGCAGTGGATTGGGGGCCTTGGCCCATAACCCTCTGGGTGACCTTGGCCTTGTGGGCCCTCTCTGGGCCTTTTCTAGACTCAGAAGGCAGAGAAGCATCTCCCATTTTGGAATGGCAGGAAAAGTTGCCATGGCTACCTCCTTCCTCTGATTCCCACCCCCACCCAACCCCACCCTGTCCCTGACAGGCAGCCACAGTCACCAGAGCAGCCCTTCCTGGCCCCTCTCTGCCCATAGGTGCCCAAAGGTGCAAAGGCACCCATAGCTCTCACTGGAATCCTGAGGAGCCCTGCCTATCCAGTGCTTCCCAGGATGCTCTCTTCCCACCCCTACTTCCTGTAGTCCCTGGAGGGGAACCATTACCTCTTTTCAGCGGCCTGTAGGGCCCATTAGTGCCTAAGTGAGCAGAGAGATGGGGTCTTGGGGGAGCTGAGGCTGGGCGGGACGGACTTCAGGGGCTGGCAGGGAGGAAGGTAGGAACACCCTCAAGGAGCATTCCCTGCAGGCCCAGGCTGGGTGATGAGGAGAAAGAGGATAGATGGCCCTACCCACCCCACCTCAGGACCCTGGGGTTTGCAGGCTCCTGCTGCTCGGCTCCCCAAGCCCCTTGGGAAGGAGGGAAAGGAGGAACTACTAAGCCCTGGAGGCCTACTATACGCCAAGTACTGGGCCTTGCTTTATAGACACAACCCCACACTACGTCACGATGACTCTTTGAGGTGGTAGTGGGGGGGGGGGGGGGTCGGAGAGTTGGTCCCATTTTACAAACATGAAACTGAGGCTCAGAAAGATTAAGCAATTTACTTAAGGTCCCAGAGCTAGGAAGTGGCAGCACTGGAATCCAAACCCAGGCCTGCCCAACAGTTGAGGTCTCCTCCACTGACCCCATGTCACATCTGACCATCAGAAACCTTCCTACCAGTCATTTAGATGCCTCTTTGAGTTGGGCGCTGTTTTGGGGCTACATGGGCATCACCCTCATTAGATATCCATGGATTCTCACTTTACAGAAGTGGAAACTGAGGCTCAGAGATGTTAAGCCACAGGCCCAAAGTCACACAGCCAGTAAGGAGTAGAGATTTAACCAAGTTCTGTCTAATGAGCTTAGTCCAATTCATTTAACAAGTATTAACTGAGCATCTACTATGTTCCCAGCCTTGATCAAGGTAACGTAGCTACAGCAGTGAATGAAGCTAAGGCCCTTCCTTCATAGAGCTTACCTTCCACTTGGGAGGTGGGAGGGCTTACCTTCCAGTTGGGGGAAGAAAGACAAAAATAATAGACAAGTAATGAATCACCTAGTTTTTTAGAAGGTGATAAGTGCTATGGAAAAAGAACAAGTAGAACAGGGTAAGGGAGGCTGAGTGAGCCGGGGGGCAGGCAGGTATCAAACAGGGCGGACAGCGGAGACTCCAGTGAGAAGGTGACGTTTTTGCCAAGACTTGAAGGAGGTGAGGGAGTGAGCCAGGTGAACAGCAGTGCCTGGTATGCAATAGGTGCTCAATAGTGTTTGCTGAAAGAATGGCCTGATGATCTGACCCAGCTGGTGGGTGGTAGTGGGACGTTGTCCCTCAACAACAGCCACCACGTATGAGCACTAATCTACGCCAATGCTCCACTTGGCATTTCACATACTTTGTCCACATGGCTTTACTCTGCCTTTATGGTGTGTGGGGGGCTCGATACTAGGTGCTCAGTAGCCGTGCGTGGACTTAACGATGGAAGGAATGCAGGCCTGAAAGGGAATGCCTAGTTCAGTGCCTGGCAGGAGGGATACACAAGTGCCTGCCCCAGTGGCTCCGTTCTGCTCTCCAAGACGTCTCAAAACTGCCAGCCTCAGCTACCTGCGCTGGGCCAAGGCCTGTGGGCAGGCCAGACAGTCTGGGGGGTACTGTGGCTTTGTGGCTGGGAGCTAATCAAGGGCTGGGCCTCTGGCTCTGGAAGGAAAACCCGGGTACCAGGTTCCTACAGAGCCTGCCCGGGGCATTTCAGCATAGCCTGGATCACTGTTTACTGGAGATCAGCAGAGATAGCATTTTTGAGATTACTGCCCAGTGAGATCTGGGGGAGACTGGAACATTATCTTGGATTCAGCTTGCAGGGGAAATCCTGACAGTGCAACAAAAGTAAACTGTGCTTTCCTATAATTAAAGACATATTTATTTTAAACGGTTATAATTTCCTACTGATTTGCTGTTTGATAAATACAGAGTTGATATTCCCCGCATCCCACCTCCCCACCTTAACTACAGCTTGGGAACAACAAACCCAGGTTTGGGCATGAATAGGGATGTCATGACGATTCCAGGCAGCAGTTTTCCTCCAAATCCACCAAAATGAAGAGCAGGATGGGATGGAGCCAGAGTGAAGCTGGGGTGCACCAGATGTTGGGGGCAGCAAACAGATGGGCAAGAGCAGAGGGCTTTCGGAGCACTGTTTATAACTGGAGGGTGTGACTACTACCTCACGAATCCTTCCTCGGTGCTTCTACTAGAGTGTCACCCTCTGCCTAGAATGACCTTCTTTCTCCACAGCTGTATATCTAAATCCTAGCTAACACTGTGTGCCTGAAAGGCTACTTCCTCCGTGAAACCAGCCTGTGTTTCCCTGCCTGGCAAGAGCTCTCTTTACCCTGAACTCCCACTGCCTGTCCCCAGCTTCTCTGAGGCAATTGGCACCAGGCATTGTGGTTACTTGGGGACAAGCCTTTTCTCCCTCCTGAAGACAGTTCACTGCAGTAACACAGAGCCCAGCACAGTATAGCTGCTCGATAAATATTTATTGATGAGGCAAAGTTGGATGGATGGCCAGTCCCTGGAGAGGCGAATCCACTTCAAGTTGGTCTTTGTGTCCCCAGATTGCCTAGTAAGGACCGAGCCACCATCCTGGTTCATGTCCCTGTGGCCTCCAGTCTGGATCACCGCAGGAGACTCCCAACCTGCCTCCTGGCCGCTTCCTCAAGCTTGGCCAAACTCTTAGGACATTCCAAACTAACAGGGACCTCCCTCTCTCTGTGCCTTTGGCCTGGAGTGCCCCTCTTCCCTGCCCATCAGGCAAGCACCCACCCATCTTTCAAGGCTGGACTCCAACGTCTGCCTCTTGCTAGCTTCCTGAGCCGCTGCCCATCCCTCTTCCGGGCAGGGTCTTTCATTTCCCCAACCCTGGGCTTCCCCGGCATTTTTAATGCATGCTGGTGCTCTGACAGTTCCCATTCGCCCTGGATTATAGTTATGTGTTTGTCTCTCTGCCTGTTGGACAATTAGGATCTTGGGGTGAGAGACCGTTTGCTTCTCCTCTCTGTGTCCCGATGCCTGGACAACAAGGAGGGGCTGGGAGATGTCTGAGGAACAGGTGAGGAAATGAGTGGGTGCTTGAAAACCAGGGCTGAGCGGTAAGAAGGAGGAATGGCCTGCCCTCATCTTAGGTGTCTTAAGTGATTTTCACATCTGCCCGATGCCCTTCCAGGATCCAGCAGCCTAAGTGACTAGGAGGCTTATGAGGAGTCCTGGTAGGTAGAGCTGGAAGGGATGTTATCGTGACTCTCTGGTCTGTCCTTCCCAGTGGGAGACGAGGGACCCAAGGTCAGGTGAAAGGAAAAGGATTATCCTAGACAATCCTACACAATCTTTATGGTGTACACTCCCCTGCCCCAACCAGGCCCCAAGATTTGACTAGTGCCTCAAGTCTATTTATTAATAAGGGTCGCTATGAGTCGGAATCGACTCGATCGCACTGGGTTTTCTTCAACATTAGGTGCCAGAACTGGGAGATTTGGGGTAGGGGGAGATTTAATGGGGAGAGAAGGAGACAGAAGAGATTTAAGTTCCTCAAGAGAGAGATGAGAACTCACACTTAAGGTGCACCTACTTCATGCCAGGCTCTGGACTAGCTGCTCTGACACTTTATCTCGAATTCTCAGCACAGAACTAGGAGGTAAATTATATTTACGGATGAAGAAACGGAGGCTCAGTTGCCCAAAGTCCCACAGTTGGTAGAGCTGGAATTTGAACCCAGGCCTGGCTTGCCCAAAGGGTATGAGCTCTCTGCTACATTATGGTGCCTCTTCCTGTGGCAGAAACTAGAATCTTTGTCAGGGAGCCATTTGCTCTTTTTTTTTTTTATGGAATCAGAATGGTCTCCCTGTGAGCATATAGAATAACCGCTCAGAAAAAACCTTATGATTCAAAAAAAAGAGAATTCTGGTCAGGTCTTGGCTTCAGAATTGACCAGTCTAGAAGGGCAGCAAATCCTACATTTTCTCAGGCACCCAGACACCATCCTGTAGTTTTAAGTTTTTCAAAGTGGAGAGGAAAGCTCTGAGATTCCCAAGCCCTTGAAGAACCCTACTTCCTGGTAGAGCAGGTAAGGCAAGTGGAAGGAGGATTAGGCTCTAACTTGGGGGCTCAGACTCAGGGGATTCCATCCACAGCGTGATGGGGCTAACATAAGAGGCAAGGTGGCCTTAGACCACACTAATGGGGGTGGAGTGTCTAGAAGGAGGGAGGTGATCATGCTGCCAGGCCTGGCGGGGGTCAAACAACAGTGTGAGCAGGAGTCCACTCCTGAGACCTCACACTGAAAGAGACATTGCCTAGTGAGGGAGTAGGGGTAACACCGCGTGAAAGACTGGAGGAGGTGGAGATTTTTAGCCCACAGAAGACACAGCGAGAAATGACAACTGTCATCAATACCTCAAGGGCTCTCCAGTGGATGAGCAATTAGATCCCTCCGGTTCTAAGAGCTGGACAAGGGCCAGCAGCTGGAAGGTACAGCAAGGCATACTTCATGTCACTCCTCTTAAAGGACAAGAACCTGCCTTGGAACAAGTAAGGCCTCCATCACTGGAAGCATTCAAGAGAGATGGTTAAAAGGTGATTCAGCATGAAATCATGGGTTGGGCGAGGTGCCTCACCTCAGAGAGACGAGGAGAATGTCTGGCTTCAGTTGAGCTTCACAGCTCCACTCTATTTTGAAATGCTCTAAGGCAATACACTAATTTTTTCTTATTTTTGTTAGGTACTGTTGAGTCAAATCTGACTTACAGTGACGCCATGGGACAGAGTCGAACTGCCCCATAAGGTTTTCTAGGCTGTAATCTTTACGGGAGCAGACCACCAGGTCTTTCTCCCATGCTAATTTACCTGCTAAAAATTCAGATGCCCTGACCTTTGGAATCAGAAATTTCCCCTGAGAGTGGGGCCTGGGGATCTGCATTTTAAGATGACTGTGATTTGCAGTCAGGTTTGAGAGTCACTGTCTATGGGGTCGGGCACTGGGGAAGGTGTAGCAACATTCCTTCTCCCGCCCCCATCCCTAACCCGAACGCTACAGAGATGCTCGGGGCCTCCCACTCAGTCCCCCTGGCCCCAGTGCTGTAGGGTGAGATGCAATGACAGCCTGAGGCAGAGGTCATGCCTGGTGGCTTGTCCATTTTCATCATGATCCTCTGGGGACATGGGGACCAAGTCTTGATATTGTCTGGCCTGGAATACAGGGTGGGAGAGAAGCATCCCTCAGGTCTGGACTACTTCTCTGGTGTGTTTGCCAGTAACAGGGAGACAGACCAAGGCAATCAACAGAAGAATCGTGCAAAGCCACGCTCTCTGGGTACTATGAACCGCCAGGCACAGGAAGCACAAAGACTGTGAAAACTCATTCTGCCAAAGCCATTTCCCTCTGTTCTGAAGTTACTTCAGAAATGCAGGACGCTGGCAGGCGGGGAGATGTACACGAAGTTTCTCAAAATATTCTTGGGAAGGCAGGATGAAGCCAGGTCAGAAACCCAGTAATTGGGGAGCCAGTGGGGGGGGCTGTGAGGCTGATTGAGAGCATGCCTTAACCTGCTTGGACACAGGAGGGGATGTTAATAGTTGGGGCGGAGGGAGGGAGCCTCCAGAGAACTTGGAAAAATTAAATAGCAACAGAGACCCACAGAAGCCAACTCCCAAATTACCACAAGAACCAAGGTGAAGAGAGTTCAGGGAGAATGGTGCTGAGCCATCAAGATCCAAGACTCCTGAACCAAAGAGACCTAGAGGGCCACCCAGTCCAGCCCTCTGCCTACAGACAGGACAGCTGGTGCCCAGGCCAGGGTGGTCCTTGTAGTGACAGCATCTACAAATACTATCAGGGATGGAGGAAATAGGAGAGGGATGGAATGATGGTGACCATGATGACCAGTATATTAGCAGCTTTTAAGCCCTTGCTGGGTGCCAGGAACGGAGCTAAGAGCTTTCCATGCATCATCTCATTGAATATGGACAACAATAATGCGAAGTACTATTCTAAACCCAAACCAGGTCCTCCACCTTGGCCGATAGTGTCGCAATTGCAGGAGTCATCCTTGACTCGGCTCTCTCTCTCACCGAAGCCATCAACAACTATGCCCTGCCAATTCTACCCCGTAAACAGATCTTGAATCCTTCTACTTCTCATCTCTCCACTGCCACCTCCCTAATCCAAACCACCGCCTCTCACCTGGCCTGGTCTCCCTGCTTCACCTCTTTCCTCCCAACCGCCTATTCTTCACTCAGCTGTCCAAATCATCTTTTCATAACACAATCTGGTCAGGTCCCTTCCTTCCTAAAAAGCTTTCCATGGCTCCCCACTGCCTGCTGGATAAAGTCCAAACTGCTAAGCAGCATTTATTAGATTCTCCATGATCTAACAGTTACCTGCTTACTCGATCCCACCTCCTACCACTGTCCCCCAGAGCACCCCCGACACCTGCCATCTGAGCTCCTTGGGGCTCCCTCCCTGACAAATGCTCTCCCACACTTCCCTGGCTTTGTACATGCTGTTCCACCATCCTGAGTTCCCCCACCTCCCTGCCATTCTGTGGTGCTCATCCTTCAAGACAAGCCAGGCATCATCACTTCAGAGAAGTCTTCCTTGACTGCGCCCTCCCCACCTCCAGGCAGAAGCCCCAGCCTCTCAGCCTTCAAAGCAGTCTGCACATCCCTCCGCACTGTGTTTTAATTATATGTTGGTTTGTCTGTCTCAGCTAGACTGTGAGCATGTGAGCCCTTTAAGTAAGGGCTGGAATTTGATCTTTCCCCTCACCACTGCCACATAATTAGAGCTCGATGACTATCTCTGAGACGAAAGCATGTATACAAGCAGCCATAATCGTAGGTAGATGGTGGTGAGAGACAGGATTATAATGAGAGCTACAAGGAGGAAGAGGAGGAGTGTAAGTCTTGTTGAAAGAGGTGGCATTGGATCCTAAAGCATGGGCAGGGTTCTAGCAGGCAGGGATGGGGAGGACAGAGCTGGCTTGGGGGCTCTGCCAACTGTCTGTTGGGGATGCTGGCATGGCAGGGCTCAGAAGCAGGCCTGAGGCCCAGCTTTGGCATCAAGTTCACCAGCAACTCTGACCTTGGGGGATTCCAGCTCTAAGGTGCCTTCCAGCCATAGGAGTATGGGATCCAAATTCCCAGGGCAGACTGCCTTTCCTGTAGGCCACCAGAAGAATAAACAAATGTGGACATTTAAATACTTTGGCCAGGCTCCCCATTGTTCTGAGGAACTTCCCTTTAGTCACCCTGCAGCTTGGTCTTCCTCAAATAGTGACCCCTTTCTATTCCCTCATTTTATCTTCTCTAGGCCCAAGGCTTGCAAGTAGCTGGAAGGGAATCAGGTCTTGGGAGGAGTTAGGGGTCAGGAAGGCCTTTCCTGCTGTTCCCTGAGACCCTGCGTTTTTTGGAGCTATGGGGAGACTGGGGCGAAACAAGTTTCTGTGCTAATAAAAGTGATTAGATGTGTTGACAAGGTCTCACAGGCAGCAAGACTTGAATAAATGTCGCCAGAATCCCACATTCAAACAAGAAAGTACATTTTCTCCCAAAGTGGTCAGCTGTGCCCAGGAAGCTGGACCATGGGCTGGGAGTCTTACCATGCAAGTGTGCAATTAGAACCCAAGCAATTGTTGCCCTTCACTGGCATCGGGAGCTTAGCTGAGGCTGAGGCTCACCTGGTGCCTGCGAGCACCCCTGGGGCTCATGAGTACAGGGTTAAGAGATTTGCCTTGGTAGGCAACTCAGTGCAGTTTCAGTTAAAAAACAAAACCAACAAAAAAATCCAAGTTGAGTGGACTTTCAGTGTCTGAGAAACTATAGCACACTGTTTCTGGAACCCACTCCTGTGGGCCAGGGAAGAGGTAGAAGAAGGCGGGGAAGAGAGAGAGAGGAATGGATGGGCATTTTTGGAGCACCGACGTGGCAGGCGAAGCCCTGGTGGCACAGTGGTTAAGAACTACAGCATGTTACGGCAGCTAACCAAAAAGGTCAGCAGTTCAAATCTACCAGCTGCTCCCTGGAAACCCTATGGAGAAGTTCTACTCTGTCACGTAGAGTTGCTATGAGTCGGAATCGATTTGGTGGCAATCGGCTTGGTTTTGATGTGGCAGGCACTGAGTTTTGCCTAAACTGGGAGGCCAAAAGTCACAGTCATTAACAGTGGGACACCAGGGCCAGTCCACCAGCTTCAAATTCTAGCACTGCCGCTCTGATTTTGTGTCCTTAGGCTCTGCATAACCACTCAGAGCCTCTGTTTCCTCAGCAGTGAATACAAGGTGTCCTGAGCATTAAACGGGCAAATACATATAAAGAGTTTAGAACCCAGGCTGGCTACATAGTAAACGCTCATTCAGTGTTGGCTATTCTGTGAATTTACTTAATCTTCACAATAACCTACAAGGTACTGTAATAATAATTCTGACTATAAGAATCAGCACCAAGCTGGTTCTCACGAAGCAGAGGTCAAATATACCCCCCTGTTCTCCAACTTATCCACTATTTCTGACACTAGCTGTGCCCACTTCCCACCCACCCCCCCGCCCCCCCGCCATGGCACTCTTTCTCTACTGGGTTCAATAATTCACTGGAACAGGCATAGAGAACTCATGGAAACAACATAACTGCAATAACAACTTTAATAACAGAGAAGGATATAAACACAAAGATATGTAAAAGGCGAGGTTGGCGTGGGGTCCCAGCATGCGGACCCAATGTCTAAAAGGATACTCACTTATATACGAAAGGGGGCCCCGCCGTACCTTTCCTGAAAACAATTGTTCGTTCTCATCCATCAGGAAACTCCATGACGTCACTTGGTGAGCTCGGCCATTGGCCGCTCCTCTCAGTTCTCGGGCAGGGTTCAGCCCTTACATTCTGCTGCCACTGTCTGGGCCTGCTCATCGTCGCTGCTTCTTCTGGTACTGTTGCAGCTGCCTCTGTCACAGGTTATTTGGTCTGGGAGGGTCATAGCACTGGGTCCCAGGTCCAAATGACAAGCTCGTCTCCTGGCTCTCATTATCAGGAAGCCTCATCTAAGGCACCATGTTCTAGGGTTTTTATATGGCCTAGCCTATATAAAAACTTCTTGTTAATTATAAGGCAGTCTCCTGAACCAATCCAGGTAAAGGTCAGACTAGGGAAGAGGGCAGCCAATCCAGGTAAAGGTCAACTGTAGAGCAGGCTGTAAACCAATCAATTACTTTCAAGCCGATCATGCGGACAGCAAACCAACCAATCACTTGCAAGCTACTTATGGGGTGAAAGGCCACATAAAAAGCCCATCGAACCACAGGTAGAACTTGTATTTCCCTCAGTTTTCAGATAAGAAAACAGGCTCAGAGAGAGAAGATTCCCTGCCCAGGTCACATAGCTGGGAAGAGCAGGGCCAGGAGTCAACTCCAAGTTGCACTGATCTCATTGCGTCTCAATGCTGGTGTTAGGAGTCTGCCCTGCTTCTGGTACCTGGGATCTCAGTTCTATAGGGGAAGTCCCATCTGCCCTCAACAGAGACCACCACCTGATGGCATCCACAGAACAGAGAGGGCCTCCCTCGGTGGGCCCACACTCTATCCTTACAGATGGAGGAATCACAGGCCAGAAGATACCGAGACAAGAATCCTCACGGTTCTTCTTCCCCATACCCTCTGTGGCTCCTCCTCAGCTGGGAGGAGAGGGCCAGCAGCGGACTGAGAGTCGGCAGACGTGAGTTCCCACCCCAGCTCTGCCACTAACCGTATGAGTGACCTTGGGCAAGTCACTTTTCTCATTTGTAAAATGAGGGGGTTAGATTCAACCATTCTGAGTCCTCCGAGACTCTAAGTTTACAATTTTAAGGGTCAGAGTATCGCATCTCACATATTAAGATAAAAAATGGAGTGCTTTTTTTCAGCCAGTTGATCACAATGAGGAGTAGTAACTTATCCATTGAGGGCCCCTTGGAAGCCCATCCATTTAGCACACGTCATAAATTCAAAGGGCTTTGGAGAAAAGTTCTGGGGGAGTAGGGAGAGAACCACTATTTACTTTGCATGCCCCAGGCCCTGGCTTGAGGCTTCCACAAATAAGAGCTCATTTACCCTACAGTGGCCTGGTGACATAGGGACTATCTGCAATGTCATTTTACAGAGGAGGCAACTGAGGCTCAAGAAGTCAGGTCTTAAAGTAGGGATGACCTTTGAACCCAGGTGTTTTTGACTCCAAATCTATGCTCATTAGAAGATTCCAAGGAAAGAACATATTCCAAGCAAACTAGTAAATTCCTTTTTGTTGTTGTTTTGTTTTTAAAGCGTCTTGCCTTCTAGGAGCCACTCTCCCACAATCCTCCTTTTCCTAAAGAGTGGTGACCGGGTTTACACAGCTACATAGCTTACAGCCCCAAACTATGGCTCTGGGAGCAGACCAAGCCTAACCAAGACCTGGGAAGCTCGCGTCTGAATCTCTGGCAGACGCATGACTGGCTGATTTCTTCTGAAGTCAGTGAAGCTGGAGCGCCCGTTGCTGCAGTGCATCAAGCTGCTCTTGCTGAGCAATAATTTCACTGGTGGCACAGAACCCACCCCCGGTGTGTTTCCCGTCCTCCACAGTTCTCTTGTCCTATCTGGGTTCCTTCTTTGCAGGCAGTTTACCAGATATCCAAGCACTAAACTAGTCCAAGTGCATCGGGACTGGTCCTTGAGCAGCTGGCGTCACCCCAGAGCAAAGGCCCCCTCCCACCTGAGGCCAGTCTCTGGCTTGATAATCTGAGTGCCACTGCTTCTGGGCAGGTTGGGCTTTGGAGCCGGGCATGCCCTCCGTTAATCATGTGATCCTGGGCAAGCCACCTCACCCTTCTGGACTTCAGCTTTTAAATTTGAGAAACGAGGATGATATTTTCTCTAAGCAACATGTACAGATGAAACGAGCACAGTGCTCCTTGATCTAGGTTTCATGGAAGCACCAAAGAGGCTGCTGGGAGGGGAAGGAGATGTGGGCATGGTGAGGGGCAGGGCTGGGGGACCTGGGGCTCCCCTGCTGTCGGTGTTCGTGGCAGGGTTTGGCCTGCAATTTTGGATGGAGGAAAGCGTTCTGCAGCTTAAAAAAATCGCAGCTGTAGTTACTGTGGGAGTGCTTGGCACCTAAAAAAAAAAAAAAAGCACCTAGTGGGTACTTAATTGTTAGTGTTTTCCTCTTTCCTTCTTGCCTCCTCCATTACTCTCTCTCCCCCTGGATTCTTTATTAGATGGCTCCGCTAAAATCCAAATCCAGTGAATGGAGAGAAGGCAGCAGGAATATGAAGGGCTTTCACAGCACCAAGTAAATCACCGTAAGTGTGGCATCCACAGTGGGGGTGGGGGTCAAGGCAGCTGTGACCCAGATACAACATGTTACAGACACCTCAGCTCCAGCTCCAGGCTGAGGTCCCCCTGCCGGCAAAGAGCATCTAAGAACAAGGCTCTCAAGAAACACAGAGCAGGCCCCTGCTCCACCAACGTGCCATTCACAACAGGCTCTCTCCCCCTCTGCTCCTGAAGGGAAGGACCCAAAGGGAAATGGCAAGCTTTGGTAATATATGAAGGGCCACAAAAGGCAGGGCGGGGGTGGGGGAGGAGGCTGAGCGCACTGGCCTGGCTGCTTCCTACAAATGAATAGGAACTGCTGGACTGTGAGGCCCCAAGAAAGAATAAACCTGCCACCAACCCTGCCCACTTTTCACAGATAATCTGTGAAAACCGAGACCTTCTCCAGAAAGCAGTGTGGCAATTGGTGCCACAGCGCCACCTTCAGACTTATTTCCACCTTGCATTTTCTCTACAAAAGGCCACTTGTCTGCTCACAGGTAACGTGACCTGCGAGAGCTCAAATCAAATCCACTATACCTGCGAGGTGCTGGGTTGCTAATGTGCTCAGACAAGTGAGCTTGGGGTATAGAGAAAGGTAGGTGCTAACGCGTGTTCTGCAGCCAGGGAGTCAGGACCTTGCTTCTGGCAGGAAACGTGCAGAGCCGGGAGCCAATCTCCCATCTTAAAGATGGGGAAACTGAGGCTCAGAGACCTGTCCACAGTTACACAGTGAGTTGAAGGCAGAGCTAGGACCCGAACCCAGGCTCTCGAAGCTTCCTGTACCTCTCTTTGATGGCTGTTAGCTTGTTAATTCCACACTAACTTTACTGGCAAGTGGTTCCTTCTCAGTCAGAAATGGGAGGAGATGGAGCCAAGTTTAGAGGCTGCAGCTCCAGATGAGCATCCGAGCGTGGGCTCCATGGGCCCAGGGAGAGGCCTCTCTGCCCTTATTGTGGACACGAAGGGATTTATTTCACAGGACTCACCTACCTTCCTACATGCCTGCATGCTCACCCTCTCCATCTGGCAAACTCCTACTCATCTTTTATGACCCACCTGACAAACTGTCATCTTGTGAAGCCTTCTCTGACCCCTTCTCCATGCCAATAGAGTCAGTCATTTCCGCCTCGCACCACCAGCGATTATGGATGGATCCCTCCGTATTGTAACGATTTGTGTGTCTATGTCTAGATGGAAAGCCTGGTGGGTTGGCTGCTAATCAAAAGCTCGGCATTTCGAGGACTTTACTTCCCTGTGTCTCCAGGGCCCAGCTCAGACCCAGGCATGGAGCAGGTAGGTTCAGGACACTTAGGATGGATAAATGGATGGATGGACGGCAGGCCAACGAGGTAAGCATAGAGGATGGGCAATCACTCTTTATATCCTAGAACAGGGATGGCATCTGTTTCTAAGGAGGCCTACAGATAAAGGCATCTCTTTTAAGCCAAACTCAAAAAGCACAGCCGAGGGGGTACATGCAAAGGGGAGTTGTTTGTTGGCAGAACCCATCAGCCTCCTCCCTAACTACCCAGAAAGCCTGCTGGAAATCAGACAGTGGTTCTAGGTGTAGCTTCACAGACCTGCTGTAGAATCACCTGGAGAGTTTGTTAAATGCAGGTTCCTGGACCCTGACTGCAGAGATTCTGATTCTGGAGTGAGGCCTAGGAATCTGAATTTTTAATGAAAATCTGAATTTTTAATGAGGCTTCCCAAATGACTGATGCACAGGCAAGTTTGACAACCCCTCATTGAAGAGGACCAACCAAATATGCCAGAAATTGCCTTGCTGACTGGCCCATCCAGAGAGGTTGAGGAATTGACCCAAAATCCCACAGATATAAGTGGCAGAGAGTGCGCATACAGTCCTCAAACAGTTAGAAGCCCAGAGGGAGGGGAGAGCCTCCAACCCTCTCCCCCTGGCCTTTGGGAGCTGGCACACTCCCTGAAAAAAAGCCTCCCCACCCCACGAGCCACAGTGAGCAGGGCCTGTCTTGCATGTCCATCCCCTCCCAAAGCCCAAAGTGGCAGGGTTTACTCCATGTTTACCAAGACAGGGAAACCAGCAGCTGTTTTCAGTGTCTGTTTCTACCTAAACACAGCTCTCGCTCCCAAACACAGGGTCTGCCAGCAAACATTACAAGACCTGGAACACTAGCCACAGTTGTGTTTTAGCTGGAAAGGGCTCAAGGATGATGACAGGACCAGAAGATCATTCAGGACTGCAGAATGGCCAAACATCTTGGCAACCATGAGTGGGCAAGCAGCCCTCCCAGGCCAGCTGGTGAGCTCCTGGAAGGAGGAGAAGGGGCCCATTGGAAGGCAAAAGAAAACATACAGCATCACCCAAACCCTGGTTTGTCCCTGTGGTCCAACAGCACCAAAGCTCTAGCCATACTGGCCCTTTTGGTGAGCACCTACTATGTGCCAGGCCTTGTATTTGGGGCTTTATAGAGGCACCTTGCTGATTTCGCTAATCCTCACAGAAACTGGTAATATCATTATGCCCATTTCACAGATATGGTCCAGAAAGGTCAAGTGACTTGCCCAGACTCTGAGCTGATCAGACACAGAGTCAGAACTTGAATCCGGGTTTCTCTGCTTTTTCCAGGCTCCCGTGCTCCCAGCTGTGCTGTGCTCCATGTGTATCTCCTGCTCTGGCCTCCCTGCCTCTGTCCATGCTGCCCCGTCAGTCCAGACTGCTTTGCCCCAATGGCCACTGAGCACAATCCTTCTGGTTCTTCAGACCCAAGTCACAGCCACTTCTTCCCCTAAGCCCTTTCATCCCATCTCCCACAGGAACAGAGAAGGTCATTGCCGTCCTCCCATAGCACATGGCTTGAACTTACATTCAGCCCCATCTTCATCTGCCTTGAGGTTGCTGGTTTCTGTGGCAATGCCTCCAACCCCCTACCCCCTGGCTACCCCAGATCTGCCCCTCAGATCTTTTACCCTGGCAGCAGGTTTTCATGAGTTGGAATTGACTCATGAAGCTAATTTACTATGTGACCACGGCCAAGTCACTGAGCTTCTCTGAACCCCAGGTTCCATCTGCAGAATGGATGGGTGGGTGGGTAGAATAAATGAACTCTGTGTCCCACTGACTCTGTCAGTGCGCTTAATGTCAGGCATTTGCATCTCTATTAAGGGTTGAATATGTTGACCCCTCACGGTAGCTGTGAGGTGCTTGCCTGATGGAGACTGAGGCAGGCTCAGCGGGAGCAGGGATTTCTGACTATGAGTAGGGAGATATCAGTTTGGGTGGGACAGATGAGGGGCCTTGAATGCCAGGAAAGGAACATGGCACTGATATGACAGGCAGTGGGGAGTGGTTGCTGCTCCATAGTAGAGGACAGGACACCAGGGCTGGGGACCTCTCATCTAGCACTGCTGTGATGGATGGCGGAAAGAGAAGATAGCCTGCAGACACCACTCGGAAGTCTGCTCCATGTAGGAAGCCTGGTTGTCTTGAGACTAGGTTCTGAGCCAGCTTGACTGACAGAGGGAATGAAGAAGGGAGAAATTCTTGAGACAGTTCAAAAGAAGAATCTCCAGGACCTGGTGATGCCAGCATGGGACAGGGAGGAAGAGAAAGCAAAGAAGGTTCAGAGGCTTGATCCTGGGGTTGGTGAGATCTAGAGAGGGGTGGGTCCAATCATAGATGTGGGGAAAGAAGCTGAGTGCCTGTGAACAGGAACAAGGGAGAGAAGACCTGGGTTCAAGTCTCTGCTACTGCCCTTACCTGGAGCGGGTCACTGATCTACTCTGAGCCTGTTTTCTCATCAGTAAAATGGGTATGTACAGTCCTGCCAACCTGCTCCATGCAGTAAGATGCATATAATGCCTGCACATACTAAGCCTCGAGACATTTTGACCATTATAATGGCTACGGGTTAGCAATCAATTTTTATCCCCCAATGTAATAACAACACGTACCGTTTATTGATTACCTGCCAAGTGTCAGGCACTGTGATAAGTCATTTGTTTGTACTCACAGTCTGATTTCTTCCTCACAAGAATTCTACAAGATCCCCTGCATCGTATGGATGGCAACACTGATGATCAGAGAAATTAGGCAACTTTCCTAAGATTTCACAGCTAGAAAGTGGCCATCAATTCTCACAAGCATTTAATGAGCACCTCGAAGGAGCCCTGGTGGCGCTCAGCTGCTAACCCAAAGATCGGCAGTCCAAATCTACCCAGCAGCTCAGCAGAAGAAAGACTTGGCAATCTGCTTCCATAAAGATTACAGCCAAGAAAACCCTATGGGGCAGTTAGTTCTACTCTTCACATGGGATTGCTATGAGTCGAAATCGACTGGACAGCAACTCACGACAACAGCAGGTGGCAGGCATCGTCTGGGATACCAAGGAGGGTAAACCCTGGCTTGGGCCTGCCGGGCAGCTCATTGCAGCTACCCGGCCACAAGAGGAACAGGTTCCTTTGAGCTATTTGTTCTGGAATTCTATTCTCTGCCCTGTACGTTGATGGACAGGGGACAAATATCTCCTGGCTTGACGCAACTCGGTTTCTCTGCAAGCTGGACACTGGGAAAGGATGTCAATCCTTAAGACCATTGTTCATGATCACCGCTGCACCCGCCTGCCTGCCTTTTATCCAGCTTTGCTGGGTGCTGTTTTTCAGCTCTGAGCCATCACCAGGAGCTGCAAAGCAGGTAATTACAGAAGTATAATCCCCTTCTTCACGAGACGCTGATCTTCTAGGGTTGTGAGAAGATAAGATTTATGCCTCTTTCAATTCCTTTATTCTCTCATCAACATAGATTCATATTTCAGTTTCCTGCATCAGAAACAAAAAGGAAACCCGCTCAGCCCACTGCTGCCTGAGCGAGATAAATGAGGCTACACAAAGAACCAGTCCTATAAACTCAATCTCTTTCCCTTCCTTTCATGTTTGTGATTATAAACAGAGTCAAGGCCAGTCGAAATATATCCCTCTGCCTGCCTGCCTTGTCCTCCTCAAAGAGAGGAGACAGATGCCTTGCTAACAATCTGCATGGTCCTGGGGAAAGAGGAACACAGGCCCCCCACGATCCGACGCCAGCCTGGTGAGCAGATTAGATAGAAAGGCCTTTGTCTCCAGTCATTCTCTGGTCACAAAATTGTTTCAAAAGGCCACCGAGAGAAGCTGGACACCACGCCACTGTGAACGCTTTCATTTTCTTGATGGCAACGTGTGTGATGCTATTTGCTCAAAATAAAAGGGCCTTGGGTTTGGCGGGCTGTGTTGCGGGACTGTGCCAGGGCCCCCGGCCAGCTTCAGAAGTGTATGGACATGGGCGGCCAGCAGATCAGACCATAGAACAAGGCCAGTTTTCACAGCCCCGGGGAGCAGAGTCCAGGCTCTGCTGAAAGAAAAGGCCCACTTAGAGAGGGCAGTCCCCAGTGAAATGACATTATCCTTCTAAAGAAGAATCACAGCAGGTCTTTATTACTATTATTATTATCGTTGTTGTTGCCGCTGTTTAACTGTATTTGTTGCTTTTTAGGGCTTCCCTGGAGTTACTAATTGTGGAGAGTTCAATCGGCAGATGAGGAACAAGGGGACCATAGGAATGAGCTGATTGCCCAAGGAAATAGCAAGTTTGTGGCAGAGCTGGGAAGAACACAAAGTATGACAATAACAATGGATCAGGTGCTTACCATAAAGTACCAGGCACTGTGGCTAAGCATCATCCCACCATCTTCATAATAACTAAGGAGAACGTATTATTACCCCACTTTGTTGTTAGCTACCGTCAAGTCGGCCCCTGACTTCTGTATGGAGAGTCTATGCACAACTAAACAAAACCTCCATGGAAGGTGAGAATGCTACCACCGAACCACCACTGCCTCATTACCCCCACTTTACAGATAAGGAAACAGAGGCTCAGAGGAGGCAAGCTACTTGCTGGAGGTCACACAGCTAGTACCCACTCCAAAGCCCCTGTGTTGAGCCACCAAGCAATGCTGCCTCCCCCAGGTCTCCTCTCTGGCATCCCAACTTTCCTCAGAGGCTTTTTTTTGCAACTTCTGATTGAGAGAGGGAAAGAAAAAAGAGTCTAATTGTGGAAAGATAATGAAGAAAGGGAGGAATGGGAAAGGAGAAACTGAATGTAAGAGCCCAGTTGGCCCCTGTAATAAAATGTCATCCACAAGATGTAAGACACGGTCTTTAATAGACTCGGAGATTCAATTATTCCTTTATATTTCCAGCAGACTCGTCATCCTCTAAGTCATCCTTTCACTGTAAACCCACCCTAATTCACAAACAGAATATAAAGCAAATCATGTTTGAAAGTCGTATAGCTTCTGAGCCATCACTCTTCAGAGACACACACCTCAGAATTCACTCCCAAGGGGAGAGGTTAATAACAGCCTTGAGCGCTACCTCCAGTTCAAGGCCTGGGGCCTGCCACCTGGACTGTCTCACAGATGGCTAAGAAGTACACCCTGATTCTGAGGCTCAATCAATCATTTCCATTTCAGGGCTTTGAAAGTATTCCTCTTTCCCTTCCTGGCTACCCTTTGTCAAGGCCTCAGAGGAAGGATAGTAACTCCTGACTCTGTCTAGGTCACCCAAGATATTTTCCCAGAAGCCTTTCCAAGTGTGACATCTCAGGTAAGAGCAAACACACAGAATTTTCTAACAGCTGCCAGGGGAAGGACATGCCCAGCCCAGCCCTATTCTTCTAAATGGCTGGGCCTTCCCATGGAGCAGGCATCAACCTTAGCAAGAGAGAGAAGCCAACCCAGCACATCACCCTAGAGCCCATACACACTAGCTCCTAAACCTGGCTCCTCAGCCCATTCCTCTTAAGTACTTTTTTTTTAAACTTTCCTCAAAAGCAATACGTGTTTGTTGTAACATGTTACTCAGTAGTGTTGTATGAAGCAAACATTTCTCCATTCTCCTCTGTGGGCCTTCTCTACCCCAATTCCACACTCCTGAGTGACCTAGAGTTACCAACCATTTGATGTGTTTCCTTCCACACATTTCCTTTTGTTTATATAGATATTACAGTTTCCCCCAAGCCAATTTTTTTTACCATTTTTACAAATACAGGATTAAACCATACATGTTTCCCCGTAACTTCGTATTTAGGATTAATAAAATATCATGGACATCTTTTCAGGTCAATACAGAGATGTCTGACTTATTCTTCCTAAGGTTGCATGTATGAGACGACGTAGTTTGACTGTACCCTAAGTTTGCAACCCATCCTATATTATTTGTCCCTCCCAGATATTATGTCATACCCTAACCTGATCCCTTGTATCTATGAATGTCATGGTTTTCCTCCATTTATAAACTATTTTTGGCAAGGTCCCTCCCAGGCTGGACCAGCCCTGGGGAGGGGACTCCTTACCCATACGATGCTGCTTCCAAGGGCAGTCCCTCCCCAAGGTGGTCCCGGCCTTTCAGGTAGGACCCAGACAGGCTTGTAAAAGCAGGTTTCACTGCCAGGAAATCTGAACTTCCTTTTGGCAATGAAAAAAACATGGAGTATATAATTAAGATGCCATAAACAGGCATGTAAATATACTGTCCATAATTCTAGGCATAAACCCAATAGCCACCAGAAAGTCTTAAAAAAAAAAATCCTTAAAGACACAGAAAGACGTTGTTTACCAAAGGCAGATTTTTATAATGCCACTGCTGCATTTTATTAGAGAGGGAAGAGGCCTGAAGAGCCGAAGGGCTATGGAAGATTTCTGTACTCATTTAAACCGAATGCTAAAACACTCTGGGTCTGAGACGCTTCAAAACTGGAAGAAAATTCTTCGAGGCAATCTGCTTCTCTAGAGCTCCTTTATGGAAGGACTTCAGACTTGAGCAGCTTCAGAAATCAAAATGGAATCTCACAGAATGTATTAAGAGTTTGTACTCTTCAGAACTAGTTATTCCATTTCGGGGACTCTATCCTAAAGAAATCATCAGCAATGCCGACAAAGATGCAAGCTCTAAGGATGGTCACCCCAGTACTAATTATAATTTAAAAAAAGAAAACAAGCCAAATGGTCTTCAACAGGGAAATGTACGAGTACACAACAATTGAAAAATATATTTGCAAAGTACTGAATATCAAGAATAGATGCTCATGTTGTGATGTTAAGTTAAAAAAAGGGAGATATAAAGTTGTCAAACCAAACTATGTAATAAATACACATAGAAAACACTAGATGGAAATACAGCAAAATAATAACAGTGGTTATCTCTGGGTGGCAGGACCATGCATTATTTTTCTTCTTCTCTTTTACTTTTGGGTGATTTATAAGTTTTCTAAAATAAACTTACACTGTTTTGATAATGGAGGAATTTAAGTAGTCTTAAGCCACACACAAAAGATAGAACTCATTCTACCGACTTTTTTTTTTAAAAAAGGATCATGAGATGGTGTGTATGAGAAGGGGTGAGCATGGATAAAGTTAAGGGTCTTCTGGGTGCAGGGGGATGAAGGAGAAAAGCCCCTCACTCCTTGGAGTCTCTAAGAGTGTAGGCCATACCGTGCGATACTTTCTGCAGAACAGTTGGCACATAAAAAAAGCTTAATATCAACATCAAATAGAGGACGCTGTCAATTCACTCAACATTTACTATGCACCTACTATGTGCCAGGCATCAGGGGAAATGACTAGCTTGACGCTTTAGCCTATTAAAAAAGGGCTACGCTTTGTCCCCATCATCATGTATGACTTGTAGCACATTGCGTATCTCGATTTTCCTTCCATTGTTCTCAAAGAGGCAAACGAAAGGAAAAATGAACAAGTTGCGATTTGCAGTGCGTGTCAATGGACTCTGCTAAGACTGCCCTTCATTACAGCCAGCTCTGGAAAGATGCAGCCGGGCAGTTATCAGACTAAGGCCTGCCATTTCTGCTGTTTGTTCTGAAAGTACTTGGCTGATGGGTGCTCTAAGCAGGGCTGGCAAACAGTCATTAATCTGTTCATTCAATAATTACTAAATACCTACTATGAGCCAGAACTATTCTAGGAGCTGGGGGTAATGCAGCAAAACAAAGTCCTTATAGTCATGGCGCTTATATTCTAGTGCCGGAGACAGGAAGCAAGCAAACAAAAATATAAACTAATAGAGTCAGGTCATGATCACTGTTTTGGAGGAAATTAAAACATACCAAGAGTAGAGTGGCAGAAGTTTCTTTTCTAGATAGAAAAGTTCTCTCTAAGGAGGCAACATTTGAGCAGAGCCTTGAATAAAGCGACTGAGTGATACGGATATCTGAAGCAGTGTTCCACGTTGAAAGAGCAGGTGCAAAGGCCCTGAGGCAGGAGCACAGCATAAAACCAGTCTGGCTGGAGCACTGTGAGCAAGGAGGAGAGCAGACAGAAATGAAGTCGGAGATGTATCCAAGAGCCAGATCACGTAGGGTCTTAAGAGTGATGAGAGGTCACCGGACAGTTTTGAGCAGAGGAGTAAAGTGATCCGATTTCGGTTTAAAGGGATCACTCTGGCTACCATGTGAGGGGGTAAGAGTATAAACAAGAAGTACAGGAAGCTGTTAAAGAAATCAAGTGAAAGATGACAGTGGAGACGGCGAGAAGTACTAGGAGTCAAGACATATTTCAAAGATGGAGTTCACAGGATTTGGGGACGGACTGAATGTGAGGCAAGAGGAAAAAAAAAGTGTCAAGAGTCCCAGGTCTTTGGCATGAGAAGCCATGTGAAGGGTGGTGCTACTTAATGATACGGGGAACACTGAGGGAGGAACAGGAGTGTTCCTGAGGTGACAAAGCAGATGCTGTTGGTACCCAGCCCACATCCCTCAGATCTCACCACATCAGTTCACACTGGTTGACTTCCAACTGCCAGCATCTGCATCTCTCTGTTTGACAGCTTCCTCCCAAGTTGCCCATATGCCTGGCATACAGCCCTCCGTCAGTGACACCCAGAAGTTAGTGTATAAATACCCTAGCTCCCTCCTCTGGGTGGGTGCGGGGGAGCACTGGACAACTCCGCTATATGTGCCGTATACCACCATTTCCCAGGATTCCCCAGTGAGATTAAGCTCCAGGCCCCCTACCAGGGCAGCTGGCTGGTGAGACATCTTTTATTGGTCTTCTTCCCTTCCCTCCTCATTTCTCCTACCTCCCTACCTATGGCTCCTGCACCTCCCACAGAAGCTACTTATGCTTGAATCTTTCTCTCGGGTCTAGGGGAATCCCAACTAAGACAAAGACATCAAAAACATCTTCTAAATCTTATCTCTCATTGCAAATTTCTCCTTTTGTTTAGTCTTTCTCACTGCCTCTTTCAGAACAATAGGAGCAGGGTCAAGTTCATCGGTGAACCTCAGTCATAGATGGTACCGACAAAATGTTTTTTTGTTGTTGTTGTTGTGCTTTAAGTGAAAGTTTACAAATCAGGTCAGTCTCTCATACAAAAATTTATATACACCTTGCTATATACTCCTACTTGCTCTCCCCCTAATGAGACAGCACACTCCTTCTCTCCACCTTGTATTCCCCCATGTAAAATGGAGTGTTTTTAATAAACCAGATTGCCAACTGTTCTCCCCATCCTAACCCTTGGGTCTGCTAAACATCAGAGTTTTTATTTTCTTTTCTAACCATTGAGTGCAGCTATCCCACCTACATTCACATTTTCAAAACTAACAAGGAACGCACAAGATAATGAGCCAAGAGGATCCAGGGAGTGGCCAAAATGAAAGAGGCAGGAGACCAAAGGGCCTTTTTTGTCCCCTCCTTCACTGGACAGTTCAGCAAATGCCCTGAGACGTGAAGGCCACAGACGATTAGTAACAGCATCAAAAGATATTAAGCATTGATTTTATGAGGAAATAAACCCTCTCATCACAAGCCAGGGGGCAAAGAGGCCCAGCTTGCCATATGCCACGCATCTGAGGGAAGCATGGTTGTTTACACAGCAGCATCTTACATGTCACAAAGGATTCAGAATCATCACTTTCCATTTTCCTTCTTTTGACATGGATTGACTGTGAGGAGGATTTTTTTTTTAAAAAAAAAAAGCAAAAACTGCACAAAGATCCTCTGGCTTAAGGACAAAAATGTTTGGTACAAAAGAATGCTGTCAAAACCCATCAGGCACTATGTAAACATGATCCTTTACAAATGAGAGGACTCAGGAGATACCAGGTGCACAGCCCCATTGCTGGTAAGGGAGGAGCAGAGATGGGAGGTGCAGGAATCTGTGCTCTTGGCAAATCACGGGGTACAGAGGATGGGGTGCAGGCTTTGGGATCAAGCAAAATTCATTCCCTTACTAGCTGGTGATGTTGGGCCTGTTACTTAGCCTTGGTTTCCTGACAGGCACAATGACGATCATATGCCCACTTCCTAGGGTGGCTGAGGTGAAGGACTAAGCTACGGCCAGCGACAAGCACGGCAAGCATCCCGTCAACACTAGTTCGCTTCTCTGTTCAACTACTTGTAGCTGAAGGCAACCTGGCAAGTCCACCCTGACTCATTAAAAGCCTGAGGCAACACCAGCTCAGTGATTCTCAAGGCACAGGGAATTGCTGCTCAGAAAAATAAAGGATGACACCCATGGCTAAGGGTTCTTCTGGGGCCTTCTGTGTCTCTTCCAAAGTCCTTCTATACTGCAGCACAGAAGCTTCTTGAAAATGGGGCCTGCACCTTACACTTCTGTATCCTTAGCACATACTGCAGGACTTGGCAGACGGCAGGTAAGCAAGCTTGTGCCATGGGAATAGCACACCCTTTTGAATTAGTCTGGCCTGGGTTCAAATCCCAGTTCTGCTACTTGCCTTTGGACAACTTACTTCCCTGAGCTTCGTTCGTATCCTTATCCGTAAAATGACAAATAATATCTACTTTAAAGTGTTGCTGTGAGGATGAACTGAGATAATAGATGTTTGGAGTCTAGTATAGTGCCTGACAGTGTAGGCACTCCAAAAAGGTCACTCTCTTTTTAATAAACAGCTGCTGAATGGACTCAGGCATAAAAAGAACTCCATTCAATTATCAACACACACAATCACACGCTCCACAATAAAAACATGCGAATCACATTTTCTTTATGTGTATCAAGATGTAGCCATAGCTATTTCTCAGTGTGGCGAAGGTTTCCTCCAGCTCTGACTTTGTGCAGCGTAAACATAGCAAACTCTGATCTGTTCTTGGGCTGCACCCCATGAACAAATCACACTGCCTGCCTTTAGCCCCATCCCAAGGTGTTTTATAGGAAGGTCTGGTTACAAATAATGTCAAGTGAGTCTCACAGAATTTCCCCCAAGATCTGTATTAATTGCAAATGAGAAAAGTGTTAACTTTACAGTGGAAAAACCCGACAGACACCATCTTAACCGACTAATCAAGGTTAACATCGCCAGTCATAAGACGTACTGATATTATGTAGCCCCTGATATGATACACTGATATGGGCATATGACTTCTGTGGTCTTCTTGCAGTAACTGAAAAACCACAGTCTAATCAGGTGAAAACATCAGATGAACCCAAAGTGAGGGAGAGCCCACAAAATAACCGGCCAGTGCTCTTCAAAGGTACCAAGGTCATGAAAGACAAGGACAGACTGAGGAACTGTCACAGGCTGGAGGAGGCTGCAGAGATATGAAAAGTAAACGCAGTGTGGAAACATGGATTGGACTGAACGAAGTCTGAAGTTTAGTTTAAAAAAAAAAAAAAAGTGTTGAGGTCAGCCTCTCAGAGGAAAGAGTGATAAAAGGGCCAGCCAAGGGGGTGCATGGAAGGAGGGAAGGCTTATCTCAGGCATTTGACTGGACAACTGGGGGTTAGGAAGACTTATAAAAGGATTAAAGTCTAATCTCTGGATCTTTTTTTCTTTTTCAATTTTATTTTTTTTAAACCTGAGCACCAACAGTATAGTCACTTTCTCTCCCTTATCCCCATCCCCTCAAATCCAGCCTATAGCGAGAGGGTCAATCTGAGCCACTTCATTAGAGCTTCCTATCAGCTCTAATATTTTCTTCAGTTATCAACATAAATATTAGATGGCATAATATGGTAAAGTGCCTCTTGGACAAAATATGTCCTTTAAGTGGAATAGCCAAATTGAGACGTGTAGCCTTAGGTTCAGGACTTTCTAAAAAGTAGGCTCCTTGCTCCTTGGGGAAAAAAGGGACACTTACCCAACCACAGTAAGGTTTGAATTTTAAAATTGCACAGGAGTCCAAGTAAGGTTTTCCCTTTATATTTGAGGAAAACTAGGCCCCGGGAGCGAGGAGCCCTGGTGGCACAGTCATTAAGCGCTCAGCTGCTAACCAATAGGTCAGCGTTTGAACCCACCAGCTGCTGTATGGAAGACAGATGTGGCAGTCCACTTCCATAAAGATTACAGCCTTGGAAACCCTATGGGGCAGTTCTACGCTGTTCTATAGGGTTGCTATGAGTTGCAATCGACTCAGAAGCAACAGGCAACATGTTAGGTCCAGGAAGGTGCATTTCTCAGGTTCAGATCATGGGATCTGAGAGAACTACTGCCGGATGCCACACGGACTCCTCCAGGTGGTTGGTATTTACTGCAGCCATATATGTGCTGACCAAGAATGAGACCAGCTTACAGATATTACATAGCAGCAGACACTTGGCCACACCTGTATCAGATTCTTTTGAGATTGGATCCTGGGCATCTCTGCTAGGAAAAGTTTTCTGTAAGACTCAGGTACACAGCAAGCATTGAGAGCCACACTTCTGCAAGCTGGAATGTGTATGAATGTCTGTGTGCAAGCACACGCACCTGCAAGTTTTAAGGTCTAGAACGCATCTATACAGTTGTACTATATCATTTGCATTTTCCTTCACTGTCCCTCTGCCCCCAGCCTCAAATGTTTCCCTTGCCTCTCTCCACTGTGTCCTTGCCCACATCCAGTGCTCAGTGTCTACTCTCTACGTATGTGATCCCCTGACCTTTGTCAGCCTTCCTGTTTCAATGTACCTGAAATGAGATCATGGTTGCCTTGGTGACAACAGAATCCATTCCTTCCTGTATTCATTCATTCCTTCATGGAAAGTATTTGAAGACCTGGGGATACATTAACACACAAGGCAGAAAAGATCTTTACTCTCTCAGAGCTTACATATTTGCATAAGGAGATAGTCAACAAAGACTGAGACAAGAAAACAGCAGTAGTGATAGCGTTGTGATGAAACTGAACCAGGATGATGTGATAGGAGTTAAGAGGAGGGCTATTTTGTTTGGGTGGACAAGGAAGGTAATATTTAAGCCTAGACCTAAACAAGAGGGCCAGCCCTGAAAATACCTGGAGAAGAATATTCCAGGCAAAGGAAACAACTAGTCAAAGGCCCTAAGGCAGGGGACAACTAGTCAAAGGCCCTAAGGCAAGAACAAGCCCAGAATGGTGAAGACAGTGTCCTGGATTATAGCGAGTGGAGAGGCAAGGAGTGATGCCAGATTAAACCGAAAAACCAAACCCATTGCCTTCGAGTTGATTCTGACTCACAGTGACCCTATAGGACAAAGTAGAACTGCCCCACAGGACTTCCAAGGAGCAGCTGGTGGATTTCAACTACTGACCTTTTGGATAGCAGCCGAACGCTTAACCACTGTGCTACCAGGGCTTCAGTCCCCAATTAGGGCCCAGTAATTTTTAGTGTAGGGAGACAATGGATTGTTCAGGATAGGGGAGTGCCAGTATCTAACTTACGTTTTAAGCAAATGCTCTGGTGGTCATGTGGAGAATGAACTAGGGAGGGTGGGGGGAGTGGGTCACAAGAGTAGAGGCAGAAACCAGATTAAGAGGATATTACAGTTAACCAGGTAAAGGATGATGGTGGCCTGGGCTTAGGGTGTTAGAGATAAGGAGAGCAGATGGATTTAGGTTATCCTTTGGAAGAAAAGCTGAAGGACTTGTTGGTAAACCAGTCACAGGGAATGAAGGAAAAAGGGCATCAGGATCATCCTACGGTATTGTCGGGAGCACACCGAGGTGTGGGGGTGCCACTTGCTGAAAGAAGGAATCCTGGGAGAGGATGAAGTTGGGGGTGGGAAACGAAGAGTTGTATTTTAGACCTGTTCAGTTCAAGATATGTATTAACGAATACACCAAAACCCCACCTTACACTTTATCTATGTATTAAACAAAGGACTATGAGATCCCAGACTTTGCCTTCCTTTCCTATTCCCTGTTAAACAGGAAAAAACAGAAAGATAACTGAATAAAATAGTCTTTTGTAAAAACATTCTTATGTCCAGAGGACTGGTAGTAGGGCCACATCCTTCTTAAACAAGCCTAAGTAGCCAATCAATCACTGTGTCACACCAAACCAATTTGGGGGCAAACTAATTAAAAACTTAATCCCATGATTTTCATCTTAATCTCTTTTTCCCATTAGCTTTGATCAATGCCCAGAAACACACTTTAGCAGAACTTTTCATTTAGATAAATGACTGAGTGGGGTACCTAATTAGTCTGTTTGTTATGAACCAGTTGATAAAAATTTATATGCTAATTACGAAAAACCACACACTAATTTTTAAAGTATTTTATTAGCACGAAAGCTGTGTTGCTTTTATCAAATGAAATACTCTTTCTACATTACACTCACTAATGGTTCAAACATGTTTCTCTTTACTTTTGGAAGTCAAGCTGGACTGTGCTGTAGAGGGATGCAGTGCACTTGGACATGTCTGCTCATTTCCACCAGTACCCCGCACCATAACACAAGCAATAGTGAAAGGTGTACCAAATAGGAAGATTCCATGAATGCCTCAGCTACCTGGGGGCCTCTGCTGTACCCTGAAAAAAAGAAAAAAGAAATCATTCTAGAAACCACATTAAAAAAATGAAGCAAAATGAATGTGGGGATTGGTTTGAGCAAGGGCAAAGTTTCCGGCCTGTTCCAATGTCAAGGTGGTTAAGGAAGAAGATCATGGCTCTGCTCACTAGGTCTGCTCATCAGGAGATATTCATTTGGTGACCTTCTTTCCTATCATCAGTGGCAATATTTCTACTGCTTTCAAGTTCCACAGTACCCCTTTGGATGCCAAAATCCTTAAGTCCCTTCAAGTAAAAGGTTACAACGGAGATCTTCATTTTTAAAATAAAAGCCAATGGCTCTGGTCTCTCGTAACCTTTTAAGTCTCTTTAACAGGGCTTTCCCTGCTTGGATTTTCACTGCCATTTCAATAAAGGGGTGAGAAGAGTGAAGAATGGTGTCTCAGATCAATGAAAACCAATAAAGACACCTCCTCATAGGGACATGGTCTCAGAAACAGGAGGAGAGATTCCCAGACAGCAGGTGTGGCGGCTGGGCCCAGTTTAATAGACAAACATGAAAGGGGAAGAAATGGTATTCAGGCCACCAAACCCCTCTGTACACACAAGTTTTATGGCAATGAAGTCCTGGCTACTAGGAATCAATAAGGTGTCTTGCTACATATTGCATCTGCCACCTCCAGCAGCCTAATACTAACCACCGGCTTCTAGGGTGAGTATTCAACACAGACCTACTTAACATCCCTCCCAGCGCCCACCCCCTCCCCCAACTCCACTCCGGTCCCTCTCCCATCCCTCTCAGGTACCCACAAGAGGACACCCCTTCACCCTCAGGTATCCCCCACAGGCCCCTCCCCTGGGCCCCTCTCTCAGCGACACCTGTTAGCGCCAAAGCCTTGGAGCCACTCTGTCAGGCGACCCTGGAGCAGCGAGGCAAGGATACAAAAGATGAAAGGTACAAGAGGGGAGATTCTCCCTCAGGTTCTTAGCTTTCAAAGGGTTCCACGGCAACCGCGAGGAAGTGAGCCTCCATACCGGAAGCGGAAATCGGGCGCGGGTTGAGGTTGCCGCCATGACGTGTGTGGCAGTCGGTGACTGGGACCGGTTGACTCTACTTCAGCCGCCAGGCAGAGAGGGTGAAGGCTTGACTCCTTCTGTGTGATGATGGAAGGGTTTGAGATATTTGAGAAGTAGAGGTTAAAGAGGGGCGGGAATGGGAGGGAAATGGGTGTGGCTATAAAGGGCAACCGGAGGGATCCTTATGGTGATGGAAATGTTCTGTACATTAACAATGTCAGTATCACCGTTGTGATATTATACTTTAGTTTTGCAAGATGTTACCATTGGGAGAATTGGGTAAAGGATGCAGGGAATCTCTCTGTATTGTTTCTTACAACTGCATGTGAATCTACAATTATCTCAAAATAAAAATAAAAAGGTGATTTTTTAAAAAAATTTATCATTGTCACACGTATTTGGTCTGGTGGTGGTTGGGATGCATAGCTGGCATAGAATAGGAGAGACACCAACCTAGTAGTTCTGGTCTTAAGAAGGCTGAAGGAGTAGGCTTGGAGTCATTCAGCCTGGCTTAAAATCCCAGCTCTGTGCTCACCAGAGCAAGCCTTTCTGCCCTTGCCTCTAAAATGGGAATTTTAATAATACCTCTATTAATATCTCTAGGGTAATTGTTGTTGGGTGCCATGAAGTCTTTTTTTTCTGCGATGAAGTCAATTTTCGACTCATAGTGACTACATGTGACGAAGTAGACTTGCCGCATAAGGTTTTCTAGGTTGTAATCTTTTTAGGAGCAGTTTGCCAGGTCTTTCTCCCATGGAGCTGCTGGATGGGTTCAAACCACCAACCTTTCAGTTAGCAGCTGATTGCTTAACTCGGGATTGCATCACTAGGGATCCTTCTAAGATAACTTTGAGGGATAAATTAGTTAATACACTTAAAGCATTTAAAACAGTGTCTTCAGATTATAAATGTTAGCTAGTGTTATCATTTTGCCATTAATCGTTTAGGAACCTGGGACTGGGTACATGTGACAAAAAAAAAAAAAAAGAAAAAATCCCTACTCCTAAAAATAAGTGTGAATTGAAAAGCAACCTTGGTCTTCTTGGGCATATTACAGAGATATAGTAATCAAGACAGTATGATGTTTGCATAAATATATACAAATTGGTGAATGAAAGGAACAGGGAGTCTAGAAATAGCTACACATGTTTGGTGAGTTGTTAAAGATCACAAGGAAGTTAAATGCGGGAAGGTATAATGTTTAACAAAAAATATTAAAATAATTGGGTAACCATATTAAAAATTTTTATTTTTAAAAATTTAAAAATCCTCAAAAATGAAATGGAATGCATAAACATCGATATCCTAGGCATTAGTGAGCTGGAATGGACTGGTATTGGCCATTTTGAATCAGACAATCATATAGTCTACTATACTGGGAATGACAACTTGAAGAGGAATGGTGTTGCATTCATCAACAAAAAGAACGTTTTAGGATCTATCCTGAAGTACAACGCTGTCAGTAATAGGATAAAATCCATATGCCTACAAGGAAGACCAGTTAATACAACTATTATTGAAATTTACCCACCAACCACTAGGGCCAAAGATGAAGAAATAGAAGACTTTTATCAGCTGCTGCAGTCTGAAATTGAACAAACATGCAATCAAGATGCATCGATAATTACTGGCGATTGGAATGCAAAAGTTGGAAATAAAGAAGAATGATCAGTAGTTGGAAAATATGGCCTTGGTGATAGAAACAATGCTGGAGATCGAATGATAGAATTTTGCAAGACCAACGACTTCTTCATTGCAAATACCTTCTTTCACCAACATAAACAGTGACTATACACATGGACCTCGCCAGATGGAACACACAGAAATCAAATTGACTACATCTGTGGAAAGAGACGATGGAAAAGCTCCATATCATCAGTCAGAACAAGGCCAGGGGCCGACTGTGGAACAGACCATCAATTGCTCATATGCAAGTTCAAGCTGAAACTGAAGAAAATCAGAGTAAGTCCACGAGAGCCAAAATATGACCTTGAGTATATCCCACCTGAATTTAGAGACCATCTCAAGAATAGATTTGACGCATTGAACACTAGTGACTGAAGACCAGACGAGTTGTGGCATGACATCAAGGACATCATCCATGAAGAAAGCAAGAGGTCACTGAAAAGACAGGAAAGAAAGAAAAGACCAAGATGGATGTCAGAAGAGACTCTGAAACTTGCTCTCAAATGTCGAGCAGCTAAAGCAAAAGGGAGAATTGATGAAGTAAAAGAACTGAACAGAAGATTTCAAAGGGCATCTCGAGAAGACAAAGTAAAGTATTATAATGACACGTGCAAAGAGCTGGGGATGGAAAACCAAAACGGAAGAACACGCTCGGCGTTTCTCAAGCTGAAAGAACTGAAGAAAAAATTCAAGCCTCAAGTTGCAATAGTGAAGGATTCCATGGGGAAAATATTAAGCGACGCAGGAAGCATCAAAAGAAGATGGAAGGAATACAGAGAGTCATCATACCAAAAAGAATTAGTCGATATTCAACCACTTCAAGAGGTGGCATAAGATCAGGAACCAATGGTACTGAAGGAAGAAGTCCAAGCTGCTCTGAAGGCATTGGCAAAAAAAAAGGCTCCAGGAATTGATGGAATATCAATTGAGATGTTTCAACAAACAGATGCAGCGCTGGAGGTGCTTACTCATCTATGCCAAGAAATATGGAAGACAGCTTCTTGGCCAACTGATTGGAAGAGATCCATATTTATGCCTATTCCCAAGAAAGGTGATCCAACCGAATGTGGAAATTATAGAACAATATCATTAATATCACACACAAGCAAAATTTTGCTGAAGATCATTCAAAAACAGCTGCAGCAGTATGTTGTTGTTGTTAGGTGCCATCGAGTCAGTTCCAACTCATAGCAACCCTATGCACCACAGAATTAAACACTGCCCAGTCCTGCACCATCCTTACAATCCTCGTTATGCTTGAGCTCATCATTGCAGCCACCGTGTCAATCCACCTCATTGAGGGTCTTCCTCTTTTCTGCTGACCCTGTACTCTGCCAAGCATGATGTCCTTCTCCAGGGACTGATCCCTTCTGACAACATGTCCAAAGTATGTAAGACACAGTCTCGCCATCCTTGCCTCTAAGGAGCATTCTGGCCGCACTTCTTCCAAAACAGATTGGTTCGTTCTTTTGGCAGGCCATGGCATATCCAATATTCTTTGCCAACACCACAATTCAAAGGCATCAACTCTTCTTCAGTCTTCCTTATTCATTGTCCAGCTTTCACATGCATATGATGTGATTGAAAATACCATGGCTTGGGTCAGGCGCACCTTAGTCTTCAGGGTGACATCTTTGCTCTTCAACACTTTGAAGAGGTCCTTTGCAGCAGATTTGCCCAATGCAATGTGTCTTTTGATTTCTTGACTGCTGCTTCCATGGCTGTTGATTGTGGATCCAAGTAAAATGAAATCCTTGACAACTTCAGTCTTTTCTCTGTTTGTCATGATGTTGCTCATTGGTCCAGTTGTGAGGATTTTTGTTTTCTTTATGTTGAGGTATAACATCAACAGGGAACTGCCAGAAATTTAGGCCAGTTTCAGAAGAGGACGTGGAACCAGGGATATCATTGCTGATGTCAGATGGATCCTGGCTAAAAGCAGAGAATACCAGAAGGATGTTTACCTGTGTTTTATTGACTATGCAAAGGCATTCGACTGTGTGGATCATAACAAACTATGGATAACACTGCGAAGAGTGGGAATTCCAGAACACTTAATTATGCTCATGAGGAACCTTTACATAGATCAAGAGGCAGTTGTTCGGACAGAACAAGGGAATACTGATTGGTTCAAAGTCAGGAAAGGTGTGCATCAGGGTTGTATTCTTTCACCATACCTATTTAATCTGTATGCTAAACAAATAATACGAGAAGCTGGACTATATGAAGAAGAATTGGGCATCAGGATTGGAGGAAGACTCATTAACAACCTACATTATACAGATGACACAACCCTGCTTGCTGAAAGTGAAGAGGACTTGAAGCACTTACTAATGAAGATCAAAGACCACACCCTTCAGTATGGATTACACCTCAACATAAAACAAAAATCCTTACAACTGGACCAATGAGCAACATCATGATAAACAGAGAAAAGATTGAAGTTGTCAAGGATTTCATTTTACTTGGATCCACAATCAACAGCCATGGAAGCAGCAGTCAAGAAATCAAAAGACACATTGCATTGGGCAAATCTGCTGCAAAGGACCTCTTCAAAGTGTTGAAGAGCAAAGATGTCACCTTGAAGACTAAGGTGCGCCTGACCCAAGCCATGGTATTTTCAATCACATCATATGCATGTGAAAGCTGGACAATGAATAAGGAAGACTGAAGAAGAGTTGATGCCTTTGAATTGTGGTGTTGGCAAAGAATATTGGATATGCCATGGCCTGCCAAAAGGACAAACCAATCTGTTTTGGAAGAAGTGTGGCCAGAATGCTCCTTAGAGGCAAGGATGGCGAGACTGTGTCTTACATACTTTGGACATGTTGTCAGGAGGGACCAGTCCCTGGAGAAGGACATCATGCTTGGCAGAGTACAGGGTCAGCGGAAAAGAGGAACACCCTCAATGAGGTGGATTGACAAGGTGGCTGCAACGATGAGTTCAAGCATAACAAGGATTGTAAGGATGGCACAGGACCGGGCAGTGTTTAGTTCTGTTGTTCATAGGGTCGCTATGAGTCGGAACCGACTCGATGGCACCTAACAATAAGAACATATTAAGAAAAAAAAAACGACTTTGACCTTTACCTCAACCAAAATAGAAGAGCTAAAACTGTAAAACTTCTAGAAGAAAACATAGGCGAACATTTTAGTGACTTTGAGTTTGGTTGATATTTCTTAAGCACAACACAAAAAGGAAAAGATCAGTAAGTTGGCCTTAATTAAAATTATAATCTCTTGCTCTTCAGTAAACACTTTTAAAGGAATTAAAAGTAAAGCCACAGACTGGGAGAAAATAGTTGCAGAACATATATTTGACAAACTATTTCTAACTAGAATATATGAAGAACTCTTATGACTCAAAATTAAGAAGACAAATAACCCAATAAAAAATGAGCATAGTATTTGAACAGACACTTTGCCAAAGAAGATACGTGGAATGCAAACAAGTACATGAAAAGATAATAACGGTAACTTCATTGGGGAAATGGAGATGAAAACCACAATGAAATACCACCACATACCCATTAACCACCAAAACCAAACCCAGTGCCGTCGAGTCGATTCCAACTCCTAGCGACCCTACAGGACGGAGTAGAACTGCCCCATAGAGTTTCCAAGGAGCGCCTGGCGGATTTGAACTGCTGACCCTTTGGTTAGCAGTGATAGCACTTAACCACTACGCCACCAGGGTTTCCACACCCGTTAGAATGGCTAAAATTAAAATACTGACCACACCAAGTATTGAAAATGATGTGGAATAATTAGAAATCTTGTACATTGCTGGTTGCAATGTAAAATGGTCCAATCGCTTTGGAAAACATTTTGGTGGTTCCTTGAAAAGTTAAGCATACACCTATCATATAATCCAGCCATTCCACTTCTGATATTTACCCAAGAAAAATGAAATCCTATATCCACACCAACTTTTTACCCAATTGTTCACAGCATCTTTATTTGTAATAGCCCAAACTGGAAACTCTTGGAAGAAGTGCAGCCAGAATTCTCCTTAGAAGCAAGGATGGCAAGACTTCATCTCAAATACTTTGGACGTGTCATCAGGAGGGACCAGTCAGTCCCTGGAGAAGGACATCATGCTTGGTAAAGTATAGGGTCAGCAAAGAAGAGGAAGACCTTCAACAAGATGGATTGACACAGTGGCTACAACAATGGGCTCAAGCATAACGGTTGTTGGGATGGTGCAGGACCGGGCAGTGTTTCTTTTTGTTGTGCATGGAGTCGCTATGAGTTGGAAGCTACTCAACTGCACCTAACAACAACAACAAACTGGAAGCAATCCAAATGACTACAGGTGAGTGGATAGACCAATTGTGTTCTATTCATACAATGGAATACCATTCAGCCTTAAAAAGGGATGGACTATTGATATGCTCACCAATTTAAATGGATCTCAAAATAATTATCCTAGTGAAAGAATCCAAACCAAAGAGCGCATACTGTATGACTGGAGCCCGTGGATGGTACAAAGTCCCACCTCTTCTTAACAGGGGTTCCTAACTTCTTTCATGCCAGGGAGCCCTTTGGCTGTCTGGCGGTGCCTATGGACACTTGAGAATAATGCTTTTAAATGCTTAAGATACATAGAATTACAGTTATGTTGAAATACTGTCCTCGAAATATTTTTTTTTAATTGTGAGAGTAATACACATCCTCCTTTATTAAGCGGTGCACAAGGTTAGAATTACATAGCAAATTCTAACAGTGGGCCTAATAACCAATTTTGAAGTGCAGATGAACATGAACTTTTTCAACATATCTGTAACAACTTTAATAGGATATAAACTATCTGTGATTTCTATTGATTTCAACAGGGACTGTTAATATGACTATCATTCATTGTCTCCATTCCAAACTAAAGTGCTACATTTCAGGTAGAAGTTAGTGGGTATAAAGATATTTTTCCCTAGCCCAGTTTACAGGCTTGGATTGCATCCACAAACACATCAGGGTTGTATGGACCCAGCATAAGAGTCCACGGACTAGCAACATCCTGAGAGGAGAGCTATGGAGCGGAGGATCTTGGGAACAGCTGGCTTTGAGGGCAGACAGCCAGAACGCTGGCCCCAGGGCCCCGTGTTTTATGTGAACGACACTCCTCATTCCATGTCCCTGATCAGGAGCTGCAGCCAGAGTTTGACTACGGAAGGTTACAGTGCCTCGGTTACCTCTTGATGTAGCCAAGAACTTCAAAAACAGATGCCTGAGAAGAATACCTCTTAGATTTAGGGCACAGCATGCTATTAAAGGCCTGAGCAAAGCTCTGCAAAATTCCAATTTTCAGCCATCTAGTTTAATTCTGAGGGGTATTTGTTAGAGGCACGTTTTCCCAAAGAAAATTGTTTAATAGCTTAAAGCAGAAGGAACCCCTCCGCAGACGCCTGCCCTGCTTTCACCAAAGCCCCCGGCAGGGCCCAGCTGGTTCCTGACCTCAAAGAACCACTCTGCCATTTGCGAGGAGCCCACGGGGTCTGCTTTCAAAGGTCAGTCGCTGTATTTTGTCATTTGTGAAGCTCACCATGTTTGCAATCCTGCTCTCGGGCTCCCTATGGCTCAATTAACTGCTCATGATTCCTTACAGGGTGGCAAGCCCCAAGGTCCCTTCTCTCTGCCTCATTATTTTATATATTTTGAAATGCTGGCTTTTTAAGTTAAAGATAAATTTTACTGCATTTTTTTTCTTTAAAAGAAAAGCATGCTTCTTGTTGGTAGGAAAATTAGGAAATACGAATAAGAAAAAAAAATCACCACCACCCAGATTAAAAGAAAACCTCTTTGAAAATCCGTCTTTGATATTCCTCTCGATGTTTTCCCACGTACATATGAATGGAACAGGTAAGGAGTGCCTCCCCCTAATGCATTAGCTTTAATAGAGACCCCCCAACCAGTTTTCCAACATTCTTGTACCCATTTATACCCCCAAAACAATGTGTGGGAGTCCCCCAGCAGTGCAAACAGCTAAGCACTCAGCTACTAACTGAAAGGTTGGCGGTTCAAATCCACGCAGAGGCACCTCAGATCTACTTCTGAAAGATCACAGCCATTGAAGCCCCTATGGTGCACAGGTCTACTCTGAAACACACGGGACGCCATGAGTGGGAACCAACTCAACTGCAACTGGTTTTAGCAACATGTGAGAATTTCAGTTGTTCCATATCTTTGCCAGTGTTTGGTATTTTCTGTCTTTTTTCATTTTAGCCACGATGGTCTTAATTGGCATTTCGTGTGGTTATTGGCCATTCGGATATCCTCTTTTTCTAAAATGCCTGTTCAAATCTTTCACACATTTTTCTATTGAGTTGTATTCCTTTCCCTTATTGTAAAGAATTTATTATAGACCCTGGATGTAAGTCCTTTGTCAGGTATAGGAGTTGCAAGTGTCTTTTCCAACTCTGTCGTTTCGCTCTCTCAGTAGTGTCTTTTGATGAACGAAAGATCTTAGTTTTAATGAAGTTCAATTCATTATTTCTGTTCCTTTGTGGTTGGTGCTGCTGTTAGGATTTTTTTTTAATAATTTGGTCAGGCTCACTGAAGTTAAGGTGCATGGATGCGGTGCTTTTTCTGCTTAGCCCATCATGGGTAGGCTCTGTGTATACAGGACAGGCCTATGTGCTTCTGAAAGGCACAGTGTTTAGTGCAGCCACTTACGTAATTTTAAATTTTCTGGAAGCCACAAATAAGAAAACTCAAAAGAAACAGGTGAAATTAATTTTAATAGTATATTTTATTTAACACAACATATCCAAAATATTATTTCAATGTTTGTATTTTAAATTTTTCACCACTTCAGTGTTTTAAATATAAATTTCAGCTGCACTAGCCACATACTTTGGTCATGTTATCAGGAGGGACTAGTCCCTGGAGAAGGGCATCATGCTTGGTAAAGTAGAGGGTCAGTGAAAAAGAGGAAGACCCTCAATGAGATGACTTGACATAGTGGCTGCAACAATGGGCCCAAGCACAAAAACGATGGCACAGAACCAGGAAGTATTTCGTTCTGTTGTACACAGGGTGGCTATGAGTTGGAACTGACTCAATGGCACCCAACAACAAGCCACATTACAAGAGCCCTGGTAGAGCAATGGTTAAGTGCTGGGCTGCTAACCAAAGGGTGGGCAGTTGGAGCCCACCAGTGGCTCTGGGGAGAAAAGACCTGGCAAGGTGCTCCTGTAAAGATAACAGCCTAGGAAACCCTATGGAGCTGTTCTATTCTGTCCTATAGGCTCACTACGAGTTGAATTCGACTCGACGGCACACGACAATAACAACAACAGCCACATTACAAGCACTGAGTAGCCACATCTGCCTGGTGGCTACCTTACTGAACAGCACAGGTTTTGCAGGCAAATGATCTAGATTCCAATCTGACTCTCTCACTTACTGACAATAAAAATTAGTGGCCATTGAGTTGACTCCAACTCATGGCAACCCCACGTGTGTCAGAGTAGAGCTATGCTCCACAGGATTTTCAAGGGCTGATTTTTTGGAAGTAGATCACCGGGACTTTCTTCCCAAGTGCCTTTGGGTGGACTCAAACCAACATCTATTGACTGCTTCCTCAGTAGTAAGCTTTGTCCGTAGAACTGAAGATGCTGAGTACTTACCTCCAAAAAAACAAACCTGTTGCTGTCAAGTCAATTCCAACCCATAGCAACCCTACAGGACAGAGTAGAACTGCTTCATAGATTTCCAACTAGCAGCTGGTGGATTTAAACCGCCAACGTTTTGGTTAGTAGCCGTCCTCTTAAAGCTGTTGCCATCAAGTCAATTCTGACTCATAGCTAACCTCGTCAGCATACTAAATACTGTACATACATTATCTCATTTAGTCCTTCCAAACTGTATGAGCTAGGTACTGTTCTCACCGCCCACACCATTCCTTTCAGTGAGGGAAACTGAGATGCAAGCATGTTAAATACCTTGCCCAAGATCACATATCCAGCAAGACTGGAACCTAGGGAGCCCGGTGCCAGAGCCCACGCTCCTAATACCTCTGCTGCTTTCAGCAGTTTGGAAAACTTCTTAGATCTCAATTTCTCATCAGCCAAATAAGATTAATAACAGTACCTACACAATAGGATTGTCGTGAGGACTGTGAGATAATATGAATAATTTGCATGAGGTCGCTGCTCAATAGACATTATTGTTCTTGTTTATCGCTGCTTTCCATCTTAAAACTCTGCATTGTTTTTGTTAGGTGCTGTTGAGTCGATTCCAACTCATAGCGACCCTACGTACAACAGAAAAAACACTTCCCGGTTCTGCGCCATCCTCACAATTGTTATATTTGAGTGCATTGTTGCAATCCATCTTGTCTAGGGTCTTCCTCTTCTTTGCTGACCATTTATTTTACCAAGCATGATGTCATTCTCCAGGGACTGGTCCCTCCTGGTAGCATGTCCAAAGTACCTGTGACAAAGTCTTGCCATCCTTGCTTCTAAGAAGCATTCTGGCTATACTTCTTCCAAGACAGATTTGTTTGTTCTTCTGGAAGTCCATTCGATATTCTTCACCAACACCACAATTCAAAGGCTTCAATTCTTCTTCAGCCTTCTTATTCGTTGTCCAGCTTTCACATGCATATGAGGCGATTGAAAGTATCATGGCTTGGGTCAGGCACACCTTAGTCCTCAAAGTGACATCTTTGTTTTTTAACACTTTAAGGAGGCCTTTTGCAGCAGAACTCATTACTGGTTGTGCTGAAAGCATCAAAGAATTAAGGAAAGGAAGGACAAACTTTAGAAAAGTTTGATCAACTTGTCATCAAACTTATCGATAATCTTCATTTTAGGCATATTGAAAAGACATTTTTGCCAGACCCCACGTCAACAAAAATAGCTGTTCTTCAGTGATACTCTACCAATGCTCGGCACTTGGATTCCATCACCTCGTGAAATCCTCTCGTTAATCCTGCTGGGGAGATACTGGTTTTTTCCAGTTTACGGATGAGAAACTAAGGCTCAGAGTGGCTGAGAAACTCACCCCAAATCATGCAGCTTATAACACTCTTCTCTGGGAAGCAATTTCCTACTACCTTCCTATCATCATCAGGAAACCCTGATGGCATAATGGTTAAGTGCTGTGGCTGCTAACCAAGAGGTTGACAGCTGGAATTCACCAGGTGCTCCTTAGAGCTCTATGGGGCAGTTCTACTCTGCACTCTAGGGTTGCTATCATCAAACCATCAGGTTATTTGTTGTCTTTAGTAATCCTTTTCAAAGCAGCTTACAAATGAATTGAAATTAACATCAAGTCCTAGTGGGGAAATTGAAAACTTAATTATTCTCTTCTTTTCTCTCATTTTTACATGTTGTAAAATTACACGTTTGTAATCCAGCTTTGAAACTCTCATATAATCTTATAATGTTTTCTTTTTGCCCTTACAATTTCGTGCAGGTAATCCTAAAGCGGATTTTTCATACTATTCCATGTGATCAAAATTGAATGTAGCTTGTAAAAGAAAAAAACTGTTTATAACTGAGAGAGCCTTGTGTTCTTTGAAAATATTTGTTATTAATTGAAAAGAGACTTCAGAATGTCGATACATCTCATTTTGTTTGCCCCCTTTTAATTCTTGCATTCTTCCTGTCTGTTTCAAATTGCTGTAATCCATGGATTAATTTGAAGGCATTTCTTTGAGTTGTGTTCACAAACGTTAGGTTTTACAGAAAGGTTAGTTTTGCATGCTTTAATACAATTTTCTCCTTTGTTCCCCTTTCTTTGATGCCAGAGATGGATAAATCCAGTTTAATATGACTTGCATTTGGGAGGTTTAACTTAGAAACCATTGTAAGGCTAAACCAATCTCCTTCCAGCTTTCCAATGATTATCTTTCCCAGTCAAAATGAACCAAGCCGTCTAGTCTGAAAATATGTAAAAAAAAAAAAAAAAAAAAGTATATATAAGTCTGCAAAACAGTCAGCAATCAAAGCTTAGGGGGTGAGCTCAGATCGTGTTAGTGTAAGGGCTCCTTTATCTTCACACCCACACTTGAATGAAGTACTTCCTGTAAGCTGGTTACATTGGATATTGAAGATGGAGCATTTATTTCCAAGTGGCCATTCTACCATGTTTATTGGGAGGTTGGGCATTACAATAGTCCCTTTCTGTGTGATCTTTTGCCTCAGCCTTGGTACTTCTATGTACAAGACTTTTTCCTTTTTTTATTGTACTTTAGGTGAAGGTTTACAGAACAAATTAGTTTCTCATTAAACAATACACATATTGTTTTGCGACATTGGTTGCCAACCCACGCACGACATGTCAACACTCTCCCCTTCTCGACCTTGGGTTCCCCGTTCCCAGCTTTCCTGTCCCTTCGTGCCTTCTCGTCCCTGCCCCTGAGCTGGTGTGCCCATTTACTCTCACTTTGTTTTACTGGCCTGTCTAATCTTTGGTTGAAGGGTGAACCTCAGGAGTGACTTCAGTACTGAATTAAAAGGATGTCCAAGGGCCATACTCTTGGGGTTTCCCCAATCTCTGTCAGACCAGTAAGCCTGGTCTTTTTGTATGTGTGTGAGTGAGAATTTTGTTCTACATTTTCTCCAGCTCTGTCCAGGGCCCTCTACTGTGATCCCTATCAGATCAGTTGGTGGCGGTAGCCAGGCACCATTTAGTTGTGCTGGACTCAGTCTGGTGGAGGCTGTGGTAGTCCTTTGCACTAATCTTTCTCTTGTGTCCTTGATTTTCGTCATTCTCCCTTGCTCCAGATGTTGTGGGAACAGTGGAGTATCTTAGATGGCCACTCACCAGCTTTTAAGTATGTACCTGACTTTTGCTAGTGTAGTTACATTGGACAAGCTTAAATGATTTAGACTCTTAATTCATTTTGGAATAGATAGAAACATAACTGGATCATGAACGCCTGTACTTCAGTGAAAGTGCTCCTTAATGACCTGTGTAGCATTAAATGACACCCCCCCCCCGAGTTATTGTCCCACTTTCTTTTCATGGTCTCCTACCTTTCTCTCATTTTTATGAACAGCTCTTTGCTCTTCCTCTTTGAGAGCTAAGATAGCAGAACTGCAGAAAGCGTATTTGGAAGAGTGTGAGAAGTATCTGCATTTATTATGTTCAAGTTCCTGTTTCTGCTTATTTATTAAGCTCCTACTACATGCAAACTTCTTCTATGTTGTTGTTGTTAGGTGCCATTAGGTGTCAGTTCCTACTCACAGCGACCCTACGTACAACAGAACTAAACGCTGCCTGTTCCTGTGCCATCGATCCTTGTTATGCTTGAGCCCATCATTGCAGCCACTGTGTCAATCCATCTCATTGAGGGTCTTCCTCTCTTTCTCTGACCCTCTACTTTACCAACCATTATGTCCTTCTCCAGGGACCAGTCCCTCCTAATAACATGTCCAAAGTACATGAGACGAAGTCTCTCCATCTTCACTTCTAAGGAACGTTCTGGCTGTACTTCTTCCAAGACAACTTTATTCATTCTTCTGGCAGTCCATGGTATATTCAATATTCTTTGCCAACACCATAATTCAAAGGCATCAGTTTTTCTGTGATCTTCCTTATTCGTTGTCCAGCTTTCCCATACATATAAGGCGATTGAAATACCATGGCTTGGGTCAGGTGCACCTTGGTTCTCAAAGTGACATCTTTGCATTTTAACACTTTAACAGAGGCTTTTTGCAGCAGATTTGCCTAGTGCAAGACGTCATTTGATTTCTTGACTGTTGTTTCCATGGGCATTGATTGTCGATCTAAGTAGAATGATATCCTTAACAACTTCAGTTGTTATTGACATGGAAAGATATGATATATTGCCACATCAGAGGAAAGGGTTATAGTGGAAACGTAGTGTATGATTCAGTGTTTCTGGAATGTGCCAGATGGTTTCATGCCTCCCAGCCATTGCTCAAGCTCCACCCTCTTCCTGGATTGCCCCTCTCACCTCATCCACCTGCTCAACACCTTCCCTTCTTTTAAGGCTCAGCTCATGTGTTGTTTCTCTTATGAACTTTACCTGACCCCTGACTCACTTCCTTTCTTCCTCTTCACTCCCACCACTTTTTTGTGTTTTCCAAATCTGCTCCAGGATGTCTCTTACTTTTGGAATAAGTTGGGAAAAGTTTATACAAATTAATAAGAATCTATCATCTACCACAGATACAGGAGTGAAAATAAATCATTTGTCTGGATTCTTTCCCGTCTGTCAGTGGAAGGAAAGCAGGAAAATGTCCTCATAGGTTTATGCAGGGAGACACCCTCTGCCAATTTACTCAGAATCCTGTTACGGAAGTGGGTCAGATTTCTTCTTCGTGATGATGAAAGGTCTCTGAGGGCTGAAGCCCAGGTTCCTCCAGAAGGTTCCAAAGAAGAGCTGAGTGGGCATTCTGTCTTTTTTTACTCACTAGCATTGGAGTGTGAGGCACCTCACTCAAACTCTCAGAGTCTCAGTTCCTATGATGGATCTAACTGTTGGTCCCAATAATAGAAATATACACCCACTCTCCTTCCATGGCTGTGTGAAGGGGAGAGTGCCTTGCCCAACTTTGACTTCGGGCTTGGCCACGTGACTTGATTTGGGCAGTAGACATGCCGTGACATGACACTAATTAGTGGAGACGACATGATCAGACACTTGAAGTGTGCTTGTGCGGTTGAGCTTGCCCTCAAATGCTCCAGTGATTGCCCTGAGAAGAACATGTACCAAGTAGTCACTGCCCCTTCACCTGGGCACCAGGTGAGACACCTGGAGCAGGTCACCCTTGCCAAGTGGCCACTGGTCCAGAGGGTGAAAGATATATGGAGCAGATCTGAATTCAATTTGTAACCTGGACAAACTGGAGCCTGGAGCTTGGAGCCCAGCCCAGCCCAGCCAAGTTGCAGCTGTCCTGCTGACTATGAGTGTGGGAGTAAGTGATTCCGATTTTAAGCCACTGAACTCCGGGGTGGTTGTTAGGCAGCACTGTTGTGGAAATAGGTGACTTATGCTGCTTCCTCTCTACTTCCTTTCTTCTATAAGAAATACTTAAGCAGTGACTGTGCCAGGCCCTGGAGATACTACAACATGGTCCCCGCCATTTGGTGTGGGAGGCAGACTAAAACTAAATTAAGTAGCAAATATGTGAAATAAATGCAATTTGTGATAAGTGGTTCAAAGGAAACAAACAGACTGCTGAGACAGAAAATAAAGAAGGGACTGAGTTTAGATCGTATGGTCAGAGAAGTCCTCTGTCAGGAGGGAGCCAGAGGACCTAAATCATGAGAATGAGTGTGTGTGTGGTGTGTGTGTGCATGTTTTTTTGTGTGTGCATCTGTGTGCATGTGCATGTTGGTTGTGTGTGTTTTGTGTGCACGTGTTGTTTCTGTGTCGTGTGTGCGTGTGTGTGTGTTGTGTGTCGCGTGTGTGCGTGTGTGTGTGCATACATGTGTGCTGGGGGAGAGGGATTCCAGCCAGAGGAAAAGCAGAGGGAGATCTTGGCACATTTGAAGAACTGAGAGAGTGGAGTGAACCAAACTCGACAGAGCACAAGATGAGACTTACGGAGCAGGCATAGGGCCTTCGAGACCACGTAAGGAGTTTGTATTTTTGATTAAATGGAAAGTCTTCATGCTTTAGTGAGGTACTGGTGGCTCAGTGGTAGAATGCTTGTTTTCCTTGCTGGTGACCCAGGTTTGATTCCCAGCCAGTGCACCTCACACATGGCTACCACCCATCTGTCATGGGAGGCTTGCATGTTGCCATGATGCTGAACGGGTATCAGCAGAGCTTCCAAACTAAGATGGACTAGGAAGGAAGGCCTGGTGATCTACTTCTGAAAACCAGCCAGTGAAAACCCATTGATCACACTGATCTGATCTGCAACTGATCATGGGGATGGCACAGGACTGGGCAGCATTTCATTTTATTGTGCTTGGGGTCACCATGAATTGGGGGCCAAATTGACAGCAGCTAGCAGCAACATTTATACTTTAAAAATAACAGTAGCTTAACACTTTTTTTTTTTTTTTTAACACTGAGTAAACACTTGCTATGGGTCAGACACTGCACTAGGCAACTCTCCCACCTCTGTCTAGTTGATTCCAACTCCAGCGGCCCTACAGGACAGAATAGAACTGCTCCATAGAACTTCTGTAATCTTTATAGGAGCAGACTGCCACATCTTTCTGCTGTGGAGCAGCTGATGGATTTGAACTGATGACCTTTTAGTTAGCAGCTGAGCACTTTAATCACTGCACCACCAGGGCTCCTGTGCTAGGCAGCTAACAGGCATAGAATCATCTGGTTTTCGCAACAACCCTATGTGATAGACCTATCACTATCATCTGGGTTTTACGGATGTTGAAACGCCTCACAGAGAGGTTAAGTCACCTGCCCAAGGTCACAGAGCCAGCACGTGGCAGAGCTGGAACTGAAACCCAGGCAGCCTGATTCCAGAGCTCCTGCCCCCACCCATTCTACCCCACTGCCTCCTGTGGTCTCTCAGGGCCAACACCACCCTTGTGTGGCGGAACAGTCCCAGCCTGTCAGGGGACTGTGGCCATGGGAGGAATAGCACGCACAAAGTGCAGGGCACACAGTGAGCTTCAAGGAGTCAACGGTCCTCTTCCCTTCCCCCTGGCACCGGTTCCCTCCAGCCCTGCTCTGTCTTACGTCTAGCTTGAAGAGGAGATTTATTTCATCCATGTGATTATATAGGGTAAGGGGTTTGTAAACTACCACTCGTGAATCAAATCCACCTGCTCACTTGTTTGGCCCCTGAGCTAAGAATGGCTTTTATATTTTCAAAAGGTTGCAAAGCAATCAAAAGAAGGCTATTTTGTGACACGTAAAAATTAGATGAAATTCAAATTTTAGTGTCCATAAATAAACTTGTATTGGAATGCAGACATGTTCATTCGTTTACATGTTGTCTCTGGCTGATTTCGCACTACGTCAGCAGAGTTGAGTAGTAGAGACATAGCCCGACGTCCTGCGAAGCCTAAAATATTAACCAGCTGAGCTGTCCCTTTACAGAAAAAGTTTGTTTCCTGATTTAGGGCATCGTTTCCATTCCTTTCTTAAGGAACCGGTCATTGCCAGAGAAAAATTCTCATGAGTAACGATTGCTGATCAAACATTCCCTTCCGGGGTCACTGGGTGGAAGTGTGTCTAATTCTGGCCCCAACTGGTCACTTTCTTTTTCTTTTTCCAGTTACTTTTTCATGGCTTGGAGGCCCTGGGTGGTGCAAACAGTTAACTCGCTTGGCTGCTAATGGAAAGGTTGGAGTGTTTCCAGCCCACTCAGAGATGCCTCAGGAGAAAGGCCTGGTGATCTTCTTCTGAAAAATCAGTCATTGAAAACCCTACAGAGCGCAGTTGTACTCTGACGCACAGGAGGTTGCCATGAGTTGAAGTTGACTCAATGTTAACTGGTCGGTTCCTGGCTTAGTTTGACTCCAGCTGGCCTTGTTCAATTTCCTGCTGCTGACAAGAGCTCTGTGGGGGCAGCCTGGGAGGATGAGTTCCTGACTTTGGGGCTGCAGAGCTGTTCTCCCTCCTCCACAGGGATTCCACCAGTCCCTCTAACTTCCCCACGCTCAGCCCTATAGCCACATCTTCCACCGGCAAGGAGGCGATGGCCCCCTAGAGGTGGGTAATATTTCCTACAAATCCTCCTTAGTACAGGACAGCAGCCCCAATGGTATGACCACATGGACAGCCCCCCCACCCCGACCCCAGGTATTCCCACACCCCTACCTGCCTGCCCTCCCTGTAGGCCACTTTCATGTTTGGGATTGAATTTCCCTCCGAAGTCTTGATGAAGACGTTTGCAGATTTCTCCATGTTCTCCTCTCAACCACCCAAATAAAACCAAACCGGTTGCCATTGAGTGGCTTCCAACTCATAGCCACCCTGAAGGTTTCTAAGGAGTGACTGGTGGATTTGAACTGCCGGTCTTTTGGTCAACAGCCAAGACTTTAACCACTGAGCCACCAGGGCCCCCTCTTCTCAACACCAGTGATTCATCCCAGCCTGGAGGTGCCAGGTCATTGAAAAGACTCCACATCTTTAGCGTTTTTCACTTCCTACACGGCTGCTCTTCTTCCTGCTTCCCCACGTTTCTCTCTTTTTGATTTCTTTCGTGCCTTTAGCATTTGGTCCTGTTTTTTTCCTTTCCAATAAGTGAAAAGAATGCAAATCTAGAAAATGTGGGCAGGCGTATGCTCTTTTATTGCTAAGTTTTCACTCTGTAACTGTAGGAGTGTGACAACAAGCCAAGAGAAACAGAGCGGCCTGCACACTGTCTAGCCTCCTCTCCTGCCAGTTATGTTTGACAGGTTGGCATCTAATACAAATCCATTTTCTCCCAACTTGCATCTTCTGCCTCCTGCAGAGCACGGGCGTTCAGGAGGGCCACAGCCTGCCTGGCTCCTGGGCTTTCATTTAAAAAAACATTATTATTATAATAATTTATTATCATTATAATTTATTGAGCTCTTACTATGTGCCAGGCACTTTGCCAACTGCTTTTGCATGTGTGGTTGCTGTTAGCTGCCGCCGAGTTGGCCCTAAACTCGTGGTGACCCCGTGTGTGTCAGAGTAGAACTGCGCTCCATAGGGTTTCCAGTGACGGATTTATTGGAAGTAGATTGCCAGATCTTTCTTCTGAGGGGCCTCTGGGTGGACCGGAACCTCCAACATTTTGGTTTGCAGCTAAGCTCCTTAACCCTTTGCACCACCCAGGAACCCCGCCTTCTGGATGTTGTTAGGTGCCATCGATTTCAACTCATAGTGACCCCATGTGACGGAGTAGAACTTCTCCCCATAGGGTTTTCTAGATTGTAATCTTTACAGAAGCAGATTGCCAGGTCTTTCTCCCGTGGAACCACTGGGTGGGTCTGGACTGCCGACCTTCTGGTTAGCAGCCAAGTGCTCAACCGTTGCACTACTAGGCCTTCTTACCTCTAGATAGAGGATGTATATTAGGATTGTGCTTCTCTCTTGGTGCCTCTGACCCCATTTTTTATTTGCTGTGTGGGCTCTTTTGGCGACCATTCCTTCCATTGCCATGACACACTCCTTGGTGTCTGCGACTGTAACTCCCTCTATTTCTAACAACAAGAAGGCTATGATTTTGGATTGAAGTCCTTATGAAATTGCTTCTCGATCCACCTACAAAATTGTCTCCATTTGGTACTTGAAGCCAGGCTTCTACTTCCACCAACTCGAGCAAATGGTAGCTGCTTTGCAGGACGCATTTCCACGTTTCATCCAATTTCTTTCAGAGCAGTAGAGAACAGGAAAACAATTCAAGAGGTTGCTGCTTCTCTCAGAGGCCAAACAGGGCTTCCATCTAACCAGCATGCTGACCTCTGTTCTGTTTTATTCGGCCACAAGCAGGCGTGGCTGTGACCATCCGATGCGTAATTCTCCTGTGTCCTGGCTGCTTTTCAACCTTCTCATATATGGAAGCCGAGCTGGGGCCAGAATGAAGGAGTGCCGTTGAGAAACATCACTAATAGCAACCTCCCAAACCAAATAAACCTTAAAGAAGGAAGGGCAGAGCAAAAAATTCTAAAAGGGATAAACAAAGAAAATTGCCCACAAATACATCCTAGTTCCAGACCGTTGACTGAAGTCAACAGAATGTGTCAACAAAAAGCCTTCAAGTTTAAGTTCTAACATGGGCCATTCAACTGGAAACCACAGATGTTAGTAGTGCCAGGGGCCTTAGTGATTTTGGCTGAGGCTGTTTGTGGGCTGCCCCCTTTCTTGCCTGGTAACAGATCCCTGGGAGGGCCCTGGTGGTTCAGTGCGGAATTCTCACGTTCCATGCAGGAGACCCGGGTTTGATTCTCAGAAGTGCTCTGCCTCCATCCATCTCTCAGTGGAGGCTGGAGTGTTGCTATGATGCTGCACAGGTTTCAGTGGAATGTCCAGACTAAGTGTTATCTACTTCTAAAAAATCAGCCAGTGAAAACCCTATGGATCACAACAATCTGATCGGCAACTGATCACAGGAATGGCCCAGGACTGGGAGCATTTTGTTTCATTGAGCATGGGGTAGCCATGAGTCAGAGGCCAATTCAACAGAACTTTGATTCTACTTGTGTAAAAGGTCAATGCCCCTTTATCTCAGGAAAGTAGATAGGTAAGAAAGGCAGCCCCAGAGGACACCTCACCAGTAGGCTGTTGTTGTTAGGTGCCGTCAAGTTGGTTCCAACTCATAGTGACTCTGTGTACAACAGAACAAAACACTTCCTGGTCCTGCGCTATCCTCACAATCCTTGTTATGCTTGAGCCCATTGTTGTAGCCACTGTGTCAATCCATCTCATTGAGGGTCTTCCTCTTTTTCACCAACACTCTACCAAGCATGATGTCCTTCTCCAGGGCCTGATCCCTCCTGATAACATGTCCAAAGTGTGTGAGACGTAGTCCTTCCATCTTTGCTTCTAAGGAGCATTCTGGTTGTACTTCCTCCGAGACAGATTTGTTCATTCTTTTGGCAAAACCAACTCACAGCGACCCTGTAGAACAGAGTAGAACTGCCCCATAGAGTTTCCAAGGAGTGCCTGGCAGATTCAAACTGCCAACCTCTTGGTTAGCAGCCATAGCACTTAACCACTATGCCACCGGGGTTTATTCCTCACCAACACCACAATTCAAATGTGTCAGTTCTTCTGTCTTCTTTATTCATTGTCCAGCTTTCGCTTGCATATGAGGTGATTGAAAACGCAATGGCTTGGGTCAGGCGTACCTTAGTCTTCAAGGTGACATTTTTGCTTTTTAACACGTTAAAGGTCTTTTGCAGCAGATTTGCCCAATGCAATGTGTCATTTGATTTGGGCTAAGGCAGGGTAATCCCATCCCAGTGATTGGTCCAGGGTTGCCATGTGGCCTGGCTCTGGCCAATCAGATAGGGGAAGCCTCCTGCAGGGCTGCTGAGAAATACTTCCTTCCTTGCAGGAGAAAGTCTCGCCCCTGCTCCTTACTTCCAGTCTTGAATGAGAGTTGTGTGTCGAGATGAGTCAGGGAACTGAGGATGCCATCTTGTGACTGCAGGGGTACAGACCCAGACCCCTGTCATCTTGAACTTGTTTTGTGAGACAAATATCTTTATTGGTTAAGTCAGGGGTCAGCAACCTTTTCCTATAAGTGGCCAGATAGTAAATACTGTTGGCTTTGCAAGTCATGCAGTTTCTGTCACAATTACTCTACTCGGCCAGTGCAGCATAAAAGCAGCCATAGAAAATACATACAGGTAGTCCCTCACTTCCAACAGGGTTCTGTTTGACAAATCCATCATAAGTCAGTTCCCAAGGAAGTCAAATACCTCTTCTTTTTTTTTTTTTTTTAATTTTCATTATTATTTCCTTTTATTATCAGTGTCTTTATTAATCCAATCTTTGAACATCTGCAAGTGAAAATCTCCAAATGATAAAATCAGCAAATTACATGCTGCAACATTGGGTGTAGCACACATGACTAACCATAAGATGTACCAAAAAGAAGGCCGTCGTAAGTGCGGTTCGTCGTTAACTCCAATACGTCATAAGTCGGGGACTACTTGTAAATGAATGTGAGTAGCTGTGTTCCAATAAAAATTTTATTTGTATCTAATAAAACTGAAATTTGAATTTCATATCATTTTCACATGTGAAAAACTATTATTTCTCTTTTGATTTTTTTTTTTTAACTCTTTAAATTATAAAAGCCATTCTTAGCTTGTGGGTCATACAAAAACAGGTGGCAAACTGAATTTGGACCGTGGGTTGTAGTTTGCCAACCCCTGGGTTACATCAGTTAGGTTTTCAGTTAGGCACTCACAGAAAGCTAAGTGCCTTCTAGATGATTGTTCTCCAATCTTCGTTTCACAGATGACAAAGTTGAGGTCCAGAGAGGTGATATGACTTGTCCAGGGTCACACTGCTAGTCAGTGTCAGAGCTAAATCTAGATTCCAAAGGCTTGTGACTCGGAGTTCAGGACTTTTCTCTGGGAGTTTCGCTGCTCCATTCTCATTTTCACACAGTTTATGGCTCTCTCTCTTCCAGGCTGTGACATTTTTCTCGTGTCTGTAACAGCATTTCATTCCTACAAAGTGCATCAAAGACCAAGAAGGCTCTCATGTCGACTGAGGACCTACTACATGCCAGGCACTTGTTATCAGGTAGGTATTATTATGCCCACTTCACAGATGAGAAAATGGAGGCTCAGAGAGGGCTGTACTCTGCCTGAGTTCACCCAGGGTGGTATCTTCTGTCCCATCCAGCCCTTCCTCCTAACTCCCACAATACGTGACCCTTTTTCTTCGACCACTGAATACTTGCAAGTAATCCCTGAAGAGCAAAGACATTTCTTTTCCTTTCCGAAGTGTGATTCTGCTAAAATGGGTTGCTTTTCAGCAGTTCTTGGCAGAGCTAGAAACTGACCAAGGGAAATATGAGATGCCATTCATCATATTGGCCACTAGAGGACACTAAGAAGCCATGTTTCTGAAGCAGCTCGCTGCCTTAACGCCCTGGTTTCACTGAACTCATTTGCAAGATTGTGGAAAACTTGGGGGAAGAAGGTGTTTCAGTCTTTTATTTCAACATCCTCAGTTTTCTTACGGGAAAAAAATGAAATCCCTCAGGGCTCAGGTTGCTTCCCCAGGGTCACACACGAGTATCATCAAGTCAACAAATACTAATTGAATATTCACTCAGTCAACACATATGATTACAGTCATTGGAGGACAAGAGGGGACAGAAAGATGTGGCCCCCGCCACGTGGAGCTTGCAGTCTAGTGGAACATGGACAGTGAGAAGTAGCTGAATCAACTAAATGATTGGAGATGGTGGCATGGGAGTGTAGAGAGGGAGGGTCAGGGACAAGCACTCTGTGAAGTGACATTTCACCTGAAGCTGAAGATGAAAAGCACTCAGGATTGCAGATAGCTGGGAGACAAGAATTTCAGGAATGGGGAACCGGGAGAGGAAGAGAGAGCTTGCCCTCTGCTCAGGGGGCAGATTAACCAGTAAGCAAGATACCCATGGGCTTCATTGTGTTTTCTTACTAATCTGTAGTAAACAGTCTCACATGAATTCCACCATGTCACAGATGTGAAAACCTGGTGAAACTGTGCACTACAGATTAGTAAGCAAGCACAAGTAAGCCCTGCGTACCTTGTTTATTGGCTAATCCATCCCCGCCTGTGCTGGAACCTGAAGGCTGGCAGTGTGGTTGGGTGGAGTAGGTAAGGACGGCGGGTGAGAGAGTCCAGTGGTGGCAACAATGATATGATGACGGTCATGCGCTGAACGTCACTGCTTGCCAAGCACTGTGCTAGGTGCATCCTCTCCACCATCTCTGGCTCGAGTACTACTGCTGTCAAGTTGGCCCCCAACTCATCACCACCCCAGGCACAATGGGATGAAACGCTGTCCGGTCCTGCGTCATCCCCATGATGAGTTGCTGATCAGACCACTGGGGTCCATAGCGTTTTCAATGGTTGATTTTCAGAAGTAGATGGACAGGTTTTTCTTCCTAGTTCATCTTAGTCTGGAAGCCCCACAAAAACCTGTTCAGCATCATAGCAACACAAGCCTCCACTGACAGAGGAGCAGTGGTTGTGCCCGAGGTGCGTTGGCTAGGAATTGAACAGGAGCCTTCCTTGTCCGCCACTGGACAACCGCTGCCCCCTTGCATACTACTCCAAAAGCCAAACCAAACACATTGCTGTTGTTCCCTACTCATAGAGACCCTTTACGTAACGACCCTATAGGGCAGAGAAGAACTGTTCCATAGGGTTTCCAAGCTGTAATCTTTACAGAAGCAGACTGCCACATTTTTCTCTGCAGAGCAGCTGGTGGGTTCAAATCACCGAACTTTCAATTAGCAGACAAGAACTTTAACCACTGCACCACCACGGCTCCTTTGCCTACTCTTACTAGTCCCATTTTAAGGTGAGGAAACTGAGCCTCAGAGAGGTTAAGCCACTTGGCCAAGGCCACACCGTCAGGAAGGGGCATAGAGGGGAGACTTGAACCTAAGTCTCTCTGACTCCGATGTCCAAGCTCATCTTCATTATACCAAACAAAGGCCTAGAAACCCGAGATCCTGTCTCCTGGCCAGGAATCTCCCCCAAGACTTTCTCTTCCCCTGGCCGTTCAGGATAACATGCCTTCACTGTCAGCTCATGGCCATGAGGTGAAGGCAGAAATTAAACAAAAGAGGAAAAGATTTTTCTAGAAAAGACTATCAGAAGGAAAAGGATTCCCAACCCACGTCAGCAATTGTCTCCTTTCAAAAGCAGTGCTTACAAGAGCGCACAACTCTCACTGTAAAAACAGACTCGTGAGAACGAAAGGAAGGAGGCCTCATGATCCTGAGCACCACCTCGAAGCTTAGAGACATCAGATGGTTTTGAAGCTGAGCCAACATTCCAGGGCTCCTGAGAGCTTCAGAAAATTGCATGCACTGGCAGGAGCTGCCCTGAGAACAGATCTACCTTATAGCATTTCCTTCGGACTACTGATACATGAAGAGGGCCTTGGACCTGCCTTTGATGTTGCTGATGGCTCAGGCCTGCTGGTGTCAGTGGGAGTGGAGGGTGCACAAAGGGTGTCGGGGGGGAATGTGGTTGCAGAGCAGATCTGGGTCTCCTTGGAACCCAGTCCAGCTCGCAGTCTCTTTCCTGCCCCAGGCCCTTGCAACACCATGTTGCTGTGGTTGCTGTTAGGTGCCATCGAGTCAGTTTCGACTTATAGGGATCCCATGTGACAGAGTAGAACTGCCCCATAGGGTTTCTCAGGCTGTAATCTTAACAGAAATAGATCATCCTGTAGAGCCACTGAGTGGGTTCAAACTGCCAACGTTTCAGTTAACAGTCAAGCACTTAACCGTTGAACAACCAGGGCTCCTTGCAATGCCATAAAACCAAGGAAACGCATTGTTGCTGAGTGGATTCCAACTTATAGTGACCCTATAGGACAAAGTAAAACTGCCCCATAGGGTTTCCAAGGAGCAGCTGGTGGATTTGAACTGATGACCTTTTGGTTAACCACTGCGCCGCCAGGGCTCTTACAACACCATACTGAGCATCAATTCATCTCTTCTGCCTTGTCTCCCCCACCTCTCCAAACTCTTCTACCCTTCAAGGCCTGGCACAAGCCCCATCCTCTTAAAGCTGCCACCAACACCTTCTCCAGTGCTCGTAGTGTCTCCTTGTTCTCAGCAACTTCTCTCTGATGGTACATACCATCCAAACCAAAACCAAACCCATTGTCATTGAGTTGATTCCAACTCATAGTAACCCTGCAGGACAGAGTAGAATTACCCCATAGGGTTTCCAGTGATATTTTGATTAGCAGCCAAGCTCTCAACCATCGTGCTGCCCGGGCTCCGTATGTACCATAACCAAAACAGTTGTTGCCTTGGAGTCCATTCTGACTCATAGCAGAACTGTCCATAGGGTTTCCAAGGAGCACCTGGTGGATTCAAACTGCAGACCTTTTGGTTAGCAGTCATAGATAGCTCTTAACCATTATGCCACCAGGGCTCCCATGTACCATAGACCTTAGCATTTATTCAGCAGGAGAAAAATACAGGGTTTGGAGTTAGAAAGTCTAGGCTGGCATCCCTTGCTCCCCATGGCACGCTGCATCATCGCACCTCCCTCAGCTACCTTCATTCTGCAAAGATTTGTCAAGCCTGTGCCAGGCAGCTCTTGGCTAGCCTCAGGATAGCAGTGGTGGATAGTCCCTACTCTCACAGAGCTATCAATGTTTCCATGTTTCCACCTGGAAAATGGGCACAATAACAACTGGTTGTGAGCATGGAGAAAAATATACAGGAGCAGCTTGTGAATTTGAATATATCACCCAAGTTTTGTTTTGTTTTTTTAAATTTTGCTTTAGGTGAAAGTTTATAGCTCAAGTTAGTTTCTCATACAAAAATTTATACACGCATTGTTATGTGACCCTAGCTACTACAGCTATAATGTGACCCCACGTTCCCCCTTTCCATCCCGGATTTCCTGTGTCCATTCAACCAGCTCCTATCCCCTTCTGCCTTCTCATCTTGCCTCTGGACAAGAGCTGCCCATTTAGTCTCGTGTATCTACTTGAACTAAGAACCACACTCTTCACAGGTATCATTTTCTGTCTTATACTCAAGTCTTTGTCTGAAGAGTTGGCTTCAGGAATGGTTTTAGTTCTGGGTTAACAGAGAGCCTGGGGACCATGTCTTCTAGGGTTCCTCCAGCCTCAGTCAGACAATTAAGTCTGGTCTTTTCACAAGAATTTGAGTTCTGCACCCTACTTTTCTCCTACTCTGTCAGGGACTCTCTGTTTTGTTCCCTGTCAGGGTGGTCATTGGTGGTAGCCAGGCATCATCTAGTTTTTCTGGTCTCAGGCTGATGGAGTCTTCTGGTTTATGTGTCCCCTTTTGTCTCTTGAGTTAATTTTTTTCCTTGTGAACGTGTCACCAAAGTTTTGTTTTCCCCTTAACAATTCCTATATGGTTGCCTCGTTTTCCCCATTTGCAAAATGGGGGTAGAGATGCTGATTTTTTTTTTAGCCACATTCTAACAGTCCAGCAGAGCAGGGAACAGTAAAGACAAGAGCTAGGAGCATGGACTCAAGTCATTCGGTCTAGTTTTTCATCTTGGAGTTGTGTTTTCCTACCTTCAGGACCTTGGACAAGTCACCCAAGCTCCCTGTGCCTCAGTTTCCTCATATACATAATGGGAGATCATAATAGCGCCTACTTCCCTGGATTATTGGGGGACTATATTAATTTTCCAAGGCTGCTATAAAAAACTACCACCAATTGGATGGTTTACAACAACAGAAATTTATTCTCTACAGTTCTAGAGGCCAGGAGTTTGAAATCAAAATGTTTTCAACAGGGCAAGGCTGTCTTTGAGGGCTCTAGGGGAGAACTCTTTCTTGCCTCTTCCAACTTCTGATGGCTCCAGGCACTCCTTGGCTTGTGGCTGCATCACTCCAATCTCTGCCTTCATCTTCACATGGCCTTTTCTCTGTGTCCTCTCCTCTCTCTCTCTTATAGGGACACCAGTCATCGGATGTAGGATCTGCTTGGATAATCCAGGACAATCTCATCTTGAGATCTTTAATTTAATTACCTCTGCGAAGACTCTTTCTCCAAATAAGGTCATATTCACAGGTTCTGGGGAATTAGGAAGGGACATAAATTTTGGAAGCTACCATTCAACCCAATATCTAGACCAAGTGGGTTAATCCAAGTTACAAGCTGAGCACAGAACCAGGAACAAGATAAGAGCTCAGTTGATAAGAGTCAGTTGTTCAAAAAGAACAAAGGTGTGTGTTGGGATTGTATTATTTCACCATACTTATTCAATCTGTATGCTGAGCAAATAATCAGAGAAGCTGGACTATATGAAGAAGAACGGAGCATCAGGATTGGGGGAAAACTCATTAACAACCTATGTTATGCAGTTGACACAATCTTGCTTGTTGAAAAAGAACTTGAAGCACTTCCTGATGAAGATCAAAGACTACAGCCTTCAGTATGGATTGCGCCTCAACATAAAGAAAACAAAAACCCTCACAACTGGACCAATAAACATCATCATGATAAACAGAGAAAAGACTGGAGTTGTCAAAGATTTCATTTTACTTGGATTCACAATCAACACCCATGAAAGCAGCAGTCAAGAAATTAAATGACATATTGCATTGGGCAAATCTGCTTCAAAAGCCTCTTTAAAATGTTAAAAAGCAAAGATGTCACTTTGAAGACAAAGGTGCGCCTGGCCCAAGCCATGGTGTTTTCAATCACCTCATATGCATGTGAAAGCTGGACGATGAATGAGGAAGATGGAAGAATTGATGTCTTTGAATTGTGGTGTTGGCGAAGAATATTGAATATACCACGGGCTGCCAGAAGAACGAACAAATCTCTCTTGGAAGAAGTAAGCCAGAGTGCTCCTTAGAAGCGAGGATAGAGAGACTTTGGCTCATATACTTTGGACATGTTATCAGGAGGGTTCAGTCCCTGGAGGACATCATGCTTGGTAAAGTAGAGGGTCAGAGACTAAGAGGAAGACCCTCAATGAGATAGACTGATGCAAGGGCTGCAACAATGGGCTCAAACATAGCAATGATTATGATGATGGTGTAGGACTGGTCAGCATTTCTTTCTGTTATACATGGGGTCGTTATGAGTTAGAACGAGCTCAATGACACCTAACAACAACAATTATTATCATACATGTAGAGGTTGTGCCTGAAGTTAAACTATGCAAATTTGTCAGACATAGAAACTCCAAGAGTAGAAAGACCAGCTACCCTGTCCCTGCAAGGCTCCAAGGCTGGCAGCCAACTTGCCACACAGCATTTCTCAACTTGACCTGACTTGTTTCAGCTTTCAGATTCCCCAAATTCTCTTTCTGTTCCAAATAGGCTTTTTGTAGAAACTACCAATTATTGCAGAGTCTGTATTTTGCTTCACTAAAGCCAGGCTCCGGGTGACCTCAGTCAGAGGTCAAGGAGAGAAAGTTACACACAGCACACCTGGCCAGAGGTGGCAGAACGCAGCCATGCTGTGTCATCATCTTGTGTGAGCTCAGGCCAAAGTCAGCTTGGCCTCAGTGGTGGATGAGGGTGTAGAACCTCAAGTTTAAAGTTCAAGGTAGTTTTCACTGATAAGAAGAGACTGATTTCACCCTGTGTGAGCACCAGTTCATGGCAGAGCCAGGCAGGGCATGTACAAGTATCACAGGTGTGTGGATGGAGGAAGAACGGAAAAAAGAACTGCCTAGGTGGGACACCTGGTTAGTGAGTTAGTTAGTAATTAGTTAGGTAAGGCAGTCCTGAAGTCCCTCAGTGGTGCAAACCATTAACACACTTAGCTATTAACTGAAAGGCTGCAGGTTGAAGTCCACCCAGAGGCACCTTGGAAGAAAGACCTGGCAATCTACTTCCAAAAAATTAGTTGTTGAAAACTCTATGGAAAACCATTCCCGAAGCCCACTTTTCAGAGAAAAATTAGACAGGCCTATAAAACAAAAAATAACACATGTGAGAAGCATGCTTCTTTGATCAAATATACAAGACCAAATGGGCAACTCCTGCCCAAAAGTAAGAAAAGAAGGCAGGAAGGGGCAGGAACTGGATGGCTGGACGTAGAGAACCCTGGGATGGAAAGGGGGAGCATGCTGTCACATTGTGGGGATTGTAATCAATGTCACAAAACAATATGTGTATAAATTTTTTTGAATGAGAAAAAAAATCATTTAAGAGTTTTTCAATTGCAAAAGGACAAATAATGTATGATCTCACTTATATGAAATAAGCAAATACATAGAAACCAAAGATTATTAGTGGGTTGGGGGAGGGAGGGAAGCTTTTACTTATAGGGCAACGAGGTTACGTTAATGGTGGTGGAATAATTCGGAAAAGGACAGTGACAATGGTTGACCAACATGAAGGGCATAATCAATGTATCTGAATTATACACATAGAGATTGTGGAATTGGCAAGTGTTCTGTTGTGTGTATTTTCACCACAGTGACACACGTGGGGTCGCCATGACTTGGGATCAACTCAAGGGCAACTGGTTATTTTGAGCTTTTAGTTTTTATGGGATTGGGAGGAGGGGGTACAGCCTAGACTAAGTCCAAGCTATGATCACACCAAGATTCAGTCATTTGGGGTCCAGCTATAGAGCCCACCAGGGGTTCAGTTCTCATGATCCTTCCCTAAAGAACAGGGGGACAGACAGGCCATTGTGATTCCAGGCCACGCTCCAGTGCCAGAGGAGGTGGCTCTGAGATCAGGGGGCCTGTCTCTCTACCCCAGCCCCAGGGGACTCAGGCCTGAGGGTAGAGATAGGAAGCTGTCATCTTGAGGAGACACAGATGCAAGAGGAAGCTTTTTTCTGTGTCCCTGCCTGCCTCCTCTCTGCTCTGGAGTGTAGCCCAGTGGGGGCAGAAGACACTTTTGGGTGACAGCCCAGTGTGTTAAGGATCTCAGGGAGCAGAAAGATCTGAGCTGCAAGCTAGACCTGCCTGTGTCTGGAGTGGAAATAAAGCAGGAGAGGCACCCTCAAGGCAAGCAGGGAAAGTGGGAGGGCAGAGCTCTGTGCTGGCTGACAGGGTTGGTTCTTTTTTTTTTTTTTTTTTAATATTTTATTGTGTTTTTTTCCTTGAAAGTTTACACAGGCAATTAGGTTCTCGCTTAACGATGTCGATACATATTGTTCAGTTATGTTCTTCACGATATCTTAGCATTCTTGTTATTTCCATTTTGATTGTTCTTTTTCCATTAATCTAGCTTCCCTGTCCCCCCAGCCTTCTCATCTTTGGTCTAGGGTAAATGTTAACCATGTGGTTTCATCTAGATGATTATTTCGAGGACCACAGTACTCACGGGTGATATTATTTATTTTATGGGCCAGTCTGTCATTTGGCTGAAACATGACCTCTGGGAGTGGTTTGAGTTCCAACTCTAAAAAGTATCTCAGAGCGATAGTCTGGGGGGTTCGTCTGGTCTCCACTGGTCCCAGTAAGCCTGGCCCGTTTTTAGGAATTTGAGTTTAGTTCTACATTTTTCTCACATTCTATCTGGAACCATCTATTGGATCCCTGGTCAGAACAGTTGGTAGTGGTAGTTGGGCACCATCTAGTTCTTCTGGTCTCAAGGTAGGTAATGTCCTTGTTCGTGTAGACTATTGGTTCTGTGGACTAGTTTCTTCTGTGGGTCTTTTGTTTCCTCCAGATGAGTAGAGACCGATAGTTGTATCTTAGATGGCTGCTCACAAGCTTTTAAGACCCCAGAGGCTATTCATCAAATGAGAATGTAGAACATTGTCTTCACGGAGTATATTGTCCCAATCGACCAAGTTGCCCCACGAGACTATGGTCCTAAGCAAGAAGGTTGGTTCTTGAGACTCAAGAAGCACCATCTGTCCCAGAAACAAATGGGTGGAATCTGAGGATGGAAGTAATGTCAAAGAGTAGTATTTCATAATTATTTTGTGACCCTATTTTTACCCCCAGCCTGCTGTGACCTGGGGCAATCGGCGCCTTGCACTTAACAATGAACTGTTGTGTTATGATGGTAGTTACAGGCCCTGGAGTCAGAGGGCCTGAGTCTAAATTCCAGCTCAGCTCCCAACCCTCTGGACCTCAGTTTTCCTCATCTATAAAATGATGATCCAACTCAGACACATAGTAAACACTCACTGTTAGCTGTTACCCTTATGATTTTTGCCAGCATAGCTGTTATTACTCATATTACATGGTGAGGACCTACTTGGGCTGTTGTTGTTGTTAGCTACCATTGAGTCAATTCTGACCCCATATGTGCAGAGTAGAACTGTTTTCAAGGTTGTGACCTTTCAGAAGCAGATCACCACGTCTTTCATCCTAGGCACCTCTGGGTAAATCTGAACCGACAACCTTTCAGCTAGTAGTTGAGTGCTTAACTGTTCGCACCACCAAGGTACTCTACAGAGATGAATACAATCTCACCTCTGCCTTCCAAGAGTTCACTTCCATCTTTCCCATCACCAAAGTTTTGTTTTTCTTTACACAACTTTTGTCCTCAAGTCCATCGCTTTGAGATTCTTTCAGACTCTTGATCCATCAAGCAGCCCCTTTACTTTGCTTTTTTTTATATAATTTATTTTTGTTGCTGTTGTTGGAAATATACTCTGCAGACCACACACCAATTCAACTGCTTCTGCCTATAGGATTCAGTGACATTGATTACATTCTCCAAGTTGTGCAGCCATTCTTACCCTCCTTTTCCAAGTTATTCCTCCCCCATTAACACAAACTTACTGCCCCCTAAATTTCCTATCCAATCATTCGAGTTGCTGTTGTCAATTTGATCCCATGTAGATAGATCTTAAAAGACCACAATGCTCAAGGCAGACATTCTTTACTAGTTAGCCTTACCTATTGTTTTTTCTACTGTTTGGTTTTAAGATGACCCAGGGGATATTTTTGGTTTAAAGTTTAAGGCCCCCTCCCTTGCTTTTGCAATTTCTCTCTGTCTTCTAGAACCTTCCAGACCTGCTCAGGTCTCCCTGGTTTAAAAATAATACAGCCAGCCAACTCTGCCCACGGCCCTGGCATCTGCCATCCAGCCAAGGTCTCCTTATCTTTCTTTCACCAAAGTGTTTCAAAAGGGAGTCAGTCCTACCCTCTTTCCTCCTCACCGCTCCACTCCCTACCTGTCCCATGGCCTCTCAGCTTCTGTCATAAGGCGTGTCTCCCCAGGGTACAGGCCAGTTATGTGGGCTCAGCTCACACCTCCTTCCTTTCATTCATGCTGTTCCCTCCGCCAGGACTGCTGTTCCCCTCCTCTCCACCTGGCCTATTCTTCTACATTCTTCAAGGCTGACTCCTCCAGGCAGCCCCCCCCCCACCCAGAGCTCTGCTCACACCTCTGTGTGTACCACCGACCATCATGTGGCACTGCAGCAGGGGTGAGGGTAAGAGTCGGTATTTAATACCTGACGTGGTGTAGACGCTGCCTCTCAGAAGTGACATCAGCTGGTGTCACAGTCCAAGCAAACCTGCAAAATATCAGCCCGAGTGTCTGCCCTTTATGTTCAGGGCATTCATCTAGGTTTGTCTGTGCCTCCCCCAAAGGCAGGGCTGTGTCTTATTAAGTCTTACCACCCATTATGCCTAGCTCAGGATTGGCCAACACAGCAGGTGTGAGTGGTCCCCACCTGAGATCCCTGGGACAGTGAAGTCTACAAGTAGGGCTGTCCAAGCTGAGCTCTCTGGGACCCAAGTCAGCCTGTGTCAGAGTTCAAGTGAATTCTGGGGGCTGGAGCAATAGAGAGGGTTGGTGAGGAGTGATGACAGGCAAATGAATCCATCCAATCCATGGTGGTGGGGGTCACGTTGGGTGAAAGGTTGAGACCCTGTGAGCAGTGGTGTCAGGGAAGGAGAGTGAGTCCAGAGGCAGCCTATTTAATGGAAGAGCCCAGAGTCAGAGTCAGGATTCCAGAATTCCAGTTAATTGGGGGAGCTTTGAACAAGTCCATTTCCTGCTTTAAGATTTCAGATCTTTCATCTGTAAAATGAAAGGACTGGATTGAATCAGAGTTTCCAAAACTGGGTCCTATGGACCATTATATTCCAAGATGTTGAAACGGAAAAAAGAAAATTCTGGCTGTAGCCTCCTCTTTGCAATTCAAATGTACTTTAGGGTATTAAGAAAAAAAATAATAAACCTGTTGCTGTTGAGTTGATTCCAACTCACAGCAACCCTAAAGGACAGAGCAGAACTCCCCCATAGGATTTCCAAGGAACAGCTGGTACATTTGAACTGCTGACCTTTTGGTTAGCAGCTGAGCTCTTAACGAGTGTGCTACCAAGGCTCCGCATTAGGGTATGAAGATCCCTAAAAGACCCGTGCAGTAAAGAAGCCCCTTCAAATTTCTTTAATATGGTACTCCCAAACTTTCTTGACTATAGAGCTCTTCTCTCTGTTATTATTTTTTTATTTTGTTGGAATATCAACGTCTTGAGAAATACAATCTTTAATGAATTTGGGAAATAATGAATGAGATGATTGCTAAATCCCCTTCAACCTTTAAAATTATCACATTTTGGGAAAATAAGCCCTAAACTAGGAGACATTATCTCATTAGTTTGAAAGTAACTCATTATAAGATAAGATATCTATACTTGTGGACTGCCAAAAGATAGAACAAATCAGTCTTAGAAGGAATTCAACCAGAATGTTCCTTATAAGCGAGGATGGCAAGACTTTGACTTTACTTTGGACATTTCATTAGGAAAGACCAATCACTAGAAAAGGACATTGTGTTTGGTGAAGTAAAGGGCCAAAAAAAAAATGAGGGAAACCCTTAACGAGGTGGCTTGACACTGTAACTGCAGCAATAGGCTCAAACATACCAATGATCATGAAGATAGTGCAGGACCAGGCAACATATGGTTCTGTTATGCATAAGGTCATCATGAATCAAAGCCACCTCAATGTCAACTAACAACAACATAAGATAAGTGGACCAGCTAATAAACCAGAATAGACATCCAAACTGAGTGGCATCAACCCCAGCAGAGAAGTCAAATGGGTGGTATAAGAAACTCAGCCCAGCTTGGGTAGAGCAAGAACCAACCCACATGTCCCCAGCTCCTTTCTTGGGGCCATGCCCCAGAACAATCCTTCTTAGGCAGGAATATGGAAAAGCTAAATGACAGGGAGAACGAGTTGCCTTTGTTTCTGCCCAGTGCCCTAAGACGTCACTGCCACCACAGTTCATCTTCATAAGAACTTATAAAGGCCATCCTTCATTTCAAAGATGATTTTAGGGATCTGACCTCAGTTGGGTGTGTTCCTAATTGAGTTTCTTTGTTTCAGGGGAGGGAATTGTTTTACATTGACTTGCAAAATAGACTTCTTCTGTCTCTCTTGTCCCTTAGTCTCCTGTGTTGCTGTTTGCATTTATTCATTCATTCTACAGATAGATATTATACCTACCATGCACTGGACTTGAGGACTGAAACATAAGCACAAGAGATTAACTCATGGTTTGATGTTTTAGTCTTTCCCTTTCCATGTGTGTTCACAGCTCCTGAAATATATTGTAAGTTCTATGGGGCAAAGCCTGATTCTCCTTCTTTGATCCCTGACCACAGTGCCCACAACAATGACTTATGAAGATGACATTTGCGTACACTGAGCACTCTCACATATCAGTGGCTCAGTGAGTGAGAAAAGGAGTGAAGGAATGACTACACACCAGCAGACAGCTGGTGCAGGGTTTGAGATGAAATCCATGCCCCAAGGGGAGTCAAAGCAGATTTTTTTAATCCTATACAAAATAGGATTGACACAGTAGCTACAGCCATGGGCTCAAGCATAACTACAATTGTGAGCATGGTGCAGGACAGGGCAGCGTTTTGTTCTTTGCACATAGGGTCATTGTGAGTCAACGGCAGCTAACAACAACATACAAAATAGAATAGCAACAATTGTGAGGATGGCACAAGACTGGGCAACGTTTAGTTCTGTTACACAAAAGGTCACTTACAAATCAGAGCCAACTCAATGACACCTAAAACAATGACAACATACAAAATGGATATTTGACTATTCTCATTTAACAACCCAAGCACTCAAACAAGAAAATTGGGGGCTGATAATGGATTCAAAACCATTGGAAATGAATTCATTGGATCCCCAGATCACCTTGTAGGCATGGGCACATAGAAGGCCGGAGCTGAAATCCCTGCCCTTCTCTCTTAAGTACTGACCTTGGGCACATGAGTTATTTTCTCTGTACTTCTCTTTCTCACCCTAAAAAGGGGAGATCAATAATCCCTCATGTACAGAAGCATAATAATTCTGCAAGTTCAACTATATGTGCTTAGCAAAAAAAAAAAAAGAGGGGAATGGAAAGAAAAATGCTTCCCAAATTAATATAAAATATAATGCAATTCCAACAAATAAGAATCATAAAAATCCTTTTTGGAACATAAAAAATCTTTTAAAAATTCAGATGAATGAATATTCAAAAATTCCTAAGAAATTTTTGAAATATATTGGTAAAGAGGAAGTTACCCTAGAAAATATGAAAACCTAGGTCTCATGGTACTATAATAAAAATAAGTCTGATTTTGGCACCAAAATACACACACATCACTGGCCCAGAATAGGGAGTCTAAAAATAGACCTAAGTATACATGAGATCTTAATTCATAATAAAGATGACATTTCAGTTCAGTGGGTTGAGTAATTTATTTACTAAATGATTCCAGCCTAGTTGGCTCTGCACCTGGACTGAATAGAGTTAGGACCTTTTCTGTACACTCTACCCCGTAATAAATTCCAGATGGATGAAAAACTTAACAGAACTACTAAAGCTGTTGAAAACTAAAATACAAGAGTGGAAAATACCTTATTAGGTAAGGTATGACACCTAGAAGTCATAAAGGAAAAAAAAAAAAAAAAGATTCTGGCTCATAGTGACCCTATAGGACACAGTAGAACTGCTCCATAGCGTTTCCAAGGAGTAGCTGGTGGATTCAAACTACTAACCTTTTGGTTAGCAGCCGAGCTCCTAACCACTGTGCCACTAGGGCTCCCACAAAGAAAAAGATAGATGAATTTAACATCATAAATATTTAAATTTTCTCTATAAAAAATGGTTCCAGAAACAAAGACAAAGACTATGCTGAGAAAAGTATTTATAATGCATGTTGCTGTTGTTTTTAGGTGCTGTCAAGTCGGTTCTAACTCATAGCGACCCTATGTACCACAGAAGGAAACACTGCCCAGTCTTGCACCACGCTTGCAATCATTGTTATGCTTGAGCCCATTGTAGCAGTCATTGTGTCCATCCATCTCCTTGAGGGTCTTCCTCTTTTTCGCTGACCCTCTATTTTACCAAGCATGATGTCGTTCTCCAGGGACTGATCCTTCCTGACAACATGTCCAAAGAATGTAAGATGCAGTCTCGCTATCCTTGCTTCCAAGGAGCATTCTGGTTGTACTTTTTCCAAGACAGATTTGTTCATCCTTTTGGCAGTCCGTGGTATATTCAGTATATACTTAATATATACAGATGTCCTATAAATTGATAAGAAAGTGACAAATAGCCCAATTGGGGACTAGACAAAGAAGGCACTTCCATTTTCAGAAATATTTTGGAAGAAATTTTCAGAGAAAAACTTCTCGGTACAGAAATATCTAAAAACGCTTGAGAGTATATAAATAAATATTTTTTAAAACATGATCAAGCTGGCAGTGAAGTCAGGGAAACAATCAGATGGCAGATGCTACAAGAAAATGCTAATCAGAAGAATAAGCCCGTACTGGAGCCAGGGTTTGCTCTAAACACTCCTTTTAATCCTTGTGGCCAGAGCCTGGGCTTTAATGGGCAAAAATGTGCTGTGGACAGCCACAGAGCCTAGGACTCAAGCAGTCAGGAGGTCACACTAGGGACCCCCACGGGAAGTCAAAATTCCCAAAGGGAACATAGGAACTCCAAATAAACTCACCCCATTGGGGAAGATGGTTGGGATCTGGCTTATCTTAGTTTGATCTTGGTTCTGGGTGGATCTAGAAATAAAAAAACAAAATCTACCCTGAATCTCTAATCACACCACTCAACTAGGTTTTGGTCTGAATTCACACTACTGAGAGGTCCCTAGGTGTTGCAACTGGTTTGTGCTCGACTGCTGACCTGACGGTTGGCAGTTCAAACCCACCCAGCAGTACCACGGAAATTAGGCAGGCCTGGAGATCTGCTTCTGTTAAGACTACAGCTAAAGCAGTAATACTTAAAGGGAAATGTATAGCCTCAAATTCTAATTAAAAAAAAAAAAGATCAAAACATCCATTTCAAGAATCTTCAGGAAAAACAAACAAAATGAATTCACAGAAAGAAGAAAAAATAAGAATTAAGGGCAGAAATTATTAAAATAGGAAAATACCAACAAAACCAAGTGTAGTCTTTTAAAAGATAATAACTAACTATTAAATAAATAATTCTTGGCTTACACTGATCAAGAGCAAAACAGAGAAGGCAAAAATAAAAAATCTGGGGTTGAAATGGGAGGCATAATTGCACATTAAAAATTATGTCAATGCTATGAACAGTTTTAAGCCAATAAATTTTAAAATGTGAATGAAATGAACACATAAGCACATTAAGATGACAAAGAATATTGTGGAGGACACTGTGGATTGGTTATTGATGCAACCTTTCTAATCCCCTTCTAAAGCAGAGGATGGAAACCTAAAAACTACATCCCAGACTCCCTTGCAGCTAGGATTTTGGATTTGATGTTGGCTGCATTAATGAGGTGTACTCCATGATGCTTTGATTTGGGACTGAGTCATGAGGTAAGAGAAGTAACACCTGGGCCTTCATTTTGCAGGTCCCATCAGTGACAGTAGCAGCGTGGTTGCGGGCCAGTAACAGAGACATAGCTTCCAGGTTGAGGGCCAGCAGCAGAGATAGCTTCCAGACTCCGCAGGCATCTTCCTGGTTCGGTGGCTTCCTGATTATGGCTGAGGTCCCACAGTCCTGTATGTGGCAGCAGTGCTGTGGCTTCCAGATTCTATAGCTTTCTGACCCTTCAGCATTTTGCTTTTGGAAGTAATTCCTGGCAGTTGTTTCTTGGAGTCTATTTTCTCAGTCCTCCCAACAATTCTGTGAATTTTCTGTATTTGTTAATACATCTCTTTCTGCTTAAACGAGTGTGAGAGAATTCTGTTGCCTACAATTAAAAATGACCAATGCATTTTTGTAGTCACTGAAAACCTACGGCAAACATCATACTTAATAATTAATCCTTGTTGTTTTTGTTGTTAGCTGCTGTGAAGTTGGCCTCCAATTCACGGCAACCCCGTGATCTCAAAAACCCGAAAAGCCCTTGCCGTTGAGTCAATTTCAACTCATAGCGACCCTGTAGGACAGAGTAGAAGTGCCCCAAACGATTTCCAAGGAGCAGCTCGTGGATTCGAACTGCCAGCCTTTTTTGGTTAGCGGCTGAGCGCTTCACTGCTGCACCACTTGGGCTCCATATGATCTCACATATATGAAATATCTAGAATAAGCAAATGCATAGGGACAAAAGTTTATTTGTGGTTACCAGGGCCTGGGGGGTGAGAGGATTGGGGAATTGTTGCTTAAGGGGTACTGCGTTTCTCATTGGGGTGATGAAAACTTTGAATGTAATTAATGTCACTGAATTATATGCTTAAAGATGGTTAAAATGGCCAATTCTTTATTACATATATTTTACCACAATAACATTTTTTTTTTTTAACGCATGCGTATCTTGATCTTGAAGCTTACTTTCCACTTCCCGAACCCTGGAGGTACCAGCTCAAACCTGAACCCCTAGAGAGCTTGCTGTTGTTAGGTGCTGTCGAGTCGATTTCGACTCATAGCAACCCCATGTGACAAAGCAGAACTGCCCCATAGAGTTTTCTTGGCTGTCATCTTTACTAACCTAGCTTCAACCATTACACCACCAGGGCTCCTTAGAGATTCCACTAAAAAATAAAATAAAAACCATTGCCATCAAGTGGATTCCAACTCATAGCGACCCTATAGGACAGAATACAACTGCCCCCAAAAGGCTGTAAACTTATCAGCAGAGCAGCCGGTGGGTTCGAACCACTGACCTTTCAGCTAGTAGCCAAGTGCTTAACCATTTACCAGCATGAAAATCCCTCAGCCATTACTTGGCAAGAGGACGGTCTTGGCCCTACCTCCAAGGCCTCTCAATTAGCTGCTGTGATTTGGACTTGTGAGGAGGCCCCATGGGTCCCAAGGACAGCACCCCTAATGTTTGCCTTGCACTGTCCCCCTGTTCTGGGTTCCACTGCCCAGAGGGAGCAGAGGATGAGAAAGCCCCTCTGCCTGCAGGGTGCTACCAAAAGGCTGTTGGGCCAAAGCAGGGGCTGCGGGGATGTGCTGATACGATGGGAAGTGCTGGGTGGTTGCACTTTCCAAAGGCAGGAAGTGATCACTAAAAAAAGATGGAGGTGGACTGCTGGAGTCAGCAGACTGCCAGAGGATTTGCCCTAAGTGCTTTGCAAAGCAGCCCTAGGCCCGTCCCCAAGCCCACAAGAACAGCTCAGAACTGCTGAGGACAAAATAACCTGGCTGACGTTGCCAGGTACCTGCAGTCCAGAGGCTCCCATGGGCCCTCCTCCAGGAGACATTGGGAGGAATCTTTGCCCTTGGAAGGCTGCTGTCTTAGAGTTTTCCAATTGCTCTCATTTTTTATCAGTATGCCAAAGTGGCTGGGCAGAGAAAACGGCTAAGCACTCAACTACTAGCCAAAAGGTTGGCAGTTTGAACTCACCCAGCAGTGCCTCAGAAGACAAGACTGGCAATCCCCTTCTGAAAGGTCACAGCCTTGAAAACCCTATGGAGTGCAGTTCTACTCTGCACACATGGGGTCACCATGAGTCAGAATCAACGATATGACAACTAACAACATGCGGACTCTAAATGGACCTATGATCCACCATTCAGCCCCCAGAGGGACCCTGCATCTTGGGCCCTCCCCTTGGGACCACCCAACCTTGGGATCCTCTTTCCAGGGTTTGGTGACTCCACAGGGAACGGACCAGGTCTGCAGCCAAACCATGTGGTCACCCAGCTCCATAGACAGGATCAGCTTGGAAGTAACAGGAATAACTCAGGAGACAGGATACGGTTTATTGATCAGGACAGCTTCCAACCAAGACAGCTCTCAGATCCTTCCTGGCCATGTCTGCAGGCAGGCCATGCTCGGGAAATGCCGGCCCTGCTCAGGCAATTATTTATAGCTCTTTTGGCTCCACTGTCAAGTGCCCGGGGGGCACCCACCTCTGCCAGCAAGCCTCTTGCCCGAAGGCACTCAGCTCTCTCACTCCAAGGGCTGGTGAGCCCACTGCAGCCGCCTCAGTCCCTGGGCCAGGAAGCCCACTGCAGCTGTCTTGCATTAGTCTGCTGGTTCTCGCCACTCACACCGTCTATTGCTGTCTTGTGTTACAGCTCTCTCAAACTCCTGGGTCTAGAAGGGTCTTGGCACCAGCGACATCACTAAGAGGGTGCGAGGGTTGTGGACAGCACTGGGTCACACTATCAGAGGAGGTGACACCAAAGTGACTGTTCATAAAAATATCCCTGGAGTTAGTTATAACAGCAAAAACATTTTTCGGAAGCCCAGTTTACATGTATCAGTATACCTACACAGCTAAAGCTCTACGCTAATTTACTTTTAGAACCTTCTGATGCGCTCTGGTCAGCGCTGTCATTCTTACCCGGTCACAATGATGCTTTGAATCATGTGGTTTTTCTGCACATGATCCAAGTAGAAGCTGTCATTTTCATTGCTGCCAGCGTTTTCTCAGAAAGGAAGAAAAGCCATAAAATTCAGAACCACCTAATGTCAGCTCTGCAGGGGTTTCAAACACATGAATGATACACAGAAAGTAAGATTTATAAGTACCATTAGTGCTGAAAACATTACTAAGGCTTCTGTAGGGTCTGGTACAAGAGGAGGTTCATGGGGGGTGACACCGTGAGTTACTGCACTGGGTGACACTAACCCGAGTGACACCGCTGCTCAGCACAGGGACCCCAGTTTAAAGGAGTACTCCTCTCCCAGTTCTTCTTGATGGTAGTAAGATCCTCTTCCCCTGCCTGCTGTGGGATTGGTCCTTTTAAGCCTAGCAGGATGGCAAAACTGACCAATCCCCTAGGTAGGTCACAGTCACTTTATTTGCATAGTAAACTGTCCAATCCCTTTGCAAGACTGTGGCCTAGCAAATCATCTTGGCAGAACTACAAACCCAGGTCCAGAAAGGCCATTTATAAAGAGAAACCCATTGATTGCCCTGCAGCGTGCAATGGCAGAAGTCATGGTAAAAACCTGGGACCAGCTATTGTTTCTCCTCCTAGAGTCATTTAAAACACTTTATTTCAGGATCAATAAAAATCTATAGTGGAGGAGAACGAGAAATCTCATGAATTTTTTTATGGTCAAACTATAGGGTAGCTGTGAGTTGGAATTGACTCGATGGCAGTGGGTTATGTTGTTTCATTTTGTTTTTTGGTTTAAAACTATAGAGACGTACAAGAAAAGCAGTGTTTATTGCTGTCGATTCAGGCCCTGAAAAGTTACTAGCTATCGTGGGAAAGTTATAGAAACACTGATTAATAACAACAATAATAATGACGACGGTCACCACCTGTCTGACAGTGAAGACGTGTGTACTGCCACGGTGCCGAATAGGTTCCAGCAGAGCTTCCGGACTAAGCCAGACCAGGCTTGCTGATCTACTTTCAAAACTCAGCTAATAAAAACCCTATGAATCACAACAGGCCTACCCCTTACCCATCATGGGGCTGGCACAGAACCTGGGAACATTTCCGTTGTGCATGAGGTTGACAAGAGTTGGGGCTAACAATAAAATTCACAGGTCTTTTTAATGCGACAACTGTTGTTCTCGGTCCTTTACACATATGAACTCATTTAAGCCCTATGAAGTTGATTAAAGCAATGAGGGGCTGGGAGAAGGTAATCACTTGGCCCGAGGTCCCAGGGCGAGCCGTTTGCGGAGATGGGGCTCGCTCAGGTTCCTCCCGTCCACCATGCAGCCTGAGTTCGATGGGAGGAGTTCCCCCAGGGGTAGGTGGACATACGATGGAAAGGGGCAGTGAGGTGCCCAGAATTGACCCACAGAGCAGCAGCAGCAGGCAGTGGAGGGGGGAGAGAATTCGAGGCAGAGTGATAGGTGAGATCCTACAGAGCAGTGGAGCAGGGCTGGTCCTTCGTTCTCTCCCTACTCCAGGTGCGTTCCCTTCCGGGCAGGTAGCAAAAGGTCAGAAACAAAGACAGCTAGAGGGGTGGCGCTCCAGGAAATAAATCTAGCTGGAAAGTTGTGATGATGGTGAGGGGGAATAATAAAAAATAACCAAGGCCCCGCCCTGCCTGTGGGGCACAGCCAAGTTACTGATGCTTCTCAAACTCTAGTCCATGGACCACCCTTTCCATTCTCACTGGAGGAGTTTGCTAGAAAATGGTATTTAAATGACAGAAGACTCTTAATTTATTTGTTAAAATAAGAACTCTAACAGGCTTTTGTCTTTTTCCTTCAAGTATGAGAAAGAAGGAGAAAGTCCAACAGTCCTGTTCTGATTGGACAGAGCATCTTACAGCAACATCCATGTTACAGAGAACGTAGAGAAAAATGGCGGAGCAGAATTACAGGTTTCTCTCTGAAGGTTATTTTCACAGGACAATACAACAATCTCCAAAGTCTTAAGAGTTTTACAGGGCTCTTTTGTTCTAATTCTACTTTAATGGATAGATCTATATCAAGAGGAATCAGAATAAACCGGCAACAGGTACAAATATTGACATGTTCCACTTAGCTATTGCTGTGTAACAAACCCCTCCAAAACTTAGTGGCTCCAAGCAATAATTTATAATTATCTCTCACAATTCTGTGGGTTGACTAAGCTCAGCTGGGCAGGTCTCGATGGGGGTCTCTCAGATGGTAGTATCACCTAGTGGCCGGGGCTGGTGTCATCTGAAGGCTTAACTGGGCTGGATGTCCCAGATGGCTCATGGGGCCTCCCCACGTACTTGCCTTTCTCAGAACTTGGAAGCTGGGCTCTGAGAGGAAATATTCCAGCAGTGAGCATGCTAAGAGGCCCAGGAGGATGCTGGGAGGCTTTCTATGCCCTAGTCTTGGAAGTCTCAGAACATCAGTTCCACCACTTTCTGTTGGTCAAGCAAGTTACCAAGGCCCACCCTCATTGGAAGTGAGGGAAACTGGACTCGTCCCATGATATTGGAGCAGGATATGCATGCAGGGGTAAAGGAGCTGCTGGCCACTGTCATTAGAGACTGTCAACTACATTACACAGTCTCCACATTGCACAGAAAGCAAGACTGACAGTCTCCCAAAGGAGCTCAACTTTAAAACCAAAAAAACCAAACCCAGTGCCGTTGAGTTGATTCCAACATCCAACTCATAGCGACCCTATAGGACAGAGTAGAACTGCCCCACAGAGTTTCCAAGGAGCGCCTGGTGGATTCAATCTGCTGACCCTTTGATTAGTAGCCATAGCACTTAACCACCACGCCACCAGGGTTTCCAGCAAATTGGGTTGTTTGCAAAAGGCTACATTGCCACCGTAGCTGTCAAAGAGAGGGGACCTTGCCTTTATTCGCTGAGACTTTTTTTTATGTTGATAAGTATTTTTTTTAATTTTATTTATTTTGTTGTTGAGAATATACACACCAAACCATACACCAATTCAAGTTTCTACATGTTTAACTCAGTGACGCTGATTACATTCTTTGAGTTGTGCAATCATTCTCACCCTCCTTTTCTGAGATGTTCCTCCTCCATTAACATAAACTAACTACCCCCTAAGGTTCCTGTCTAATCTTTCCAGTTGCCGAGGTCAATTTAATTCCATATAGATAGATCTTGAAAGAGCACGATGCTCAAGGCAGACATTCTTCACTATTGTTTGGTTTTAAGAAGACTTCAGGGAAAAACTGAGACACTTTTGTTAATTATGAACACTTGGAATGTTAAAGTCTATCCCTGGTATTTAATTAGTTGGTGTTACAAGCAATAAATACTTAACTCAATTTTGTGATAGAACTCGGAGCAAAGGATGAGAGTGATTTTACTCATGAGCAGCAATACGAAGTGAAGGTCTTATTCGTCTTCCACACCAGGGTGACCACTGAATCAGACTTTCTGGGGTTGAGCTCCAGAAATCAGCATTGTGCAGCTGACAGCAGGGAATTTCTATTCATGGTGTTTCATTTACAGTATTGATTCTTCTAGCAATCAGTCCCAAGCCTATGGATTAATATAAAGTGTAACGATGATATTGGTAACAATAAACATGTTGTCATTCATTGAGCACTAAGCAATTTCCAAAGCACTTTACACTGATTATCTGACTCCATTTTCTTAATAATCCTGTGAGAAACTAGAACAGGATTTATTCAACCTATTTTTTGGATGAGAATGCTCAGGTTGACAGAGGTTCAATGAATCAACCAAGCTCACTCCATGAAATCCCACAAACTGGTGTCTTTGCTCTGTGACACCAGCTTGGCCTGGCTTTGTCTGCAGAGCTCCTCAAGTGTATGCCTCCGGAATTTCTTCTTTAATATGCTGTTAAGTCTCCTTCAAAAATACCCCCACTTCCTCCTCCTCCATCTGGAAGCCCACCCTGATTTGAGGGGAAAGGAGATCATCCCTCAAAGGGGCCCCTTGGGCCTTTCACTAACCAGCCAAGACATAAACCCAGGAAAGGTTTGGATGGTAGCAGAGAGCTTGGAGTGAATCCCAGGTGTGGAGTCAGAAGGTCTGGAAGGTCCCAGCTTGGCCACAACCTTGGTTTTTTGCTGGGCGAGGCCCATCTCCTCTCTGGGCTTTGGTGCCCTGTACAATGAGGGTGCTGAACATGATAGTGGCTTCACTGGTGCTTTGGGACAGCTGTGTAACTCCTTAGAGGTGCGTGGGGTATATGAGGGGGATTCCCCCCATTCTTCTTCCCACCAGCGCAGCTGGTTGTTTGTTTATGAGTCAAATTCCCACATAAAATCGTTGGGATGAGGGGGAAAGTTTTTCAATAACAAAAAAAAAAATGTTTCTCCTGGACCGTATGAACTCTAATGTTCCTTTCAGCCCTAACATTTCAAAACAGTATTAATAATTTCTGACAGTCCAGTGGTAACCCCGGCTCAGGGCATTGGGCCATGCATTTCATACCCATTATATAATTTAATTCTCTCCATTTTAGCGACGTCAAAACTGAACCTCACCAAGATAAAGTGCTTTGCCCGAGGCCACCCTCCTAGTCTGCAGTGGGACCGGATTCACTCTGGGTGGACTGGTGCCATAGCCCTCTGCCTTGACCACTCCGTGGTTCTATTTTCCAGCTTGCGTGACCACCGTGCAGGCTATGACCCTGACCAGTGTCCGGGGCTCCAGCCACAGCTACTCCTGCTATCCTCAGCCCTGGAGCAGCTAGAGCAGTGCCAGGAGGTTCCAGGCCCTCCCTTGTGATGGGGTAAGAGTGTAGGGGGGTGGAAGTGTGAGCCTTGAAAAGGAGCTATGCATTACGGTGCAGCACACCCTCAGGACTTGGGTTAAAGCCCACAAGGCAGGGCTGTGAGACAGGGACAAGGCTCCTGTCTGTCCACTCATTTGTTCATTTAGTCAGCATACTTACTGAGGGGCCAGTCACTGCTCTAGGGCTGGAGGTAAATCAATGACCAACACAGACCCACCTCCCTCTTTGTGGGGCCTGCACTCCAAAAGGGAGACTCAAACAATTAACAAGACAAACAAAACAGGTGAGGAAAATTGCATCACCAAAAAAGGAAACTCGTTGCCTTTGAGTCGATTCCGGCTCTTAGCAACCCTATAGGATAGAGTAGAGCTGCTCCATAGAGTTTCCAAGGAGCACCTGGTGGATTCGGACTGCCGGCCTTTTGGTTAGCAGCCATAGCTCTTAACTACTGCGCCACCAGGGTTTCCGGAAAATTGCATACAATATTAAATTATGATTTTCTTATAATAAAGTGCTGAGGGGGAAAATAAGGCAAGGAAGGGAGCTTGGCGTGATGAGGTCAAGGACCAAGAGATGTTAATTTTTACATAAGGCGGGGAGAGAAGAAGGGTTCATTTTCTCCCATATCCTCTAGGTGGCAGCATCTTCCCACCCGTGCAACAGCACAGGCGTTCTTTCCAGCCCTAGAGGAGTATCCCCAAGGAAGCTTGCTAAGAGTCAACTCTGGGGATCATTGGCTGGGCAATCAATCAAAACCATGTCGGTTAAAATGGTGAACCGTAGAAAACAATACATGAAGGACTTCTGGGGTGCGAGTATTGTTGTTTCTTGAACTGGGAGCTAGGTAGACACGTGTGTTCAGTTGGTAAAAATCCACTGAACTGAACTATACTCATAGCACCCCTGTGGACTCGGCAGCAACGGGTTTGGCTTTTTTGATTTTTATACTTCCGATAGGAGTCCTGGTGGTGCAGTGGTTAAGCGCTTGGCTGCTAACTGCAAGGTTGGCGATTCTAACCCACCAGCCCCTCCAAGGGAGAAAAAACCTGGTGATCTGCTTACAGCCAAGAGCACCCTGTGGAGCCGTTCTATTTTGTAACACATGGGTCGTCATGAATCAGGATCAATTCTACAGCAACAAGTTTGGGTTTTTGTGTTTGTTTTTGTTTATACTTATGACTGCATCTCTAGGTTGTGCAAAGGTTAACATGCAGCTGCAGATCTAAAGACTGGAGGTTTGAGGCCACCCAGAGGTGCCTCGGAAGAGAGGTCTGGGGATCTACTTACGAAAAATCAGCCAGTGAAAACCCTATGGAGCACAGTTCTACTCTGACACACGTGGGTCACCATGAGTCGGAGTCAACTCAACAGGCACTGGATTTTTACACTTACCATCTGTGCACTTTTCTTCTGTATGTTATATTTAAATAAAAAGGAAACAACGAGGCATACACCTTAAACATGTTATTTTAATCTGAAACCTCGTTCGCATTATTTTGCCCACCTCTTGCTATATTTTTAATGCTGCTTCTTGGAATGTGAGTCTGCTGATTAAGAGTCTGTGTCAAGTTTCTTTAAATTTGTTAAATGTATTAATACAGATAAAATGCTCAGAGCAGCGTCTGATGCGTAGGAAGCACTTAACGAAACGTTAACATCGTTACCTCTTGTGCACACCCACGATGCATCATCTGTGATTTCCAGTCTCAGAATGAAGGAATTAAAGTGGCGGAAGAACCTAAAGACCCTTGTCTAGCAATCTGATGGTAGAATCTTTCTAGATTTTCATGACAGTTCCCAATCTTTTGCAGATAATTTGCTCATACTCATTTTAATAGCAATTTTAAAAGCAACTTACTTTCATGAAATTTTCCAATGTTCTCACTTTAGTTTTCATAGAACTAACTCTTGCCTTTAATGGTGCAGGAGAGCCAGGCTTAATTCCTAGACAATGCACCGCCAACACTTCTCCAGCAGTGGAGGCTTGTGTGTTGCTATGATGTTAAACAGGTTTCAGAGAAGCTTCCAGACTAAGGTGGACCAGGAAGAAAGGCCTGGCAATCTACTTTCAAAAATCAGATCCCAACAATCCAATTCAAAACTGATCATGGGAAGGGTACAGGATCAGGCTGCGTTTTTGTCCCCTTGCGCATGGGGTTGTCATGAGTCAGGGGTTGGCTTGACAACAGCTAACGATAACAACTTTCTTCACTGGTTTATATACGATTTAATTAAATTATATAATTCAATAACAAGATCAACTGGCATATACAGATTTGGAGACAAATATAACTAACTTTAAGTGGGTCTACAACTCAGCTGGCAGGTGCTAAAGGGTGGGGACACATTACAGAGCAAAACTGCTCTTTATCGCTCTCTCTCCAGGCTCGTCTCACACCCAGCTCCCCACTCCAGCCTCAGGAGCCTTTTCCCAGTGGTGTGCCGGAGCCAGCTCCTACCAGGTCACCAGCGCCAACTGGTAAATATCCAGGAATTTGTAGGGAGCTTAAAATACGCCGCAATAGGTGTATTTATACCAGTTGTTGTTGTTAGGTGCTATCAAGGTGATTCTGACTCACAGCAACCCCAGGTGACAAAGTAGAACTGCCCCGTAGCGTTTACTCGGCTGTCATCTTTTCGGGAGTTGATCAGCAGGTCTTCCTTCTGCAGAGTTGCTGAGTGGGTTCAAACTGCCGACCTTTCGGTTAGCAGCTGAGCACTTAATTGTTGCACCACCAGCGCTCTTATTTACTCCAGAATAATCAACAAATCCACCCCCCATCTTGTGGTTTTGTCATGTATAGTGGCTTGCATATCGCTGTGAAGCTGGAAGATATGCCGCCAGTATTTCAAATACCAGCAGGGTCACCCATGGTGGACAGCTTTCCGCAGAGCTTCCAGACTAAGAGAGACTAGCAAGAAAGACCTGGTGATTGACTTCTGAAAATTAGTCAATGAAAACCCTATGGATCACAGTAGAATATTGCCCAATATAGTGCTGGAAGCTGAGTTCCATAGGTTGGAAGGCACTCAAAATACAGTGGCAGCAATAATGGACTCAAGCATACCAACAATCAGGAAGATGGCACGGGACCAGTCAACATTTTGTTCTGTTGTACACAGGGTTAGTGCTCAGCTGCTAACCAAAAAGTCAGCACTTCGAACCCACCAGCGGCTTCACGGGAGAAAGACCATTGCTCCCCTAAAGATGACAACCTAGGAAATCATGTGGGGCAGTTCTACTCTGTTACATGGGGTCACTATGAATCAGAATCGATTTGACAGCACACAACAACAACAATAGAGACCGAAACTTATTAGTGGTTACTGGGGTGGAAGGGAGGGGGAAGGGGAAATCATTGCTTAGGGGGCACTGAGTGTGTATTAACAGCGGCAAAATAATTTGGAAAAGGGTAGTGTTAATGGTGGCACGGAAACCCTGGTTCTGTAGTGAGTGGTTAAGTGCTACGGCTGCTAACTAAAAGGTCAACAAAGAAAAACTCAAAAGGTAGGCAGTTCTAATCCACCAGGCACTCCTTAGAAACTCCATGGAGCCGTTCTACTCTGTCCTATAGGGTCACTATGAGTCGGAATTAACTCGACGGCAATGAGAACGGTGGCATAAGATGAATGTAATCAGTGTCACAGAATTGTTGAATTGGCAGCTGTTTTGTTATATGTATGCTTACCACAATTAAAAAAAATAATAACAATGGTGAATTTCATCAAGACACTGGGGAACCTTCAGAGACCCACCCCTCGGGCTTCCAGATGCTCCCCCAAGCACCTTGCTCTGTCTGCCCTTGGTAGGCTGGCAACCCCCTCATTTCTGACTACTTGCTGGTCTCATCCTCAGATTGTCTCAACTGTTCCACTCAGCTGACTCTGCCAGCCGCCTTTGTCGACAGAGACGGTCTCATTTTTTAGGGGATCCCAGCAATGTCTTTTCTTAGAGTTGTCATTAAAGGCTACCGCCTGGATATCAGTAACAAAGAAGCAAAAGTCGCATCTTGGATGAGATGTTTGAGGGTGGCTGGTCAAACTGTGAAGGAAGCCCAGAGTCTGATGACCCATCCTGGCTTATAATCTCCTGGGGTCTATTCCTAGCTCAGCCAGACAAGCTCTTCTTGGCCTGGGGTCCCTCCACCTATTATAAACATGGATCACTGCAGCTGCTGCCATCCCAGTAGCCATAGCAACAATGGACCACATGACAGGTGTCTGATGCACATCAGACATTTCCTGCTAGGATGTGCTGTTCATCCTTCCCCAGCTAACCCTGATTCTATTAGGACTGGTGGCGTTGAAGTCTCCTAGGGGAACGGCTCGGGCATGGCAGGCCTGGTGCTGACAGCATTAATTAAGCCTCTTATTTCCCCAGAACATTTTGCATTGCCAGACTTGAGAGCCCAGAAAACCTCCGGGGGAAGCTCTAATGAGAGAGATTGCTAATCTAACAGCAGGGACTGAGGCGTGTCAGCTCCACAGCTGGCAGCAAATGAGTTCAGTAGGAAAATGTGCCTAGCATACAGCAGGCGCACAATAAATACTCACAGAACAGTCCTTTTAATACAATGGAGCTCGCATAGCTTATAGGATTCCTCCCAACCACTTGAAGTTCTGCATGAGATGATCACGTGAGACATTCATCCTTTCAACAGTTACTGAGTGCCTGCTGTATGCACTCAGCATGGAAGCTCTAGAGATGTTTGTTCGTTGAGTGACACCCATGTCCCTGGGAGTGACTGGGGCTCAGAGACATACTGGGAAGTATGTAGAGTTATCTGAAGGGTTTGGCAAGAACCACACCACAAAAGGGGTTTGGATCTAAGCTGAGGCACTTAGATTTTATCCCTGGAGAACTTTTGGAGGCCATTATGTCTGTGAGTGACAGAATCAGATTTGCATTTCAGAAACATACCTTTTGAAGTCCCATATGGGATGAATTAGAAGGAGAGCAAAGAAGAGATGTTCTAGAACTTCTGTACCCAGGCCTTAAAAGAACTATCAGCTTCTGCTTCCAGCCTCTTGGAAACTGGCCACCATGCTGCGAGAAGCCCAAGCCACATGGAGAGGCCATGTGGAGGAGAACCAAAGTGCACCAGTTGGTAACCCCAGTTGTGCTCCCAGCAGTAGCCAGCACCAGCGCCAGCCAGGTGAGTGAGCCACCTTAGACGTTCCAGCCCAGTTGGACTTTCAGAGAACTGCAGTCCCAGAAGACATCACATTGAGCAAGAAAACCACCCAGCTGAGTCCAGTCAAACCACAGAAACTTAAGTAGTAGTAAGAGGATTGTTTTAAGCCACTAAGTCATGAGTGGTTTATTGCGCAGGTATAGATAACCGAAGCACTGTGGGGTACCAGGTGGAGCTCAGATCTGAGGCTCAGCAGAAAGGCTAGCTGGAGAGATCATAGATTAAGAAGTCATGAATTTCATGGGAATTTGAAAACCCTGAGATGGATGAAGTCACCCATGGAGTACGTGTAGGACGAATTGAAGAGGCACTTTGAGCTCCCTCCAACATTTACTGGGGAGGGTGTAGTGGAAGTATGAAGAATCATCAAGGCACGTGGATAAGAATTCAAAGTGACTAGAGGAAAATAAAATGATGTATTGCCTTGGGCAAATCTGCTGCTCTTTAAAGTGTTAAAAAGCAAAGATATCTCTTTGAGGACTAAGGTGCACCGGACCCAAGCCATGGTATTTTCAATCACCTCATATACACACGAAAGCTGGACAATGAATAAAGAAGAGCAAAGTAATACATTTGAATTATGTTGGTGAAGAATATTGAATATACCGTGGACTCCCAGAAGAACAAATTTGTCTTGGAAGAAGCACAGCTAGAATGCTCCTTAGAAGTGCGGATGGCAAGACTTTGTCTCACATACTTTGGACATGTTATCAGGAGGGACCAGTCCCTGGAGTAGGACATCATCCTTGGTAAAGTATGGAATTTGGAGAAAAAGAAGACCCTCAAGGAGATGGATTGACACAGTGGTTGCAACAATGAGCTCAAACATAGCAACGATTGTGAGGATGGTGTAGGACCCAGCAGCATTGTACATAAGGTTAGTGTGAGTCAGAACCAACTAGACGGCATCTAGCAACGACAAAGAAAAATCAAGAAAGAACTGGGGTCATGGAGGCCAAAAAAGAAGTCCAAAATGGTGGGAGAAGTGAACAGTATCAAAAGTATAGATGGAAATGCACCCTTGGGAATTGTCAGCTAGGACATTACTGGTGACTTTGCGAAAGGTGGTATTGGTGGAAATAAGGAGGCAGAAGCCAGCCTACTATGAGTTGAGGAATGAATTCTCCTTCAGTATAACTTCCCAATGGGCAAGACATTTAGATCCTTCTTTGTGAACCCTGGGAAAAGCCCTTCTCAGAGTTTGCACATAGAGATGATCTAGAAATATTTGCTGAATCAGCTAGTGTGTATTAGTCAGTTTTCAGTAGGTTATGCTATGGAACAAACAATCCCCAAAATCTCAGTGGCTTACAAAAGCAAAGGTTTATTTATCTGTCATTCAGCTGCAGCTCTACGGCTCTGCTCCAGTTGACAGTGGACTTCGGGTCTACTCCATGTGTCTCCCTGCTCCAGGACCCAGGAAGGTGGTGCAGTCCCTATCCGGTATATGCTGTTCTCATGGTGGAGGGCAGAAAAACCACGATACCTCTTAAAGTCTCTCCTGGAAACTGGCACAATGACCTCCTGCCCTCGTTCCATGGGCCACAGCAAGTCACACGGTGAAGCCTAATGTCAACACACAGAGGATGTGCACCCTACCTACTGACGACAACAATGCAGTCGTATTATTAGGATACCAGACAGCTATGCATAAATGAAAAGATCATCAACTCTTCAGAGTGAGGCAGACCTGCTTTTGAATCTCAGCTTGGTCATTCAGGGGACCTTATACATGCCATTTGAACTCTTTGGCCTCACTTTCCTCATTTGTAAAATGGAAATAATAGTAGTACCTATCTATATGGAGCCCTGGTGGCACAGTGATTAAAGTGCTCAGCTGCTAACCAAAAGGTAGCCTTAGAAACCCTATGGGCAGTTCTACTCTGTCCTATAGGGTCGCTATGAGTCAGAATTGACTCAATGGGTTTGGTTTGGTTTTGGTTTATCTATATGGTAGATAGATGTGATCATGTATACATGTAAAAGCACCTAGCACTTCACCTGGCACATGGCAGGTCCTTGATAAATACTCACTTAAAACTGAGTGCATAACTAGAGTCTCCCGGGCTTGTAATGGAACTTGGCAATCACGTAATCCCAGGACCTTGCTCCTCTCTAGATCATGGCTTCTCAGAGCCAAAAGGACAGCCCCTTTGCTTTACAGATCATACAAATGAAGCCTAGCACAACTGTGAACACTGAAAACCAGTAGTAGGTGAGCTCCATCAATAGCCCCAGGTAAGAAAGTTTATATACAGTTTATATACCCAATATTGGTGTGATCATGGAACAGACCCACAAGGAGAATTGAATTCACCCTCTTTGGAACACTCTGACATTTGCGTTGACAGTAACATACAGCTAGCTCCAGGTGAACTCCTTACAATGAGAATGGGAGAGGCAAACCGACCTTGGAAGGGAGTTGTTTTAAAACACTCTCCAGGCTCTAGGTTTTGGCTGGGTCCTTGAGGGCAGGGACCACGCACACCCTGGGCATGCATCTCTGAAATGGTCTGCACCCCTTCTCACACGCACCCAGCATGTCTTGACAACAACCACTCACAGCACATGTTTGCTGAAGTAAACACTCCACACAACGAAAAACACTGAAGATCACTGCTTCCTCCATCTAAGACAGTCGTCCCCCTTGTGCCTGGAGTTCTAGCTTCCCCTCACTCTTAGCACTCTGCTTTTATTGTCCCCCTCTGTGAATCAAGTGTATGCTCCTAGCTGCTTGCATTTGATACACTTTTTTTCTTCTAAGAGTCCTTTCTTTGAGTATGATGTGCAGATGTGGAACGCTCAAACCTGAGTTTGGGCTCAGGATGGCTGGACTTTCCTAGCTGTCCCACATCCCCTCTGAGCCTCAGCTTGCTCATCTGTAAATGAGGAGCAGAATAACTGCCAGGCCGCTGTGAAGAACTAACTAGGTAATAAAGGGTCAGTGGAGTCCCTGGGCAGTGCAGTTAGTGCACTTGGCTGCTAACTGAAAGGTTGGAGGTTCAAGTCGAACCAGAGGCACCTTCCAGAAGAAAGGCCTGGTGATCTATTTCCAAAAGATCACAGCCACTGAAAACTCCATGGAACACAGTTCTACTCTGACACTCATGGAGTCACCACTAGTAGGAATCTACTAGTCAGCAACTGGCTTTGTTTTGTTTTAATCCTCCTTAGACGAGTCCTTTCTTTGAATGTAACCTGCAGACTTGGGTATGTAACCTGAGTTTGGGTTCAGGATGGCTGGATATTTCTAGCTGTCCCACATGCCCTGTGAGTCTCAGCTTGCTCATCTGTAAATGGATATAGAATATCTGCAAGGCGGCTGTGAAGATCCAAGTAGGAAATAAAGGTGAACTACTGGGTCAGCGCTAAAGGAGCTGCAGATGTAAACGGAATCATTGTAAGCTCTTCCCCAGGACACAGGCACAGTCCCAAGCCGAGACACCCACCGACCCTTCCTGCTACCTGCCCTCCTGCTTTGGTGCAAACACCTGAGAGTCCCGGAGGTGGCAGAGCCCCTGCATTGTGTGGTTGTGTGTTTCAAAGACTCTGGCAGGACCCAATTTTACAGCCTTCTTGGCCAGGGCCTAGGGGAAGAAAGAGAGCGGGCAAATGGTTATTAGTCTGGTAAAATGACCTCTACCCAGACTGAGCCTGCAGAGCTGGGTTCGAGCCCTGCTAACTAACACACAGTGTGACCTCCATCGCTGCTGCCCTTCTTGGGCCCCAATATCCTGCGCGCAAAGGTTGACGAATGGCCCGAGACAACCCCAAGAATCCCTTGCAGTTGCGAGGCTCTGGCTCCTTTGGGCGTGGGGTCGGGTCACGTGTTGGCAGGAGGGGACGGCTGGTTGACGCGGCTCAGGGTGCTGGCGCAGAGCCCGCCGGCCAGCCTCCTCCTCTGACGTCCCAGCCCCCTCCCGCCCTCCGGCGGCGGGAGCGCGGCTGCTCGCGGGATCCCAGGAGCAGCGGGCGGCAGGCGGCGGGCCGGCGGGCAGAGCGCGGCGGAGCGCTGCGGAGCGAGCCTGCGCCGGGGCCGGCACCATGGTGCTCTCGGTGCCGGTGATCGCGCTGGGCGCCACACTGGGCACGGCCACCAGCATCCTCGCGCTCTGCGGGGTCACCTGCCTGTGCCGGCATATGCACCCCAAGAAGGGGCTGCTGTCGCGCGACCGGGACCCCGACCCGGAGAAGGCGAAGCCTAGCGTCCTCCGACCTGCCCAACAGGTGAGCGGGAGCCGCGCTGTGGTCCGCCCGGGGCTGCGGGTCGCGGGGCTGCGGGGAAGAGCAGGGACCTAGTTCTAATATGCCGGCGGAGTATGGCGGGGAAGGGGACGGCGGACGTGCCCGAGGACCGCCCAAGGGGACAAGGAAGCCTGGGGGAGGGGTGGTCGTGGGGCTTAATCGGGGAGGAGGCTCGGGGCGAGGAGTGGGGGCGGCGAGGGCGAAGGAGAAGGAGGCAATGGGTGAGGCGACTTGGAAAAGAATGGGGGCTGGGAGGGGAGTGTTGGGGCGCTGGCAGGGGAAGGGGCTACGGAGAGAGGAGTAGGGGCTGGGAGGGGAGTGGGGGTCTGGAGGAGGAGTGGGGGAGGCGGAGTAAGGGGAAAGGAAGGCTGTGAGGGGACTGGAGGCCTTAGGGGAATGTGGGAGGGGAGCTGTGAGGAGACTGGGGAGGAGACTGTGAGCGCTGGCGGAGACTGGGAGAGGAATTGTGGAGCTAGAGAGCTTGCAAAATTGGGGGGAAGAGGAATAGGGACTATGAGAGAGAAGAGCAGGGGTGGAGGGTTGCGGGGCTGCTGTAGGGAAACCACTGACTTGGCTGAGAAGGAGACAAACCTTCAGAAAGCAGGAGGGGAGGGGTCTGCTGTCCGTGGGAGGTGGGAAGCTAGGGGGGCAGTGGAGAAGGGGTGCCTGGAATCTGGAGAGGCCCCTGAATCATGGAGGGGCCTGAAGGACCCCACCTCCTCCTAGCAGCCCCATGTGCCAGCCAGCCAGCCAGAGGGGTTGTTGTGGCCCCAAAATATATCCCTGAAGAGTCCCTGGGGACCAAAGGGCTTTTATGCCATGCATTTGCTTGTCCCCAGAGCCCCTTTGGGCAGGCAATGGGCACGTTCCCTATTGTACATGCAGGAGAAGGGAACTGACATCCCTACAGAGGCTCTGAACTCCAGGATGCATTTCTGGTTCGGAGAGTGCAGAACTCCTCTGGAGAACCGGGAGGAAAAAGTCTTGCTAGAGTGGTTTGAGAAAGGTTGGCCCTGGGCCAGGAGGATGACTGAAATGACCACCACCTACAGCCCTCTAGACTCCTGATATGTCTTATAGTTTCATACTGACACTAAAATGCTGCAATTCCACCTTCCTTTTCCCGATCAATTATTCAGAAGCTTGGAGGACCCAGTTGTGGGGGCCTGTACCAGCCACTGTATAGTGAGAGTGGAAAACAAATGGCTCCTGTCCTTGAGGCACTTAAAATCCAGGAGAAATGACATTGACACTGGCAGAAATAGGAGCTGGCTGGGCAGCAGGCTGTGGGAGCTGGAATGATCTGGAAATGGGAGTAATGGGCTCCCCACTGGCAGGGGCCGGGGTTGGGGCTGGGTGAGCCTCTCTTCAGAAGTTTCTCCAGGAGTGTGACCTGTGGCTTCTTGACCTTCTCTCTTAACTATGATCCTTGAGGGACAGTTTTCTCCCCTTTTACAATGGTGGCTAAGTGCTGTCCCTCCCCTTCCCAGAGAGAGCCTTGGGGAAGTAGTTGGTGTAAAGGACCTCTAAGATCCCTTCTAGCTCTTTGTCTTATTGACTACAGATTACGCACATAATGGCCAATGGCCAATGATCTGTTAAAGACAAACCAGATCATGCCTCTCCCCCACTTAGAATCCATCAAACTTCTCGCTGAGCTTGGAATAAATAATAGCCAACGATTACATAGCATGAACTCTGTGCTTTATACTTATTAGTGCATATCCTCATACCAATGCAACAAGCAAGATCTACTATTATTCCAATTTAAAGACGAGGAAAATAAGGCTCAGAGACGGTGAGTGACTTGCCCAAGGCCACACAGCTAGAGAAGTTTTAGAACCAGATTCTAGCCACCCTGGTCTGGTTCCAGAGCTTGTGCTATGAGCTGCTCCACTATACTGGCACACCTGCTTGATCTGGCAGGTGCCCAAACCAAAACCAAGCCCTTGCCATCAAGTCGATTCTGACTCATAGTGACCCTACAGGCCAGAGTAGAATGCCTCATAGAGTTTCCAAGGAGTGCGTGGTAGATTTGAAGTGCCACTCTTTTTTGGCTAGCAGACATAGCTCATAACCAGTATACCACCAGAGTTTCCAGCAGGTGCCTGTTTGTGCCAATTTCTCCTTTCATCACCAGGCTCAGCTCCCTGGAATTAGGGTATTTCTTGGAGGGCACCAAGTTCTTTCCTGTCTCCCCACCTCCAGTCCCATTTTCCTCTGGCTTTTCACACAGAAGGCTCCTTCTCATTTAGGTCTCTTTCTGTTTAAATGTCACCTGCTCAGGAAGGATTTTGCCACATGTCATAAGGAGCCCTGGTAGAACAATGGGTAAGTGTTCTGCCGCTAACCAAAAGGTCGGTGGTTTGAACCTACGAGTGCACTGCAGGAGAAAAGACCTGGTGATCTGCTTCCATAAAGATTTCAGCCTAGGAACACTATAAGGCAGTTCTACTCTGTCCTATGGGGTCACTATGAGTTGGAATTGACTTGCTGGCACCTCCTATTACCATCATCTGTGTCGTTCCGTCCAAATTCTTTTATAGCCCTTGTCACAATTGGATATGATCCTTCTTATTTGCTGACTCAGATAATATCTTCCCCACATTAAGCTATAAGGCTCACGACAGCAAGGACTGTGCAGTCCTGTGCACTGCTTTATTCTCTGCACCTACTCAGTGCCTGGAACCTAGTAGGTGCCCAATAACAAACTGTTGACAAATAAAGGCATCCTGGCTTCCACCCAGCCGGGATTGTTGTCTGAGTTATTTCTCCACATGTGGATGGTGCACGTGCACTGCCTTTGCAATCCAGTGCTAGCTCAGTAGGGGCATAATCAATGCTTGCTGGTACATCAGACCAGCCCTCACCTGGTTCCCTTGGTGACCAAGAATCTGGGCAACCTGAGGCTGAACCTATAGGTGTGAAAATGGTGAAGTGGAGAGCTCATGATGTTGGCTCGGCTGCTGTTGTGCTCAGATTCAGCCACTGACCCGGATAAAGTAAATAGAGAAAAGACAACACAATTGACATTTCAAAAAAAGTAGAGGAGATGGTGTTAGGGGCAGCAGATGACAGCAGGGTGATGTATGTAGCTCATGTTGACAAGGAAGAGAAGAGTTAGAAAAGGCTCTCTAAGGTGTCCCTTGAAGAGAAAAGACATAGGGGATGGGGAAGGGAGGACAAGATCCTAGATTTCTACAGCCTCAACAGAGGTGTCCCAGGCTTAAGATGCCGCAGTGAGAACTGGGATGTCTGTAGGATACAGACTTACTGCCCATGTCTCCGTCAGTTACTGGTTGTGTTGCTGGAAGAATTCCTTGGATGCGTAGACATGCCCGGGAATCTGATTTCTGTCTCTGAATGGTTGAATGAAGTTGAAGTTTAGGGTGATTTTGAAAAGAACTTGGAAGGTCTTCCCGGGGGTTCTTAGCCTGGGATCCAAAGACACCCCTGACCCCAAGGAGTTTGTAGATAGAATTTAAGCGACTCATGATTTTGGATTGGGGAAAAAAACTCACATCTTTGTTTTCAGTAATCTCTAACTGAAATTTAGCATTTCCTATTAGTGGGAATATAAACAATAAACTCCAGTAATGCTAACAATACCTGTGACTCTATTCCCAAGAGAAATCACAGATATTTTCATAGCACACAACGCCTGTTGCAGATACCTTGGAATATCTTCTATGCTCATCTCTGATTCTAAATTTGGGTACTTATTAAATCCCTTGCCAGAGCCTGTTATTTAATGAATTAATTGGTTTTATTAGATATTCCTTCGTAGCTGTATGTCTTTTATTTTCTGCCTTTTAAAATACTCTGAGAAGGTATCCAGAGGCTTCCCCGGACAGCTAAGGGAATTCATGGCACAAAACAAGGTCAAGAAGCCCTGCTGAATGCGAGATGGGGCAGGATGGAAGCGCTCTGTCATTTGTCACCTTCCGTGCCTCCAGCCGCCTTCAATATGTACTTTGTCTTTGCCTTTCCTGCATACACAATCTTGGCCCTTTATCCTGCCATCCTAGGCAGTCCCTGGCCTTTTGGGGGCCTCAGGGAATTCAGTTTTCCTCCACCCCGCTTCATGGTCTGGCAGGACCACCTGGGACCTCCCTGTTGTCAGCCCAGCTTCCCAAGCCTGATTACTCTGCAGTGCCCTGGCCACCTGAGCAAGGAGACAGAGCGGGACGATTATCTTCCCTTCACTGCTCCTTCTGAATACATTAGTGAGAGGCGGCAGGCCGGCTGGCTGCTGCTCCCTGAATTTTCCCTTAACGCTTGTCTGCATCGACTGCGGCTCGCCTCATTTCTGGGTCCTTTTGGAGGACACCCTCTTTTTGGCTAATCTAAATAACTAGATGGTGCCTTTGGGTGGTGCAAGCGATTAGCTCGCTCAGCTGCTAACTGAAAAGTTGGAGGCTCGAGTCCACCCAGAAGTGCCTTGGAAGAAAGGCCTGACAATCTACTTCTGACAAATCAGCCACTGAAAGCCCTATGGAGCAGAGCTCTATTCTGAAACACATGAGGTCACCATGAGTCAGAGTCAGTCAATGACAACTGGTAAAATAAGCAGTTAGCAAGCAGGGAGAAGTGTCCTTTTTCTCACTGCTCAGCACCCCTGTACACCTATCAGTCATAGGAGTTTGGGTCCTGTTTTCAGAAAATTCTAGTTTTAGTATCCTGTTTTTCTCCCCCCCCCCTTTTTTTTTTATGGTGCTTACCTTGTGCCCTTAAGTGATTCATCTCACATGCATTTCAAAGGTCTCCAGGGCGACTGTGATGCTCTCCGCCTGAAGCTAGCTTTAGCCAAGTTGCTTGGCCTCTGAGCGATGGTACCCAGACCTCTTGTATCCATATCCCCAGGCCTCCCACTGCTCCTACCACCAACTTATAAAGTCCTATCCTCCTCCCACCAGAGCTGGGAAGACTGCACTGGCTTTGGATGAAACACTAATAGATTAATTCCAGATTTTTATAAAATAATATAAATACATGCTAGGTTTGCATCTAACAGTATATGTATAGTGGGGGAGTCTTTTCTCCCCAAGGGCAGGGAATATGTCTTTTGTTTTCCTTGTTTCCCTGACAATACCTAGTGTGATACTGGGCCCTTCCAGTTACTATTCTGAATCAGAGTGTCATATTGTGATGTAATTTTGAATAAAGAGGACAGACATAAAGGAGTACATATTGTTAGGGTTTCATTGTACAAGGTTTGAAACCAGGCCAAGTTTATTTATGGTGTTACCCTTGAGGAGTGGTGATAACTGGAAAGGAAAAAAGGGCGTTCTGGGCTTTTGGTCATGCTCGCCTTTTGACAGGAGTGCTGGTTGCGCAGGTGTCCTCACTTTGAGAAAATTCATCCCGCTCTACATTTATGATTTGTGTACTTTTCTGTATGTAGCTATACCTTGAGGGCATTGGTGGTTGACAAGGGGTGGATTATCCAATAATCCAATAGTCAGGATAGGCCTGGTGCTTACCTTGCTCACCAATCTGTAGTGAACAATTTTTTCACCACATCAAAGATTCTGCTTCCAGATGTGGCTGGGATCTGTCTCTCTCTCAACTCTACAACACTTTCCTACAGAATCAAAGCCTGTTTTCAAATTTACAATCCTTGACCGGGACAGATGACACAGTAAGCAAGGTAAGCATGGGCTTACTTGTGCTTACCTACTAATCTGCAGTGAACAATTTCACATGGTTTTTTACCACATGTGAACAATTTCACACAAGTGTCATCATATCTTTGATGAAATTGTTCACTCCAGATGAGGAAGTACATACAAGTGAGCCTGTACTTATCTCTGGGTGGTTTGACTCCCAGCCAATGTACCTCGTGCATAGCCACCACCCGTCCGTCAGTAAAGGCTTGTGTGTTGCTATGATGCTGAACGGGTTTCAGTGGAACTTCCAGACTAAGACAGACTAGGAAGAAAGGTCTGGTGATCTTCCAAAAATCAGCCAATGAAAACCCTATGGATTGCAGTGGTCTGATCTGCAACCAACCACGAGGATGGCAGAGGACCAGGCAGCATTTTGTTCCCTTGTGCATGGGGTCGCCATGAGTTGGGGACTGACTCAACAGCAGCCAATAACTACAAGTTATACTTCAGTGAAATCTTTATTAATAATTGTCATACTGTGAGCATTAATCTAGAATCAGACCAGTTTTTTTTTTATTATTGTGCTTTAGATGAAAGTTTACAGAGCAAATTGGTTTCTCATTAAACAATTAATACACAAATTGTTTTGTGATATTGGTTACCAACCATTGTTTTGTGACATTGGTTACTAACCCCGTGATGTGTCAACACTCTCCCCTTCTCCAGCCTGGGTTACCTATTTCCATTTGTCCAGTTTTCCTGTTCATTCCTGCCTTATCGGCTTTGCTTTTGGGCTGGTGTGTCAAACCAATGTTTTTATTATGAGGAAAACTTTTGGGCTATATTAAGAGGTGTGGCTGTCTTTTTGTGATCTAGCTCCCTGGCTCTGTTTTCTGCCGTTACTCCTGTGACCACTTCCTATGGCATAAAAGACTTCTTCTTGGGACCGGGGCCTCGAGATCATCACTGTGAGCCTACTAACCCTTCCACCCTTTCTCCTCTTTATTAGACCTCTAGGGCAACATCCTCTCAGATCCCTTGTCTTCAATTCACATTTGTAAGTGTGAGGAGGGATCAGAGTGTAGATGCAGCGTTTCATTAGTTAATTAGTTCACTCGTTAGATGTTAATGAGCACATACTAGGCACTGGTACAACAATGAAAAGACAGGCACGTGCTCCTCCTGATAAACGAGGAGACAGACACTTAGCCAAGCTATCGCCATGAAGTGTTACAGGGCTGCTGTGCTGGAGGAGGTCCAAGGTGCTGTAGGAAACCCTCGGCAGGGGCATTCCCACCTTCAATCCAAGGTAGAATTTTCTCCAGTTCAGGTTGGATGGCCTTCTTAGCTGTTCTCTTGGGGTCTCCTCTATACCACCATGGTCCAAGGAGGTTCCATGAATTGCCAACGCCACTCCTGGAACTGATTTGACTCTGGCCTGCTGTAAGGGCTCATCTCCCTGAATTCTCAGCCTTTTAAGGTATTCATTTCTCAGCTTATTGCTAGATAATAACCTGGCTGATAAACTCACCTATTCCCATACACACAAACATAAATCTACGTCCATAGAACAATAAAGAAATGATAGAATAGCTACCATTTCCTGAACCCTTTGTATGTACCAGGCATTATTCTAAGCACTTTAAATGTATTAACTCGTTTAATCATCACAATAACCCCATGAGATATGCACGATTATTATCTCCATTTTACAGATGTGGAAAAATGAAACACAGAGAGCTTGAGTAATTTATTCAAAAAACAAAACAGGGATTAAATCTAGGGAGTCTGGCTCCAAAGCCCACATCCTTGACCACTAGGCTAGAGACCAACAGAAAAGGCTTGTCCCAATTTTGTTTGAGGCACTGTTTTTCCACCAATATGTTATTTTTTTTTTATGTTATAAATGTGTCTATGAATATGCATCTTTGCAGAGCAGCCTCAGAAACCTTTCCCACTGCTTTGAATTGCTTCTCAGCCTCTTACGTCCATCACGCTTTAGGCATTGGTTGTAGCCCGAGGACCCTCCAGAGAGGTCTGACACAGTAAACATGTTTGGGCTGGTTGCTTAGCAACGTGGAAGACAGTATGAATTTTTCATTAAGAAATTAGCATAGAATATCTCAGGGAGATGAGCTACAACCGCTGGAAACACTAGGCCCTTTCAAAACACTCTCTTTATGGACCCCGATGCTGGTATCTATCAATCCCTCCCCAAGAGCAGGTCCCAGGCCTGTGACAGTTCCTCCCTTTCCCCAGCTTCTTCTCTTGGTGCAGCAAGTAGATAATTAGGTATGTGGTTTTCTCTTCCTGGAACTGATGGTTCATCAGCACCTTTCATTAACTCCAGCAGAAAACAGTGCTGCATCCTTGGAAATTTTCAGATACTGGCCTGGATTAGGATCAAGTACCTGGGGTACAGGAAGAGGAATGGAGAAGCCATTGGACCACAATGGCGGAAACCTGAAAGAGAAATTAGAGGGGCATACGGCAAAGGCAGAGGAAGCGGTGAGACCAGTAGGATGAGGAAGCCTCAGACCCAGAAGGCAGAGAGGAGAAAAGATAAAGGCACTGAACATCCCAGAGCCAGAGACAGACTGGGGAAATCAAAATAAACATAGATGATCGTTTACTGTTCACACAATCAATAGCAGCTCACCTCCCACTTTTACCCTAATATTCTGTATTCAGTCTTTCCAGAGCACATTTATTAACAACAAGCATTGGGAAACCCTGCTTTGAGAATGGAAGAGAATAGCTTCATGGAGGCAGGGTTTAAGAACTAAGAGATTCTATAGGTAGGTATCAAAACTAACACATATGTGGCTACAAAGGGCCCCCTGTAACCAATTTGGTAAGAAACAATGTGTTAGGTTGGTTCAGTGGTAGAATTCTTGCCTTCCATGCATGCGGGAGACCCCGGTTTGATTCCCAGCCAACGCACCTCATTCGCGGCCACCACACATCTGTCAGCGGAGGCTTCATGTTGTTATGATGCTGAGTAGCTTTCAGCGGAGCTTCCAGACTAAGATGAAGTAGGAAGAAAGGCTTGGCAATATGATTCCGAAAATCAGCCCATGAAAACCCTGTAGATCACAACAGTCTGATTCACAACTGATCATGGGGATGGCACAGGACTGGACAGTGTTTTGTTTTGTTGTGCATGGGGTCGCTGTAAGTAAAGGATTGATACGATGGCAGCCAACAACTGATTTTCAAAGGGAAACACATGAGAGAGGTAGATTTGTTCCTCCCTTCCTTTCTCCCTTGATGATATTTACTGAACACGTACTATGTACCAGGTACTGGGCCAGAGGGTGAGAATACAGTAGTAAGTGCTCCACCCCCAAAACAAATGACACAGTGACCTAGTCTCAGCCCTCATAACAGAGGCGTAGAGAGGGAAGGGCAGAGGGAAGGCACTTGCCCCGGGCGCAAGTCCAATGGGGGGCACCAGACAAGGTGTGGAATGACATTCCAAGGCTCTGCAAATATGAAAGGCGCCTGACTGAGGCAGCTGGGCAAGAAGGGGAAGGCATTTCTGCTGACGCGTCGCCTCTATCAACGTCTATTCATCTTGAAGTTGCGGGGGAGGTGAAACTTAGAGACTGCCCCAAGCACTCATTACCCTCACTATGCAGCTGCCTTGTGTTCATTCTGGTGTAACGGAGATCAGAATTAACAGAAGGCAAGCACAAATAAAGGAAAGCATGTGTCTTGGTCATCTAGTGCTGCTATAACAGACATACCACAAGTGGATGGCTTTAAAAAAAAGAAGTTTATTCTCTCACAGTCCAGTAGGCTAGAAGTCTGAATTCAGGGTGCCAGCTCCAAGGGAAGGGCTTCTCTGTCTGTCGGCTCTGGAGGAAAGTCCTTGTCATCAGTCTTCCCTTGGCCTGTCTCCTGAGGCGCTCTGGGCAGATTCAAACTGCCAACCATTCGGTTTTTGGTTGAGTGCTTAATTCATCCATTCATGAAACATTTATTAATTCCCATGTGACAGACACTGAGCTATGCACTGACAATACAAAGGATACAGTTATGTTCTAAGCTTTTAATATTAAAAAATACAAGCTCTCATATTTTAAATATGCATTAGTAACTTCCAAGTTTGGAAGAAAAATGGTTGTCTGTATCAAACGCCCACTAAAATGGACCCACTTGGGCACGCGATGAAAATCATTTAATTGCTGGAAAGTCTCACGAGAGGAGTGGCGTGTGAGGCAGTCCTGACTTGACTGCTCTCCTGGCGGGTTTGCACTTGCTGCTCTGTCCTTTAAATGTGCCGCATGTTATCACTGTCACCTTCCCCACCCTTTGTCCCTATCTGTTTCATCCAGGTATCTGGGGACCCTAAAAACCCAAGCCCAATTAAGGTAGTATTTTTAGTACCTTTAAATGTCATTTCCTAATGTCTGGACATTACCAGGCTGTGTGACACTGGTAGGAGCATTGGTCCTCTACAGTGTCAGTGTATCCCACACCCATGCAAACCTTCTGCTGAGGAGCTCACTGGCTGCCAGCATATCAGGTAAAACAAAACACCAAGCCCACTACCGTCTAGTCGATTCTGACTCATAGCTAACCCATAACGTTTCCAAGGCTGTAAATCTACAGAAGCAAACTGCCACATCTTTCTTCCATGGAATGGCTGGTCATTTCGAACTGCCCACCTTTCAGTTAGCAGTTGGTCGCTTTAACCACTGGGCCACCAGGGCTCCTTAATTAGGTAAAGGGCTTGTAACTGCTATATAGTATGAAAAAGGCCTGGGGGTGTTTTAGAGAGTGTTTAGGGAGTTACAGTGAGATTTGGGGAAGCTGGTTGGGGTTTTGGGATGAACTTGGAATGCATTACAATTTTTCCCTTTTAAAATAATGCTTGATCTCTGTAATTCACTAGCATGTTTCCAGGAGCAGATTAAATTCAAATAATGAAGGGTAGTTGCATACATGAATTTGAATGAGAAAAAAAAGGGGAAGAGGATTCTATGAGAATTCTGTCAAAGTAAGTCTTACTTAGTCCATCTAGCATAGACTCTAGGGTATTTTGATATATTTAATTGACTCTCTTCTCACCTTTATAGATTGAATTGTGTCCCCTCCCCCATATATGCTGAAGTCCTAACCCCTATATGTGTGAATCAGATCCTGTTTGCAAAGAGGGCTTTTCTTGTGTTAAGAGGCCATACCCAGTAGCATGGCTCCTAGACCTAATCCCTTCTGAGAGGCATCTTATAAAGGGGTGTACAGACACAGAGGGACAGACACACAGAGGGGGACACAATGTGTCAGCAGAGGCCGATGTATCTATAAGCAGCAGAGGCATGCCAGGGATTGCTGGCAGCCACCAGAAACTAGGACGGAGGCTCACAGAAGGAATCAACACAGCCGAGATCCTGATTTGGACTTTGAGCCTCCAGAACTGTGAGAAAATAAATTTCTGTTCTTTAAAGCCACCCACTTTGTGGTATTTTTGTTACGGCAGTCTTAGGATACTAAGACACCCACCTCGACTCGTTAAGTCCAAGACATCGTTTTCCTTCGTGGAAGAAAGGAGTAGGGCTTAGCAGATAGTGAGAAATGAGGGGCGATGTTGAAAGAACGAGAAGGTGAGTGGATGGATAGTTGAATGGGGCCGAGGAGGTGATTGGGGCTGCCCGCCTGTACTTGCAGCCAAATAAAAATCATAAGCAGGGGAAGCAGGGCAGGGGGCACTGAGCTGGTTGAAGAATCTCTGTGCTTCCCTTTAGTGGCGTATCAAGGAATCAAGATAAATGTGGCAGCTTCAGCTTTTATTGGTTTCCTTTCCTTCAGGTATCCATTCACCTGGCTAACATTGGAGAGAGTTTAAAAAGTCTTCAGCTGCAAGGCCAATGAGATGATACCCAGGATGCCTCATTTTACTTGAAAAAGCATCATAAACCATGTGGTTTTGGTCTTGTTGCTAAGAGTGTTGTTGTTGTTGTTAGGTGCAATTGAGTGGGCTCCAACGCATGGTGACCTTGTGTGTAACAGAAGGAAATGTTGCCTAGTCCTGTGCCATCTTCATGATCACTGGTATGTTTGAGCCCGCTGTTGTGGCTATTGTGTGAATCTATCACAGTGAGGGTTTCCCTCAGTTTTCCTGACCCTCTATCAAACATGATGTCCTTTCCTAGTGATTGGTCTTTCCTGATGGTGTGTCCAAAGTAAGGAAGCCAGCGTTTCACCATCTTTGCTTCTAAGGAGCATTCTAGTTTTAGTTCTTCTAAGAATGGTATACCATTGTTGTTATGTGCCATTGAGTCGATATGTTCCATTGAGTTGATTCTGACTCATAGCGAACCTAAAAAACAGAGTAGAACTGCCCCATAGAGTTTCCTACGCTGTACTCTATACAGGAGCAGATTGCCAGGTCTTTTCTCCCTCAGATTGGTTGGTGGATTTGAACTGCAGACCTTTCGGTTATCAGGCGAGTGCTTAACCATTGTGTCCCCAGGGCTCCATAAGAATGGCATAAACCCATTGCTATCAAGTCGGTTCCAACTCATAGTGACCCTAAATGGCAAAGTAGAACTGCCCCATAGGGTTTCCAAGGCTGAAATTTTTACTAAAGGAGACTGCCACGTCTTTCTCTCATGGAGTAGCCGGGGGATTTGAACCCCGATATTTTAGTTAGCAGCTGAGTGCTTTAACAACTGTGCCACTAGGGCTTCTTGAGAATGGCATTACCCGTTAACCCATTGCCATCGAGTTGATCCTAACCCAAAACGACCCAATTTTCTTTTCGAATAGAATAAAAAAAAAAAAATAGTTTGGAGAGGACGGTATTTGAAGACTGGGCAACTGTAAATGTTGATCGAAGCATCTTGGGATGTAGACTATCTTTAGTTAGTGCTAGTCTCATCTGTGTTTCTGATTCCTTCCTCCTTTCTCATAGTGCGCCACTGAGCCTCCTAAAATACGTTTTTCATTTCCAGCACAGTCACTTTATGTAGAAGAAGGGCGCAAGGCTATCAGAGAGAAATACAGAGAAGGCTGTGATGGTGTGTCAAGGGACAAAACCCCACAGGGAAACATCAACGGTATTTGAAGAGCTTTTCACTGCAAATGTGTCACCTAATGAGCCCATCTTTCACTATGCAAGTAGAGTGGGTCCTTTAAGCAGCAGTCCCAATGTGACTGTCACCCTTAGCTCAACAGCTTCAATACAAAACCCCTAGAGACAACTGAAAGGAGGGAACAGGAGATTGGGTCCCTGTTCCTAATAGCTGCACAGTTAGCCTTGCATTTGATTTTGGATAGCCACAAAATTTCATTTTAGGTAACAACCTAGCTTTTTGAGACCATCGAGAAGAGGAAATTGCTTCTTAGAGTGAAAATGCTCATTTTATGATCAAGATGCTGAGACATAATGAAAAGGAACTTAGAACATGACCCAAAAAAACGAAATTTGAATTTGGTCTCCACCATTTTGTAGCTAAATGCTCCCAATTGTTCTGAATCCTACATTCCTCATCTATTTTGTTGTTGTTAGGCGTCTTCGAGTCTATTTTGACTCATAGTGTAATAGAGTAGAACTGCCCCCATAGGGTTTTCTAGGCTGTAATCTCTATGGGAACAGGTCACCAGGTCTTTCTCCTGCGAAGCCTCTGGGTGGGTTCCAACCGCCAACCTTTCAGTTAGCAGCAGAACACTTAACCACTGCGCCACTGGGGATTTTCTCAAGGTAATATTAAAACCTGAATGAGATAACACTTATGAAGGCGCCCTGCAGGCTCAGCACCTGGTCACTACTCGAAGTACATTTTAGGGATCTCTAGATCATTTTCTTATTTATCCTTTACCAGAACCATGACTTCCTTTCCATTACATCTCAGCATCTTGGTCATAAAGTGAACATTTGTTTGTCTGTATGTTCACTACGTAGGGAAGGAGAGCTCGTTAGGAGTATTCCCAGTGTGAAAGCTGAAAGGCTGTTAGTACAGAAAGGGGAGCATGGACACTCCACTCTAGGGCAGTCATTCATTCAATGAATATTTCTCCATCACCTGCTATGTGCAAGGCACTGAGTTAGCGCCGGTGACACAGCGGAGACAAGCCAGGCAACATCTCTGCCCCTGTGCAGCCATCCTAGGGGAAGAGACACTCATTGCATTGTGCAGTAATACAAATGAATATGAATTTACACCCGTGGTAAGAGTGGTGAGGGAGGTCAGGGGGCCTTCCAAGCAAGTCATCACGGATTAGCGCTCTGATCTTCCACATTTTTGGAAACCCCTTTCAGTAAAAAAAAATTTTTTAAAGTAAAAATTGAGCATGTATCCCTTATATATTTATATCTAATCATTTGTAAATTAGTTCTATTATATGTATACAGGGTTCCATTCTGACGATTCATCGTAAATCAGTTCTGATGTAAGTCAAATACCTCATTTTTTTTTTCATTATTATTGCCTCTTATTATCGGTAGCTTTACAAATTTCATCTTTCTTTGTTTTGGGGGGTTGGAAATATTACATATCAACATCTGCAAGTGAACATCTGAGAATGATAACATCAGCAGATTGCATGCTGCAACATTGTACGTAGTGCAAAAAAAAAGAAAAAAAGATGGTCGTAAGTACACTTCCGTGGTAACTCGAATACGCTGTAAAGTCCGGGACTACCTCTACACACACACGTATACATTACTTTTCTAATACATAGTGCACATAATAAAACGTGCACAAAAAATAGACCTTTAAAGCAATAAGATAAAAATAAATTACAAAATAAAATTGTTACTTTCTTCCCATACCCAAAATGAAAGGAGCCCTTGTGGAGCAAACGGTTGTGTTCGCGCTTTGATCCCACCCAGTGGCTCCGCGTGAGAAAGCCCTGGCGGTCTGCTTCTGTAAAGATTACAGTCTAAAAATCCGTATTAAGCCACTCTCCTCTGTCACATGGAGTCGCTAAGAGTTAAGAACAACTCGACGGCACCTAACAACAACAACGCCAAATGGACTGTCTTGTGCACCGTGGGGTAGAGTTAGTGACATTTCTAGGCAGAGGATGTTGGGTGTGAGGATTTGGAATATTCTAGGCATTTGGGGCATGTGCAGAAGCCCTGTGGCAAGAAGACATAGCACATGGGAGGAACTGAAAGAAGATCCAAGTGGGGAGAGCATAGAGAGCACGAGAGGTGAGGGAGGTGGGTCGCCATGATCTGCGCCATGTTAAGTATTTGGCTCTTTACTCCAAGAGTGATGGAAGCCAATGAAAGGTCTTAAAAGGTGATGTGATAGAATTTGGGTTGTGAAAAGATCCTGGCTGCTGTGTGGAGAACATATCAGATGGGGAAAGAGTTGAAGTGGGGAGACCAGGAGGGAAGCCGTGGAGAGACAGTAATAGCGAGGACTAGGGCGGAAGCAGTGGTTTGTCTATGATATTGGATGTGGACTTGGGGAAGGGATGACACCTGAGTTTTTCACTTGCCCAAGTGCATCGTGGTAGCATTTGGTGAAACAGGGAACATTAAAAAAGACAAGACCATGGACTCTAAGTCAGGAGTTCACTTCTGTACAGGTGGCGCGTGAGGAGTCTTTGACATATCTCCATGCAGGTGTCAAGTGTGCCCGTGGTTCTGCCAGTCTGGAGCTCACAGCAGAAGTCTGGGCTGGAGATGTATGTTGAGAATCACCTGTAGGAGGTAGCAATCGCAGTGGTAAGCATGACTGAGACCACCTAGGAAGAGAGTAGAATGAGAAGGAAGAGGGCTTAAGAGCAAGTTCAGGGATACCAACATTTTAATGACCAGGTGGTGGGAATGGGTCTACAAGGGAAACAATGAAGAAGTGACCAGAAAGGATCTAGAAAAACCTGGGAGAACGTAATGTCAAATAATAATGAGAAATAAGAGCTTTTTAAGAGGAAGGAAGTCATCAGCAGGGGAGACCCCCGCTGAAAAGTCAAGGAAGTTAAGAGTAAAAATATTCGCTAGAATTAGACCTTGAAGGTCGTCAGTGACTCTAGAGGCCAATAATGACATTGAGTGGGCTGATGGGGCCCTTTGGGAATGGGTTGTGGAGTGGATGGCAAACGAGGACATGAAGACAGCAACAGTACAGGCATTTCTTTTTTTAGGATGTGTGGCTGTGATGTGGTGGAGAGGCTAGGACGATAGGATAAGGGGATAAGAAGTCAAAGGAATTTTGAGCACTTGTACAAGCTGATGGGAAGGAGCTAGTTGAGAGAGAAAGAAAAACGTGCAAGAGAGGAGAGAGGGATTGAAAATCCCTAACGTAAGGCTCCTGCAAATGCAGGTGGAGATGGGGTCCAGGCTCAGAAGGAAGGGCTGCTCTTGCAGGGAGGGGCGTACCTCCTGCAGTGTGAGGGGAGGGGGACTTGCCCACGAAGGAGTTCGCTATGTAGCAGGACGCGTCCGGGCGTCCATTCTCTTGGCTTCCTTGTTCTCAGTGAAGAAAGTCTGTGGAGAGTAGAGAACTTCCAAAATAAACTGGCCAGAAAGCAGTAGGTTTGCCAGGCAGGACTGAGAGCCAGTTTGAGTTGGTTGTTGTCGTTAGCTGCCTTTGAGTCGGCTTCCGACTCATGGTGACCCCATGCACAACTGAACAAAACGCCACCCAGTCCTGTCCATTCCCAACATCAGCTGTAGATCAGACCCTTGTGATCCATAGGATTTTTATTTTTTTTATTTTTTTTTTTATAATAACTTTTATTAAGCTTCAAGTGAACGTTTACAAATCCAATCAGTCTGTCACATATAAGTTTACATACATCTCACTCCCTACTCCCACTTACTCTCCCCGTCTTGAGTCAGCCCTTTCAGTCTCTCCTTTCTTGACAATTTTGCCGGCTTCCCTCTCTCTCTATCCTCCCATCCCCCCTCCAGACAAGAGTTGCCAACACAATCTCAAGTGTACACCTGATATAATTAGCTCACTCTTCATCAGCGTCTCTCTCCCACCCGCTGACCAGTCCCTTTCATGTCTGATGAGTTGTCTTCAGGGATGGTTCCTGTCCTGTGTCAACAGAAGGTCTGGAGAGCATGACCGCCGGGATTCCTCCAGTCTCAGTCAGACCATTAAGTTTGGTCTTCTTATGAGAATTTGGGGTCTGCATCCCACTGCTCTCCTGCTCCCTCAGGGGTCCTCTGCTGAGCTCCCTGTCAGGGCAGTCATCGATTGTGGCCGGGCACCAACTAGTTCTTCTGGTCTCAGGATGATGTAGGTCTCTGGTTCATGTGGCCCTTTCTGTCTCTTGGGCTCTTAGTTGTCATGTGGGCTTGGTGTTCTTCATTTTCCTTTGCTCCAGGTGGGTTGAGACCAATTGCTGCATCTTAGATGGCTGCTTGTTAGCATTTAAGACCCCAGACGCCACATTTCAAAGTGGGATGCAGAATGATTTCATAATAGAATTATTTTGCCAATTGACTTAGAAGTCCCCGCAAACCATGTTCCCCAGACCCCCGCGCTTGCTCCGCTGACCTTTGAAGCATTCATTTTATCCCGGAAACTTCTTTGCTTTTGGTCCAGTCCAATTGAGCTGACCTTCCATGTATTGAGTGTTATCTTTCCCTTCACCTAAAGCAGTTCTTATCTACTGATTAATCAATAAAAAACCCTCTCCCACCCTCCCTCCCTCCCCCCCTCGTAACCACAAAAGTATGTGTTCTTCTCAGGTTTACTATTTCTCAAGATCTTATAATAGTGGTCTTATACAGTATTTGTCCTTTTGCCTCTGACTCATTTCGCTCAGCATAATGCCTTCCAGGTTCCTCCATGTTATGAAATGTTTCAGAGATTTGTCACTGTTCTTTATCGATGTGTAGTATTCCATTGTGTGAATATACCACAATTTATTTACCCATTCATCCGTTGATGGACACCTTGGTTGCTTCCAACTTTTTGCTATTGTAAACAGAGCTGCAATAAACATGGGTGTGCATATATCTGTTTGTATGAAGGCTCTTGTATCTCTAGGGTATATTCCGAGGAGTGGGATTTCTGGGTTGTATGGTAGTTCTATTTCTAACTGTTTAAGATAACGCCAGATAGATTTCCAAAGTGGTTGTACCATTTTACATTCCCACCAGCAGTGTATGAGAGTTCCAATCTCTCCACAGCCTCTCCAACATTTATTCTTTTGTGTTTTTTGGATTAATGCCAGCCTTGCTGGTGTGAGATGGAATCTCATCGTAATTTTAATTTGCATTTCTCTAATGGCTAATGATCGAGAGCATTTTCTCATGTATCTGTTGGCTGCCTGAATATCTTCTTTAGAGAAATGTGTGTTCATATCCTTTGCCCACTTCTTGATTGGGTTGTTTGTCTTTTTGTGGTTGAGTTTTGACAGAATCATGTTGATTTTAGAGATCAGGCGCTGGTCGGAGATGTCATAGCTGAAAATTCTTTCCCAATCTGTAGGTGGTCTTTTTACTCTTTTGGTGAAGTCTTTAGATGAGCATAGGTGTTTGATTTTTAGGAGCTCCCAGTTATCGGGTTTCTCTTCATCATTTTTGGTAATGTTTTGTATTCTGTTTATACCTTGTATTAGGGCTCCTAGGGTTGTCCCAATTTTTTCTTCCATGATCTTTATCGTTTTAGTCTTTATGTTTAGGTCTTTGATCCACTTGGAGTTAGTTTTTGTGCATGGTGTGAGGTATGGGTCCTGTTTCATTTTTTTGCAAATGGATATCCAGTTATGCCAGCACCATTTGTTAAAAAGGCTGTCTTTTCCCCAGTTAATTGACACTGGTCCTTTGTCAAATATCAGCTGCTCATACGTGGATGGATCTATGTCTGGGTTCTCAATTCTGTTCCATTGGTCTATGTGTCTGTTGTTGTACCAATACCAGGCTGTTTTGACTACTGTGGCTGTATAATAGGTTCTGAAGTCAGGTAAGGTGAGGCCTCCCACTTTCTTCTTCTTTTTCAGTAGTGCTTTGCTTATCCGGGGCTTCTTTCCCTTCCATATGAAATTGGTGATTTGTTTCTCTATCCCCTTAAAATATGACATTGGAATTTGGATCGGAAGTGCGTTAAATGTATAGATGGCTTTTGGTAGAATAGACATTTTTACTATGTTAAGTCTTCCTATCCATGAGCAAGGTATGTTTTTCCACTTAAGTATGTCCTTTTGAATTTCTTGTAGTAGAGCTTTGTAGTTTTCTTTGTATAGGTCTTTTACATCCTTGGTAAGATTTATTCCTAAGTATCTTATCTTCTTGGGGGCTACTGTGAATGGTATTGATTTGGTTATTTCCTCTTCGATGTTCTTTTTGTTGATGTAGAGGAATCCAAGTGATTTTTGTATGTTTATTTTATAACCTGAGACTCTGCCAAACTCTTCTATTAGTTTCAGTAGTTTTCTGGAGGATTCCTTAGGGTTTTCTGTGTATATAATCATGTCATCTGCAAATAGTGATAACTTTACTTCTTCCTTGCCAATCCGGATACCTTTTATTTCTTTATCTAGCCTGATTGCCCTGGCTAAGACTTCCAACACGATGTTGAATAAGAGCGGTGATAAAGGGCATCCTTGTCTGGTTCCCGTTCTCAAGGGAAATGCTTTCAGGTTCTCTCCATTTAGAGTGATATTGGCTGTTGGCTTTGCATAGATGCCCTTTATTATGTTGAGGAATTTTCCTTCAATTCCTATTTTGGTAAGAGTTTTTATCATGAATGGGTGTTGGACTTTGTCAAATGCCTTTTCTGCATCAATTGATAAGATCATGTGGTTTTTGTCTTTTGTTTTATTTATGTGATGGATTACATTAATGGTTTTTCTGATATTAAACCAGCCTTGCATACCTGGTATAAATCCCACTTGATCAGGGTGAATTATTTTTTTGATGTGTCGTTGGATTCTATTGGCTAGAATTTTGTTGAGGATTTTTGCATCAATGTTCATGAGGGATATAGGTCTATAATTTTCTTTTTTTGTAATGTCTTTACCTGGTTTTGGTATCAGGGAGATGGTGGCTTCATAGAATGAGTTGGGTAGTATTCCGTCATTTTCTATGCTTTGGAATACCTTTAGTAGTAGTGGTGTTAACTCTTCTCTGAAAATTTGGTAGAACTCTGCCGTGAAGCCGTCCGGGCCAGGACTTTTTTTTGTTGGGAGTTTTTTGATTACCGTTTCAATCTCTTTTTTTGTTATGGGTCTATTTAGTTGTTCTACTTCTGAATGTGTTAGTTTAGGTAGGTAGTGTTTTTCCAGGAATTCATCCATTTCTTCTAGGTTTTCAAATTTGTTAGAGTACAATTTTTCATAATAATCTGAAATGATTCTTTTAATTTCATTTGGTTCTGTTGTGATGTGGTCCTTCTCATTTCTTATTCGGGTTATTTGTTTCCTTTCCTGTATTTCTTTAGTCAGTCTAGCCAATGGTTTATCAATTTTGTTAATTTTTTCAAAGAACCAGCTTTTGGCTTTGTTAATTCTTTCAATTGTTTTTCTGTTCTCTAATTCATTTAGTTCAGCTCTAATTTTTATTATTTGTTTTCTTCTGGTGCCTGATGGATTCTTTTGTTGCTCACTTTCTATTTGTTCAAGTTGTAGGGACAGTTCTCTGATTTTGGCTCTTTCTTCTTTTTGTGTGTGTGCATTTATTGATATAAATTGACCTCTGAGCACTGCTTTTGCTGTGTCCCAGAGGTTTTGATAGGAAGTATTTTCATTCTCGTTGCTTTCTATGAATTTCCTTATTCCCTCCTTGATGTCTTCTATAACCCAGTCTTTTTTCAGGAGGGTATTGTTCATTTTCCAAGTATTTGATTTCTTTTCCCTCGTTTTTCTGTTATTGATCTCTAGTTTTATTGCCTTGTGGTCTGAGAAGATGCTTTGTAATATTTCGATGTTTTGGACTCTGCAAAGGTTTGTTTTATGACCTAATATGTGGTCTATTCTAGAGAATGTTCCATGTGCGCTAGAAAAAAAAGTATATTTTGCAGCAGTTGGGTGGAGAGTTCTGTATAAGTCAATGAGGTCAAGTTGGTTGATTGTTGTAATTAGATCTTCCGTGTCTCTGTTGAGCTTCTTACTGGATGTCCTGTCCTTCTCCGAAAGGGGTGTGTTGAAGTCTCCTACTATAATTGTGGAGGTATCTATCTCGCTTTTCAGTTCTGTTAAAATTTGATTTATGTATCTTGCAGCCCTGTCATTGGGTGCGTAAATATTTAATATGGTTATGTCTTCCTGATCAATTGTCCCTTTTATCATTATATAGTGTCCTTCTTTATCCTTTGTGGTGGATTTAAGTCTAAAGTCTATTTTGTCAGAAATTAATATTGCTACTCCTCTTCTTTTTTGCTTATTGTTTGCTTGATATACTTTTTTCCATCCTTTGAGTTTTAGTTTGTTTGTGTCTCTAAGTCTAAGGTGTGTCTCTTGTAGGCAGCATATAGATGGATCGTGTTTCTTTATCCAGTCTGTGACTCTCTGTCTCTTTATTGGTGCATTTAGTCCATTTACATTCAGGGTAATTATACATAAATAAGTTTTTAGTGCTGTCATTTTGATGCCTTTTTATGTGTGTTGTTGACAATTTCATTTTTCCACATACTTTTTTGTGCTGAGGCGTTTTTCTTAGTAAATTGTGAGATCCTCACTTTCATAGTGTTTGACTTTATGTTAGTTGAGTCGTTACGTTTTTCTTGGTTTTTGTCTTGAGTTATAGAGTTGTTATACCTTTTTGTGGTTACCTCATTATATACCCCTATTTTTCTAAGTAAAAACCTAACTTGTATTGTTCTATATCGCCTTGTATCACTCTCCATACGGCAGTTCAATGCCTCCTGTATTTAGTCCCTCTTTTTGATTATTGTGATCTTTTACCTATTGACTTCCATGATTCCCTGTTATGTGTATTTTTTTTTTTTAATTAATCTTAATTTGTTTGTTTTTGTGATTTCCCTATTTGAGTTGATATCAGGACGTTCTGTTTTGTGACCTTGTGTTGTGCTGATATCTGATATTATTGGTTCTCTGACCAAACAATATCCTTTAGTATTTCTTGTAGCTTTGGTTTGGTTTTTGCAAATTCTCTAATCTTGTGTTTGTCTGTAAATATCTTAATTTCGCCTTCATATTTCAGAGAGAGTTTTGCTGGATATATGATACTTGGTTGGCAGTTTTTCTCCTTCAGTGTTCTGTATATGTGGTCCCATTCCCTTCTTGCCTGCATGGTTTCTGCTGAGTAGTCAGAACATATTCTTACTGATTCTCCCTTGAAGGAAACCTTTCTTTTCTCCCTGGCTGCTTTTAAAATTTTCTGTTTATCTTTGGTTTTGGTGAGTTTGATGATAATATGTCTTGGTGTTTTTCTTTTTGTATCAATCTTAAATGGGGTTCGATGAGCATCTTGGATAGATATCCTTTCGTCTTTCATGATGTCAGGGAAGTTTTCTGTCAGAAGTTCTTCAACTATTTTCTCTGTGTTTTCTGTCCCCCCTCCCTGTTCTGGGACTCCAATCACCCGCAGGTTATCCTTCTTGATAGAGTCCCACATAATTCTTAGGGTTTCTTCATTTTTTTTAATTCTTTTATCTGATTTTTTTTCAGCTATGTTGGTGTTGATTCCCTGGTCCTCCAGATGTCCCAGTCTGCATTCTAATTGCTCGAGTCTGCTCCTCTGACTTCCTAGTGTGTTGTCTAATTCTGTTATTTTATTGTTAATCTTTTGGATTTCTACATGTTGTCTCTCTATGGATTCTTGCAACTTATTAATTTTTCCAGTATGTTCTTGAATAATCTTTTTGAGTTCTTCAACAGTTTTATCAGTGTGTTCCTTGGCTTTTTCTGCAGATATCCTAATTTCATTTGTGATATCATTAAGCATTCTGTAAATTAGTTTTTTATATTCTGTATCTGATAATTCCAAAATTGTATCTTCATTTGGGAAAGATTTTGATTCTTTTGTTTGGGGGGTTGGAGAAGCTGTCACGGTCTGCTTCTTTAAGTGGTTTGATATGGATTGTTGTCTCCGAGCCATCACTGGGAAACTAGTTTTTCCAGAAAATCCGCTGCGTGCAGTCCAAATCCCTGCGGGACGGTTCCCCGGCTCGGATGCTGCTCTTTCTGCTCCAAGATCAGTCACTGCCTCCCGGGGACTTCTCCTAACGGCTGCGTCCCACGCCGCCCGTGGAACCGGCTAGTCCCCCTCCCGGGGTTAGTTCAGGGGGGTGGAGCAGGTCTCTGTGCTTGTGCCGTACCTGACTGGTACGCTGGCTCCAGGCTCTGGAAACAATCGCTGCTTCCCCGTATTAGTTCGTTCTCCGTCTCTAAATCTGTGTTTGTTGTTCAGGGTTCGTAGATTGTTATGTATGTGATCGATTCACTTGTTTTTCCGTGTCTTTGTTGTAAGAGGGATCCGAGGTAGCGTCTGCCTAGTCCGCCATCTTGGCTCCGCCCCCCGTGATCCATAGGATTTTTACTGGCAGATTTTTAGAAGTGGATTAGTCTTTCTCAGTCTGGAAGGTCTGTTGGAACCCGTTCAGCATCATAGCTACACGCAAGCCTCTACTGGCAGATGAGTGGTGGCTTTGCATGTGCATTGACTGGGAATCGAACCTGGGTCTCCTGCATGGACGGAGAGATTTCTACCACTGAACCACCAATAGCTCAAGTATTTGAGGTCAGTGATGGTGAGTTTATCATGGGATTGGTCTGCCCTGTGGAGTGATTCTCCAGCAGTGCAAGGCTCAAGGTATAGCTGGGTTCATCCAATACTGGAGTTTTGCACATGAAGCCAGAGAAAGGACTGAGAGGTAAGGGCATCTTTAGAATAGTGACAATGTGTTATTAACATGACGGATGATGGGATCTAATTGGCATCACTTGGAAAGTGGAGAAAGGGAACAGAGTAGAGGGCTTGCTGGTCTCAAGGTTCCTTAAGCTAGCTGCCCTCAAGTTGACACTGGCTCATAGCGACCCCATGTGTGTCGGAGTAGAACTATACTCCAAAGGGTTTTCAATAGCTGATTTTTTGGAAGCAGATTGCCAGGCCTTTCTTCCAGGGTACTCCAGGCTTTCAGTTATCAGCCAAGCATGTTAACCATTTGCACCTTTCAGGAATCTGGGCAATATACTGCCCTCCATCAGAAGTGACAGAACCATCCTCCAGGTCCCTAACAAGGTAGGTAGGGGCTGGGGTGGTGGGGTGGGGAGTGGAGGCGGTGTCAGAGTGAACAGTTGATGTTAAAGAATTGATGTCCTTAAAGGTACTAATAAAAAGGACAGCTAGTAACAGCCAGATGAGTCAGCAGCCAATTAAGTCAACAGTCTCATGCCATGTGGTGTTTTGGGAATTTGTCTTTATTTTAGGAAAACACGAGACTCTAAAGAAGGAACACCTTGAATCTGCAACCAGTGAAGCAAAGCAGGAGCAGGGGCACTTGCCCTGGTGAACTGCGGGCCTGACTATATGTCCTGGTGGCTTAGAGCCTGGGAAAGGGATTGACACCACTGGTGTGTTCTCGGTTATCTTGGCCACTGCTTGAGATCCCAGCAACGTCCACACCTCCCCAGGTCTGTCCCTGGTGGAGGCCCAGAGGGGCTGGTGGCCTCCTCAGGAGCAGAGAAGGGGTAACTCTGCCTGCTGCTGCTGCTGGAAAGATCCTGAGCTTATGCCGCCCCTACTGGCAGCCTTTGGGAGGCTGCACTAATCACAGCAGTGCATGAAATTGTTATTGGATTAATCATGTGTATTAATAATTAAGTTGTCATTAAAACAATGATTGTAAAATGATTAGCCTTTATGCAGTACATTAGTGAAGGGGGTGAAACTTGATGCGCTAGATCAGTGGCTTTGGGTTCTAGCTTCAAGTCTGCCCCTTGCTTGCTGTGTGACCGTGCATTAGTGACTTAACCTTTCTGTGTCTCAGTGTAGCCATCTGCAAACTGTGTCATCATCATTGAATTGGTGTGGCTGTTAAATCAGGTAATACAAGTAGGACAGTGGCTAGAACATAGTAAGTGCCCCCAGAGCTCCTCTCCACCACCCACCAGCCCCTGGAGGCCCCCTCCTGTCAGCTGCAGCATGGAGAGGCTCCCCGGTCTCCTGGCGTCAGGTGGTGTTGGTCTAAAGGAGGCCCTGAAGGGGATCTGAGGGTGGAGGAGGGTGAGGGAGGCATTTATTCCCCTGCCTCCTGCCTGCCTGGTTGCTGGGGGTTGCTGTGTCCCTTAACTGAAGGCCTCAGTTCCTGCCAGTTGGCCCTCTCCATTTGGCCACCCTGTCCTGGTTCCCGTGACCTCTCCTGCCCCTTACCCTTTCAGGCCCAGGGGTATTATTTGTCACCAGTTGCCAGTTTTAACTCATGGTGACCCCATGTGCTTCAGAGTAGAACTCTGCTCCATAGGATTTTTAGTGGCTGATTTGTCAGAAGTAGATCACCAGGACTATCTTCCAAGGCACCTTACTCAAACCTCTAACCTTTTGGTAAGCAGGCAAGCGCATCATTTGTACCACCCAGGACTCCAGGGGTATTACTGGCCCCTTAACCCTTCCACATCTTTGTGAATAGCTCCTTTCTGAAACTCTCTTTAATTACCCAGTTTGAACGTGCCATTTGTTCCTGCCAAAACCTTGTTGATAGGGTACTCAATCAATGTTAACTGGTACTGTTGCTGTTAGGTGCTGTCAAGTCAATTCCGAGTCATAGTGACCATACGTACAACTGAACGAAATACTCCCTGGTCCTGCCCGGTCCTGTTATGCTTGAGCCCATTGTTGCAGCCACTGTGTCAATCCATTTTGTCCACAGTCCTCTTCTCTTTCACTGACCCTCCACTTTACCAAGCATGATGTACTTCTCCAGGGACTGGTCCCTCCTGACAACATGTCCAAAGTATGTGAGATCAAGTCTCGTCATCCTCGCTTCTAAGGAGCATTCTGGCTGTACTTCTTCCCAGACAGATTTATCCGTTCTTTTGGCAGTTCATGGTATAGTCGATATTCTTCACCAGCACCATAACTCAAAGGCATCAATTCTTCAGTCTTCCTTATTCATCGTCCAGCTTTTATGTGCATATGAGGCGATTGAAAACACCATGGCTTGGGTCAGATGCACCTTCGTCCTCAAAGTGACATCTTTGCTTTTTAACACTTTAAAGAGATCTTTTACAGCAGATTTGCCCAATACAATGTGTTGTTTTGATTTCTTGACTGCAGCTTCCATGGGCGTTGACTGTGGATTCAAGTAAAATGAAATCCTTGACAACTTCAATCTTTTCTCCGTTTATCATGTTGCTTATTGGTCCACTTTTGAGGATTTTTGTTTTCTTTATGTTGAGGTGTAATCCATTCTGAAGGCTGTGGTCTCTGATCTTCATCAGTAAATGCTTCAAGCCTTCTTCACTTTCAGAAAGCAAGGTGTGTCATCTGCATAATGCAGGTTGTTAATGAGTCCTAATAACTAATAACAATAAAGGGAGAGTCTGAGAGTCAGGGGGAGTGTGTACAAAGAAATTGGCAAAGGTCTGTTCCAACAATGATTAAGCCCTCTAGGTGCACAAGATTGTTGGAAACCGCCTTCATTTTCCCATTCGATCCAGCATTTAGCCTGGTGTTTGCCCATCTCGCAGCTTTTAATAAGTGTTTGCCAGACACACTCACCTGAAGGTAGGAATGGATGGGTTATTCCCATTACAAAAATCTTGAAATGGGCTAAGGAATAACATTTGACATTTATAGTAATTTGGAGCCAAGTACTCTGACTTCGCTGACCTTCTGTGGTCAAGTCATGTTTTTGAGACATTTGGTAGACTGTTCAAATGTTAGCCCACATGATGCAGAAGGGAAATCCAATAGGTTTGCATCCTGTTTTTTTTAAAAAAAAGAACAGCCACATAGATGGATGGTCTTCACCAGCTTTGAATCTGGCCACGTGGCATCTGTGAGATGGATGGTAGACACAGTCTTTTAGTGCCATCTCTCAAAATGTCCTTATTGACTAGTCTCAAAAGTCACACAATGAACTAATCTGTCGTCCAAACATTGCTGTGGCTGGAGACACCCAATAACACTCAGGAATTATGCTTCTTCAGAAAGGGAGATCTGAGAAGTAATAATAGAGGCACTTTCACCTTGATGCAGCCCTCTGGGATTTCTCCTTTTCTCTTACGTGTCGTTCCACCCCGAAGGGCTGTCAGTTCTTCCTTGGAGAAGTCTCACCACACACTGCTGCCTCCTTTTTATCTTTTTGTTGTTGATAATATACACAGCAAAACATACACCAATTCAACAGTTTCTACAGGTACCATTTAGTAACATTGATTATATTCTTCCATTTGTACAACCATTCTCACCCTCACTTTCTGAGTTGTTCCTTCCTCATTAACAGAAACTCACTGCCCCTGAAGGTTTCCATTCAGTCTTTGAGTTGCCGTTGTCAGTTTCATGCCATATAGATAGTTCTTAAAAGAGCATCATGCACAAGACAGACATTTTATTAGTTAAGCAAAACTATTGTTTGGTTTTAAGATGGCTTTTGGTTGATCAAAATGTTCAGTAATGGTAGTTGGGTACCATCCAGTTCTTCTGGTCTCATGGCAAAGGAGGCAGTTGTTCATGGGCTTCATAAGGTTTTCAAAGGCTGATTTTTTTAAAGTACCTTGCCAGGTCTTTCTTCCAAGCCACCTCCCACCTTTCAGTCAGCAAACAAGTGCGTTAACCATTGCACCACCCAGGAAATCCCATCGTTTTCCTAGAAAAGCCTCCCTATTGGTCACTCTGCTTTCATTTTCATCCCTCTGCAACCTGTAGTCCACTCTGGAGCCTGAGTCATCCTTTGAAAAGGAAGCAATTCATGGAAGCAGTTAGCCATTGTTTTCGTATCCTCCTTCTATTCCTGACTCTCCTTCTTCCTCTGTTGCTCCAGGTGAATAGTGACCAATTGTTGTGTCTTGGATGGCCGATTGCAAGCTTTTAAGACCCCAGGCACTGCACAATGAACTAAGAGGTAGAACAGAAGCACTAAACACATTATTAAGCTAATTAACTGGGATGCAATCTGCTGCAAAAGACCTCCTTAAAGTGTTAAAAAGCAAAGATGTCACCCTGAGGACTAAGGTGCGCCTGACCCAAGCCATGGTATTTTCAATCTCCTCATATGCATGTGAAAGCTGGACAATGAATAAGGCAGGCCAGACCAAAGAAGAATTGATGCCTTCGAATTATGGTGCTGACAAAGAGTATTGACTATCATGGATTGTCAGAAGAAAGAACAAATCTGTCTTGGAAGAAGTACAACCAGAATCCTCCTTGGAAGCAAGGATGGCGAGACTTTGTCTCACATACTTTGGACATGTTATCAGGAGGGATCAATCCCTGGAGAAGGACATCATGCTGGGTAAAGTAGAGGGCCAATGAAAGAGAGGAAGACCCTCAAGGAGATGGATTGACACAGTGGTTGCAACAGTGGGCTCAAGCATAGCCATGATTGTAAGCATGATGCAGGACCAGGCACTGTTTTGTTCTGTTGTATGTGGGGTCACTATGAGTCGGAACTGACTCAACAGCACCTAACAATAAAAACAACAACTGGGATGTCCTGTGAAACCATGACCCTAAACCTCCAAACCAAGGAACAAAATCCCGTGAGATGTTTGGTTGTACATAAGTAGCATCAGCAGCTACTCTTTTTTTTTTTTTTTTGTCATTGTTCTAAATATATCTATCACACAACTTTTGCCAACTCAACTTTTTACAGGTGTACAACTTATTGACAGCAATTACAATATTTGGCTATGCAACACTACCTTTATTCAGTGTGAATTTTCCATCACCGTTAATGCTTCTTTCCCCTCTCTCCCACCCCTGGTAAAAAACCCATTGCCTTTGAGTAGATTCTGACTCATAGTGACCCTATGGGACAGAGTAGAACCGTCCCACAGAGTTTTCAAGGAGTAGCTGGTAGATTCGAACTGTTGACCCCTGGTTAGCAGCCAAATGCTTAATCACTGTGCCACCAGGGTTCCCCCGCCCCTGGTAACCACTAATAAATTTTGGTTTCTATACATTTGCCTTTTCTTATCTTTTTGTGTAAGTGAGGTTATACAATAGTTGTCCTTTTGTGATTGGTTTATTTCACTCAGCATAATATCTTCAAGCTCCATCCATGCTATAGCATGTATCAAGACTTCATTTCTCCTACTGAGAGGTATTCCATTGTATGTAGGTACTACATTTTGTTTATCCATTCATCTGTTGATAGGCATTTTTGTCTGTTGTGAATAGTGCTGCAATGGACATTGGTGTACAAGTCTCTTTTTGGGTCTCTGCTTTTAAATCTTTTGGGTATATACCTAGGAGTGGAATTGCTGGGTCATACGATAGTTCTATTTTTAGTTTTTTGAGGAAATATCACACTGTTTTCCACAATGGCTGTACCATTTTGCACTCCTACCAGCAAAGGGATTGTTGTTGTTATTAGGTGCTGTGGGGTCAGTTTAGATTTCCACACATCTGTTTTTTAATACTTGAAAGAGGTTTTTTGCCACAGATTTGTCCAATGCAATGCGTCGTTTGATGTCTCGACTAGCCATCCTAGTGGAAGTGAAATAGTATCTCATTGTGGTTTTGATTTGCATGTCTCTGGTGGCTAATGACACTGAACATCTTTTCATGTTTGGTGGCCATTCGAATGACCTCTTTGGTGAAATATCTATTCAAGTCCTTTACCCATTTTATGATTGGGTATTTGTCTTTTTGTTGTTCAGTTGTCAAAGTTTTATATATATTTTGTTTATTAGATTCTTGTCGTCGAATATATCGTTTCCGAAGATATTCTCCCAGTCGGTAGCTTGTCTTTTCACTTTTTTGAGTAAAGTCTTTTGGTGAGCAAAAGTTTTCAATTTTTATGAGGTCCTCCTTTTTTATCTTGATAGTTATTCCCTGGCTTTGTCCCTCATTCCCTCCCACCTGGATTACTGTCTCCAGACACCACCTCTTCCATTTTGCTCCTCTTCAGTCCCTGTGTGTACCTGCTACTTTGATTTACTAGAAACACCACTTAGCTCATGTCAGTCTCCTACTCAGGAGCTGTGAAGTCTCTCCACTATTTATAAAATAGAATTCAGAATCTTTTGCTTGGCATTCGAGGCCTCATTCCTTTCCAATTGGATGTTTCTCTTCCCCCCACCTTCGTCTTTAGCTGGAGTTCTAGACTCACATGTCCTGAGTATGCTTACCTCTGTATTCACACTGCTGCTGTCCTCCCCATTTGAGATGCTTCTGCCTCCCCCATTCTTAGTCTTCCTTGAATGCTGGGCTGAAGCCCCTCCTCCAGGGAGCCTTCTCTGATCACATTGACCACAAAGAGTGCTTTCCTAGGACTCCAATAGCCCACAGTCTAGACACTTGTCCTTTTAAGACTGTCTTCAATAATTGTCTTTTTATAAGCATGCATCAGGAATACCAAATAGTTTCATTTTGCATATCAAGAGCTTATAATTCATAGTTGCTCCCTAGCTCTGGGCTCAACAGGCTGTGTCTGAGCTCAGCAGGGAAGAATGCTTTGATCGGTTAGCCATGACTGCCGTGGGCATAGAGTCTTGGGGTGATGCAAATAGTTAGTTCACTGGGCTGTTAATCTGAAGGGTTGAGTCCATCCAGAGGTGCCTGGGAAGAAAGGTGTACTTCTGAAAAATCAGCCATTGAAAACCCTGTGGAACACAGTTCTACTCATACACACATGGGGTCACCAAGAGTCAGAATAGACTCGACGGCAACTGTGCTTCTGTTGGTGGTGGTGGTTTTGCCTTGGGGATAGGGTTGAAGAGTGTAGTTAAGCACATCATACTTCCACTTGTAGAATATCTCATGTTTCCACCATTGGATGGTAAACTTCCTGAGGGCATGGGCTTCTTTGTGTATCTTCCATGGTGTATAGGGTGGCTGAGTACATAATTAGAGGGTATCATTTGAATTTAGAGACCATCTGAAGAATAGATTTGACACATTGAACACTAGTGACCCAAGTCCAGACGAGTTGTGGAAGGACATCATCCATGAAGAAAGCAAGAGGTCACTGAAAAGACAGGAAAGAAAGAAAAGACCAAGATGGATGTCAGAGGAGACTCTGAAACTTGCTCTCAAATGTTGAGCAGCTAAAGCAAAAGGAAGAATTGATGAAGTAAAAGAACTGAACAGAAGATTTCAAAGGACCTCTTGAGAAGACAAAGTAAAGTATTATAATGACATGTGCAAAGAGCTGGAGATGGAAAACCAAAAGGGAAGAACATGCTCGGCATTTCTCAAGCTGAAAGAACTGAAGAAAAAATTCAAGCCTCGATTTGCAATAGTGAAGGATTCCATGGGGAAAATATTAAACGACTCAGGAAGCATCAAAAAAAAAATGGAAGGAATACACAGAGTCATCATACCAAAAAAGAATTAGTCAATATTCAACCATTTCAAGAGGTGGCATATGATCAGGAACCGATGGTACTGAAGGAGGAAGTCCAAACTGCTCTGAAGGCATTGGCGAAAAACAAGGCTCCAGGAATTGATGGAATATCAATTGAGATGTTTCAACAAACAGATGCAGCGCTGGAGGTGCTCACTCATCTATGCCAAGAAATATGGAAGACAGCTTCCTGGCCAACTGACTGGAAGAGATCCATATTTATGCCTATTCCCAAAAAAGGTGATCCAACTGAATGTGGAAATTATAGAGCAATATCATTAATATCACATGCAAGCAAAATTTTGCTGAAGATCATTCAAAAATGGCTGCAGCAGTATATTGACAGGGAACTGCCAGAAATTCAGGCCGGTTTCAGAAGAGGACGTGGAACCAGGGACATCACTGCTGATGTCAGATGGATCCTGGCTGAAAGCAGAGAATACCAGAAGGATGTTTACCTGTGTTTTATTGACTATGGAAAGGCATTCAACTGTGTGGATCATAACAAACTACGGATAACACTGTGAAGGATGGGAATCCCAGAACACTTAATTGTGCACATGAGGAACCTTTATATAGATCAAGAGGCAGTTGTTCGGACAAAAAAAGGGGATACTGATTGGTTTAAAGTCAGGATAGGTGTGCGTCAGGGTTGTATTCTTTCACCATGCCTATTTAATCTGTATGCTGAACAAATAATACAAGAAGCTGGACTATATGAAGAAGAACGGGGCATCAGGATTGGAGGAAGACTCATTAATAACCTGCGTTATGCAGATGACCCAACCTTGCTTGCTGAAAGTGAAGAGGACTTGAAGGACTTGCTAATGAAGATGAAAGACTACAGCATTCAGTATGGATTACACCTCAACATAAAGAAAACAAAAATCCTCACAACTGGACCAATGAGCAACATCATGATAAACGGAGAAAAGATTGAAGTTGTCAAGGATTTCATTTTACTTGGATCCACAATCAACAGCCATGGAAGCAGCAGTCAAGAAATCAAGACTCATTGCACTGGGCAAATCTGCTGCAAAGGACCTCTTCAAAGTGTTGAAAAGCAAAGATGTCATCCTGAAGACTAAGGTACGCCTGACCCAAGCCATGGTATTTTCAGTCGCATCGTATGCATGAGAAAACTGGACAATGAATAAGAAAGACCGAAGAAGAGTTGATGCTTTTGAATTGTGGTGTTGATGAAGAATATTGAATATACCATGGACTGCCAAAAGAATGAACAAATCTGTCTTGGAAGAAGTACAGCCAGAATGCTCCTTAGAGGCAAGGATGGTGAAACTGCGTCTTACGTACTTTGGACATGTTGTCAGGAGGGATCAGTCCCTGGAGAAGGACATCATGCTTGGCAGAGTACAGGGTCAGCGGAAAAGAGGAAGGCCCTCAACGAGGTGGATTGACACAGTGGCTGCAACAACGAGCTCAAGCTTAACAACGATTGTAAGGGTGGCGCAGGACTGGGCAGTGTTTCGTTTTGTTGCGCATAGGGTCGCTATGAGTCAGAACCGACTCGGCGGCACCTAACAACAACAAGTGTGTGCTGTTTTCTGTTTGATTGGATAGCAATTCAATGTGGAGGGTTTTAGGCTTGAGCCCAACATATAAGGAGAAGCTGTTAAAACAGTCACTGTCCTGGTTTGAAGCTGTACTTTGCAACTCAGTTTGTTTTAAACTTCCAGGTTAGAAATTGATGTGTATATGAGATCAAGAGGGTAACATGTGCCCAAAACCAAAGACAAGAAGGCAGAAAGGGGTAGAAAATCAGGACGAAAGGAAACAGGGCATCCAGGACAGAAATGGGGAGAATGCTGACACATTATGGCAAATGAAACCTAGGTCATGGAGCACTTGATGTGCAAACTATCAAACGGGAAGCTAATTTGTTCTGTAAACTTTCACCTACCGTGCAATAAAAAAAATTTAAAAAGCAGGAGAGCAGTGGGATGCAGACCTCAAGTTCTTGTAAAAAAAAAAAAAAAAAAATTTTTTTTTTTTTTTTTTTGTAAAAAGACCAGACTTAATGGTCTGACTGAGACTGGAAGGACCCCGTAGGTCATGGTCCCCAGACCTTCTGTTAGCCCAAGACAGGAACCATTCCCAAAGCCAACTCTTCAGACAGGGATTGGACTGGACTATAAGACAGAAAATGATACTGGTGAGAAGTGAGCTTGTTGGCTCAAGTAGACACATGCGACTACGTGGACAGCTTCTGTCTGGAGGGGAGATGAGAAGGCAGAGGGGGACAGAGCTGGCTGAATGGACATGGGAATACAGGGTGGAGAGAAGGAGTGTGCTGTCTCGTGAGGGGGAGAGCAAGTAGGAATATATAGCAGGGTGTATATAAATTTTTGTATGAGACTGAAAAAAAAATTAAAAAAAAAAAGAAAGAAATTGATGTGTTTTCCAAGTGCCTGCACACAGGAGGACGGCTGCCTTAGATTAATGGTTCTCCTCACTTCTTTCCATTGCGTCACCTTTGATGGACGGTATGCACAGGCCCGAGGGTTCTGCAGAATGCTTCTCTCTCTCCCACTAAAAGAAGAAGAAGAAAAAAAAAAAGCCTATCAGAATTCAAATGTGCCAAAGAGGTATTGTTATAAGGATAACCTCAACTGCATTCTAATCAATTTTTAAAATAGGTAGAAAAGTATGAAATTGCAGGGCTTTAACTATTACTTATATTAGCACAGTAATAGGGTTTACTTTGCTGCCTTAGTCAATGGTTTCATCATTATCCAAACATCCTAAAATCAAAAAACTCTATAGCCGCCCTGGAAGAAGATCTTCAGTCCAACGTCAAGGAAACTAACATTTAATCAAACGTTTTCCAACCTTTCATGCCAACGTTACTTTCTTAGGAAAACAAACTTTAAAAACATGACCATCGCAAATGAGAAACTGAGACGAAATATCCAAAGGACTCCAACAGGCACTGTTGGGTAAGACCACCAAACAAAACCAAAACAAAACCTGAACTCATTGTGTGGAGTTGATTCGAACTTATGGCCCCGTGTGTTACAAAGTAGAACTGTGCTCCATGTGGGTTTTTTTTTTTTTTTTGGCTACAACCTTTAGGGAAGCAGATCACCACTCCTTTTTTCTGCAGAGCCGCTGAGTGGGTTTGAACCGCTAACTTTTAGGTTAGCAGGTGAGCGCAAACCATTTGACCAATATTAAACATGTGTGGTCCCATCTCAGAGGTTACTGAGCTCATTCCTCCTCCTATACACAGGGGAAGTTTAGCAGAGACGTTCCAGTCCCTAGTAAACCAACACAGCATGGGCACCCACGTGGAAAATCTGGAAGTTAAAGGCTGGCTGAACGTTGCTAGATGAGAGGAGCCAGTCTGAAAAAGCTGCATACTGCACGATTCCAACTACAGGACATTCTGGAAAAGACAAATCGATAGAGACAAGTAAAAAGATCAGTAGTTGTCAGTGGTCCAGAGGAAGGGGAGGCAGGACGGATAAGTGGAGCACAGGGCATTTTGGGGGCAGTGAAACCATTCTGTATGATATCGTAATGGTGGACACATGACATTATGCATTTGTCAAAACCCATAGACCTGTACAGCACAGAGAGTGAACCCTAGAGTCAACTCTGGACTTTAGTTAATAATAATGTATCACTACTGCGTCAACGGAAACCCTGGTGGCGTAGTGGTTAAGTGCTGCGGCTGCTAACCAAAGGGTGGGCAGTTTGAATCCACCAGGCGCTCCTTGGAAACTCTATGGGGCAGTTCTACTCTGTCCCATAGGGTCACTATGAGTCAGAATCGACTTGACGGCCCTGGGTTTGGTTTGGTTTGGTTTTTATTGATTCATCAGTTGTAACAAACGTACCACACAAATAAGCCAAAACCAAACCCAGTGTCCTCCAGTCAGTCCCGACTCATTGCACTCTATAGCACACAATAGAACTGCCCCATGGGGTTTCCAAGGCTGTAAACCTTTATGGAAGCAGACTGTCACATCTTTTTCCTGCAGGGTGGCTGATGAGTTCAAACCACCAACCTTTCTGTTAGCAGCCAAGCACTTAACTACTGCACCACCAGGGTCCCTGACCACACAAATGCAAGATGTTAATAATAGGAGGAAAAGTGTGGGCTGGGGGAGAGCGAGTACCTGGGAACTCTGTACTTTCTGCATGATTTTTTTTGTAAACCTAAAACGACTCTAAAAATAATGTTTATTGAAGGCTGGCTGAGAGACTTTACTCTGAGATGACGCACATTGCCAACAGCCCTGCTCTAGTGGCAGGAGACAGGACAATAAGCATGGGGCGGAGGCTGTGTTTGAGCCCCACATTACCAACCAGCTGAGCCTTCCCCCTGAAGTGTTAGGAGAGGTTGCTGTGACCTTTTAAAATATCCCAGCTTTGAAACAATGCTTGTGATGAGTGCTGATGAGGTTGCAACGTAGTCTTGACATTGTCTTTGCTCAAGTCACACGTGAAACACATTTTCTGCACCATGTCTAGCCCAGAATCAGAACCGAGAGCAGTGACCAAGCTGATGCCCAAACACCCAGGTGGTTCATTAAAACAACCAAACACCTGGGGACATGCTGGGGGAGGAGGGATCACCAATCTAACCATGTGGCACCTGCCAGCAAATCAAAAACATTGGCTAAGCGTTCACAGTTGATATTCAGAGACATACCCCCAGGACACTACGTAGTGTGGTGTAGTGGTTAGCAGCACTGGCTTTGGCGTGGACTTGGGTTCAAAGCCCAGCACTGTTCCCTATTAGCTATGTGACCCCTTGGACAAGTTTCAAACTTTCTGAGCCTCAACTTCCTCCTCTGTAGAATAGAGTTATTGTTGTGGTTAGCTGCTGTGGAATGAGCCCCCAGGTCATGGTGACCTGTGCACAATGCAATGACATGCTGCTCTGTCCTGTGCCATCCCCATGACTGGTTTCAGATCAGACCGTTGTCATCCATAGGGTTTGCGTTGGCTGATATTCTGAAGTGGATCACCAGACCTTTCTCCCTGGTTAGCCTTTGTCTGGAAGCTCTACTGAAATCTGTTTAACATCATAGCAACACCAGAAGCACCCCTGACAGATGGGTGGTGGCTGCACGTGAGGTGTATTGCTGAGAATCGAACCCCGGTCTCCTGCATGGAAGGTGAGAATGCCACCAATGAACCACAATATCTTCAGAGAAAGTTATTAGGTTATTATTTTTATTTATTAGTATTAACGTATAGAATAGAGATTATATTAGTTACTTATGTCTAAGGTTCTATGAGGATTGAATAGGATAAAGTTTGTGCAGCACTTAGCAGAATGTCTGGCACAGAGGGGTTAAAGAGATGGCAACCATATTGCCCATTGGGCATTATCATGGGACTGATGGAATCAGGGCAGGGACTTTCTGTTGTTAGGTGTCCTAGAGTCGTTTTCAGCTTATAGCAACCCCATGTGACAGAGCAGAACTGCTCTATAGGGCTTTCTTGGCTGTAATCCTCTTAAAAGCGAATTGCCAGGTCTTTCTCCCGAAAAAAAAAAAAAAATCTATTGCCCTCAAGTTGATTCTGATTCATAGGGACCCTATAGGACAGGGTAGAACTGCCCCACAGAGTTTGCAAGGAGTGCCTGGTGGATTTTGAACTGCCGACCTTTTGGTTAGCAGCCGTAGCACTTAACCACTACAACACCAAAAGCCACTGGTAAATTTGAACCACCAGCCTTCCGGTTAACAGCCAAACTCTTAACCATTGTGCCATCAGGACTCCTTAGGAACTACATACAAGAAGTAAGTGTCTTGGTGGGATCTTGTCATTTTGTGGTTTCCAGACCCCCGGAGCTTTCTAATTGTGTTTCTTCCAGAGCTGCCCATGGAGGAAATGTTGGGATTATGACAACGTTCCCCATCCCATCTCACCTTCCTGCACTTTAGCTTTAGTCGGACCAGCAAACTCTTTGTTCTCTGAGCATGTCAGAAACTTTCAGGCCATTCCTGTGGCCCGGAATGTCCTTCTCCCACTTCTCCACCTGTCAAACACTGCTCATCCTGCAGGGATGCCCAGCCAACAGCTGCTTCTCTGGATTTTCCCACACTTCTCCCTTCTCCCACCCTGCCCTGCACCACCCTGCCCCATTCCTGGGCAAAGCTTAGTTTACTGCTATACACCCTGCCCATTTTTTAGTGGTCTCCATCTTTTTTTTTTCCAGGTGTCCTAGGATTGATTCCAGCTGACAGGGACTCCTTGGGTGCCAGAGTAGAACCGTGCTCCATAGGATTTTCAATAGCTGATTTTTTCACAAGTAGATCACTGGGCATTTCTTCCGAGGCGCCTCTTGGCTAGTAGCCGAGCACATTAACCATTTGCACCATCCGGGGACTCCGGACTCGGTTCTGAATCTGGGCTGGACATTGTGCAAACCCTATGGATGACTACAGTCTGTCCAAAACCAATCGTGGGGATGGCACAGGACAGAGCACGTCATTCCATTGTGCACGGGTCACCATGACCTGGGGGCTCATTCCACAGCAGCTAACCACAACAATAACTCTATTCTACAGAGGAGGAAGTTGAGGCTCAGAAAGTTTGAAACTCGTCCAAGGGGTCACATAGCTAATAGGGAACAGTGCTGGGCTTTGAACCCAAGTCCACGCCAAAGCCAGTGCTGCTAACCACTCCACCACACTACGTAGTGTCCTGGGGCTACGTCTCTGAATATCAACCGTGAACGCTTAGCCAATGTTTTTGATTTGCTGGCAGGTGCCACATGATTAGATTGATGACCTGCTCCTCCCCCAGCACGTCCCCAGGTGTTTGGTTGTTTTAATGAACCACCTGGATGTTTGGGCATCAGCTTGGTCGGTGCTCTGGGTTCTGATTCTGGGCTAGACATTGTGCGGAAAATGTGTTTCACGTGTGACTTGAGCAAAGACAATGTCAAGACTACATTGCGACCTCATCAGCACTCATCATAAGCATTGTTTCAAAGCTGTGATATTTTAAAAGGTCACAGCAACCTCTCCTACCTTTTCACCGAAAAGGCTGCACTGTTTGTACTGCTTTTGTTATAATGAAGAATACATAGTAGTGGTAATTTCCCTGAGATTCAAATTCCTTTAGCGTTATTTATTTGGCCCGTGGGTACTACTTTTGCAGTAATGAAGAACGCATTGTAGTGGTGATTTTCCTGAGATTTAAAAAAAAAAAAATCCCTTGGCTTTATTTGTTTTGCTGTAAATACTGGTTTGGCAGTAAGGAAGGATGCGTTGCACCGTGTTTTAAAAAGTTTCATGAAAAAAAAAAAAGGCTAAGAAGAAGGAGATTAGAATAAAATGTATGCGCAGTCATTGCCAGGCGCCCTCATGTTTTGCCTCATGTTTTGCCAATTTTCAAGAAATAAAATTTTAAAAATAAACAGATTTTATCACTGACTCATATCAACAAGACTTACATCATACAGGATCTGCTGGGACAGGTCCTCCCGAGATAATGGGTATCAAAATCCATCACTCATAACAAAAATTCTCAATTGGTCCTTTAATCAGAATGCCTTCGTTAGTGAAAACACATAGTATCAACAAAAATTCAAAGGAGAACATAATTGGGTCTTGAAAGGGTTACCAGTATCTGGAGGTTTAACAAATGCCAAATGATTGAATGAATGGATGACTAACAGCCAGGGAAAAGGTTTCCTTCAGGGCTGGGTGTTATTCTCAGTCGTGTCTCATTCTTGCTGGGTTGAGATAGGTGCTTTTACCCAGCTGACAGCAAGGCTTACTCACCAGCAAATCTCCTGGTCTGTTGCATTAGATAAGCAGCTAAGGGCCAGGGAGTGTGGTGGGTTAACCACAAACTAGCCTTTTTAGATTCTAAAATAACCATAAAGGGGGAAGGAGCCCTGGTGGTGCAACGTTTAAGCACTGGGCTACTAATCGAAAGGTTGGCCAGGTTCAAACCCGCCAGTGGCTCTGTGGAAGAAAAGACCTGGTGATCTGCTCCGCTAAAGATTACAGCCTAGGAAACCCTATGGAGCAGTTCTACTCTGTCACAGGGGGTTGCTATGAGTTGGAATTGACTCGATGGTACCCGAAAACAACGTGGAGGGGAAAGAGACTAGGAATAAGTGAGTTCCAAGGGAAGGGGCTTTGAGAAGGGCTTAGGGCACAGACTTGCAATCAACAGAAGAGGAAGTGTCAGAAGAGATAACAAAGGATGGTGGGGGGGCAGAGTTGCCATGGAAACAGGGTATGGCACCTGGACCACAAGACAAGCTACTTCTTCAAAGTGAATTTCAACTTTGCAGCTTGAAATACATCACTTCTCAAGAACCTAACCCTGTGGATTCTCCTACAAGCAGCTAAGTCAAGGATCCTGGTACTAACAGCTCCCTGGGAGCTCAAGATCTACCAGACAGATAAATGTTGAGTGCTGGGGCGCTGAGAGGACTTGGCTGAGAAAAGGGGACTTTGTACCTGTCAGCAGCTCACCACACAAGAGGACATTTCTACATCAACCCTACTTGGATGTCGGGGGCCTCCCCCAAACCACAGCATCCCCAAGTGAGGCGCAGGGACCACACACATCAGTGGCACCTGGGAAACTCTTTGTTGTTATTAGGTGCCATTCAAGTTCATTCCCGCTCATAGCGACCCTGTGTGACAGAGTAAAACTGCCCCATAGTGTTTTCGAGGCTGAAATCTTTACGGGAGCTGATCACCGGGTCTTTCTCCTGCAGAGCTGATAGGTGAGTTCGCACCTCCAAACTTTGAGTTAGGAGCAGATTGCTTAACCACCTGGGGAGTTCCTTAGACATGAGAATTTCCCAGGCTCCACCTCAGACCAGCTGAGTCAAGCCTCTGGGGTGGGCCAAGAAATCTGCATTCTGCATATCCCCAGGTGACACAGATACACACCAAAGTGTGAAAACCAGTGCTTACAACCCTGTGTCCCCTGCCTAAGCGTGTGCAGGGCCAGAGTAAGGGGCAGTGAGCCAGGCAGCAGCCCGGGGTGCCTATCTATAGGTAGCACAGAAACATTGGTGAGGCAGGCGATGACGTATCACTAGAAATGATGGATACAATGGTTGGAAGGCATGTGGCAGAGTGGCTCCAGGTAAGACTCCGGAGTGAGTTAGCCTGGATTTGATTTGCAGCTCCACCACTCACTAGCCAGCCACTCACTTTGGGCAACGGACTGAACCTCTCTGTGGCCTCAGCATTTGCATCTGTAAAATGGGATTGATAATAATACTTATTAGGGTTATTAATAACTTGTAGGGTTATTATAAAGAGCCCTGGTGATGCAATGGTTAATCACTCTGCTGCTAACCAAAAGGTCAGTGGTTCGAATCCACCTGCAGCTCCCCTGAGGAAAAGACCTGGCCATCTGCTCCTGTAAAGATTACAGCCTAGAAAACCCTATGGGGAGGTTCTACTCTGTCCTGTAGGATCGCTGTGAGTTGGAATTGACTCGATGGTACACAACACCACCACAAGGGTTATTAATAGGAATTAAATGAGTTAATATTTGAACAGTGCAGAGCACAGTTACAGGCAACATTTATTAAATAAGGGTAGAGAAGGCACTATCTGGGTGTAATGACTATTAAAAAAAAATCTATTAGGCTAAATAAAAAGCCTGAAAATGATGGGAATCATAAACAGTAATATATATCCTGAACATTTTTATTTCGACTTCAACTGGAGCTTACTGTAAGACTCCAGTGCTGCCAAGCTATAGAGTTGGGGTCCCATCACTAGCGCCTCCATGTAGCTTTTCCTGCATTGTGTGGTGATTTCCCATTTTGAGTTATTTAAAGAGAACTTAAATACCCTTGAAATAATCTCAATGCAGAATCCTAGATATTTAAGATTCTTTTACCAGTCTCATGTAAGTTGACATAATTGTTTTATTAACCTACTTTATCTAGTCTTAGTTGCCATAGAAACTTTCATATGCATAATTCATTGATTTTCATATTTAATGAAGTACAATAGTAAGTCAAACTGTTGTAAACACTTCGGGTGAACAAAGCCGCTGACTCTGAAATGATACAATTCAAATGATGGGAGCCCAAGGATGGGGGTGTGGCTGAGTGGCTGGCCATCCACCAGAGGGTTCTGCTCTCCTCCCACGGTGCAGAGTGGCTGAGAAGCGGCCCCCTGGCCAGGACGTACCATTCCCAGCTCACCCGGCATCTGGGCAGGACCATGTGACCACTTTTGCCAAAGGAATGTGAATAGAAATCATTGTGTTGTTTCTGGGTCAGAGGGGTTAGGTATCTGGTGGGTCCATGTCACCTTCTCCTTTTCTACTAGTTAGCTGAATAAAGCCAGGGAGACCTTGAAGCCACAAGTGGGTGGAACCACAAGATGTAAGTGTCTGGAACTCTGAGTTTGGAAAAAAGCCAGCCAACCCTGTGAGAAATCAAGTCTTACAGTGTTCAGCACTAAGGTTTGGGGGTTGTTTGTTACATGGCAGTTGACCTTCCTTGACCAACGCAAGGCTGCTAATAGTGACTTGCTGGTCATGAGATTTCAACCAGTTGTGGAGGTCTGTGAGGATGATCTATAGAGGGAATGGGTGGAGGCGATTAATCCTTTGGGTTGGTTAAGAACTTCTACTGTTGTACCCCAAATGCCCTCCAGGAGAGTTCTCTGTAGAGTTGGAAGGACAACTTTGATAAATTCCAAGAACAATGGGCCTGGTCAACCCCGGGGCTGTTCCCACTCTCAGACTCAGCCTCTATGAGCTGGTCCTTCCCTGGAGGCAAAATGACTGTTTATCTCCATGAATGGACTTGACCTAAAGGACTTAATGCCTGTTGTCCAGACAAAAAGTGAGAGACAAATCGTGTGTGTGTAATTTAAAACATTTTAATGTAAAAACAATCACATGGAGTCAAATGCAAAAATTTACATGAATTTTTTAAGGTAGAGCTGGAGATTTCAAGACAGATTGCCAACGATTCCAGACTACTTCCAGTTCCCTGAGGTACATATTACGTTTCCGTGCTGGAGCTGCTTTGGAAGGAAGGTTTGGGAAACATTGGCCCAGAGACCCGTGGATGCTACATACAGGTCCATAAACAGGTTCTGGGCTAGCTGTATATGGGAATCAGAGCAGAAACTGGCTGAAATAGTTTCAGATTCTTACACCCAACCAAGGAAGTCTGAGCAGATTGGATGGATGTGTGTGTACGTGTGGATGCATACATACGTATGTGTGTTGCTGTTGTGAGATGGCCTGGAGTCAATTCCGACTCATAGCGATCCTGTGTCCAACACAACGAAACACTGCCTGGTCCTGTGCCATCCTCATCATCGTTGCTGTTCTTGAGCCCGTTGTTGCAGCCACTCTGTCAATCCATCTCTTTGAGGGTCTTCCTCTTTTCACTGACCCTCTGCTTTACCAAACGTGATGTCTTTCTCCAGGGAGTGATCCCTCCTGATAATATGTCCAAGGTATGTGAGCCAAAGTCTCACCATCCTTGCTTCTAAGGAGCATTCTGGTTGTACTCCTTCCAAGACAGATTTGTTTGCTCTTCTGGCCATCCATGGTATATTCAATATTCTTTGCCAACACCATAATTCAAAGGCATCAATTCTTCAATCTTCCTTATTCATTGTCCAGCTTCCACGTGCATATGAGGCAATTGAAAATACCAAGGCTTGGGTCAGGTGCACCTGAGTCCTCAAAGTGACATCCTTGCTTTTTAACACTTTAAAGATATATATAAAAAAAAAAATTTTTTTTCTTTTTATATGTGTATCTATTTTTATAATTTTTATTGAGATATAGTTTGTATACAGCGACACGCACACTCCTAAATTTATAGCTGGATCGGTTTTGACAAATATTATGCCCTAGACTGTAGCCCACACCCCCATTGTGAACATTTTCATTACCCACAGAGATCTCCCTCATGCCTCTTCCTCGTCAGTCCTCCCAGAAGCAACCACTGTTCTGGCCTCTATCACCAATGATTCGTTTTGCCTGTCCTAGAACTTCAGAGAGGTTAATTAATCTTAATCGGACTCAAGGTCACACAGCAAGCAATTGGCAGAGCCTGGACTTGAACCCAGCAGTCTGGTTTTAGAGCTTGATCACCTGCCCACCAGGCTATAATTCAGACGTTTATGTAAGGAGACCTGCTGGCGCAAGCAGCTAAGTGTCCAGCGGCTAACCAAAAGGTGGGCGGTTTGAACCCACCCAGCAGCTCCGTGGGAGAAAGACCAGGTGATTTGCTGCTGTGAAGATTGCAGCCAAGAAAACCCTATGGAGCACTTCAACTCTGTCACATGGTATCACTGTGAGTCAGAATCAGCTTGACTGCATACAGCAACGTGCACGTGTGATTACGCCTAATCACCAGTACTATAGCTCAGGGCGTCTTCAGAATCTTGAAGACCCTTTTCCCTTGGCTGCTCCCCCTCTGAGGGGGACTTAGCTGTGCTGCAGACCCCAGCAGTGGTGGTCCATATTTGGCATCATCCAAATACTTTATGGTTAACCCCTCCTCTCTTCCCTCTCTTTTTTTTTAAGTTGATGTGTAAGGGGCAGCCACCACCCATTTGTCAGTTTATTGTGCTGTGGTAGCTTACATGTTGCCATGATGCTGGAAACGATGCCACCAGTATTTCAAATCAAGCACAGTCACCCATGGTGGACAGGTTTCCACAGAACTTCCAGACTAAGACTAGGAAGAAAGGGCTGGCCATCTACTTCTGAAAATTAGCTGATGAAAACCTTATGGATTACAACAGAATGTTGTCTGATATAGTGCTGGAAGATGAGAGCTTATGTTGGAAGGCACTACACGATAGTCGCAACGGTGGACTCCAACAAACAGGGTAACATTTCCTTCTCTTCTACATGAGGCCACCATGAGTCGGAGCCGACTCGACAGCAACTAACGACAACACATGGGGCAAAGCCATCTGTTCCCTTCCCCACCTGGGTCTGCTCGCTGCACCCGTAACTTCCTGGGTGCTGTGATGCTGTTCCAAGAGGGATACCCCAGAGTGAGAACTCAAACTAAGAAACGGCCTTCAGGTGAAAAATTAATCCTGTCACCAAAGAGGTCGCCTAGCATCTCTGGTAAGGTTAAACATTTGTTTACAGATCACTAATTGCATAATTAATTTCTGTTTTTCCAACACCAGCCCCGGAAGGAGAGGACAACATCTGTCTTTCTCACATTCTGTATTCCTGACACTTAGCATGGGACCTGGCCTGCAGTAGGACTCAATCAATATTTGTTCATTACATGAAAGGCTAGCTCCACCCACCACCCCACCCCCAACACCGTCATGCCATCTGTCTTAGCCTGAGGTGCTGGAAAGCAGAGCCTGAGGCTTCTGAGCTGCTCTTTATCAGGAAGCCCATTCCAGGGACAAGGAGAGGAGAGCAGGGGTGAGGTAGGGAGGAGGGAGGGGAGCAAGCCCAGGGCCCAGTACTGAGCTGGGCATCACCTGGTGTCAAGCATGACTGAGGGTGGGATCTCAAAGTATCATCTTCCAAAAGGTGATCAAAGACACTGTTGAGAGGGGTGGTGAGAAGGGGGAAGAATTAATTCATCCTCTCATTTCCAGGCTCACCCCATGGAGTGTTAACTTCTTTGCACATCTGGGTTGCTCGTGGGGGGGACACAGAGTGTCCCTGGTGTCTCATACCTGAGGACTGCAGAGCAGCCCCAGGGCAGGAGGCAGGGCATGGGCAGGCTGTGCCCACGTGAGCAGGTCAGAGTCCACACGGAGGTGGTCACGGCAGTGGGGAGGAGCAAGTGGCCAAAGACCTGGGGACAGGAGAGGCTAGGAAAACCCAGGGAGGCACAGAAGAAGGGTTCGATACACCACCTGGGGATGCATTTCTCCCATCCAGCTAGACGTGTTGATGAGCTCAGGTTAGTTGTTAGCTGCCGTCGAGTTGGCTTGGACTCCTCGCAACCTTATGTACAACAGAATGAAACTTTGCCTGGTCCTGTCCAGTTATCCTCAAAATCACTGGCATGTTTGAGCCCACTGTGACAGCCATTGTGCCAGTCCCTCTCACCAGTGGTCTCCCTCACTCTCGCTGGCCCTCTACCTTCCCAGACATGGTGTCCTTCTCCAGGAGTTGATCCCTCCTGATGACGTGTCCAAAGCAAGTGAGTCAGACAATATTCTGTTATGATCCATAAAGTTTTCACTGGCTAATTTTCAGAAGTAAATCATCAGGCCTTTCTTCCTAGTCTGTCTTAGTCTGGGAGCTCAACTGAAACCTGTCCACTATGGGTGACCCTCCTGGTGTTTGAAATACCAATGGCATAGCTTTCAGCATCACAGCAACATGCAAGCCACCACAGAATGACAAACTGACAGACGGGTGGTAGGAGCACAGGTAGGCATTCCCTAATGTTGATAACCTGCCCCCAGTGGAAACTTTCCCTTATTCATCCTGCATCTTTGTTCCCCAGGTCCTTTTCCCGGGGCTCAATGGCCATTTAGTCAGAGAATCCCTGACTTTAAATCCTCCCTACCCCCACCCCATGCATGGCATGAGGCTTGAGCACAGGTCTTTCTGTAGGGTCTGTTCCCCTGGCTGCCCTGCTCCTCCCTGGCATTCTTGCACTTCACCTATAATCCTCTCCTGGACCCCCTCCCTCAGCTCCCAGACCTCTTTTCTGCTTCTTGGGCACTGAAGTTTAAGCAATTTCAGTGCAAACATAATGCATTTGAAAGATGTGGTGGAACCAGGGTTTTGAAATGCAGTAAATGAGCTTGTCCAAGAGAACGAGATAGGTAATCAGCTGCTGCTTTCACTACCTGAAGAGGCTCATGTTGCAGTTATCGGACTCCACTCTCCACCTGGTCAAAGACTATAAATCAGTGTCCACTATAGGCAGCCACCTGCCACACAGGACCTCAGTGAGGGAGAGTAAGAATAAAGAACAAATAAATACATGCGGATGCCCTTGGTTGGAGGCAGAGAGGTCCAGGAAGGGATGGTGCCCTACCCTAGGCAGAGTTTCTCTACATGAGGGTCGTCATCTCGTATGATGCTTGCTAAGAACGTAGTGCATCAGTCTGAGATGCTCTTGGCTGCAGGTAACAAAAACTCCAATTCAAACTGGCTTAACCAATAAGAACAATATTGCTCATGAACTTGAAGTGCAGGGGTAGGTCATATTCAGGGTTGTTCGATTCAGTGACTTAACAACATTATCACCAGGGACACAGAGTCCTGTCTCTCTACTCTCCTGTCCACTACATTGGCTTTCCCCTAAGACTGGTTCATCTTTCAGTCACAAGACAGGGCTACATGCTTCCTGTCTGGGAGAAGAGAAAACCTTTTTTCCTAGTATGGAATACAACTCTTCCATTCTAAGTTGGCTTCTCCAGGACAGGGACTAAGCCCTGTGGAGGAAGGGATGGGGGAGAGAAAGGGATGGGTGGAGCAAGAGATGGGTGCAGAAGGGATGGATGGAGGAAGGAATGGGGAGAGGAAGGGATGGGTGGAGGAAGGATGGGTGGAGGAAGGGATGGGGAGAGGAAGGGGTGGATGGAGAAGGGATGGGTGGATGGAGGAGGGATGGGTGGAGGAAGGGTACAAGTGGAGAAAGGAATGGGTGGAGGAATGGATGGATAGATGAAAGGATGGAAGGATGAAGGAACGAATGGAGGAAAGTATGGACAAAAGAAGGAATGGATGAATGGAGCCTACAACTTGGTGGGCCCTGGCGTGACTCTGATGGTAGAGATGCTGGTGGGCTTGGAGATAACATTTTACCTTCCCAGGTTGTGCTTGTCCCAGCAGAATGATACCACACCCCTCCACTTGCCTCCCATGAAAGGCCAGGCCATCACTTCTCCCTTCTGTGGGTGGAACACAGGCAGGAGGTCCTCTTGTGAACTAATTAGAATGATTTGTGTTTGCAGTTCAACATTAAAAAATCCACAGAGCCTGTCCAGCCTCGAGCCCTACTCAAGTTCCCAGACATCTATGGACCCAAGCCAGCTGTGACGGCCCCGGAGGTCATCAACTATGCAGACTACACGCTGAGGACCACGGAGGAGCCTCCTGCGCTGGCCAGCCCCCAGGCCCCAAATGACAGTCGCCTCAAGAGGCAGGTCACAGAGGAGCTGTTCATCCTCCCTCAGAATGGTACGGGTCTCCTGCAACCTCGTTCTTCCATGCAGGCTCCTTGGTCTCTTCCAGGGGTGGACAGTAGCAGAGCTGACTTGGCTGATGCTGACCTGAACTGACCAACCCTTCCCTGACACGAGATCATAGGTAGGCAGGGATTGGTTTTGATTTTGAAGGCTGAGACCATCTGAGAGCTGAGGGCTCTGGGTGCCAGTAAGCACCTTCTAATGCTGGCACTGTTTTGGTTGTCTAAGTGATGTTTTGGAAATCACAGGAGTCCCTGTCATGGACTGAGTTGTGTTCCCCAAAATCTCTGTCATCTTGGCTGGGCCATGATTCCCAGTATTGTGTGACTGTCTACTGTTTTTGTCATTTGATGTGATTTTTCTATATGTTGTAAATCCTGTCTCTATGATGTTAATGAGGTGGGATTAACAGCAGTTAGGTTAATGAGGCAGGACTCAATCTACAAGATTAGGTTGTGGCTTAAATCAATCTCTTTTGAGATATAGAAGAGAGAAGCGAGCAGAGAAACAGGGAGACCTCATGCCACCAAGAAACAAGAGCCAGGAGAATAACATGTCCTTTGGACACAGCGTCCCTGCGCTGAGAAACTCCTCGACCAGAGAAGATCAATGACAAGGATCTTACCACAGAGGCAGCAGAGAGAGAAAGCCTTCCCCTAGAGCTGATGCCATGAATTTGGACTTTTAGCCTACTAGACTGTGAGAGAATAAATCTGTTTGTTTAAGCCATCCACTTGTGGTATTTCTGTTATAGCAGCACTAGATAACTAAGACAGTCACTTTTGAACAAGCACTAAAGTCAATTCCACTACCCATGACCTTATATTATAAAAGATGATTACATTACATTACATCGGACGTAAGGTAATTATGTTACATTATATTATGGAAGGGAATCTGCCCTATATGAAAGAGAATGCAGCATCAGGATTGGAGGAAGACTCATTAACAACCTGTGTTATGCAGATGACACAACCTTGCTTGCTGAAAGTGAAGAGGACTTGAAGTACGTACTGATGAAATTCAAAGACCACAGCCTTCAGTCTGGATTACACCTCAACGTAAAGAAAACAAAAATCCTCACAGCTGGACCCGTAAGCAACATCATGGTAAATGGAGAAAAGATTGAAGTTGTCAAGGATTTCATTTTACTTGGATCCACAGTCAATGCCCATGGAAGCAGCAGTCAAGAAATCAACATATTTCATTGGGTAAATCTGCTGCAAAAGATCTCTTTAAAGTGTTAAGAAGCATAGATGTCACTTTGAGGACTAAGGTGTGCCTTACCCAAGCCATGGTATTTTCAATCACATCATATGCATGTGAAAGCTGGACAATAACTAAGGAAGAGCTAAGAAGGATTGAATGCCTTTGAATTATATGGTGTTGGTGAAGTTTTTTTGGTGAAGAATATGAATATACCATTGACTGCCAAAAGAATGAACAAATCTGTCTTGGACGAAGTGCAGTCAAAATTGTCCCTGAAAGTGAGGATGGCAAGATTTCATCTCCTGTTCTTTGGACATGTTATCAGGAAGAACCAGTCCCTGGAAAAGGATATCATGGTTGGTAAAGTAGAGGGTCAGACAAAAAGAGGAAGATCCTCAATGAGATGGATTGATGCCGTGGCTGCAACAATGGGCTCAAACACAGCAACAATTGTGAGGATGGTGCAGGACCAGACAGTGTCTCGTTGTGCTATACATAAGGTCGCTGTGAGTCAGAACCAACTCGACAGCACCTAACACTAACAACAACAGCATCTGCTCTACTCAAAACCAACTGATCTAATCACATGCAACTACTCCATGACAGCAACTAGACTAGTGTTTGGCCAAACTACTGGGAACCATGGTCTAGTCAAGTTGACACACACAGTTAACCATCACGGTTTCCCTTACTGAAAGCTCACCATGGCCCAGGCCCTGGGCTAAGTACTTTCCCCACTTTATTGCATTCAGTTCTCACAGTGACTCTAGGAAGGAGGAATCACTATTATCCTCATTGTATAGATGAGGTTCAAAGAAGTCAAGTAACTTGTCCAAGGTCACATAGCTGTGATGTGGCAGTTCACGTCTGACACCAAATACCATGTCTTAACCACTGGGCTATGATGGTTCCAAGATATGTAATGACCAGGACCACAGGGATTGCCCTGGTGTGTCCACCATGGCTTTACACCCAGATAGGAAGCTCTGGGTTTGGATTTGTGGCATAGGTGGCAGAGATTGGAAAGTTGTGATCAGGGAAAATAGGACCCCGTTGTAGGTGGTAATGACCACTTTGCCTCTTAACAGGTGTGGTGGAGGATGTCTGCGTCATGGAGACCTGGAACCCAGAGAAGGCTGCCAGTTGGAACCAGGCCCCCAAACTCCACTACTGCCTGGACTATGACCAGCAGAAGGCTGAATTGTTTGTGACTCACCTGGAAGGTATTGCTCTTACTTGACTTTCAGGGGCTTGTGTGTGTCCATCTCCCCAGGGAGTATGGGTGACAGTAGCACCTGTAGCTAGCTGGAGCTTATTGTTGTTGTTGTTAGTTGCTGTTGAGTTGGGTCTGACTAGTGACAACTCCATGTACAACAGAGCAAAAAGCTGCCTAGTCCCATGCCATCCTTTTGATCATCACCGTACTTGAACCATTGTTGCCTTTCAACGTCTGGGGCTCATTTTCTAGCACTATATTGGGCAATATTCTGTTGTGATCCACAGAGTTTTCGTTAGCTAATTTTCAGAAATAGATCACCAGACCTTTCTTCCTAGTCTGTCTGAGTCTGGAAACTCTGTTGAAACTTGTTCACCGTGGGCGATGCTGCTAGTGTTTAAAATACCAATGGCATAGCTTCCAGCGTCATGGCAACACGCAAGCCACCACAATACAACAAAATGACAGACGGGTGGACAGAGCACTGGGTTCTGTGTTAGCACTCTGTAATAAGCACACCCTTAAACATGTGATTTTTTTTTTCCTTTAAACATGTGATGTTCAGACACATAGATTTGTTTTCTCTCTTTGACGTAACAGTCCAAAGTGGGTATTCCTGCTTGGTGGCCATCTTTCCACCAAATGGTAATTCAGAGACCAGACTCCTTAGGTCTTTTGGCTCCTTCATCCCATCAGGCCTCCTTGCCATCTTCATCTAGCAGGTAGAAGGAGAAAGAGAACAAGGAGAGGGCATAACCGTTTCTTAACCTTAACATGGCAGTGGAATACATAACTTCTACTCACATCCCATTGGTTGTAACTCAGTCACGTGGCCACACCTACCTGCAAAGGAGGCTGGCAAATGTGGACTAGCTGTGTGCCCAGGGAACAGAGGAAATAGTTTTTTGGTGAACAGCTACCTGTGTCTGCCACAGGTATCTTCAACACTGGACAGGGCTTCGTGCTGGACGTGGAGAGTGTTTTGAGTAGTCAGGAAGGTTTCTACTCCTTGTGTCTCCCTGGATTCAAGAACCAGGTGGTCTCTCTGAGGGGCTCAGGCTGTTCCTGATCTCCCTGCCCTGAAAAATCTCCTTACCATCAGCAAACAAAGCTAAGGCTTTGCAAGGAATCAGGGATAACAATGAGTTACTCTATAGCTCCTGGAAGCTGTAAGCTGGGGCAGGATGAATTGGATTCTTGCTTTTAATTCTATTTTCTTGAGAGGTTAGTTTTCCATTTTATTTTCTCTTAAGATTATTAGTGCTTTCATACACTTTACCACATTTGGTCTTTATAATGGCCCCATTTTACAGGTTAGGAAACTGAGGTCTAGTAGCATCAGGTGGTTTGTCTGAGAACACTCCAATTTATGGGTGCAAGGGCCGGGACTAAAGCCAGTTCCTTTGCAGCTCAGCAGGGAGTCCTTTCTATTACGACACACGGCCTCAGTTCTTCATCTTCTTTTCCTGGGGAGCATCAGTTGCCACATCCCAAATTATCACTGAGGAGCCAGTCATGAAAGCCCCACAGGGGCAAATGTCTGGATAAATCCACATTGCAAACGGTTAAAAATGCCAAGGTTCAAAATCAGGGGTGGATTATCCAATAGGCAAGGTAAGCACAAGGCTTACTGTGCTTCCAAAATCATCCGTAGTGAACAATTTCACATGGGTTTCAACACATCAGAGATAAAAATCGTCAGCAGTTTGGGGCAATCTCAGAATCATGAGGTCCAAAGGGCTCCGAGAGGCATCAAAGATGTGGTGAAACCCATGCGAAATTGTTCACCACAGATTAGTAAGTAAGCACAAGTAAGCCTATGCTTACCTTGCTTACTGGGTCATCTGCCCCCTCTCAGGGATTATGAATTTGAGAAGAGGCTTTGATTCTTTAGGAAGATACAGTGGGGTTGGGAAAGAGACAGATGGCAGACATACATAGAGGCGGAATCTTTGATGTTGTGAAAAAATGTGGAAGTGTTTACTACCGAAGATGTGGTAAGCAAGATAAGCACCGTGCTTACCTTACCTATTGGATAATCCACCCCTGTTCAGAATACAAAATAACATTCATGAGGCAGCAGCCAAGTGGTTCCCTCACAAGTGGTTGTGTAGTAAATATTTCAAGTACCAGTAGCTGACGAGTCACTTCTGACTCACAGCGATCCTACGTGTTGCAGAGCTGAACTGCGCATCATAGGGTTTTCAAAGCTGTGAACTTTCGGCCTTTTTTTCTGAGGTCCCTCTAAGTGGGTTCAAACTGCCAACTCTTAACCATTTACACCACTGAGGGACTCCTGTGTAGAGCAAGCAAATTTCATTATCAGTGGTGACACTAATAGAAGTCATTAGCAGTTTGGGGGCAGTCTCAGAATCATGAGGTCAGAAGGGCTTCAGGAGGCACCAAGCCTCGTCCCTTTTCTCCAAGGGTGGCCAGCGTGTGCTGACGTTGGCCCCAGGGGTGAGCCCCTACCCTGTGTCTCATTGTCTTGCTGAAAGGAGTTTCCGCAGTGCACTAGGTGGTCAGCCCTGCGGCCTTTCAGACACCCAAGGTCATGACCGTGAAACTAGAATCCTACAGCCCAAAGCAGGGACACGCTTCTCCCCTCCACCCCGTCCTCACAAACTCCCATGTCTGTGTCGCTTCCTCCTGGCCTGCAGCTGTGACCAGTGACCAGGACGGAGGCTGTGACTGCTATGTCCAAGGCAGCGTGGCCATCAGGACAGGCTCTGTGGAGGCTCAGACGACCTTGAAGAAGCGGCAGCTGCGCACAACCTGGGAGGAAGGCCTGGTGCTCCCGCTAGCAGAGGAGGAGCTCCTCACAGCAACCCTGACGCTCACCCTGCGCACCTGTGACCGCTTCTCCCGCCACAGTGTGGCTGGGGAGCTCCGCCTGGGCCTGGATGGGGTGTCCGTGCCTCTGGGGGCTGCCCAGTGGGGCGAGCTGAAGACTTCAGCTAAGGTAGGTATTATGGGTTGAATTCTGTCCTCCAGAAATACGTGTTCTAAATCCTAACCCTTGTACCATTTGGAAGGAGCCTGGTGGTGCAATGGTTAAGCCCTCGGCTGCTAACCAAAAGGTCGGTAGTTTGAACTCACCAAGCAACTCTGTGGGAGAAAGACTTGGTGATCTATTCCAGTAAAGATGACAGCTTAGAAAATCCTATGCAGCAGTTGTACTCTGTCACATGGGGTCACTGTGAGTGAAAATCAACTCCACCGGAACCAAGCAGCTCACCATTTGGGAATAGGGTTTTCTTTGTTATGTTAATAAGGTCATAACAGTGTAGTGTAGGATATGTCTTAAGTCATTGACTTTTGAGATTTAAAAGAGCAGATTAAACACAGAAGAAGACAAGCGTGAATGGGGAAAGACAGATGCCACGTGGAGATCTCCAAAGAAGCTGAGAAGAAGCTGAGACGAGGAATTTCCCCCAGAGCGGACAGAGAGATGCCCTGAATTCAGACTTCTAGCCTCCTAAACTGTGAGAAAACAAATTTCTTCCATTATAGCCATCCACTTGTGAGATTTCTGTTATAGCAGCACTAAGAAACTGAGAGAGGGGTCACCTCTCACCAGGGAAGACAAAGCCTGTTGGTGGAGTGTGGGATGGCAGGAATGAGCTTCCTCCTGGCAACTGTGGGCCAATGCTGTGGAACACATTTCTGAGACCTTCCCAGCTGGGGGTGACAGGGCTGAGGTCTGTGGGAGCCCTGGTGTCTGCTCCTTGCTTTGCTTCTAGTTTGTCCTGCCATCCTGGAGCATGCCAGGTTACGTGTGTGTTAGGTCCAATGCTATGATGGTATTATCCCCATTTCAGTTCAGACTATACTCCTTGTGCACCTACTGTGTACCAGGTTCTGCAGGAGAGATGAGCACAAAGGTAGGAAGGCAGACCCCCTGCAGTCAGAACGTACATGCCAGAGTGATAAACTGGCACTGACAAAGAACAATGACCTTGACGATACCTAACATAAGTTGAATCCCAAGACTTCTATAAGATGGGCTTCAGCAAAGTGCCCTGACTGAGAGTTCTGGAAGGCCTGGTGTGCAGTGGTGTTTGTGCTGGGCTTTGAAGGTGCAACTGAGGCTGGGACAGACCCAGAGTCCAGTGTTCTACATGGTCGCTAGCCCTGGGATGATGCTCCCACCCCTGTGCTGCAGGGAGGCCGGGAATATCTGCACAGACGCTGCACTCCTCAGAGAGGGACCAGGGCGGCAAAGGGGCAGGGAAGGTCAGGGCTACCGAACACCATATGGTTACTTAGGCCCCTGGGCCAAGACCTCATCCAACGGCCTGCTACTTGGTGTTTAGAGGGAGCCTTCTGGGTGACCAGTCTCTCAACCAGCTGGTCATGCCTTATCTAGTGGGATGGAACCTAGCTACTATTCTAGACCCAACTCATCCATCCTACCTCATTGCCCTCTAATCCCTTCATGGAGCCTGCATGAAGGTCAATGATAATGTGCACATCCCAGTTACTGGCCCTGCTCCTCCCAAGCACTATGCCTTTCCCCAAGCTGACCCCTTATGCAGAATGTCCTCCCTCTCATCTGTATGGGCCTACACCCAATCTGTTACTTCTCCAACGCAACCTTCTCCATGAGGCTTTCTAGTTGGAAGCTGTTTCCCCTCCTCTGTATTCCACAGTCTTACATGCATGTTTTTATTACATTTTCCCCAGTGTCACGGTCATTGACGTGTTTGCTCTGCCTCGTTTAGTCTTCCAGCACATTCCAGGCCATTCTGGGCATGAGGTAAACAGCAGTGAAGCAAACTATAGTAGTTTCTCTCTTCTGGGTCTTATGGTTCCCACTGGATAGGACTCTTCTGGAAAAATAATAATACTCATATAATAGTAGTAATAATAGTAACACTATTATTAGTAATAGTAATAATAATAGTAATACTCAAAACAGCTGCCATGTATTTGGTGAATATTTGCTATGTGCCAGGCTCTGGGCAAAACACACAGTAAACATTTCCTCCCTCATTTAAACTTTAAAAAGTCTCTTTAGATCTTCTTGTTTTGCTGATGAGGGAACGTGCCTAAAGGGATGTAGCTAGCATGTGGCCGAGCTGGAATTGAACCCATGTCTCTTCATCTCCAAACTGCACGCTCCATGTAGTAACCCCCTTACTCTATCACAGTAGAGCAGGGGTAGCAAACTGCAGCCTGTGGGTCAAATCTAGCCCGCCACCTCTTTTTTGTACAGCCTGGAAGCTAAGAACAAGTTTTACCTTTTTAGATACCAAAAAATCAAACCCATTGCCATCAAGTCAATTCCAACTCTTAGCAACCCTATCACAACCCCATAGGACCGAGTAGAAGTGCCCCCATAGGGCTTCCAAGGCTATAAACCTTTACGAAAGCAAACTGCCACATCTTTCTCCTGTGGAGCAGCTGGTGGTTCGAACTGGCAACCTTTCAGTTAGCAGTTGAGCGCTTTAACCTCTGTGCCACCAGGGCTTCACATTTTTAGATGGTTGAAGAAAAGTAAAAGAAAAAGAATATTTTGTGACACATGAAAATTATACGAAATTCAAATTTCAATGGCCATCAATAAAGTTTTATTGGAACACAGCCACACCCACTTATTATTATCTGTAGCTGCTTTCACACTGCTTTGGCAGAGTTGAGTAGTTGGAACAGAGACTATATAGCCCCCAAAGCCTAAACTGTTAATATCTGGTTCTTTACAGAAAAGATTTGACGACCCCTGTACTGGAGTAATAAAAATACTAATAACAGCACAATTTTTTTAGCACTAACTGTATACTAGGCATTATGCTTAGAATGTTACCTAAGTTCTTTTACTTCTCAGATCAACCAAGTGAGAGAGACACAGTAACTATTTCCATTTACAGATGAGGAAACTGAGGCTCAGAGTAGTTCAGTAACCTTCCCAGGGCCACCCAGCTCATTCACTGCTGAGCTGGCGCTTGAGCCCAGGTTGGTCCAGCTCTCAATCCCATGCTCTCCTCTCACCATGCCACGTAAGTGCCAGCAAGTACCTGAAGTATGACCAGCAGGTACATTTCATGGTAGACACCTCAACTGTAAGAGGAAAGAGCACATTTTCACCCTCCACTTGCTCCTTCTTTCACTATGATTTCCTCCTTGCCCCACTTCTCTCTCTCTCCCAAGCTTAGAAAATGGATAGAAAAATCACAGCTGCTCTCAAAAGGAACTAAGCTAGCTGTTCCAAAGCGCACGCTAATTAGTGTGTGATTTGGGACTTCTGGGGAATCACAGATGGGGGCCTTGGGAGAAGGAATCAATACTTTGGTTTATTAAACTACTAAACTAGCTTCTCTGAAGATGGAGAGGCTCCCCTGCTGGGCTTTTGGGAGCTTTGGTACAGCCCCAAAAGGGCTGAAATACAGCCAATGTAGGCAGAAGTCCCAGGTGCCTCACCTGCTTCTATTCCTTCCCTAGAAGAGCGGACATCACTATCATTCAATCATTCATTCATTCCACAAATCCCTTGCCCTATTTCTGCTATGTGCCCATCACCATCATTCAATCATTCATTCATTCCACAAATCCCTTGCCCTATTTCTGCTATGTGCCAGGCACCGTGTACCCGCAGCTGGGGACACAGAAGTACATAAGACAAAGTCCTGCCCTCAAAGCTCCTCCATTCTAATAATCATCACACTTATTGTAGCCGTTAAAAACCAACTAAACCAGTTGCCATCAAGTCAGTTCCGACTCGTGGCAACCCCCTGTGTTTCAGAATAGAATTGTTCCATACAGCTTTCAATGGCTTTAATCTTTCAGAAGTAGATCGCCAGGACTCTCTTCCAAGGTACCTCTGGATGGATTTGAACTGCCAACTTTTTGGTTAGTAGCCGATTACTTAACTGTCTGCACTACCCAGGGATTCCTTGTAGTTGTTGGCTGTTTGCAAGTATATCCTCACATCCACTTTGAATAGTGTCTTGTGTACCACAAATATGAATAGCCTCAGTGATAGCATGGAGTCAGAAGGAGGAGGTGGCACTTTTGGAGCATGTTGCAGGAGAGAGAGCCCCGAGGCCAGGTTGCCTACCTCCTGGGGGGATCCCTTGCCCCAGCCAGAGGGTGATTTAAACAAAGTGGGGGAGCCATAAGTAGCTGCAGCCCAGATGTTTTTCTCCTCTAGGCTAGAGTGGGTTAACGGAGGTGGCAGCAGTGCCCCAGTTCTAGCTGGAAGACACTCAGCCAAAAGGAGCATGTGTGTCACCAGGAACTCACAGAGTGACCCACCCTGCGGGTGTTTGAATGATTCATTGAGAGCTGAAGAGAGAGAGAAAGGAGGAAAAACAAGGGAGAGAATGAGAAAGAATGAAAACAGAAAGAGGGTTATCTTTGTCTGCAGGTACTTTAAGCAGCAGAGCTGAGGGCGCGGGTGCTGTTAGAATTCTCTGGCTCCGGTAGCTGGCTAGGCTGGTCCAAGGGCCTCTTGGCACCCTACACAAAGGTAAAGAGCCGCTCACAGGTAGTTTCCTCTCACCTGGTCTGGGAGGAGCGAAGGGCTCAAGCCTGGTCATCCTGTGCCTACCAGTAAACCAGCGGCTGTCAAGTCAATTCTGACTCAGGGGGAGACCTCATGTGTGTCAGAGTAGAGCTGTGCTCCATAGGGCTTTCAATGACTGATTTTTCAGGAGATCACCAGCCCTTTCTTCCTAGGCACCTCTGGGTGCACTCGAACCTCCAACCTTTCTGCTAGCAGCCAAGTGTGTTAACCGTTTACACCACCCAGGGACTCCTCTGTGGCTATAGCCCAGGCCAACTGAAGACCTCTGATAAGTGACCCTGAGTCAGCAAGCTGGTGCTGGCACAAGCCCCCAGGCCTCAGTTTCTTCACTGAGTAACAATTGGGCCAGAACAGACTGTCCACCCAGGAAGCTAGAGAGCAACATGCTCAGGGCCTGTTCAGACCAGATCTCTGTTCAAAGCTCAGTCTAGCAACTTCCTGGCTATGTGACCTCAGGGACACACTTTTCTGAGCATCAGGCTCTTGTCTTCCAATGGGAATAAGACAAATATCACTCTTAGGGCTCCAGGATTAAATGGGATGGCTCAGTCTTCTTTTCCATAAATATTTTTTGTATGCCAGCTGTGTGCTAGGTGCTGGGGGTACATAAAACCCAAAACAAAACTCATTGCCATCGAGTCTATCCCAACTCATAGTGACCCTATAGGACAGAGTAGAACTGCCCCATTGGGTCTCCAAGGCTATAAATCTTTATAGAAGCAGGCTTCCACATCTTTCTTCTACAAAGCAACTGATGGATTCGAACCACCGACCTTTCTGTTAGCAGCCGAATGCTTACCCTACTGCACCACCAGATCTCCAGGGACGCACAGGAAGAGGGACATCTTTTCTTCCTTTTTTTTTTTAATTGCACTTTAGATGAAGGTTTACAGAACAAACTAGTTTCTCGTTAAACAGTATACGTATTGTTTTATGACACTGGTTAACAATCCCGTGACATGTCAACACTCTCCCTTTTCAACCTTGAGTTTCCTGTTACCAGCTTTCCTGTCCCCTTCTGCCATCTAGTCCTTGCCCCTGGGCTGCTGTGCCCCTTTATGAGCCTGTCTAATCTTTGGCTGTTTTGGGGGCCTGTCTAACCTTTGGCTGAAGGATGGACCTCAGAAGTGACTTCATTACTGAGCTAAAAGGGTGTCTGGGAGCCATACTCTCGGGGTTTCTCCAGGCTCTGTCAGGCCAGTAAATCTGGTGTTTTTTGTGAGTTAGAATTTTGTTGTACATTTTTCTCCAGTTCTGTCCAGGACCCTCTATTGTGATCTCTGTCAGAGCACTCAGTGGTGTAGCCAGGCATCATCTAGTTGTACTGGACTCAGTCTGGTGGAGGCCGTGGTAGATGTGGTCCATTTGTCCTCTGGACTAATCTTTCCCTTGTATCTTTAGTTTTGCTTCATTCTTCCTTGCTCCCAAAGGGGTGAGACCAGTGGAGTATCCTAGATGGCTGCTCACAGGCTTTTAAGACCCCAGACGCTCCTCACCAAAGTAGAATGTAGAACATTTTCTTTATAAACTCTGTTATGCCAGTTGAGCTAGATGTTCCCCCAAGATGATGGTCCCCACAGCCTTCAGCCCAGCAATTTGGTCCAGAAAAGGATATCTTTATGGAACGTACAGTCTAGTGAGAGCAAATGTAATTACAGCTAGCACATAGAAAGCCTTCGATAAATGTTAGCTGCTATCATTCATGTCACATCACCCATCTGTCAGTTTGCCATACTGTGGTGGCTTGCATGTTGCTGTGATGCTGGAAACTAGACACTGGTATTTCAAATACCAGAAGGGTCACCCAAGGTGGACAGCAAAGCTTCCAGACAAAGACAGAATAGGTAGAAAGGCCTGGAAATCTACTTCTGAAAATTAGCCAGTGAAAATCTTATTACCAATAATGGTTGTTTCTACAGTTGTCATTGAAATCATAGTTTCTGACCTTCACTGAGGACTTACTCTGTGCGTTTCTTCACTTAATCCCCTGGTATCTGTGTTTCTTCATAGCATTTAACACTGCCTGATGTCATGTTAAATACATAGTCACTTCCTACCTGTCTCCCCACCCTGTCGGCTCCACGGAGCCTGACTTCACGGTGTTTTCTTCACTGCGGTGATGGCAGCACCGAGCACGGAGCTTGGAGCAGGGTAGGTGTTTGATATGTGTCTGCCGAATGAACTTACCTGCCCTTTTCGGATAAGGGTGCCAGCACTTAAAAAGAGAAGTTAAATAACTGCTCGACATCACACAGTTAGTGAGCGATGGAGCATAGCCCCCACTGTCCACTTAGTCACTTAGCACCTGTGTACTGACACCCACTATCAGCCAGCCCCGGTGCTGGGGACGCCACAGCGAGCAAAGGAAAAAGGATCCCTGCCCTTCTGAGCTCACAGTCCAGGAAGGATGCAGAGAGACAAATCATGACATGTGTTCTGAGTCTCACAGGAGTGGAAGCATAGGACATTATGGTGGCCATTAGCCGGGAATCCTAGAGACAGGGGCAGGGGAGGTAGCCCTGAATTACCTTCATTACACAGTCAGGAAAGAAGAACAAAGCTGGAGGGGGAAGGCAACGAGCCCGAAAGTTGTGACATCTGTTGAATCGAGCTTCTGCACCCCTTTCTCCCTGTTCCCACCCCACACTCTCCATCTCTGCGTATGGGTCACAGCCTGACCTCCCCATTGGGGAGGTATCTGCTTTCTGCTCAAAACCAGAGGAACAAAACAACAGTCGCTGTCCAGTGGACTCCGACTAATGGCAGCTGTAGAACTGTGCCTCACAGGGTTTTCAATGACTGGTTTTTCAGAAGTAGATCACTAGGCCTTTCTTCCAAGGCACCACCAGGTGAACTCAAGCCTCCAACCTTGCAGTTAGCAGCAGAGTGCGTTAACCATTTCCACCACCCAGGGATTCCTTCTGCTCAGGAGGTGTGGCTTGTTGCCTCCAGCTGACCCCTGCCCATGAGCTCCTTCTCTTCCCTACCAGGTCACCCTGGAGCTTTGGGCTGTGACACACCCACCTCCTGAGATGAGTCTTCTGGACCTTTTTGCCCCTTGAAGGATACGTTGCAATTCCAAACAAACTCTTGTAGGGCGTTAAGTGGTGACATTCTGGAAAGCTGCAGATGGGGGACAGACATGTTTTGGCGCTTCACATGGGCTTCACCACCTCCTGCGAAATGCAGTCCTCCTCGGTTGTCTTTGGTGCATTATCTGCTTATGATGGTGCCTCATGGGACGGACATTTTGTTGACATTGTTGGCCACGTGGTTGGCCAAGCAAGCCCCCATTCGACATCATCATATCACTTTATTGACTCTGTCAGCTCTGCAGGAGCTGGAAGGAATTATCTTTTCAAACAAAGTAATGAATTACAACTCCCCACTGCCCCAGGAACCTGGTTGGTAAGGCAGTGGTTCTCAAACTGGGTTCGTTAGGGCCCTGGAGTTCTACAGAGGAGCCCTAGGACCTTGAGGTGGTGGTGAGGGGTGGGAGGGTATCTGAATAACCAGGACCCTTGGTCTTCTACCCCTGCCACGTCCTGAGTGGTGTCTCTTTCATCTGTTTTGTATGTTGATCTTCAATGTAAGATATTTGAAAAAGATCGCATTTTATGGCAAACTCTTATTGAAGCACATCCCAAAGACAATTAATTCCTCTGTGGTTACCTGTGCCCCTACTCCCTTCTGCAAGGGCCAAGAAACCGGCGTTGATGGGTAAACTGCTTCCTACTCTCTTCCACAAGGGCAGAGAAACCAGCCTTGATGAGTAAATTGTTTCTGTTGTTGTTGGGTGCTATTGAGTCAATTTTCTACTCACAACGACCCCATGTAACAGTAAAACTACCCCATAGGAGATTTCCTAGTCTGTAAATCTTTATGGAAGGAGCTCTGATGGCACAGTGTTTAAGCACTTAGCTGCCAACCAAAAGATTGGCAACTGGAACCCACCCAGCAGCTCCACAGGAGAAAGACCTGCCAATCTGCTTCCATAAAGATTATAGCCTCTGTGTCTGGGGTCTTAAATGCTAGCAAGCAGCCATCTAAGATGCATCAATTGGTCTCAACCCACCTGGATCAAAGGAGAATGAAGAACACCAAGGACACAAGGCGATTACGAGCCCAAGAGACAGAAAGGGCCACATGAACCAGAGACTACATCATCCTGAGACCAGAAGAACTAGATGGTGCCCGGCTACGACCGATGACTGCCCTGACACGGAACACAACAGAGAACCCCTGAGGGAGCAGGAGAGCAGTGGGATGCAGACCCCAAATTCTCATAAGACCAGACTTAATGGTCTGAGACTAGAAGGACCATTCCCGAAGCCAACTCTTCAGACATGGGTTGGACTGGACAATGGGTTAGAGAGGGATGCTAGTGAGGAGTGAGCTTCTTGGATCAGGTGGACACTTGAGACTATATTGGCATCTCCTGCCTGGAGGGGAGATGAGAGGGTGGAGGGGGTTAGAAGCTGGTGAAATGAACATGAAAAGAGAGAGTGGAGGGAGAGAGCGGGCTGTCTTATTAGGGGGAGAGTAATTGGGAGTGTGTAGCAAGGTGTATATGGGTTTTTGTGTGAGAGACTGACTTGATTTGTAAACTTCCACTTAAAGCACAATAAAAATTATTTTTTTAAAAATGCCAAAAAACAAACAAACAAAAGATTACAGCCCCGGAAACCCTACGGGGCAGTTCGCTCTGTCACATGGCTACTCTATGAGTTAGATTCAACTCCACAGCTCCTAACAACAACAACCTTTATGGAAGCAGATTGCCAGGTCTTTCTCTCGCAGAGCTGCTGGGTGGGTTCGAACACCAATCTTTCGGTTAGCAGCCGAGCATTTAGCCATTGTGCCACCAGAGCTCCTCAAATTGTCTCTAGGGTGCCTGTTTGATATGGGTGCAGTGCAACCCCAGCCTAGCATTAGTTGATGGGTTGGAAGGCACTCCCACATGAGACTCCTGCCCTGTCTCCTCTTCTGTTTCAGGAGCTGTCTGCAGGAGCTGGAGAGGTTCTCCTGTCCCTCAGCTACCTCCCGGCTGCCAGCCGCCTTCTAGTGGTGCTGATCAAGGCCAAGAACCTCCACTCGAACCAGTCGAAGGAGCTCCTGGGGAAGGGTGAGTGAGGTGTCAAAGGACAGAGCCAGGGCCCTCCGGCCGCTGGGAATGAGGTAGAGGGAGGCGGCAGTGGAGACAGGTGAGCAGGGAGTAGACCAGGAGCACATTTGTGTCCTCCACCCCATGTTCACTGTCTTAGTTTCTTGGTGTTGCTATAACAGAAAGACCACAAGGGGGTGGCTTTCATGAACAGACATGTGTTTTCTCAGAGTTTAGGTTAGAAGTCTGAATTCAGGGCACCAGCTCTAGGGGAAGGCTTTCTCTCTGTATTGGCCATGGGGGATGGTCCTTGTCTCTTTTCAGCTTCTGTTCCTTGGTTTCTTGGCAATCTTCACATGGCATGGCATCTGTCTTCCCCCCGTATGCTTGCCTCTGTACCTAGTCTGCACCTTTTGTATCTGAGAAATGAGTAGCTTAAAACACACCTAACGCTGATACGCCTCATTGACATAACAGGAAACCCCTATTCCCAAATGGGATTACATGTATAAGGATTAGGATGCCAACACATATTTGTGGGGGGCACAATTCAATCCATAACACTCACAAACCAAGCTGAAGACACACTCACTTCTCAAATTTACATCCATTCACTTCTGGGCCAATTCCATCCACCAGTGACCAGGTATGAGCTACCTTTACCTTTCAGGTCCACCAGAAGTAGAATCAGCCTTAACCATGCATCACAGGAAGCCAAAGGTCAGACTATACCCATGGGGTGGAATGGCTGGGTTGTAGGAGAAACTTGACCCACCCTTGTCACCCAGGCCTAACTGGACCCACCTCACAAACAGGTGTTGGGAAGCCCAGGCTGTTCTTTTGTCTCAGCCAGCCACCACTCCACTCCGCACACCCAGCCCAGACTCTTCTCAGCCTTTGCCAACCTGCCACTCCCACGCCAGCTGAAGGTGTGTGGGCATGCGGGCTAAGGCTTGAGGCTCAGGGCATCTGCCCAGCACATACCCAAATAAGCATCTCCTCAACATTCTGAAAGCCCCAGTTTTTCCTTCTGGTTACCCCAGCTCACATCCCAAATCTTGTCAGAGCAGGTAAGCAGCACCAGTTAGCCGTGCAGTACCTGGACCAGGAGCAACCAGCTTACAGCAGGAGAGTACAGTAAATAATTGCCACTATGTTCCGAATCTTTGAGCAAAAGATTCTGGGCAAATGAAGTCAGAAGAGTTGTTTTTGTTGATGGATTCCAGAGCCAAAGACTAGAGTTCAATGCTTCTTCCTTCTCCCCTCAGAGCCTCCTTTTCTCCTGCTCTTTTTTTTTTTTTTAATAGCTCCTTCCAGGACCATTACTGCACACCACTTTGTCTCTCAAATATCTCTGCTGAAATAACAAACTAACCACCCAGGGGTGATAATTATAGCAATAAATACAGAGTAGCAATTATTCTCACATTAGCTTCAGGGACCTTGACTAATGAATGTTTCCAGAACCGATTTTGAGCCTTGTAATGTTGTATGAGAAGCCCTGGTGGCACAGTGGTTAAGAGCTACAGCTGCTAACCAAAAGATGGGCAATTTGATTCAGCCACTCCTTGGAAACCCTACGGGGCGGTTCTACTCTGTCCTTTAGGGTCGCTATGATTCACAATCTACGCAACAGGTTTGGTTTGGTTTAATGTTACACAAAAGCTTGTCTGGTGGCCCAGTTATGGATTTTCTGGGGGGCTGTTCTGTGGGTGTAGTGACTGTGGGGGCCAAGGCAGTCCACTTTCATCCTCCACCTGAAGTTGGGGTTCTCAAGGCAAACTTACAAAAGAACAGGTAAGAAAAATTCAACAAACCAGCAGGAGACCTACTATCTTAATAATAGAAAATAAATAAGTAAAGCTTACATGGAGGAACAGGGGATGAAAACATGGGGGTGACTTGGTTTTCCAGTGTGAATTTAAAATCAATTGCAGGACACTTGTGCCATTGCCTGGGACTGGTTTGATGTGGGGAATACGAAGTCATGGTGAAGGGCTCCTGGCAAAGTTTGGTTTCCTGGTGACCCACAGTTATTGTTAGTTGCGGTCCAGTCAGCTCCAACTCATGGTAACCCTACACATAACAGAACAAAACATTGCCGAGTCCTGTACCATCTTCACAGTTGTTGGTATGCTCAAGTCCATTGGGTGTCTACCAGCCTAAGCCATGCATCTTCACCGAGTCATGTACCATCTTCACAGTTGTTGGTATGCTCAAGTCCATTGGGTGTCTACCAGCCTAAGCCATGCATCTTCGCCGAGTCATGTACCATCTTCACAGTTGTTGGTATGCTCAAGTCCATTGGGTGTCTTCCAACCAAAGTCATGCATCTTCGCCGAGTCTTGTACCATCTTCACGGTTGTTGGTATGCTCAAGTCCACTGGGTGTCTTCCAGCCTAATTCATGCATCTTCGCCGAGTCCTGTACCATCTTCACGGTTGTTGGTATGCTCAAGTCCATTGGGTGTCTTCCAGCCTAAGTCATGCATCTTCGCCGAGTCCTGTACCATCTTCACGGTTGTTGGTATGCTCAAGTCCATTGGGTGTCTTCCAGCCTAAGTCATGCATCTTCGCCGAGTCCTGTACCATCTTCACAGTTGTTGGTATGCTCAAGTCCATTGGGTGTCTTCCAGCCTAAGTCATGCATCTTCGCTGAGTCCTGTACCATCTTCACAGTTGTTGGTATGCTCAAGTCCATTGGGTGTCTTCCAGCCTAAGTCACGCATCTTCTAGCACTGTGTTGGACAATGTTCTGTTCTGATCCGTAGGCTCTTCACTGGCCAATTTTCAGAAGTAGATCACCAGGCCTTTCTTCCTAGTCTGGAAGCTCCACCATGGGTGACCCTGCTTGAATTTGCAATACTGATGGCATAGCTTCCAGCATCAAAGCAACATTCAAGCTACCACAGAACAACAAACTGACAGACAGGTGGTGGCTCCCTTGAAGGCCGTGATCTTGGGCCACCCTATGGCCAGCCTTAGATATTATGCTTATTGTCTGTTTCCCACACTTGAGTGTAAGTTCTGTGGAGGCAGGAATTTTCACTATATCCCCAGTGCCTGGCATATGTTGTTGTTAGGTGCCTTCTAGTCAATTCTGACTCATGCAACCCCATGTGACAGAGTAGAACTGTCCCAAAGGGTTTCCTAGGCTATAATCTTTACGGGAGCGTATTGCTAGGTCTTTTCTCCTGTGGGAGCAGCTGATGGGTTTGAACCACTGACCTTTTAGTTAGCAGCCAGGTGTATAACCACTGCGTCACCAGGGCCCTTTGGCCTATGATAAACACTTAAAATTGCTGACTGAATGCATGACCCATGGTGGGGGGCAGGTGGAGAGGGAGCCTCAGTGCAGGTCTTCAGCCGGAGACTGTCTCTCCAGCCACAGGAGGAAGTATTGTGAGCCCTGCCAGACCCCTGAAGCTCACTCTCGGCCCTTCTCTCTGTCTCTCTTTCCCCTGTCCCTCCTCAGATGTCTCTGTCAAGGTGACCTTGAAGCACCAGGCTCAGAAGCTGAAGAAGAAGCAGACGAAACGGGCCAAGCACAAGATCAACCCTGTGTGGAACGAGATGATCATGTTTGAGCTGCCCGACGACCTGCTGCGGGCTTCTAGCGTGGAGCTGGAGGTGCTGGGCCAGGACGAGGAGGGCCAGAGCCGCGCGCTTGGCCACTGCAGCCTGGGCCTGCATGCCTCGGGCACCGAGTGCAGCCACTGGGAGGAGATGCTCAAGAACCCGCGCCGGCAGATCGCCATGTGGCACCAGCTGCACCTGTAGATGGCTGCCCGCCCAGGTGCCTCCCACCTCCACTCCAGCCAGTCCCTCCGGCCCCAGCTGTCTTCTGCAACCTCCTCCTTGTGCCCCCTCCTCATTCCGACACCGAGGAGACGGCAAAGGCAGGACCCTAGTCCTTTCTCATCACACCCCCATTTTTTAAAAAAATGGATTCGGGCACCCGCCGTGAGCAGGGCAGTGCATTTTGCTCACTTCTGGGTTATCGAAAAAGACGCCTATCAAATACAACCTGTGTGCAGGTTTGCAGGTGGGGTCAGGCTTGATGCAGAGGCTGCTTAACTTGGGGAATAATGGACGCAAAGCAGAATTTGGCTTTTCAAAAATAAGCATTTCCCCCCCCCAAAAAAAAAAAAGATGAAGTAAGTAAACCGATCCTGGATCAACTCATAGCATTAAAGATTGTGACGATGTGATGAAATCTTAAAAAAATCTTAGCTAGTGTTAAATCAAGCTCCCCACTCCAAACAGTAACCCAGCAGTTCTCAAACCTTAACCAGTTGCTGTCAAGTCCATTTGGATTCACGGTGACCCACGAGTGTCAGAGTAGAGCTGTGCTCCATTGGGTTTTCAATGGCTGATTTTTTAGAAGTAGATTGCCAGGCCTTTCTTCCAAGTTCCCTCTGGGTAGGTTCAAACCTCTAGCCTTTCAGCCATCAGCTGAGTCCATTAACCGTTTGCACCACCCAGGGACTTTTCTCAAACCTTATTGTGTGAAGGATCACCTACAGATTCCCGGGCCCCCCAGAGATATTCCAAATCAGTATTCCTGGCCAAAGCCCAGGAACCTGCATTTTTAACAAGCACTGGGTGGTTCTGATACAGAGGTTGGGGCTCTACACTTGGAGGAATCCCTTCTACAACATTCCAAACAGTCCTTCATGGGGCCCCTAGAGCATAAGGTAGCTTTTTCCATTGCTGGATACTTCCTCTTGTCAGCATGAAACTGGGGTGTCTCTGTTTCTTCTTTACTTTCATTCTTACTTTTTTAGTTTGTGCTTCTCAGATTCTGTTCTCGGACTGAATTTTGTGCCTTTTTTTTTTTTTTTAATAACTTTATCGTTTTATCTCAAAGTCAGTTTATATTATACTTTGGGAGAAGACCTTCCCTGACAAATTCCAGGTGGGATCGTCTGTTAGAAAGTTGGGCTGGATTCTGAACACTAGTTCTCACGGCCACCAGCATCACCCACGTGATCTCCTGAAATCGACCCTTTCCTTTTCTACATTCCAGCCACTTCAGGAGGAATTTAGTTTGGGGCACATATTAATTTAGTCTATTACATCTGGCTACATGAAGGACGATAACTTTAAAAAGGAAATGAGGTCTTTTACAAATGGGTCTCCCTCCCTAATTTGCAGGACTTGCCACTTGAATTGGTAAATAACCAGCAGCTATGTATTGAATTCCTACCTTGCTGTTCTAAGCAGATGTTCACGTTGTTAATTATACCTAAATTATGAGCCTTGCTGAGTGGTTAGAATACTCACCCATGAACCAGGATTCCTGGGTTCTGTTGTTGTCACTGTCCTTTCAAAACCTCAGTTTGGCCATCTGTAAAATAGGCCTAATGACATGGGAGCCCTTTCTCTGTGGATGATACGATAAATGAAATAATGCTCAAAAACTACAGGTGCTCCTTGGCTGAAAACAAACTAGCAGACACAGCCTTCGAGACAGCCAGAGGATCATCTTTAAACTAGATTACTGTCTTTCACTTCAAGTTGGCAGCTGAGACTGTCCGGAAAGTTCCAGAACCATCCTAAGCATTTCCAGAACCAGGAGATTTCACATTTGGATTCCTTAGTACTGACATCCAAACTCTGGGCCTTCAGATGTCATTCCAGTCCTCTGATCTAAGAAAGAATTCCTAGACAAGATAGGTAAGGGTTATAATTATTCCTTCAATAAGTCACTCTTGCCTTCTCCCTGAGAATCTGAGCAGGGATCTTAGAACTTTAGTCACTATTTTCCCTTTCTATACAGAAAGAGGAAAGCATTAGAAATAAATTCTACCTATCATCTGAAGAGAGAGAAAAAATATCTAATCCCTCTTCCATGGGACACTCCTTCAGATAATTGAAAACCTTGACCATTACTGTTGAACGCCCCCTCCAAGTCTTTTTTTAGATGAAGCATTTGTTAGTCGTTTCCTCTGACATGTTTCTGAGACCTTTCTCACCACACTGGTCTCTCCTTTCTGGCTGGCATGGCTAAAACAGAACAAAAATATTCCCTACATTAGCTCACCAGCACCCTCTTCTTGGTAACCATCTGCTACCCAGTCCAGCAAAGTCTGGATTCTAGACTGAAAATCAGAAGAGTGGTTCTACTTCCCTGTAAATCTAGGTACCCACCTCACCAGGGGCGGGTTAACCAGTAAGCAGGGTAGGCACTGGCCCACAGTAAGCAGGGTACGCACAGGCTTAACTGTGTTGATTTACTAATCTGAGCAATTTCATCTGGGTTTCACGACATGAATAAACCCAGGTGAAATTGTTCAGTACAGATCAGTAAATCAGCACAACTAAGCCCATGCATACCTTGCTTATTGGGTAATCCATTCCTGCGCCTTACAGTCACAGCAAAGGACATTTGAGGTGGGCTAGGCAGGGCTCCTGATCCCAGAATATCAATGCCATTCATGGTAATTCCATCATCAAACATTCATTGCTTTGGATCTCAAAGATTTCGTCTTCCAGAATCCAAAGTAAAGGTTGCCCCCGATAGGAGTTCAACTCCACCACAGAACTTCTTAGGTGTCAGCCATCACCTCACTTGACAGGGATGTGTAGGGATGAAGTAGGTTTTTCAGGGATGCCTGTTGTGTTCACTGGTGTATTATAAGCACCTTAGATTGAGCTGGCTCATGGGTGCTCAATAATGAATGAATGAATGAATGAAGGATAGGTGAGGAAATAGCTAGAAAAAGACACTGCAAATGGCATAAAAATCAGAGTCCTATCTGGAAACTCTGGTGGCGTAGTAGTTAAGTGCTACGGTTGCTAACCAAAAGGGTGGCAGTTTGAATCCATGAGGCACTCCTTGGAAACTCTATGGGGCAGTTCTACCCTGTCCTATAGGGTCGCTATGAGTCGGAATCAACTCCATGGCTATGGGTTATCTGAATTCTCAGTGGTAAAGGCCTCAGGCTTCTCAGCAGTTGGCCTAGAAATTCATGCCATTGAGTATTACTGTCTTCCTAATGATAATTCATAGCTCTCTGTGTAAATGTAATTAACGAGAATATAATTGCTGTGCTTTTCCACCAAAAATCCATCTTGGTGAATTCTAAATTACCCAGAGATGTCAAAATGCCCAATCCAAAAACTCCAGTAATCGTTGAATCAGCTTATCTTGTACCAGACACAATTGCAATTACTACCGAATTAGAGTAATTGAGTCTGTGTGAACGGATCTGATCATTTCTGAAAGGAACACCTTGTACTCTGTCAAGGAGCATTTTCTAAAAAGGGTGTGCATGAAGCAGAGATGAAAATTAAGTGAGTGACCACCTTAGACTTTGCACAAAAGGTGACCTGGTTTTTTCATTGAAACAGCTATGGGGATAGAGAATTAGGAGTCCACCCTCATTCGTGACTCCATTTCTTGCATCAAATCAGTATGTATTTGTTGAATGCCTATTGATCAACACCTTGCACATATCTGTCCATTCCAACTTGAGATATGACTCTTGGTGTGGATTAAATGACACATCACTCCAAACAACACCATGGAGAAAGAGAGAAACAGCTCTTCTGGGGCAACTCCTTTGAGATGTAAAGGAGTCCTAGGTGGAAGGTGGCTGTTGCCTAAACCAAACTGGGGTGAGGACCACCAAAAGAGAGACATAGTCCTTGTGATTTGTTTCTGCCTCCTGTGTTTCCTGTTGTCAAATGCTCATTGTGTGTTTGTTTTACAGTCATAAACCGAAGCACAAAAAGACGCATGGGACATTGTAGTCATATGTCTGGTGTCACATTTTAGAGCAAAAACCTTGCAGTGGTAAATAAATACTTTCCAACAGGGTCAGCTGACTGGTGTTTTCTTCCTTTCTTTCTTTTCCTTTTACTTAATATTTTAGACAAGCAAACATGCAGGAAAATATAATTAGATAAATACCCATGAACCACCATGAAAACCTACCACTCATGAAACTCGACATAAACAGGTGAAGTCCCCCTCAGTGCCCTGGACTCAGGAAAGCGCCATCTGGTATTTGGGATTTCTCCTCCCCATGCATTTCTTTATGCTTTTACTGCAGGTATATGTAAACTCTCAGCACTAGAATATTTTTGTGTGTTTTTAAAACTTATTTAAACTGTATCACACTGTTTTTGCTCAACATTAAAATTTTGAGCTTCATCCATACAAATATAGGTTGGCCTAGTTCATTTATTTTCTGCTGCTGTATAATATTCCGGAAACCCTGGCAGCGTAGTGGTTAAGAGCTACGGCTGTGAACCAAAGGGTCAGCAGTTCAAATCCACCAGGTGCTCCTTGGAAACTCTATGGGGCAGTTCTACTCTGTCCTATAGGGTTGCTATGAGTCAGAATTGACTCAACGGCACTGGGTTTGTTGTTTTTTTTTTTTTTTTTTGGTATAATATTCCATTGTATTGATACACCACAATCCCATTCTCCTACTGATGTATATGTAGATGTTTCCCTTTTTTTTCTGCTGTAAGAAATGCTGCTGTGAACATGTCTCCTTGGGCACATGTGCAAATTTTTCAAGAATATATACCGAGGAGTAAGTGGAATTGATAGGTCCTAGAAATTTTTTTTTTTTTTGGAGTGTAGAGTGTGTTTTTCCACAGAGTGTGAGTGATGCCGCAGTGGTTAAGAGTTCAGGCTGCTAACCAAAATGTTGGTGGTTTAAATCTACCAGTCGCTCCTTGGAAACCCTATGGGGCTCTATCCTACAGGGTCACTATGAATCGGAATCGACTCAATGGCAACAGGTTTGGTTTTGGGTTTGGAGTGTGAGTGGAGTCCCTAGGTAGCAGGAACAGTTAAGTGCTTGAACAAACTCACCCACATGTGCCTCAGAAGACAGACCTGGCAATCTGCTTCTGAAAGGTCACAGCTTTAAAAAATCCCATGGAGCAGTTCCACTCGGCACACGAGGGGTTGCCATGAATCGGAATCAACTCAAGGGCACCTAACAACAAGAGTGTGTGTGTGTGTGTGTGTGTGTGTGTGTGTGTGTGTGTGTGTGTGTGTGTGTGTGTGTGTGTGTGTGTGTGTGTGTGTATGCCTTGATGGCCTTGCCTAAGCACTGAATCAAAGGGACTACCCACATTTAGGGATGCAAGGATTAGGTAAGGCCTCTTGGGACTCTGACTTCATTCCAGAGGAGAAAAATTGATGGAAACCAGACACTGTTCTTTTTTTAACATCCCAAAGAAACACTCCCACCAGTGGCAGAGTCAGTGCAGCTGCCAGTGGGACCTGTGTGCTCCAGATGGTGGGCAGGGACATGGTGACTCCCGGAGTCCTGCCACCGTAGGCCCTCATGGTGGCTACTGCAGCCCTGGCCTCTGGAGGAAGACGCTTTGGCATCAAGCAAGGCACAGGGCCTGAATTTTAAAGTCAGCAGGAAATCAACCAGGCCACAGGGAACTAAAATCAAAGGCTCTTAAAAAGGATAAATGATCCATAAAGAAAGCCATTAGATATCATTGCTTTCCAAGTCTATGTGTATAAGTTCTTACTTTATATTATAAAAATATATATATAATTTACTTTTTTTAGTTTTCATGATAAAATAGGAGAAGTGGGTCTTACCCAAAAAGCAGAAAATTACATAGACTATGTTTCAAAGATAACTCTGAATACAGCCCACCTGAGCCCAAAATGCGTATGTAAGTAAGAGTCTGGACTTATACAAAAGAGAAATGGGAAGAGGGGCTCATTAATGACTGATACAAGGACTTTCCATGGATGTACCTTAAATAACAAACACTACTCCTGCATAAAAAATCAAATCGGGTCTAGAGCACTGTATTAGGAGCTTAGAACCCGTGGCCCAGCTTGGCTTTGTCACTGGCCACCTTCATGGCCCTGGGCAAGTCCTTTGTCTCCACACGTGTAAAATGAATTTGGCCTCAGTTTCCACATATGTAAAATGCTTCCCAAGGTCCCTTCCAGCTTTCACATTTTGTGAAGCTGTGATCTCGACTGACAACAGTGGACTGTTCACACCCATCCTTAGCATCCTATCTTGTGTGTAAAGCAAACCGAACCCATGTACATGTGTATCTGCGATCCTTGCCCCACGCCACTAATGCCCTCTGGCATCTCCTGACAGTCCTCTGGCCACCCCCTCCCCTGGACAATATCCAGTGTCATCTGAGGCTCTGAGTCACTCTTATTAATTGCTGATGGGATCGGTGGTAATTTTCCACCAGAGTTTTTGTATTTTTAGAGTCAATTGGAAGCACCACCATTTCAGAAGCTCTGAACCCTATCATCTGTTCCATCTCCGTCCCGGGGCAGGCACCTGGCAAGGACAGCACCCCAGGATGTGGCTGTAGATGGATTTAGGGGGCTGGACATATTCTTGATGACAGGGTTGGAGAACTCCTCCCAAGCTCCCCTCCCTGGTTTCCTGCAGGGGAGCCAGCACAGATGGTCCCTGGCCAGGGCCCCAGGTGCTTCCCCAAGCCAGAGATAGCGACGCCTACCTGGGAGGAGGATGGGAGAAAGCTGATCTTGGCACTAGAAGCCAGACGTTGCCACGGAAACCAGTCTAATGTTGGCCACTGTGTGATCAGAGCTGTGTGGTGGCACGTCCTTACCTGGTGTGGTCTCTCCACACCTGCTGGGTTTGGTTCCTATCCCATTTCCCAGGGCAGCCTATTGGCAAGTGGTGAGGACAGAAATCCTGTCCCAGAAACCGAGGAATTCAAACCAGGGACAAGCAAGCTGTTTTTCCAAGGCAAGACCAACAAAGCCAGTGAAACCTCTGCAGTCCCTCTCCCCTCCAGGGCCAGGTGAGTTAAGCTCTTGGAAGCAGGAGAAGCTGCCCTGAGGGTGCTATGGGCCGTCAATGCTAGCCACAGGCAGTGGTGGCTCTGTGTTAAAAGTCACAGGCAACTCCTCACCCAGGGCTGTTGTTATGTGCCATTAAGTTGATTTGGACTGATAGTGACTCCATGTAACAGGGTAGAACTGCCCCATAGGGTTTTCTTGGCTGTAATCTTTATGGGAGCAGATTGCCAGGTCTTTCTTCCGTGGAGGCTCTGTGTGAGTTCGAAGCCCCAACCTTTCCGTTAGCAGCCAGGTGCTTAACCACTGCACCACCAGGGATCCTCTTCACTTAGGGTAGTCCCAGGAATTCTGGGTGAAAGAGGATGGCAGCAGGGAATCCCAACACTTCCTACCCCCTACTTCATCCCAACCAAAGAGGTAATAATAATGATAATGATGACCAGTAATCACCATGCAGCAAAACTGCTCTGTGCTAAGCCCTGAAGAAACAGACTCAGATAAGTGACTTGTCCAAGGTCTCACAGCTTGTAAGGGGCACAGGTGGGATTTGAATTTGGTTCTGCCTAACTCTAAAGTCCAGGCTCTGGCACATAGCCAGCGACCAAGGGTCTTTATTGGAAAGGCAACTTAGATGCATAAGCAGTAGCTTCTAAATGCTACCTGGATTGAGAGTCCCTAAACTGGAAGGGACTAGAAAAGTTCCCTTTCAAGGTGAATCAGGTGACACCTGGATTGGGTGGGACATTCCCCAAGGGCAAGAGCAATTTCGAGTGCAGGGAATCTTAAGTAAGCACCTCAGGGACAATCTCCAGCTTTGTACAGAAGGGCCTGGGCCAAGGCCAGATGTAGCCAGAGGTCAGGTACAGGGTCATTTTGATCAAGTGGAGAAACAGAGACAGAGACAGGTAAACTGGGAGAACTCAGGACTTCAGCCGTCACCAGGGCAGCATTGCTGAGGCTGCACTTTTATCAGGTACTGCTTAAATTTTTCCTTCTTTCCTTCCTCCCTCCCTCCCTCTCTTTCTTCCTTCCATATTTAGGGCCTATTATGTGATAGAAGCCCTGGTGGTGCAGTATTTAAGAGCTTCTTCAGCTGGCTAACCAGAAGGTTGGCAGTTCTAATCCACTAGCCTGTCTTTGGAAACTTTACGGGGCAGTTCTACTCTGTCCTATAGGGTTGCTATGAGTTGGAATCGACAGGACAGCAATGGTTATTTATTTATTTTTTATGTGATAGTTAGAGTCCTGGTGGCACAGTGGTTAAGAGCTCAGGCTGCTAGCCAAAAAGGTCAGCAGTTGGAATCCACCAGCCACTCCTTGGAAACCCTATGGGGGCAGTTCTACTCTGTCTTAGAGGGTCACTCTGAGTTGGAATTGACTTGAAGGCAACAGGTTTGGGTTTTTTTTTGGATGTGATAGGTACTGCACATACCCACCCACCCAGAGAGTTGTTAAAAAGTCTCCACATTCAATCTGGGCTGGAAAGGAGGAATGTGTGGTCACCTTATAGGGATGGCAACTAGGATCACATAACGACATGTGTATAAATGTTTGTATGAGAAACTGTGCTGTAAACCTTCACCTAAAGCACAATTAAAAAAAGTCTCCACCTTCGCTTTGCGGGTACTACAATCCAGAGGGGGGAAAGAGACAATGAACAATGACACACATACACAATAATTATCCAGTTGCAAACTGAAATAAGTGTTATGAAGAAAATATATCAGGAGGAATAAAGAACAGTGGCTTGAGCGTGGTCAGGAAAGACCTCTTTGAGAAGGTGGTACTTCTGAGACCTAACAGAAGAGAGGAGCTCAGCCAGGCAACCATCCCGAGGGAAAGGACTCCAGGCAGAGGGCACAGGGTACTGGAAGGTCTGGAGTCAGAAAAGAGCTTGGTGAGTGAGAGGAACAAGAGGAGACCAGCGTGGCTGGAGCACAACACAGGGGAGGACACAGACGAGGCAGGGACTGGGTCATGCAGGGCTGATGTGCCATGACTGGGGTTGAATTCTGAGAGGATGCCATGACTAGATTTGTGTTTTAAAAAGATCTCTGTAGAAATTCCACATGGCAGCCATAGAAATCTTCAGGCAGCTATCCAGTCCCCTGAATCTCTCTGAGGTGAACATCACTAGTCCCCTCAACTTGTCCTCTGTACTTTGGAGAGGGAAACTGAGGAGAAGAGAAAGGGATGGGAGTAGAACAGACCCCATTCCCTTGAACACCCCTCAAGCCTCACTGTGGGAAAGCTGGCCTCATGGCCAAGTGCAGATGGGGGGCTTTCTTGTCCTTGCTTTTCAGTGATGAAATAATTAATATGTATGTCCCAGATACTAATGCAAATATGGTTCAAATGTGGGTCAAATCTGAGTGAGATATGGGGGGGGGGTCATTGACCCCGGTTCTCCTGAGCTGGTTAGACATGATGGACATACACCTTTGTTTCTCCTCCCCTACTCCTCCTCCTCAGGAAATAAGAGAACTAGAACATTCCATGGGGGATGAGGGGTGGCCTTCACAATAGGAAGCCTCTGAGTGACCAAAGGAGGAGGGCCTCAGGGGCTGAGAGAGAAATGGTAGATAGGAAGAAGGCAAACATTAAGAGAAAGGGAGAGAGAAGGCGCTGACAGGAAGCTAGGTGATGAAGAGCAGAAGCTGAGAGTAGGAGAACTTAGCATTTCGTAAAGGAAAAAGGCATTATCTATGTCATTATTGAATGTATGCCCAACTTCTTTCTAGAACAATTTGGTGAAAACATCTCTCATCCTCACCCCCATACCAAGGTAACTATTGGGAAAATATCCTTTCCCAGCGGACAGGCAAGGCAGTTGAGGGAGAATTAGAAGAACAGTTTATTTCCAACAGCTCTGTGGGTTTCCTCAAAGAGATTCTTGTGGAAAAAATGCATGTAGGGGCAGATGTACTGATTTTAAACAGTCCGGCCTAACTGGTGGGTGAGGTATACTAGTTCCCTGCTGGGAGTAAACGCTAACAGGGGAGAAGTGAGAGCAACAGGAAGGAGCTGAAGTGGCAGCTTCCGGTTTCTTCCAAAATGGCAGCCCTTGCTGTGGGGCCAATTCTGAAGCATCCCCGAGCACAGAACTGGGAGAGAGGCGAGGAGGAAGGGATTTGACCTTGTGAGTAAATTTAAATGTTTTTTATTAACAATTTTCATACATTACAAGGATAATATGACAAAAGGAAAGTTTCTGCGTACATATTATGATAAACCAACATAGCTCTATTTGTATCCAGTGTTCTAGGCCCCCTCACACAGGTACTATAAAGCATAGTCTGCAAAATAATATCGAGTCTTTTTTTAAGAAAGAAAGTATTAACATATTAATATGTACGTGATAATAGACTCCTAGGTATTTCCCCCACCCCCACTTTATATTTCCTTTGTGATTGAAATGAAACGGTACAGCAGCGTAGGGATGGAGAGGAGAGAGAAAGGGGCTGGAAAAGACCAAATCAAACTGCTGGTTCTCTAGAGAGACAAAAGTGAAGGCTGCGGGGTGCCCAAGGGCAGCCTGACCTTCGTCTTTTGTGAGCAGTATTGTAACCGGCAGTCCTCCTCTGGGCGGAGGGCAGGATCCCCTCAGGCCCCATGACGTGATCTCTCTCTGAGGTACAGTGCATTGTGGGATTGCTACCCGGGGAAGCCCGTCCCCTGCCCGACGGTCTGACCCATCGCCATGGGAGGAAGGCTCGGCTGGACTGGTCTGTCTTGAGCCAGGCACTAGAGGGTGTTCCAAGACCCAGTTGGCAGCTAGCTGTGGCTCAAGGAGACCAGGGTGGACGTGGGGTGGGGGGGCGGGGGGAGGTGGGCATTGGCAGAACAGACCCTGGCCCCGAACTCCAGGTAGTAAGGGCGGGTCTGCTGGAGACTGAGGTACATTGGTAGATGTTGGGGAAAGGCGGGATGGGGTCAGAGGAGGCCTCAGGGATGGGAAATGCATGCCTTGTAGAGCCCTAAGGCGAAGGCTGGTCTGGAGAGCAGGGGTTGTAGGCACCCACTGTCCCTCATCATCCAGGGCTCCAACAAACCCTCCACCCCACCTCCAGGGGAAAGAAACGACAGAGGGAAAACTGCAAGTGAAACGGGCTTCTGATTCCCGTCAGGGCGCCGCGAGCCCTCCGTCATGCTGCCAGCTGCTACTGTGCCCTGCTGCCCACCTCCTGTCCCTGGACACCCCGCCCGGCTCACGCGGCTTGGGATGGGCGCGGGGACACGTCCTGCCCAGTAGAGGTGGGTGAGCGCGGGGCCTCGCAGCTTAGCCTCTGCTTCGAGTCACAGAATGAGAACAGTGTACGTGAACTAAACCTGCCTGGTACGTGGGGCTGGGTGGGGTCCCTGGGCCTCCCTGCAGGAGGACAGGGAAATGCGGTGTCCTGAGTACAGCCGGCGGCAGCGGCTGTGCAAAGCTGGCAGGGCCAGAGCCCTGCTTCTGACCTTGAGTTGCCACTGAACCTAGGAGTGTGCGGATATGTCTCTCCCACCCTTCTCTCGTAGCTGGTGCCCCCTGCCATGGCCAGCAAGCCTCTGGGTGGCGGGCAGGCTGCCTGGCGTCGCTCTCGCTGCCCACTTCACTGCCCCTACCCCAACCCCTGCCAGGAAGACAGACAGTGAGTGGTTGAGTGGGAAAGGGAGGCTAGGACGCTGTACTTCAGAGGTGTGGTCTCTAGGGGGCAGCGGACGCAGACAAGGGGGGAGGGGCGGCATATTCGAGGACCTCCCTAGGTACAATTTGCGCCTTTCCTATTGCCACTGACTCTGCTCCTACCTAGGGGGGCTTTGGGGAAGATTGTGCAGTGGTCCCGACCCCAAATGACAGAGACCACGCCCTACTGCCAAGCAGTAGGCTTTCGAGAGGATGTAGGGGCCACTTAAGCTGGGGCTCAGGGGTATCTCCTTCCAACATCAGACCATGCCTGGGGAAAGGAGAAAAAGTGCATGGAGAGGGCCGGGACCCAGGCCTCCTGGAGGCACAGGCGAGGTGGTGGGACGTCCTCTCTTCTCCAACACTCCATAGGAGGCCCGTTCCCAGCACACCCTGCCTGCTGAGCTTCCCGGCTCCCCAGCGAAGGCTCTCTTCCTGCCCCTTCGCATACACAGCGCCAGACTTTCCCTCTTGCGCTCCCAGCTCGCTATAGACTCTGTTTTTATATCTATTTAAAACATAGAAATGTATAAATATATAGGATATTATTTATAGATATATAGACGTGATTTCATCTCTTACTCTGTGTGTATACGTACTGTATATGTCCATATATACAATATATAGGCTGTAGCATCTCTTTTCTACAATGCACACACCCCTGCTTCCATGCACTAGCTCCTGGGGAGACTGGATTGCATAGGTACTTCCAGGGTCATACCACTTGGAGGGATAAGGGGAGTGCCAGATGGAAGGGGAGGGCCGTACCATTTTACTCCCCAAAGGGCACTTTTTTTCTCTCTGACAAGCAAAGGTCACCTCAAAGGCTCCTTAAAACACCGCAGCTCCATCCACTCAGCTAAAGCACCCTGACCGACAGAGAGAAACGAAGGCCTCCTTCCAAGCGTGTCTCTTGCCAAAACCTTCCCCCCTAAGGACTGGACACCTGTCTAGGACCCACCACCACCTCCCAAGGAGGTTGGTGCCTGGCACAGGATTGTTCCAAGCTCACATGTCCCTCAAACACTCCTTTCTTGCTAGGGAGGTCTGGCTTCCCTACTTCAGCTGCCACAGCCTGGCCTGGCTGGGCTGGCCACTTGAAGGGGCAAGGTGCAACCTGACTTCTTGTGCCCAAACTGATGTATGCACCAAGAGAGAATGTAAATGAAGCCTTCTATTGGGAAACCCACTCAGACTGTAGCCAAAACCAGATCTAGATATAGAATTCCTGTTTCCAGAGGGGGTGGAGAAAAACAGAGGGAAAGGAAACTAGGAGAGAGAGGCGATACTTCAACCCCTCAGGCCTCATCAGGCTTCAGGTGAGCAATCCAAGAGGATGCCAGCCCCAGAGCCCAGGCTGGGCCAATTCGTCGTCCACTGCAATCTCTCCACTATCATTTTCTGCCTTCCACGTGCTTTTCCTATTTTCTTCTTCTTGGCATCACCTCCAAACAAACAGAAAATATTTCAACATTGTCTTAAATAATTATGAGATCCTTCCTCCAAATTAAAGGATTGACAAAAACAAGTCAAGGGGAGAGGGCTCAGCAAAACAACTTGACATGGAAGCATGGAGCAGGGGCTGGGGTCAGAGACACCCAAATGCCACCAATTCAGGGCCCAGAGCTGCATCCAGTCATCCAGGGATCCTGCTCTCGTTCCCAAGTGAGGATGGGGAATGAGGATCTGCTTGGGACCACCATATGTCAGGCTGGCAAACACTGGGATTCTGGAATGGCAAGACTGCAGCAGGGCTGGGCTGTCCTCACATGTCACAGGTGGTGATGGGTCTTCCCCCACCTCCCCCATCAAGGAAGAGCAGCTCATTTCAATCACAGGAGCTCCTAGTTCTGCGGTGGATCAGGATCGCTTTGGCACATCTGGCCAGAAACCTGGGCCTCAAAGTTGATCTCACTTCCTACCTCTTCCATAAGCCAAAGAAAGTCATTCATTGGTTAGCCCAACTAGGACAGGTCTCAACCCCCGAGACACACATACTTGATTCCAAGCCTATGGTTGTCACTCCTAAGCCACTCCTAAGTTTGAGGTTCTGTTTCATCTGAGCTGACCACATTCGGGAGGCAAAAACTGCCTGCGCACAGTTTTGTATACCCATGAGGAAGGTGAGGCTAGCCAAGGATGTGATTCCCAGGGCTAGACCCTGAAGGTCAGATCAACCAAGAGTCCTTCTCAAGGAGGCAGAGGAGTAGAAAGGCCTGTGACAGAAATCAGGGAATCACATGCAGAATTCACAGGACAGAAGCACCGAGTCTCTGGAGCAGCAACCATGGTGAGAAAGGACACTGTAGAAATTGCAGTGGCATGTCACCCGAACTGTTCCCTGGTTACTCCCCATCCCAAGTCAAAGTGGCCTCTGCAAAGTGTGCTATGCCCCAGGCTTCCTGGCTGAATTCAGCAGAAGCCAAGAGCGTTCAGAGTTTTAAAGGCACCCCTGCCAAGCTTTAAGCCCTCCCCCGAGAGCTCAGCTTCCCCAAGGTCTGGAGGCTGGCTTGGGAGATATCTAGCCTGCAGCCACAAGCTGCTAGTGGCAACTCAGTCTTGTAGGCCCAGAGGCAGGTCACCTTCTCCTGGCCTTCCCAGGAGTTCTGGAATAGACACCGGCATTGGCCCAAAGGATTTTTTCCCTCTGGATGAAGAGCTGAGCTAACTCTAGCTAGAGTCTCTTGAGAGGAAACAGTCATGGGCCTAATAATCAGGCAGACACTAAGGAGCCTCTCTTCCTGGTTTTCAAATGAGTGGTCTAGGAAATGAGCCCCAGTTAGTTGAGGGTCCCAACGTAATAAGTGGGGAGGAGCAGAGGGAGGAAGAAGAAGGTGTAAGGCAACTGTTGGCTAGAAGAAAGGATTCCAACCTATTGCTTCTGCCCCCTGAGGCCCACCTTGCCATGTCTGCCCTCCACCCATCATAGTCTCTGTGATGCTCAGTGAAAGCTCCCACAGACTCGGTAGTCTGGGTGGGTGAGTGGTGAGGAAGTCCAGGAGGGAAAGGTGGGAACTTGTGCTTTGCAATGGAATCCCACTTGACCACAGTTATGGGTTAACCTGGATGGGAGGAATGGGTGGACAGGAGACATCACTTTCAAGTGGGAAAGGAGAACCAGGCTGGGGATTTCAAAGCATCAGGGAGGAGCTTTGGGTCTTTCGTTGCTAGTTCCTGCTGACTCTCTCCTTGTTCAGAGGACGTGGGGAAGTATGTGTGCGACTGAGGTGGGTGGGGGGTGTCACCAGGCAGGGGTGCATTGATTTGTTGAAGAAGGCAGCATATGATGCCTGGCAGTGGGACAATTGGAGGAAACCAGTTTTTTGTTTTTTAACATGCTACATCACTGTTGAAAACAAACCAAAAAAAAGTTTCAAAAATAATATATAATATATATAGATATTTATATAATGAAAAGCTATTGACTAGCAGCAATGATTCTAAAGTTATCTTAGCACCAAGACCATGGGGGTAGAGGGGAAGGATCTGTGGGAGATGAAGGTAGTGGCAGGACAAGGAAAGAAGAGTGACATGTTCAGTGTTGATGACATTTCCACTATGGTTCTCAACGGCGGCATGAGGCCTCTGAGACAAGATAACCCAAGAAGGAAGGAAGCCACCACAGTTTAATAATGTCTGAGCCAAACAGGTTGAAGACACTGGGGTCTTGTCTGTGGCCATGTGACGCCATCCTCTGCCAATGGAGAGGGGTGGCTCCCAGCAGAACCGACCATCTAGAATTCAGATCTTCCTCCCTCCCCCAAACATGACCTATATCCATGTTCTAGGATGTCTGCACATAAAATATGCATAGACCAGATGTAGAAACATGAACAGAAGTTTTTTAACAGCTCACGCACTTTTTTTTTTTTTTAAACTCCCTTGCGAGGTATACTGGTAGTTAAATGAACCAAAGAGCATTGATCAGACTCCACTAGCTTAAACCACTACTTGTCCCAGGGAGTAGGCAAGTAGCTACTTCTAAAGCTTATATCGGCGGGTGTGTGTGTGTGTGTGTGTGTGTATGTGTGTGTGTCTGAAGGCTCATGCCTTGAGAGTCCTGTTCGACTTCTCATTTTTTCCTTTCCTTTAGGACATCTCTACCCTGTTTAACAAAGGAAGAGTTCACAGGCATAGATGTATCACCCAGTTTCCTACAACCTTCCCGCCAGGCTGCAGACCATGTTTTCAGACTTGCTGCAAAAGAAGGACTAATTTCTAGAGACTCTCATTTGAGCTACGAATAACCCAGGGCACATCTTGCATTGAACCTCCTGCCACAGAGCTATAGCAGGTATTTCTTGATGATTAAAGGAAAAATTACCCCCATCACATTATATGATTATAAAGATAGAGCATAAATAATTCATGTAAATTGAATATATACTTTTCATCTTACTTTTTTTTTTTTTTAAAGCCAAAAATCACTGCCCTCCTGGGGTCTGGATTACTTGGCTCTTCATCGCCCTCAACAGGCCTGGGTCTGAATGGCATTATATTGTTTTATCCTCCCCCACATAAAAACCGGAATGCAAAAAGGTCACTCCTTTTTCCCTTCCCTAAGATTTCAAGTTTGGCTGTATGACAGTTTTGCCTTCAGTATAACAGGTAATATCTTTACTATCTGGGGAGCTGGAAGGAGGGAACCGACAACCTAGTGAGGGGAGAGACAACCAAGGTGGGGAGTGGTGGGTGTCACAGTTTGACCAAGACTTTCACTTCTAAGACAGAAAAAGAACCCTCACTAGGAAATGAATAAAAATTTCTCAAGCTGAAGTCTTGAGTGGGGGAGGTGGAAAGATCAAACACCCTAACCCAGACAAGCTACCATCCCGTCTGAAGTCAGAGATCTGATTAAACTTGACCAGAATGTCAATGAGGAGGTTAAGAAACCCCCCTCATGAAACCATACAACAAAAGAAAAGGCAAGAACGTAAACCCCAGCCCCAACCCAAAGCCCCTCACCCCCAGACGTCAACATAAATAAAGTGAGCTACCTAAAGTGATGACAGAGACCCGTTCATTTTTAGCTTATGCTGTTGGTTGACTGTCCGGTGGGAATACGTGTGGCCCCAGCACATGCTTCTGTGAGTGAAAATGAGTTGCCACCTATGTTGCAGCTGCCAAATTTTGTAGACAAGAGTCCGTTTCCAACATTATTCCTTTCTGAAAGCTCCCAGTAGCTTCTGGTGGACGCGTCACCTTGGTTTTTAAAAATTTTCAGTGTGGGTGTATATATATATATATATAATATATATTTATATATCAAAGCTTATGAGTATAGATTAAAAAAATATTCAACAGCTTAGTGAACTCTGCAGCGCAGGCTCCCTAAATGTCTGGGTAAAACTCTGTCCCATGGTCTATGGCCTGGAGCACTGGCTTCTGCTCCAGCGCAGACATCCTGCTGAGCACCTCAGCAGACAGTGTGTAACTGTGGCCAGACTTCTCCTCAAACCAGCTGTCCAGGGCTCGCTTGGCATCGAAGTTAGCAATGGGTGGCCCGTTTACCGCAATTGTCAAGAGGTCGCTGAGCTGCTCCAGGGTCAGTCGGGAACGATGGTTTTTGCGTACCCGTTGGAGGGCATTGCGGCCTTTCTCGCAACAAACGGTGGAAGTGGGGAGGACTTTAAGGATCTGAATGATCTTGTTCAAGAGTGGAAACCTCTGCTTGTACTTACCGACGTGGCTGATCAGGTCTTTGAAGCCATTTTTGGTATAGTAATCCGCCTTGAGTTCTCGCCACTCCATTAAAAGACTCCCCCGGGGGTCTAGCCCTTCCCTACAGACATCCCTAGAAAAGGTCGGGATAGCCTCCAGATGGTCAAATATCTGGACCATATCCTCCTTGCCATAGCTCACAAGCTCCTCACTGCTCCTGGGCCAGGCGGCCAGGTCAAACACCTGGCAGGCCTTCACAAAGATTCGGCTACGGGAATCAAACCTCTGAGCCAGAATCACTTGGGTCTTCTGGCAGATCTTCTCCCTGATGGACTGGAATTTGGCTTCGGCCACCCTGAGGTTCTTCATTGCAATCCCGTTGAAGCTCTCTCGGAAGTTCTCCTCAAACTCCTGCAGGTATTCTCCTGGGGAGTCGGCCAGCCGACTGATCTCCTGGATGGCCTCCTCGATCTTGTCATCCACCTGGGACACCAGGAGGTACTCACCCTGGAAGACGTAGGCCAGGCGTGAGAGCACGGCGATCACATCCAGCAGAAAGTAGATGAGCTTGATGGACTGGTAGTCCATGAGGAACTGCAGCAGGGCCAGGGCAATGGCCGAGGCATCCGCCCGCTGGGTCTGGCTGCTGATGTCCTTGAGGTGGGCCACGACCTCCAGGTAGTCCTTGATGAGTGCATTGAGGACATTCTGCTCGCCAATGATCCACTTCACAGCCCGGATATCCCCCAAGAACTCTGTCTCCTCACAGAGGGTCGAGGCCGTGGAGCGCAACTCACACATGAGGCGTGGTGAGTAGCGGTAGAAGCTCAGCAACTGCTTCAGGTTGTTCTCCAGCTCCTCTAAGCAGGGGAGCTCCTTCCCACTGATGGCATCCAGTATCTCCAGGTGGGGCCGGTGCACCATGAAGGGCAGGCACAGCAGCCAGGGCAGCGTCTTGCGGATTGTCATGAACATGCTGGCACGAAGGCTGGCTGTGATGTTGGCTCCATCCACGCCCAAGCCAACAGTTGGCTTCTCATCCTGTAACCGGATGCCCAATGTAGAGAAGGCTCGATCGAGGGCCTGAAGATAGCTTTCTGTGCCGGAGAATCCCAGTTCCTGCAGGGACAGGAACTCTGTGGCTGGGGGCCCGTCACTGCTAGTATACTGGACATAGACAGCTACAGTATCAGCCAGGAGGTCATCGCTCTGCCCATCCAAAATGATGCTGAGGCAAGGGGACTGGCGGATGCGCTCCACCAGGTCTTCCCGCAGAGCCCGGGCGATATGATGAATGAGGATCTGGCAGTCTCCCTCGTTCATGTACTGGTCCACCACCTTGAGCTCACACTTTCTTAGCAGCTCAGCCAGGGGCCGGAAGTCCAGGTAGGGCCGGCCCTCAAGGGCCAGGTGGTAGGCGGTGTTGAAGAGCAGGGTCATGTTGCGGCACATCTCCTCTGTCTTCTCAGGGTGCATGCGGAGCTTGTACAGCTGCAGGCACTTCTTGTGCAGGTTGCTCTGGCTGTGCAGCTTGATGGTATGGATCTTAAACTGCTTGGAGCCGATGATGAAGGCCGAGGTTCGCGAAGACTGCACTGTGTACTGGCGGCAGACGTGGCACCACATCTCGTTGAGGGTCGGGGAGTACCGCAGGAACCAGAACTTCTTCAGCCACTCCTGCTTAAAGCGCCGGATCCTGCGTCCTGTGGCTGATGACATCTTGGAGGGCTCATCCGTCGCAGTCATCATATCATTGGAGACGGATTCATCGGCCGAATCCACCTCCTGGTCATCATCCTCCATGATGGCGGGGCCAGAGACCATGCTCTCTGAGGCTGGAAAACAAATGGGAAAGGAACATTTACACCTGGTGGGAAAAACAGACTCTTCCAAAATCAACAGGAAACACTGCCCAAACAGTGGGTGACACACTGTATGAAACAGAAGTTAATTTCCATGGCAAACTGAATCCCAACCTGGAATTTCTTCATAAGCCCTGTTGTTATCCACATAGAACTCTTCTTTGTGGATTATCCATGGTGGCCTTTGTCACCACCCACCATGCTGCAGGCTGCCTGCCCTCACTCTCTACTAGTAGGTGCTCAAGGAATTTAAATTTTCCATTCAACCGGACAGCACAAATGAGAAGAGCAGATCCAATGGAGAGAGAAAAGCACATCAAACATTCAAAAGTCATACATCAGGGGCCTGAGACTTGTTTGCCTCACCATTCATGTGGTCGGGGGAGTGGGCTTCCCTTGAATGAAGGCAGGTTTGACATGCAATTTCAGGATCACAATGCAGTTTAGTTAAGATGAGCGCTTTGAATCTCTAGAAACACCTCGTTTTGAGCTCAGGGATGTGGTTAATAGAGGAAGTGCTTTATAAATCTCAAATTTAGCTGTGGATGTGTCCTGAAAACCTCTCTAGTTGTTGACCAACTCTAAAAGATTCAGGCAGCCAAAAGAAAGGGGAAAATGCATGCAGCTAAAGGCTCTATATCCCCCCCATCCTTCTAGAACTCCAGGGGAAATCGGACCATGTGGGCCAGCGCAGTGATTCAGGAGGAAAAGAGATAGGCTGTGTTCCTGGACTGAGTTTGAGAAGGCTGTGAGATTTCCTCAACAGGACGCCTTGCCCGCACACTGCTTGGGGCTGGGAGAGAGAAAGATTGGGTTTAGAAATTGGACTCTGGTGTAAACCACCACTAGGACCACCAACAAAGGCAGCGGGTCAAGAACACAGCACACACCCTTCCTGCAGCACAACTTCCTTTATTGACGAGGAGGATACATTGGCAACCCACGAAGCATCCCACCATAGCACAAGGGGCCTGCCAGAGGCACCTGGAGGCTGTGGGCTGCGACCAGTGTCCACCTCCACGTTATACAACTCAGGTCTCCCCTGAGGTGGCTCCAACAGAGAGTTTTAGGCCACCTTCCATTATGCCCTCTGTGTGCTCTTCCCTCTGACAATAATCTCATCCAGACCAACTTACCTGCAGGGTCTGAGAACTCTGGGAGCTCCAGTACCTGTGCTGGCAATACAGGGGGCTCAGGAAGCTTCCCAGACTTAAGCATGTCTAGTTCTGCTTGAAGTTCCCGGACCTTCTTCTTTAGGCGAATACAGTTAGGGCAAAAGGAGGTGGTGGGAAGCTCATGAGGGTCAGATGCAAGGGAGGCCTCAGCAGGACTGTCAGCCTTGAATGATGAAGGCTCCTCTTCTTCATCCTCTGTTGGGCCTGGTTCCTTGGAAGCTCCTTGGGGGATTTTCCAGTCCCCTTCCCCCTGGGTCCGGCTGACATTCTGCACACCATGGGACATGGTCGTTGCACACCGACTGTAGGTGTCATCCTGGTACTTGGGAACTTTCCGGATGACCAGTGAGGTGCTCAGTGCCAGCTGGTGGGCTTCCACCTTTGCAGATTCCAACGAGGCCTCCAGCACATCCTTGAAAATAAGGTCAATTTTCTTCTTCTTGGCCTGGGGGTGCAAATCCCCTTCATCAAAGCCACGCTTGTAGGGACTTTTGCCCTGTCTCAACACAGGGAGCTGTATGGAACCCCTCAGGTCTTCTGGGTTATCCAGAGCCTGCTCAGACTTCTCCCTCTGCAACCTCTTCTCTCCTAGGAAGGAAAACCAGGGTGTGAGGAAGTGGGGAAAACCCCCAAAGTGGAAAAACCAACAGAAAACAGAGCAGGCCTCCTGTTAAAAAGTCACTGGACACATCCCTTTGGGTCTGGCCTTGTGGGTCATGTGTTACAAAAAGGGAGAGAGGTGGATCACCCAGAGGACCATGGGAGCTAGAGTCATAGGACCCAAAGAAGTGGAAAGAACTATTTTTAAGGAGACGGTTTTGATGGAGCCTTAGGTATATATAAGCGCTACTCTCATAAGTTGACAGAATTTCTACTGGGGATGGTAATTGGAAGTCCTTTCAAAGGTGCTTGCCATCCTATGACCCTAGAAGATGATGACCGATCCAGTCAAACTGAGTAAGCTGGTAACATAACTCAGAGCCAATGAGTACTGATTCTCTGCCGACCATCGAGGCATCCCTTCTAGTCCTAGCAATTAGAAGATGGCTGCTTTGACTTGGTAAAAGGTACACATGAAACACCATGAGCCCCACTCCTTTTGCCTCCCTGACTGCTCCAGAGACAGCCCACTTAGGGCAAAGTCCACCCTATAGCAACTCTCCTTTATAATTCTCCCAGAAATTGGGAAAAAGTATGATCTGAACCTCTGTGGTTCTCACTGACAACTGAGGTGAAAAGAAAAGGGAAGACAGGGATACCTACAGCTGCCTAGGGGTCCAAGATGGCAGCCTCCGACAAGATAAAGAACCAAATAGCCACCCTGACCCAAAGCATTCCTAAAATATAGTTGAATCTCCTTACCTGGCAATAGGTGTTTCATTTTCTACTTCTATCATATGAGTGACTTCAAACCTCTAGACTTTGGCGAGATCCCCGAAAGAAATTATTTTAGTCTGATTTTTTAAAATGGCCAACATACCTTTATAAACTGCTACAGAAGTGCTGACACTCCTTAAGGAGTTAGAGGTATCTCTTAACCCTCAGAAGGTCCTGATGGCAGCCCATGGGGCTCAGAAATCTCAGAGGTTTCCCAGATCAAGGCCAGGGCGCTGGGTCATCTGACTCTGAGCAATGATTTGACCTGAATATATGTCATAATCAGGCGTCTGATAGCCAACTTGCTAAAAAGCCTCTGAGTGAAGGCCAGTCTCCCTGAGCGATCCAGATATTGGGTCCATGCTGTGACAAGCCTTGGCTTTCCACAGCTGGCATGGGGTGCTGTACCCTGTCCCATGTTTGACACCAGGTTTCCAATAGGTGACAGCACATATATGCTTAAGGAACTACCTCATCTCCAAAGAACCTAAAATTCAGGGGGATCCTCACAGGCTGCAATTGTACAACAGCTGAGGGACAAAAAGGGGAAAGATGAAGAGAACCTTTAAAAAAAATACAACTTATTTGTCTTACCAATAAGACACTTGCCCATTCAGAATCTCTAAAAATCATGGGCCGTGCTTTCCCCTTCTCTCTGACCAATGAGGCAGCAAACAGCTGAGGATGTTGAAAGGTCATGGCTACAAACCACCAGGGATTCCTCATGCCTCTCTGTTCGAAGACAAGGTCTTTCAAATTTCCCAGAAGGAGTGGGAGGCCTCTTTGGATTTAAGGCTTCCAGAAAAATCTGTGGGCCAAAGGAGACCTTTGAGCATTGTGAAATAGATCCCAAAGGCTCCAGGAAATATGGAGAGAAAAACAAACAAACAAACAAAAAAACAAACCTCAAAATAGATAAACTACTCAAAATAGATGAAATAACAAATTTTCTGAACACAGGCATTGGCTGCTTGGATTGGATGTATCCTATTCTTAAAAGACAGCCACAAAGGAATAATTTACATTCTTTCAGGACACAGTTCTGGACTCCAACTGATGCTCCTGTTTAATAAAGTCTAATAATTCATGCTCTGGACTTTATCAGGCTCCAGCCTACAATTATGAAGAAATCTTCTTCCATGTAAAACCTTGAGTGACTGGGCTTAGGAGATTCTCCTTCCAGAGCATGACTGGTACACCAGGCTAAGGCATCACTAAAGTATACAGAACCTGCCAAAGCTACACGCTACAGAGACATGTGTCTAAAGACCACTGAGCTCCATGACCACTCCCAAGGGCCCGGGGCCAAGCCCACCCATGGCTCTAGTCCTGCCCCACCAGCCGTGGCTTTGTTTCCTTCCTGGTTCCCTACTGCTTGCTCTGGCCAGGAACAGACATTCCTTCCTCCTGGATCTTCACATGACTTGGTGTAATCTCCTTTCGAGTCTGTCTGCTACGCCTCCTTTGAACCACTCCTGAAATCTCATCCCCTTCTCTGAGTATTCCCCTTGAGTTCAGGGCTCTCTGAGGATGATACAGCCTGAGGCACTTTGGAGAAGACACTGGGGGAAAAAAGGACAGTACAAATCCAGAAAAATTCAAGATGATTATGGCCAGGGGATGAAACCTGGGTCCTCAGATATGACTTCTCTTGGTTTTCTTTTCTTCTGGTGGTATGATTGTTTTGGAGACTTCTTGGCTATCTTCATTTATTCCTTCTTTTATTCATTCCACAAAGATGTACCGTGCAGCCACTATGTATCAGATGCTTTTTATGAGGCACCTCCAGAAGTCAAATGGAAACCACTGTAATCTCATTATGGAAACAAGCCATCCCAAATGAAATCAGCATGAGCCCAACCTCAGACCCAAAGAGGACAAGAGATGAGTGTGTCTACTAGGTCTCCTCTCACTGTCCATCCAATCACAAGATACCTTTTACCAAGTCAGGCGGCAGCTGTGCGCTCAGCGTCCACAGTTTGCTTTGTTCTGCTTTGTTTTTAAAGATAGTTTAATTTCAGTGGGTCACTCCCACCCCCTTTTCATCTTTTCCACTCATATTCCAAATGAAGATTTTTTTCCAGTGTGTAGGCTGATCAGGAACATGATATGGTGGGGCTTGGGCATAGTCTTGGTTCCTGGACCAGATGGGCTCTGAGTATTTGGATGTGTGGTTTTGGTACAAGCAAAGACCCAGTGAAAGAAGGACCTAGGCTCGCCGGTTTGTCCTGGCCAGGTGGAGGATGGAGTAAAGAGGCAAAGGGCTAGGTGCTGGGGAGTATTTTTAAATCCGTGACTCATTTAAATGAAGCCTGAATGGACACTCACTCAACAGACTCCCCAAGCGTCAGGTAACCTTCACATCTCCCTCCACCTTCTTCTAATAGGAATTGTTCTTTTGCATCATATCATTAGGACTGCCAGTAATGAGACCAGGAGGAAGCAGAGAAGACTGGTTTAGTGCTTTGTCTGGGAGGCCATATAACATAGTAGGTTAGCGCTTAGTCCCTAAAGTCAAACAAAGGTGGGTTAGAGACCTAGCTCTGCCCTTCCTACCCATATAACCATGGAAGAGTCACTGTATTTGTTTGATCCTCAATTTCTACATTTGTAATATGGACATCTTCCCTTTTGGTTTTCTTCAGTTCTTTCAGCTCAATGTACTGCATTGGGTAAATCTACTACAAAAGACTTCTTTAAAGTGTTAAAAAGCAAAGATGTCACCTTGAGGACTAAGGTGCACCGGACCCAAGCCATGGTATCTTCAATCTCCTCATATGCATGTGAAAGCTGGACAATGAATAAGGAATACCGAAGAAGAATTGATGCCTTTGAATTTTGATGTTGGCAAACAATATTGATTATACCATGCACTGCCAGAAGAACGAATAAATACGTATTAGAAATACAGCCAGAATGCTCCTTGGAAGCGAGGATTGCTAAACTTTGTCTCACGTACTTTGGGCATGTTATCAGGGGGGACCAGACCCTGGAGAAAGAAATCATGCTTGCTAAAGCAGAGGGTCAGTGAAAAAGAGGAAGACCCTCGATAAGATGGATTGACACAGTGGCTGCAACAACGGGCTGAAACATAGCAAAGACTGCGAGGATGGTGCAGGACCGGGCAGTGTTTCATTCTGTTGTACGAAGGGTCGCTATGAGATGGAACCAGCTTGACGGCACATAACAACAACAAAAACAATATGGAAGTAATAATTCACATGGGATCATTAGTATTTAGAGTTTACAGTTGAGCACTTACAATTGTCAAGGTAGTCTTTGTTTTAAATGTGTGATGTACATTACCCCACCAAATCCTCCCAGCACACTTATGGCATAGGTACTACTGTTGTGATGATCACAGAGGAAAATGTACAAAACTACCTATGATTGCCATTATTGAAGCAGCAGCAGTTTATAACATCTTTCTATCAACCTGAGTTGGGGAAACAGGATCAATTTCTGTTTAACGCCTTTGCTTGGCTTTGGGATGTGTCTTTCACACTGATATGTCCATGATACGGGTTTCCGAGACCGATTCTGAGGGAAGAGAACACGCTGAGGAGGCTGCTGCCAGGACCGGAGCTGCTGTTTCCTGAGTCCCTCTGGGTCGTCCCAATGTTAGTACCCTGCAGTTCCCATTGGTTTTCTTTAGGAAGCTCCTAAGGAAGCTTCCCTGGCCTCCCCCAGGGCTCGGCAGTGGGCGTGGCCTCACCTCCATCTGGGCACTCACCTCTGGCCAGATTGCGGTGGATGGTCTCCTGGGACATGCTGTGCAGGCGCTTCATGTAGTCCTGGCTGTACCAGACCCGCAGCCGCTCCCCTGGCCGGATGTCCCGGCACACCCGGAAGTAGATGCGCTCGCTGTGCTGGAATGCCAGCAGGTTCTGCTCCCTCTCCTCCCGGGAGATGACCACGTACCTGGGGGCGAGGGGGACAGGTGAGAACCCATGGGCCACCCCTTGTAGTGTCTGCTGGGTGCCAGGCACCATGCTGGGAAGTCACAAGCACGTGGGCACCTGTGGAAGTTGGCAAAGCAGCTGCCTTGTTAAGGGAAGGAGCACCAGCCAGAGCTGATCACTGTCCCAATGTTGTCATTTCATGTGACTTCAAGCACGTCTCTGAACCTCTCGGACTCAGTTTTTGAGAATGGAAATGACGCCTGCCCTGTCGATTTCATACCATAAGCAGTTGCTGTCAAGTCGATTCCGACTCATGGTGACTGCGTGTGTGTAGAGTAGAACCACGCTCCATAGCATTTTCAACAGCTGGTTTTTCAGAAGTAGATTGCCAGGCCTTTCTTCCAAGGCACCTCTGGATAGAATCCAATCTTTTGGTTAGCAGCCAAGTGCATTCACCGTTTGCACTACCCAAGGGCTCCTAGCTTATAGCAAATATATAATTCAATACCAGCTATAAAGGTGACTGGAAAAGCTAAAAATCATCTCATCCAGTCTTCACTAACTTTTAACTGCAGGGGTCCCCAGACACCACAGGCCTCCGATGACGGCAGGGGTTGGGTCCTTGAACTGCTTTCAGTATATCACAAAGCCTGGCAGAAATAACCCAGGTAAACAAGGCTGTCCAAGAGATCAATGAATAAATGCTTAAGATCAAAATCTTTCAAAATGAGGGATCCAGTGGGAACAGGGAGGAAAGTAACTAAGAGATGATGAAAGGCTGGCAGCCAGTGGTGAATCTAACTAAGCCACGTTTATAAGGAAATTGAGCTCAGAGAGGTTAAGTGACTAGCACAAGGGCACACAACTAATAAACAGGAGATGGCACTATAAGGCCTATGCTTTTCCTACTAGGTGGGCATGTAACGCACCAATCGGCAATGCCCAGACAACCTTTAAAGTTCTCACAACCCTCTGTACCTACGACCCTCACCTCTTCTCCCTGAAACAACATTTCCAACATTCACCAAGACGTGAGCTGATACAACATTTGCCAAGAAGTGGAGGTGAACAGATCAAAAGGGTGAGGAGAAAGTATTTGGAGTTTCAGGGTTCTGTGCTATAAAACATCTAAGATATTTGTAGTCAAAATAAACTCCTTTTCCTTATGCTACGATTTGTCTCAAAAGCCGGGGAAGAAATTAAAGTCTGTCTGTATTGGGAGCAGTTCAGGGGAGACAGTAATTCACAGAAAAAATCCCAATGGATAATGAACACGTGAAAAGTATTCAACATTACTAATAAGAAATGTCAAGTAGCATGTTGTCTCATTGGCAGATCTGTTAAAAAATTAGCACAACCCTTTGGGAAACAAACCAATGATATGGATTGAGAACAGTAAGTTGGCACCCAGTATGCAAATCCTCTATACCTGACTATCATTATTTCTGATAGTGCGAAGCCAGAAACATCTGAATGTCTACTACCAGAGAAACGATTACGTGATCGATAGTACATCCGTAGGATGGAACGCTACACATCCACGGAAAAAATGTTCTCGGAGAGTCTTTGGTGACACGGAAAGACGGTGTTGACACAATGAAGAATGAGAACAAAAGGGCTGAGGGCTATTTATACTAGGGTTCCAACCAGGCTTTAAAAACAAGGCTAGATAAACTACTTAAAGGAAATATACCAGTGTTTTAACAGGGACTATCTGTTATAAGCCGATCTTTTTCTTTGTAATTTTCTGTACTTTCCAAGATTTCCTCAATGAGTAATTAGTATTGTTAATTGATCAATAAAAGAGAGAAATACACAAACACCAATTCCAGTGCAAGGTGGCCGTGGTAGCAGTGGTGGCCAACAGCACCTGGAATCCACATTCGAGACACCCCAGGGATAGCACTAGCCACCACCCCGCATGGAGATTGCCTTGTGGAGTCTGCTCTACTCAGCCTTGGGGGACACTGCCTTAGAAAGGGGACCACTTGGGTCCAGGCATCAATCCATTCTGGCATGGGGAGTGAGGATAAATTGGGATGGAGAGTAAACACCTGCTTTGGCTGCTCTGCCCCTTTGAGAGAAGTGAGTTCCAAGTTCCACACTGGGGGAGTGGACCTCGCAAGATTTACAGTGCCTAGATCCTGTCCAGGTCTTAGCCTAGACACATCCGTGTCCATATCGGCATCCGATATAGTCGCTGGCCTCCCTGAGCTGTGAAGGCGATTCCATAGGGTCATTACCATGATGTTATCACCAAAGAAGTGACGGGAAAGGAATAGAGGACCCCTAGCCAGAGAAGTCCTTCCAAACTAACCCTCCCAATCTTAGCTCACCACTTGCAGGAGTCTGCCCTTCCTCTGTATCTGAGATTTCTTCTAGATGTGCCAAATATTTTCCAGCCCCTGATTTAACGAGAGCCTGGGATCTAACCCCCCAAAATAATCAACCTTGTGGTTAGCACAGAACTGAGGTAGGGCAAACTTTCCCACTCCCAGGTACAGAAGGCAAACCATTTGTTCATCTTGTTTCTCCCAAGAATCACTTGAGTCACAGAGCACAATAAAAGAATAGTCTTCTCCCCTTTTCTCAGATTGCAAACAGCCTTCAAGCTCTAAAAGCTAGAATTATGTCCCCTGGCATGCAACTTCAAGCGACAAAGATAGATGAGGAACAAATTACTATCGGGAGTTTATTCAAAAGACCAACTTCTAGAGTATGTCAGAAGGCTCAGAAAGATTCAAGTCAATTTCCCTTTCCATTTCCTTGTGCTTTCCTACACACCAAGAATCAATATTTACGATGAGAACTCTTGAGTCCCGCGTTAATCACTAAGCATCTTCAACGGCAGGCCAGAATTTCATCACTATCTGGTTGTATTTGATTATTTGGAAACTTGGCAATTGAAACCAAACCAATGGAAATATGATATACACAGATGGCAACTCTCGGTGAATCTTAATAACTCATTCCTCTGATGTTTATACTATATAATTTTTGAGATAAAGCTATATGGAGCCAGCTAAATCTCACCCCCAGAAAAACTCGTTGCCGAGTCTACTTTGACTCACAGGGACCCCATGTGTTACACAGCAGAACCGAGCTCCACAGGGTTTTCTTGGCTATAATCTTTACAGAAGTTGATCGCCGCCAGGTCCTTCTTCCACAGAGCAGCTGGGCAGGTTTGAACTGCCAACCGTTGAGTTAGCAGTTACCTCTAATTAGGTCCCCCTCTTTTAAATATTTTGCAGTAACACTGCTGACTTGATCCACTCCCGGAATCCTCCTGGATGACAGCACCTTTATGAAGAGCCATGCCTGCCCTATTACCTGGCTGCAGGTAAGCAAGAGCCTTCCCTGAGGAATGAAAGGCTTCCTGAGAATGAAAACCAATTGGCTGTGGCTGAACAACTCTTTGCAAGGAGGCCTGAGGTCAAATACCTCACTGGAGAGAATGTACAGGGTACGTCAGAGAGGCAGGGATGGGGTGCCTGGCACAGGCTGCTCTGCAAATGGATGCCATTGAGAAGGTGGCTGGTGGTGGTGGTGGGATTTTAGGCTAGACCTTTCATGATGATCATGAACTGTTTGTATTCCAGCCTTCTCACTGACTTTGGGTACCAAATGGATAAGCACCAAGACATTTCTCAAACCTCACCCACTGTGTCTCATCAGGTAGACTATACTTTCTAGCTGGATCAACTCTAACCCATTTTGTTGGAAGGAATAGATGAAGGCCAGGCTCAATTACTCTTGCTCCATGGGAATGTCTCTGATGGAAAGGAAGCTGCCTCAGTCAGGGAGGCAGAAATGGGAACAGATGGACTGAGACCAGGCTCTGGATTCTCACATGCATTTAGGTTTCTGGGTTGGGAGGAACTTTGGGTCATGAGGGGGTCACCCAGCCTCTCAGCAGCATGGTGATGAGGAACCCACTACCACCCAGGCAGCCCTGGCCATGGCTGCGGGCTCTGACACACAGAAGGGTCTTCCCTTGTAAGCTGGAAATTGGCTTCCCACTAACTCCCAACCACTGGCCTGAGTTTTGCCTTCCATTTTGACATACTAGCCCTACAGACCCCACTGAAGCCAAGAAAAACTCCAATCTTTCCCATCCAAAGTTGACAAGTCTCTTCACCCCACTGTCCTCTTTGCTCTTGACTTCCATTTCCCTGCTTTCAGCTAGGTCTCTTCCCTCCCAGGACCAAAGGGAGAGGCCAGCCAATCACTGCTTAGTACACTGACTTTGGTGGTGAAGACCCAGCTTCGGTGTCTTTGCATCTCCTGGTAAATGGACAATCTTGATTTCCGTGGCCATGCTTTTTGGCAGCACACCTGGCCCTGCCCAGAACTGCAGAGGATGGCCTAGATTCCAGGAGGCCAATGGCAGGTTGGAGCACCTGGGGATTCCTGCCTGGGAGAACATCTCCCTGTGACAGGCAGTCAGCCAGGGCTACACACAAGTTAGGAGGCTCCTCTCTGCTGGGGGGAACCCCAACAGAAGCCAGAAGAAGCTGCTCCAGTTACTTTGAGGGGCCTCAGATCTAGATGGGCAGGGCTTGCCTGTGATAGACAGACACCTGGGTGTAGGGAGTGTCCTCAAAAAGGTTCACAGCGGTCTCTAAGGTACACTGGCAACCGGATAACCCCTGACACTTCTGGGGTCTCCCACCAGAAACTGATTTCCCAGGACCCCTAACTTACCTTTAGGGAACAGAAACTAAAGTTCATTTAGCAACATCTCATTTCTGATGTGCGAGAAATTAAACATAATGGAACGATTTCCCATGTAGATGCTGTGCCTCCCGACCCTGTCAGCTCCTCTCCCTCCCTCCAAGGGCCTGGCCTGGAGCCGCAGGCAGGGCCAGTGCTGCCTTGGCATGCGTGGGCAAATGGAATCAGGGCTATGCCAATGTGCTGCTCCTTACTCATCTAACCTCTGCTTGGGGGCCTGAGGCTCTTGCAGGAAGTGAAGAAAGAGTGTACACACCAAAGAAAGATCCTGGAGACTGGGGGTATTCCAAGTGTGAGATCGGTTTCTTTTTATTGCCATCTTAACAAAAATACTCTGGAAGGCAATCTTTGATTCCAGCATAGGAGGGCAGGGCAAGACCAGGTGAGAACCAAACCATCAGGCTAGTGGGTTGGGGGGTGTTCAGTTTTGGGGTACAGGAACCCCCCAAGAACCCCGGAATGGGGAGATGGAGCCAAGAGCACAGGGGACATCACAGCTGCCCTCCTTTCTCCCCACGTGGGGCAGAGTTTGGTCTGGAAAGGCCAGGACACTCCAGGAAAGGCCATGGCAGCCCCCACCCTTGCTCTGGGGGCAGAGGGGTGGGGCGGGAGAGTCCTGCCAGGGGCAGCCTCAGGCTGGGGGAGCAAAGGGGACATAGCTGAGCTGCACCCAGGTCAGAGCTAAGCTTGCGCCTGCCCCTCCCACCTCCCTCCCTAGCTCAGGAAGAGCCCAGCTCTCGACCCACACTCCTCCACTCCACGATGAGGACTGAAGCTAGAGATGTGTGTAGCTTACGCGTGAGCAGCCCAAGCAAGCAGAGGCGAGACATGCTGCGACGGGACAGGAGCCCTGCTGGGCTCAGGGTCTTTCAGAAGCCAGAGGAAGCGTTGCCTCTGGCTCAGGGAACTTAGGTCCTGCCTCTCCCCAGTCGCTGGAGGTGAGTCCGCTCCCCCACCAGGCCCTGAGGCTCACCTCCTAAGTGCTACCCCCACCCCGAGAGCTAAGGCAGAGGCACAGGGTGGCAATGACCAGGTGAGGCGCGGCCTCCCCCCACCCAATTCCCACCACTATGTATCTGGCCTCTGGCAGGAGAGCTGGAAAAATCCACAGTCCTGGCTTCCAGGCCTGACCCAGCGCGAACAGGCTGTATGATTTGTTATCTGTAAATGCAGATGATGATAACAACAACAACAATAATAGTACCTGACTTGGCTGCCTCTCCGGCTGTCCTGAGAACCCACTGCGATTTCACATCTGCAAGGGCAGGGACAAGCATAAAGTGCTATCTCTAAGAGTGCAAGGCCGTCTTCTCCTTCCTCCAGCCGCAGCCCTTCCTTCTCCCCTGTCCACAACAGGCAAGCACAGCGGCTGAGCACACGCACGGGGGCAAGCAGAAGGCCAAGGCAGGGGCGCCGGGGAGAACAGGCCCCTCCTTAGAGGGCTGAGCGCAGCCTGCCCATCGTCAGGCCCCCACCCTTTGAAAGCAGCAGGACCAGGGCTGGGAGGGCAAGTCGGGGAGGCTGAGACTGCAGCACCGAGGCTGGAATGCAGGATTCCACTCAGAATGCTCCCCACGAGTGCTCCTCCCCCCTCCCTGGAGAAACACCAGGAGGAGCAGGATCCTCAGGCCCAAGCAAGCATCAAGCAGGGCACTATCCCTGCATCCTGGGCATCCATCACAAACGAGGGAGTGGGGCTGAATGCGTGTTCTCTTAGAGCACAGGGCTGCTGGCCAGCACTGCGGGGGCAGGTGACACTTCCCCAAATATCCTACGAGGCTTGTCGGTCCTGCTCTGGACACGAGAGACTGGCCCATCTCAAGGCTGGATATCCCGCCTCCATCCTCTTCCTCCCAGCACAGACTGGCCTGGTTAGAAATTGTGCTTTCTCTTCCGAGACCTGGTAGTCCGCGTGGGGGCTGGTTCTCGGGGAGCTTGGGGAGGCTCCGCTGGGGGGGCCTTGGTTTGGTGGACAGAGCCCATGGGGGCTGCCCCGTCTGGCCCCTGCTGAGATGCGTGAATGCCATCCCGGATCTCCGTCAGCGTCTGGCACATCTGACTGATGCGGCCAGTCAGCTCAGCCATGGTCTGGCTGATGACGTGCATGCTGCTTGCCATGTCCCGGTGCACGGCCACCAGCTCCTGGCACAGCTGCTGGAACACCTCAGTCTGCTGAGCATGGGCGTGGAAGAGCTGCCAGTCGAGGCCCGCGGTGGGCGGGCTGATGTGGGGTCGTGGGGTCCTGTAGCTGGCCTGGGCCTGGGGCGAGGACTGGGGCAGAGCCTCTGGCTTGGGGCCCACTGTCTCAGACTGGTCTGAGGAGGAGGACGAGCAGAGCAGGCCAGGCCTGGCCAGGTGGGCCTCTTCCTCCGGAGACCGCTGCACGGGCACCCGCAGAGGCTGCTGCGAGGGTCCAGGTGCCTCCTCATCTTCGTCATCTTGGAGGATAGAAACAAAGAAGGGCAAATGATTACAACAGGGAGGAAGAGGCAGCCCTGGGCTTGGACCCACCCCTGAAAAACACCCTAGCATCCCCCTGCTGTGCCCTCCCTCAGCCTAGGTCAGCACATGCCTTCTCCACAGCCCGCCTGGTTCTGCAAATCCCTGGGGGCACAGGCCAGGCACCCCTGAGGAGGAGGGTGAGTGTAAGCAGTGCCCAGTTCCCCTCTTTTCACAGGATACTTAGATTCTCACGGGAAAGGGCCTGGGCCAGAGGACTCGGAGACCCTGACATGTCAACCCAGTGGCCCATGGCCTGGGCCATGTCACTTCATCTCTTTGCAATTCAGTTTCTGCAAAATGAAGGTTACAACTGCTCTATCTACCTACCTACCCACCTACCAGGGTTATTAAGCAGACTTAACAAGATAGCAGACAGGAAGGCGTCTGCAAAGCTGCCAAAAGGCACTAGGATGCTGCTCTTGGCTGCTAAATTCCTGCCTCCACCAGGCAGTTTCCGAGTTGCTTGGGGCCACCTTGTGGCCTTGCTGGAACCTGCAGCTTTAAGTCCCTAGTGCCTACCACAAGGAGGCCTCCAAGAGGTGGAGAAGGGACGTGGGGGACGCACCAGGACTGACGACGGTACAGAGCCAGGGGAGCTACCTCATGCATCCCCCCCAAGGTGGCTGCCTAGGCAGGCACATCACACTCCCACGCACAAGCGCCAGGCCACAGGCAGGGAAGATGCTACTTGCAGCTAGACCCAGGGAGGGGCCCTGGCCCTTGCACTCCTGGGTCTGGGCTTTCTCACGACCAAGATTATGGGCCGATTCCCACAGCAGGTTGACCCTACTGATAGGCATCCCTCCCTGCCTGGACCTGTGGGGCTACGTTAGAGCCAGCCCCCTGGGGAGGGGATGGAAGGACAGGCAGGGTCATCTTGTCAGCTGCAGCATGTCTCCCCAGGTTCCTTCAGGGCCTAGTGCCTTGGTGGCCCTGCTGGGTGAGGCAGCAGCCATCCCTAGGATCTGGGAAAGCTGTTCTGGAGAACCTTGGGAAGGAGCAAGCTGGGCAAGGTGACTGCTGCTCCCTCCCTTCCAGGGCCTCATTCCATCAAAGGGCCTGGCCGGTGTGCAACAGCTGGGCCTACTGGCCGGGAAAGGGGGGCTGGCTGGGCCTGCGGGTAGAGCGGGGTACCCCAACAAACACCAGGCTCCCTGCCCAGCCCAGGTGACATTTGGTAACCTCATTACCCATGGTCTCCGGGAGCCCGAGGGGTGGGCAAGGCAGGGTTTAGGGAACGAGCTTGACCAGGTGCTGGGTCCCCTCCTTTTTCTCATAATTAGGTAGATTCATCCAGAGACTTGGGACAACACTGACGGACAGGGGCTGGTAGGCAGGCCTGGGCTGGAGTCCTGCTTCTGAATTCAGCTCTGGGGCCACCTCTGATCTGGACCTCAGTTTTGTCTGGGTAACAAGGAAGTGGTTCCACGTCCCTTTCCAGTCCTGGGAACCTGACTGATTCACCACCTGTCAGGAGCCCCAGACAAACGGGACAAAAGGACATGATCCCAATGGCCAGGGACCCTGGGAGGGAAGACAGTCTTTGAACCACCTTCCCAGGGGCCTCCCTGGGCCCTCCTGCCCATCCCCTGTCTCACATAGGCTGGCCAGCAGGCTGGCAGACTGCGTCCTGTGGTTGGTGCGCTGAGGGTGGCAGGGGTGTGCGCAGAGCGGAACTGAAGGGGGGCAGCCCTGGCATAGAAGGGCCTCGACTGCCCCCTCCTTGTGAGCCCCAACCAGGACTATAGCCCTGAGGACGCCGGTCTCAGGTCTGGGCCAGGAATTCAGCACCCCAGCCCCTGCAAGCCCTTCCTAAGACACAGGAAGCTGGAAGAGGGAGAAGAGGGGTGAGGAGAAAGGGCACAGGGAGGGGGAGCTGAGCCAGTGAAGCCAGAGTGAGGGGAGCTTAGAGAGAGACTTAGGGTGAGCAGGAAGGGGAAGCAGGAAGAGAGAAGTGGGAGAAGGCAGCATGGCACAGAAGGGAGAGCAAAAAAAAACAATATGGAAATAAAGAAACTAGGAATAGACGGACAGAGGGGAGCTGCTCTTTCCAGGCCTGGGCCCTGATGGCGTGGCCGGTCTCTCACCCCCTCCCCCTCACCGGCTGCACTCCGGCTTCCCTGCCTGGCTTCTCGATGTTCCTGGAACGTGCCAAGCGCCTTCCTGACGAGGGGCCTTCGTACATGCTGTTCTCTGCCTGCACAGCTCTCCTCTCCCCGCCCCTGCGCCCCACACCGCCTTGGGCCTGCTTAACTCTTACCCAGCCGCCACAGCTCAGCAAAACTGTCATTTCCTCAGGGAGCCCTCCCCGGCCCCAGCGGACGGCCCTGTCTCACCATTCCTTACTCTCAGGGAGGACGTGATTTGCAGCGCTAAATGCAGAATAAATGGGCGGGGCCCTGTGGTCAAATAGGAATTTCACGACATCGGCAGCACACCCCGTGAGGCCAGCCAGTGCCTTTCCTTCACAGCAAATGTACTTGTGCAATGATTTAATGAAAGCCTGTCTATTCCCATGCATCTAGGGACCTCTGCAGAGCACTGCACACAACTCTGTCCTCCCAGCTCCTAGCACAGCTCCTGGCACAGAGACGCTCAGTAAATATTCTAGAATGAATGGACACAAAGGGGTGGGGAAAAGACAAGAGGGAGAAGGCAGAGAGAATGCAACGAGTGGGACAGAAGAAAGAAAAGAGAAGGAAACTCAATGAGAAACCTCTGACTGAGTAGTCTGGGGAACGCAGGGTAGGTGTGGCCATGGGGTCAGGGATACTCACAGCTGGTTGAAGGGCTGTCGGTGCCGTCCAGTTCTGCCCTTGGGAAGCTGTGCCCGGAACGGGCAGTGAGCAGTGCAGACTTGATGGCTCTCTCATGGGCGGTGAGCACGATGGTGGGGGGCCGGCCCCCGGCCCCAGGGCCTGACAGGGACTGCTGCATGAAGGCCAGCTTGTCCTTGGTCCTCCGTTTCATGTCATCCCATCTGTGCTTAATGTCCTTGATGGAGCGGGGGACCTGGCTGACGGAGGTGATTTTCTGAGCTATGCCTTCCCAAATCTTGTCCCTGTCGGCATGGGACAGCCGCATGGTCTCCCTCCCAAAGAGAACTGCTTCGTGGTGGGTCACCTCGGTGACCAGAATGTCCAGCTCCTCCTTGGAGAACTTGGGCTTCCTCTTACGCTCGGTCAGGGGCGCCACGTTCCTTGGGTTGAATATCCCACAAAGCACAATTGGGTAAATGACCATCAACGTGGGTGGTCCTCCTCCTTCCTAATTGCTGGCCCCCAGCGGGGAAGCCAGGAGGCACCTGGGGTGCCCTCACCCTTGGCCTGCTCACCACCACCACACCCTCCTCCTATGGACAGCTCCCTTCCACCTACTCCTCAGAGGATGCGAAGAGAGACATGGTTTACACAGGAAGGAGTGCAGGACTCAGGGTTCACTGAACACCTGTGGTTTCAGGCCCTACTTTACCTCGGACTAACTGAGAGAGCTAGGGTAGCTCACTGAACTTTTCCCGTTTAACCTTTCCCAGCCTCATTCTCCCCACCTATATTGGGAACAACAACCACACCAACCTAGGCAGTTGTTGCTAAGGATGCGAAGGCACAGTGATATAAAAGAGCCCCCAACAAGAACACTAGAGCCCTGGTGGCTCAGTGCTTAAGAGCTACAGCTGCTAATCAAAAAGTCTGCAGTTCAAATCCATCAGCTGCTCCTTGGAAACCCCATGGGGCAGTTCTACTCTGCCCTATAGGGTCACTATGAGTCAGAACAGACTCGATGGTAATGGGTTTGTTTTTCGGGGGTTTAAACAGGAACAGGGAATCCCTGAGTGCTGCAAACAGTTAATGAGCTCTGCTGCTAACCAAAAGGTTGAAGGTTCCTGTCCACCCAGAGGTGCCTAAGAAGAAAGGCCTGGCAATCTACTTCTGAAAAATCAGCTACTGAAAACCCTATGGAGCGCAGTTGTATTCTGACACACATGGGGTTGCCATGAGTTGTAATGGACTCGAAGGCCACTGTTTTTTTAAACAGGAATAAGGGATTCTTACTGGGGTTAGGATTAGGCCACTGCTTCTATAAAGCGATTATTTGCATATAGCGGAAGGGCTGGGAGGAAGAATACTTGAACAGGGAGACTACTGACTGTTTACATGGGCTGTGGTGTGCAGGACTGGCAGGTATCAGTAGTAACTAGCATGTGGTCACAGAAAGCTCTTTGTCTCACCCTCCCACCCTCCCCCTGCCCCCCCCCATTTCTACCTCTTTAAGAGTGGTTAAGAAGCCGTGGTGGCACAGTGGTTAAGTGCTGGGCTGCTACCCAAAAGGTCAGCAGTTCGAACTCATCAGCCACTCCCTGGGAGAAGAGACCTGGCAATCTGCTTCTGTAAATATTACCGTCTTGGAAACCCTATGGGGCAGTTCTACTCTGTTCTATGGGATTGCTATGAGTCGGAATCAACTTGACAGCAATGGGGTTGGTTTGTTTGGATATGCCCTGAGTGTGCAGGAAGACAGACGAAGCGCTTCCAGTGGGGAGCCCCGGCAGCAGCTTCTTCTAGGGTAGGCTGCTGTAGCTTTTGGGCACCTCACGGGTAAAATGCGAGGAGCCCAAGAGCACCTATGGGGAGACAAGTTCCACCTGATGGAGACCGGAAATGATCTTGGTTTCCATCCGAACCATGGCACGGCCCTCTACCTGTCTGGCCTGGCACCTGCTCTGGCTTTGGAACTCAATTCCTCCACAGTGTGGTTCCATCCACCGTTTAACTAGTGTCAAAAAAAAAAAAAAAAAAAACCCATGGCCATGGAGTCGATTCCCACTTGTAATGACCCTGTAGCCAGAGGATCCAAAAGATCCCCAAGAGTGGTAACACAGGGCATGAAGGGAAACCTGGAACCAGGTCCATCCTAACTGCTTCCAAAACCTCCGTGAGACATCAGGGCACAAAGACCCTTCAGCTTTCATGCCCCACCCCACCCACCCCAACACTCTGGCTCTTAGGCCCAGAAGATGGGAGACAAGGCTGGGGCTCTGTTACCCAGCCTGAGAGCAGAAGGAGCAGACCTGGGACTCAAGACAGACCTGGGACTAGAAGCAGAGTCGCCCTGGTCAACCCATGCACCTTTGCAAGCCCTGTTTCCTCCTCTGTAAAGCGAGGACGATGATCCCAGTGCCACTTCCCAGGGCTGTCAGGATGATTTAAGGCAGGGTTTCTCAATCTTGGCACTACTGGCTTATGCAGCTGATAATTTTTTGTTGGGCAGGGGTTGTCCTGTGCAATGTAGGAGGCTTATCAGCATCCCTGGTGTCTACCTGCTAGAAGCCAGTAGCATCCATCCTCCGTCCCCAAGCTGTGACAATCAAAACTATCTCCAGATGTTTCCAAATGACCCCTGATGAGAACCAGTGATTTAAGGAATGTAGAGCACCTAGGAAAGGGCTACCTACCATCGAGTTGACACTCAAAATGTGATGCCCATCCCCTTCCCGGCCCACCGCAGAGTCATTTTCCTACTTTTTAAAGACATTGACTGCCTCCTTTCATCACCCGCAAGACCCCAGGCTGCAACAGTGCAAGTGAAAGTGACCACAAACTGTAAAGAGCTGTATGAAAGGGAAGCGACAACTGTCGCTAAGGGGGGAAGAGGATTCCCCAGATAAACTGGCTTTCCCCTCACTCCAGCCACGCCAGAGGGGCATGTCCAGATAAAATGGCTCACCTAACAGGTATCTCCATGGCAATAAACCACACAACCTACTCCCCTTTGAATCTTCAACGCGATGCAGGCCCCAGGTGTGATTACCCAGGCGCCATCTTAGACCAGGACTGGGCTGGGAGCCGGAACAGGACAGATCCCATGCTAGCAAGACAGCAGCAGCAGACCCCACCCTACCAGTCCCCACACACAGCCCAGGAAAGCCACACTGCACCTGCTCCCTTGTGCACAAAAAGAACGCCAGCCTAGAAGTCCAGAGCTGTGGGTTCCAGACCTTGGTCCACTACTGACCGCGTGATCTTGACCAAGACCTCTCTCTGGCCTCAGTTTTACCACTGTAGCATAAAGACCAGTCTAGAGCAGCGGTCCTCAACACTAGCGGCACATGAGAATCACTACGGAGAGCTTTAAAAGATACCAATGCCTGGGGACCAGCCCCAGCGCAATTAAGTCAGGCTCTCTGGGGTGTCAGATGATCACTAAATTAGTTCAGCTGGTAAATCTCCTTCTTTGGGGTATGGCAAAGCCTGGGCCCCAAGATGAGAAGTCAGATACTGCATGGAATGTGGGCCAGAGTCACCATCAAAGTTTCTGGGGCCTTGAATGTGACAGTGCAGAAAGGCCTGACCCCAGAATGGACGTGTCCACTCAGCTGAAGGACACGCACTCCTTTGCTTGCCTAGAGCCAGACAGGGGTGCAAGAGGAGCGCAGGCGGGAGGTCTGATCTGTGCTGCCCACCCAACTGCCTGTCTGAATGATGCCTCGTCCCCACTCCTGCGTCTTGGCTCACGGTGCCCCCAGCAAAATTCTGCCCCCTGAAGGCCCCATTCAAAGGTTCCCTCCAGCCTGTCCTCCATCTGGGGGCCAGCAGCACATGGTCTGTGCCTCGATTCAACCACCTTATTAGAGCGCTTCCTTGGTGGTAGGTGTGGGCAGGGCGGGGCTGGGCGACCCATCCTGGGTGCTCAGCACAGAGTCTGACTTGAGGCAGGCACTCAGTAAATGGGTGACAGCTGCATTTGCTGAACCGGCTGGGACCCAGCGGCCAGGAGAGGAGGAAGGCAGCTGGGAGTGAGGACCACATTCAGCGCACTGTCCGACCGGACTGGCTGAAATCGGAGCGGGGCTGGGGGTGGGGGGGAGGAACGTGTGCTTGCCCTGGGTCCTGGGACCAGCCACATCACAAGGTGGGGGCCCCTTATCTTTCTGTGCCTCCGCTTCTGCACCTGTTAAATGGCACTGCGAACAGCTGCCCCAACAAATGAGGGGCCAAATCCAAAAATGCTCTGCAAAGTGTACACTGCTGCTCAGCCCCATAGACGGCTCTCAGATGGGGGCATACAGGGGCCACAGGGGAAGGGGACGGGAGACTCGTCGTGTCCCCACCTCAAAATGTCTCTTCATTTGCTTGGCAAGTTTCAAAATTTAAATATAGCAAATGCCCTCTTGCCAGTCCCTACCTGCCCCCTCTCCAAGCACAATCACTGCTCTGCCCAGCAGGTCTCAGCATCCATGGGTCACAGAGCTGCACAGACGCTCACAGAGGGCCCAAGCCAAGGTGCAATTGTGCCCCTGAACCCAGCCATCCTAGGCCTCCTCTTCCCTCCCGACCCAGACCCACGGCCCCAACCACTGCTCCTGGGTCCCCAAGACAGGCCACCAAGGAGGCAAGCGTGCCCACCCCACCCGCCCGCCACCCTCATGGGCAGACTGCTGGCACACTGCACCTGCCGACAGCACATCACCATAGGGAGAGCACCATGCCGTGCCCTGGGTTCCAGGCTCAGCTCAGCCACCCCTGGGTAACCCCAAGCCAGTCCCCTGTTCTCTCTGAACACAAACTTCTGGCACAAACTTCTGTCCCAACCACTGCACCAGGGTAAAACCACTCTTGGAAGTACTCAGGCCTGGGCAGCCAGCACTGTCCAAAACTGACTAAGCTGGAGACGTGGCTGGAAGCTTCCCCTTCCATGGGGGTGCCATTTAAGTAACTGCTGCACTGGGCTGATCCCTTGACAACTCCAGCTAGAGTCCTGCCCTGTGAGAGAGCATCAAATTCCTGAGGGACAACCCCCCATCCCCACCTCCTGGAATGCTGCAGTAGCCTAGGGCCTGGGTACTCCAGACACACTGACAAGGGTACAGCCTCCAGGGGTCCCCCTAAACCTCTGCCTGGCTACAGGCCCTCCTCCAGAGCCCTCTGTTGGAAGCCTGGAGGAGTAGACGGGCCCCCAGAGCTGGACACAGCCCAAACCCTATAAATGGCAGTCCTGGAGCTTTCAGGGGCTCCACCACTGGAGACCCACAGCCCAATACACTCCCTTGACCCCTTTTCCAGAGGCCAGCCAAGGCTCCTGGGACATCAGTAGTGAGCAGCACTCACCTCATCCAGTTGGCTTTGGTTTCATCTGACCCGTCTACCGACTTGTAGCGGTTGTTCTTGTCCACGATCTGGAAGACAGAGAGAGAGTCTAGAATGGGCCATCCTAGAGGGGGCTTCATGTCAATGGGCTCCTACCCAACCCACAGCCCAGGGCCTGGCCCCCTCTGCCATCACCTGACAAGGTCCCCACCGCTGCAGAATCAAAACCCTGAGGCCAGGAACCCCTGCCACCTCCTCTCTACCCATTCCCTTTCTCCCAGAGATACTGGGGGGTGATGAAAACCCTTCTTGTGTTTTGAATTCCTGGGAGGTGGGCGGCCAATGGATGGAACCATCTCCCTCCTCTGTCTTGACAGAACACCAGCAACATGGCCAATAGACAGCACCTCCAATAGCATCATATTGCAACAAGAACTATATCCAGTCTTTCCTCCTTCTATAGTTTCTGTGGGAGACAGAGGCCAGCACTGGATGGTGGGCATAGAAGGGCATATAACTTAAATGTCTGAGAGCCTAAGCATTTGGGGATGGTCCCTTTCTCTTCTCTGAAAATGTCTTTATTTTACTCTCACACTTGAATAGAGTTCAGCTCAGTAGAGGATTCTAGGCTGTTTTATTTTCCATCAGTGCTTTAATAAAAAGGCTGCCATGAACTCATAAGAAATCTTCTGTTAATCTAATGCCATTCTTTAGTGAATAATCTGTCTACAGTAAATTTTAAGGCTTTCCCTTTATTCTGGATTTTCTGTAGTTTTACTACGTTGTTTCAAGGCGGGAATTGACTTTTTTTTTTTAATCTTCCTCATTATTTGATGAGTACTTTAAAACTGAGGACTTATGTCTCTTTTTCAATTCTAGAAAACTCTCAGCTGTTATGCTTTTGAATACTGTTTCTTAGTTATTTGCTTCAGTCTATCCTTGCAGAATTTCTACTAAACATATGTGGAAGCAGTTCAATCTATTCTCCACGTCTTTTAATTACCCTTTCATGCTTTTCTCTTTATCCTTCTGAGCAATGGTCTAGGAAAATTTCTCAGAACTCTTTTCAATTCACTAATTCTCTCTCTGACTGTGTCCGGTCTAGAGTTATCCCATCCTTTGAGGTTTTCCTTTCTGCTTTTTATTAAATAAGTATCTTTAATTCAATGAATATTTTTCATTCCCAGAATTTTAACTTGTTCTTTTTTCAGATCCATCTTTTTTTTTTTTCATTCTGCCTCTTTTTGTTTCATAATGTTGCATTCATTCTTTTTTCTTCTTCTCACAGCTTTTTTGAGGTGTAACTGACATCCAAGGTACCTCTTCATGGGTTAGAGCCACCAACCTTTTGGCTAGCAGTCAAGCGCTTAACCATTTGTATCACTCAGGGACTCCAGAACAAATGTTAACTAACACTAAGTTATATTTGTCCCAGACCTCTCTTTCCTCTTGTTTCCAAGAAAATACAGAGATGCAGTTGAAGACTCTTCCTATCTCCACCTCATTCTCCTCCCACCCCAAGAGAAATAACCATCCTGAAGCTGGCAGCATCCTCATTTTTACCACTCAAGGATTTTTCTTAAAACAATGTACAGAGCTGTACTGCATGTTTGTAAAGGTTATAGAAATGGTGCCCAAATGCACATATCCTTCTGCAATTTTCTTCCACTGAATTTTCCAAGGCTAGTCCCTTCTCATCTTTCAGGACTTGGTTTATGTCATCACTTCCCAAACCTGACATGAACCTAAAGTAGGTTCTCCCCTGCTATACCCAGACCTCCACCACCTCTTCTATTAGAACACTGTTCCCTATTACTTCATCCTGTTACTTCCATTCAGAGATCTACTTACAGGGTACATTTCTGTTGGTGGTGGTGGTGATCTATTTGTTGATTTGGTAACTGGAAATCTCTCTCACTAGACCGTAAGCTAATGAAGGGAAAGCACGTGGGCATCCTGTTCATGATGGTGTCGCTGTTCCTAACACAGGGCTTGGCGCATGATAGAATAATGGTTGACTGAAAGAATGGATACCTTTTTTAGGAATAAGCAAGTTAAGAAAGAATTTATATAGGGTTAATATTTATTTTTTATTATGCTTTTGGTGATAGTTTACAACTCAATTTCTCATACAAAAATTTATACACATTGTTTTGTGACATTAGTTGCAATCCCCACAATGTGACAGCACATTCCCCCTTTCTACCCCGGGTTCCCTGTGTCCATGCAACCAGTTACTGTTCCTTCCTGCCTTTCTCATCCTGCCTCCAAACAGGAGCTCCCCATTTGGTCTCCTGTATCTGATTGAACTAAGAAGCACACTCCTCATGAGTATTATTTTTTTGCTTTATAGTCCTGTCGATTCTTTGTCTGAAGAGTGGGCTTCAGGAATGGTTTTAGTTCTGGGTTAACAGAACGTCCGGGGGCCACAGTCTTGGGTGTTCCTCCAGTTTCTGTCAGACCATTAAGTCTTGTCTTTCTACATGAATTTGAGTTCTGCTCCTCACTTTTCTCCCACTCAGGCCGGGACCCTCTGTTGTGTTCTCCGTCAGGGTGGTCACTGGTGGTAGCCAGGCGCCATCTAGTTCTTCCTGGTCTCAGGCTAGTGGAGTTCTCTGGTTTATGTGGGTGGACCTTTTGTCTCTTAGGTTAATATTTTCCTTGTGTCTTTGGTATTCTTCATTCTCCTTTGCTCCAAGTGGGTTGGGACCAATTAATGCATCTTAGACGGCTGCTAGCAAGCTTTTAAGACTCCAGATGCCACTCACCAAAGTGAATGCAGAATGTTTTCTTAATAAACTCTGTTATGCCAATTGACCTAGATGTCTCCCGAAGCTATGGTCCCCAGGCCCCAGCCCCAGCTACTCTGTCCCTCCAAGTGTTTGGATGTGTCCGAGAAACTTCTTAGCTTTTGCTTTGGTCCAGTTGTGCTGACATCCCCTGTATTGTGTGTTGTCCTTCCCTTCAACAAAGATGATCCTTGTCTACTATCTAGTTAGTGAATTCTCCTCCCCTTCCCTCCCCACCCTCGTAACCATCAAAGAATGCTTTCTTCTGTGTTTAAACCTTTTAAGTTCTTAGAATAGTGGTCTCATAAAATATTTGTGCTTTCATGATTAATTTCACTCAGCATAATACCCTCCAGATTCATCCATGTTGTCAGATGTTTCTCGGATTCATCATTGTTCTTTAATTGTGGCGTAGTATTCCGTTGTGTGCATGTACCATAATTTATCCATTTGCTGAAAGGCACCTAGGTTGTTTCCATCTTTTTGCTATTATTGTGAACAATACTGCAGTGAACATGGGTGTGCACATATCTGTCTGTGTTTTGGCTCTTATTTCTCTAGGATATAGTCCAAGGACTGTAATTGCTAGATCGTATGGTGGTTCTATTTCTAGCTTTTTAAGGTTCTATTTCTAGCTTTTTAAGGAAGCCCCAAATCGTTTTCCAAAGTGGTTGCACCATTTTACAATCCCACTAGCAGTATGTAAGTGTTTCGGTCTCCCTACAACCTCTCCAACATTTATTGTGTTTTTTGGATTAGTGCCACCCTTGTTGGGGTGAGATGGCATCTCATTGTAGTTTTGATTTGCATTTCTCTAATGGCTAATGATCGTGAGCATTTCCACATGTATTTGTTAGCTGCCTGAATGTCTTCTTTTGTGAAGTGTCTGTTCACATCCTTTGCCCATTTTTCAATTGGGTTATTCGTCTTTTTTGTTGTTGAGGTGTTGCAGTATCTTGTAGATTTTAGAGACTAGACCCTTATTGGATATATTGTAGCCAAAAATTTTCTTCCCAGTCTATAGGGTCTCTTTTTAGTCTTTTGGTGAAGTCTTTTGATGAGCATAAGTGTTTGATTTTTAGGAGCTCCCAGTTATCTAGTTTCTCTTCTGGTGTTAGTGCATTGTTATGTCTTAGTTATCTAGTATTGCTATAACAGAAATATCACAAGTGGATGGTTTTAACAAAAAAAAAAAAAAAAACAAACCCAGTGCCGTTGAGTCAATTCCGACTCATAGCAAGAGAAATTTATTTTCTCACAGTCCAGTAGGCTAAAAGTCCAGATTCAGGGTGTCAGCTCCAGGGGAAGGCTTTCTCTTCTGTCGGCCTTCTCATCAATCTTTCCTGACGTGCTCTGCTCTGGGCACTGCTTTCTTGGTGGTATGAGGTCCCCCTGTCTCTGTGCTCACTTCTCTCTATCTCAAGAGATTACCTCAAGACACAATCCAATCTTCTAGATTGAGTCCTGCCTCACTAACACAAGGGCCACCCATTATCCCTCATTAACATCATAGAAGCAGGATTTACAACATATAGGAAAATCACACAATACAGGGAATCATGGGCCAGCCCAATTGATACACACATTTTGCGGGGGACATAATTCAATCCATGACAGTAAGTTATCGTTGGTATACTATTTATGCCATGTAGTAGGGCTCCTAGAATTGTCCCTATTTTTTCTTCCACGATCTTTATCATTTTAGATTTTATATTTAGGTCTTACAATATCAATATTTTAGTAAAAATAAAATGTGTGGTGTGTTGGGGCCAACTTGTACTAGCTCACTAGAGCTGACTGTTGAATTTTCAGGCAATTTAGAGAACTAGTTGTTAAACACAGCTGCTATTAAAAATTAAATTATATAAATTTACAATTATGTTAAAAAATAAAGGTAACACTGATTCAAAAGCATGATTTTTTCCTAATTATTTTACTACCTTTTACTGTCACCTATGCTCATTTATATCTACTGTATCAACTGGATCCACAATCAATACCCATGGATGCAGCAGTCAAGAAATTAGACGACGTATTGGGAAAATCTGCTGCAAAAGACCTCTTTCAAGTGTTAAAAAGAAAAGATGGCACTTTGAGGACTAAGGTGCGCCTGGCCAAGCCATGGTTATTTTCAATCACCTCATATGCATGGGAAAGCTGGACAATGAATAAGGAAGATCGAAGAAGAATTGGTACCTTTGAATTACTGTGTTGGAGAATATTGAATATACCGTGGACTACCAGAGAAGAACGGACAAAACTGTCTTGGAAGAAGTACGGCGAGAATGCTCCTTAGAAAGGAGGATGGCAAGACTTCATCTCACGTACTTTAGACATGTTATCAGGAGGGACCAGTCCCTGGAGAAGGACATTATGCTTGGTGAAGTAGAGGGTTGGCAAAAAACAGGAAGACCCTCAGTGAGATGAAACGACACAGTGGCTGCAACAATGGCCACATGCACAGCAACAATTGTGAGGATGGCACAGGACCGGGCAGGGTTTCCTTCCGTGGTACACAGGGTCTCTATGAGTCGGAACTGAATCAACAGCCCCTAACGACAGTAATAACAACTGTATCAATAGGGTGGAAATACAATTTATTGGCAGCTATGGCACATCTCGGAGACCCTGGTGGCATAGTGGTTAAGTGCTACAGCTGCTAAACAAGAGGTCGGCAGTTCAAATCTGCCAGGCGCTCCAAGGAAACTCTATGGGGCAGTTCTACTCTGTCCTGTACGGTCGCTGTGAGTCAGAATAGACTCAACGGCAGTGGGTTTGGTTTGGTTTTTGGTACTGCATATCTCTTCCCACCTTGGCATTCGGTGACTTCACATTGGTATCTTGAAATCAGCCCTGGTGGAAGTATTTACACCATGGAAATCGGCACATATCCACCCCTACTTTACCAGCACCAGCAGGGTGTTAAACATTTATCAGCACACCACCATGAATATGTTTACGTGAGCATAGGCAGTCTGGAAATACACATCTAACTCTCAACTCTGGTTACCTCCAGAGGAGAGGTAAGGGGGCAGGGGAGATGACGTTTTTGCTTTACGTTTCTATTTATGAGAATATCTTGCTTTTGTTTTAAAAATCTCTATTTATGAGAATATCTTGCTTTTGTTTTAAAAATCTCATAAAGCAGACATTTATTATCATCCACATCAGTCATTTCAGGGTTAGTTCTTACTCCAATTTACAGATGTTATAAAGACAAAAAGAGAAAACACACATTTCAGGCTTGCCCTCTTCTGGACAGCCTCCTCAGCTGCTGCCCAGTCGGTAGGGACCCTCCCCCAGTCTCACAGATTCTTGTGCTTTATCGTAATACTAACCATCTTACGTTACTGTTTTCTGATTGCTCCTCTCTGTCCCATTAGCCAGGGAGGCCCTGGGGGTGTGGGGGAGAGGAGTAGAGAAGCATCTCTTGGCCATGCACCGGCAGATGGGGCACCTAGTGGGTAGAAACAACCATGGGATCAGAGGAATCGGGCAGAATCTCAGCTTCGTCCCTTACAAGCTGAGTGGCCTGCTCAGTTTCCTCATCTGTGAAACGGAGTAAGAGCTAACCTTCCAGCACTGTTGTAAGGACTGATGTAGACAACAGTCAATAAATGGTTGCTGTTCGCATCAAAATAAAAAAAAATTTTTTTAATTTTTTATTCGCATCATGGTCATTGTTATAATTATTAATGATGGGATTGACTGTCAGTTATTATTACTTCTGGGTGGTGGAGGCCTATAGGCCAATGTTGGGTTGTTGTAATCAGCATTTCTGCAGCTTTGATTGGGCAGAGAGGCCCGGAAGGGAGCTGTGAGGGACACGGGAGCTGCCCAAGACCTCTGTTGCTGGGTTTAGATCTAAACGTTTCCTAAGAGATGTTTCTTGGCTTATCATTCCCACCAATCAGGATTTCCTTAAATCAAGTATTTATTTAACAAATACCACCAAGGAAGGGGCTACTGTGATAGGCTCTGGGGATAAAAAGGTGAGCCAGATAGACGATGTCCTTGCTCCACCAAGCTCTCAGTCCAAGAGGACATGGAAGAGAAACGACTGTGACACTGTCAGTACTGTGATGGGGAATTACACAGATTAGAAGAGCTCTGAGCTTGAACCCTGCACCTGGGAGCCAGTCGGGGCCTTCTTGGGGAATGGAAACTCTAGGCTAAGGTCCTGGAGAAGAGAGGGCAATGGTATTCTAGGCAGAGGGAGCAGAGGAAAGCAGGATCACACAGCCCTGCAAGCCGCAGTACATGTCACTGATGGGCCCAAGCCACCCCGAATGGACCTCCAGTCCCAGGACTAAGATGGGTCCAGGATTGGCCAGCCAGGACCAGATGCTTTGGGCTGAGCCCCAGAAGGCTGGTCTCCCAGCATCTGCCCTCTCCTGAACCCCTGCTTTATCCCTCAAGGTTGACTCTGTAGTCCTGTTACATACCTGGGGCTTCTCTGACCAGCCCAGGACTGAGTACTGTGATACAAGGACTCTGATAACCTGGACCTGATCAGAGGAGGGAAGCTAGCATGGTGTGGGGGTCACCATGCCATCTGAAGAACACTCAAGAGACTGGGTGCGGTTCCCTTTGTCTGGAGGAGAAGAGAGCAGAGAAAGGAGAGCCATCACCAAGTATGGGAAGGACCACCCTGTGGGGGAGATGGGACCAGGACCAGTACACACTTAGAGGGACACAGACCTGAACTCAGCTTAACCAATAACTGCCTAACAGGCAGAATAGTCTACAATAGGATGAGCTTTGTAAGGTGGTGAGATTCTTGTCACTGGGAGCATTTAAGCAGCAGCTGGATGACCCACTCTCAGGGAGGCTGAAGAAAGGATTTCCCCACTTAGTGAAAATCCATCCTAAATGGCCTCTAAAGTTTTGTCTAAAGCTAAGACTGTATGATTCGATGTGGGAAGATCCTTAGACAGTAATCTAAAAGCATGAGTTACGTATGGTGCCCTGGGTCAAGCATGATTCATGTGAACCAGAACGCTATTTCTGACCATGGTAATCGTTAATAAAGACAATAATAAAATATCATCAACAGCCGCCATTCATAATTTGGCTGTGCCAGTCCCTGTGCCAAGGATTCTAATATACGATCTTATTAATTCTCACAACAGTTCTATCCAGTAGCTACTATTAACATGCCCACTTTACAGATGAGGAAACTGAGGTTCAGGGTTGTCAGGCAATTTACCCAAGTCCACAAAGGAAGTTAAGTGGAGAAGCTGGAGGAAAGGAGTCTCTCTGTTGGCACAGCCCATGCTCTCAACCACTCTGCAAGTGACAGATGCTGCCCATGACCCCCAAGCTCCCCCTAATGACTCCATCAGAATCAATCACCCAAGAATGTTCTAGAGCCCTCCCTGAACTCCCAGCTTTGCCTCTGGTTTGAGCATGTTTGCTGTGTGGAAACTGGCATATCATAGGAAGGGATACTTTGCTTTGCAACTGAAAGTCTGCTGTAATCGAGGATTCACTGTTGGGGCTCCTCTAAATGGGGCCATAACTGAATGCTGCAAAGCCTAGGTTTTCACAAATCTGCTTTGCTTGCAACTTTCCAGGAACCCATCAGATCCATGAAGCATTCTGATTTCCAGCCCTGTGCCCCCTGTTAGAGCAAAGTGCTAAGAATGATCTGTGACGCCATTCCCAGGTGACAACGCTCTTTCCCACACTTCAGGCGCTCCTCTCAAGAACCCCAGGAGGAGGCCACCTCACCTTGGTTCTGCAGTCACTTCCCAGGGGAGCAATGGGAAACCCTGAGAGGTACAGAAGTGGGACTAAACTTGAACTCTGGCCTCTACTGCCTCCAGAAGCATTGAGTGAAGAACACTTAAATTGGAAGAGGGCTTCTGAGATTACCTAGGTCCCACGTTCCTAAACTGGTGTCCATGGGCGGGCTTCAAGAGGTTCCTTAAAATGTGCGCATCCTGTTGTGAACACTGGAGAATCAGTATAACTTCCAAAATCAAAAAAGCAAACTTGTTGCCGTTGATTCCGACTCACAGCAACCCTACAGGACAGAGCAGAACTGCCCCATAGGGTTCCTAAGACTGTTATCTTTACGGAAGCAGACTGCCACATCTTTCTCCCCCAGAGCAGCTGGTGGGTTCGAACTGCTGACCTTTCAGTTAGCAGCCATGTGCTTAACCACACCACCAGGGCTCCTTGTATAACTTTCGAGGTGACTTAAAAAAGGTCCGAACTACTAATCGAATCCATCCTCCTTAATTTAACTGATAAGGGTATTAGTACTTCCTTTTATTGTTCTAAAACTACCTTTTATCAAATTTCAAAAAGGCCCTGGAGACCTGGTAAATGAGGCATTTCCAAATTTCAGATCCGGTTTTACAAACTTTGATTTCACCCCCTACCCCCAGCCTTTCCTGAAACCCAGTGAAGCTAACTAGGGATAAAGCCAGCTGTGATCTGTTCATCACCTTCTACACAACAGACATACACCAACCATTTGTATTCACAGCAACTCATAGTGGTATATCTCATTATTATACAACCCCGTTTTACAGGTAAGAAAACTGGAGCTCAGAGAACAATTGACTTGCCCAAAGATACACTTCTGGCAAGTGGTAGAGCCAGGATTGGAACCTAGGAATGTCTGAGCCCAGAGCTGGGCTGTAACTAACCAGGACACCTCTTCTCATCACAAGTCCCTCTGCTCTGTCTGTGAAGGGCACCTGGCCTTTTGAACCAGGATCAGGACCAACCACCCCCTTCCCCAACCACCATGACCTTCCTCTTCTTAGCAATGAAGCTGGCTACAGGTGATGCAAAGAAAATTCTGAAGTCCATGGAATGGGCCCTTGGACAGGAACTTGAAGAGCAGCAGTCAGAAAGATTGGCCTGAATTCTCTCTTAGTTTTCCCTTACATAAAGGTCTTTTTTTTGGGGGGACAGGGATGGGAGAGGAATCTGGGTGCATCTGCCCAGCAGTGAGGGCAGTAAAATGCAAATTGGAATGGGCCTATGGCCAGAGAGAAATGAGATAGAAACAAAGTTCAAATATCATGCTGCAGTTTTGAAGGATCTTCCAGGTTCACACAGCAGAGGGAAGCAGTTAACAGGGCTGATGTGAAAATCACCCCATGGAGTTGTTCAGTACACGACCTGCACATCCATCCTGGGCGGCCCTGCCCCAGTAACCAGTGAAACCAACAAGAGACAATGAGAAAAAAATATAGAGAAAAAAAAACAAAAGCTGCCAAATACTCATCAAACATGGAAAAGGAAACAACCTTATACCATGTTCTTGAAAAGCAGTCCCTAAAGAAACAGGAGGTTTAAGTGTGAGTGGGAAGAAGACCACGGGATGTCAAGGGGCCTTTCAGCTATTCACACCTGAGGCTTGGTGATTACTAGCTTGAGCTTTGGTCTGAAATACTGGTCCCACAATTAGCAGTGTAGCTTTGGACAAGTAACTTGGCCTTTTAGTTCCGGTTTCCCAATGTGTAAAAATGGGGTAATAATAACTACCCAGCTGAATTCTCTTATGAGTATACAAAGAATTAACATATACAAATCGTTTAGTACCCAATACATGGCAATTATTATTATTGCCTATCAACCCTAACTAGGGGAGTCCCTGAGTGGTACAAATGGTTAACATGTTTGAGTCCACCCAGAGGCATCTCAGAAAAAAGGCCTGGCAATCTACTTTTGGAAAAAAAAAATGAGCCACTGAAAACTGAATGGCGCACAGTTCTACTCTGACACACAGGCGCACAGTTCTACTCTGACACACAAGGGATTTCCATGAGTCAGAAACAACTTCACAGTAACCCTAACTAGCATTTGCTGAGGACTTGCCAGGATTGGGGTGCTGAGCTAGGCTCAGAGGGCATAGATCAGATAAGACTTGTTTCCTCAGGGAATTTTCAAACACCAGGAAATTCAAAGTCCCCTATTGTCAAAGCTGGGGAGTTTACTAAAAATTAGTGTTTCTCATACTAGGGTCTTTGGACATAGTCTCAAGATCTGAAAACTCTACGAATTTTTAATTGAGTGTTTTCATTTTTTAAAAAATCAGCGGGAGGGGATCAGCATGAGATTTGCACACCCACAAGAGTACTGTGAGATTGACTGACTGAGTTGGTACCTGTGGTAGATCTGGGTTCTTGGCCCCGTTCTTCCCTATCACCCTTTGCCAAGTGTCTCTGCACTGGACTCTTCCTTTAGAGGTGGGTCGTACTTCCTCAAGGAGCCCTGGTGGTGCAGTGGTGAAAGCGTTTGGCTGCTAACCGGAAGATCGGCGGTTTGAACCCGGCAGCCACTCCACGGGAGAAAGATGTGGCAGTCTGCTTCTGTAAAGATTACAGCCTTGGGAACCCTGTGAGGCCATTCTACTCTGTCCCGTAGGGTCACTATAAGTCTGAACACATTCAGTGGCAGTGAGTTTGGTTTGGGTTTTGTACTTCCTTGCTCCTTAACTTTGGGCAGAGCCTTGTGACTTGTTGGTCAATGGATGTTCATAAACATGATGCAAGCAGAGGCTTGAAATGTGTTAGGGTGATGGGCTTGCCCTCTGGGGCCTCTGCCATCACCACAAGAAGAGCTTCACCAGGAAGCTGCTGCTCCTTCAACCTGGGACCCAGAACAGACATATGGAGCAGACCTGGGCACAACCAGCCTGAGCAGAGCAGCCAAGCCAAGCCCAGTCTAAGTAAGCCAAGTGGCAGACAACCGGCAGATACATAGAATAAATAATTGTATGATCACACTTATAAGAAATACCTAGAATAGGCAAGTGTACAGAGACCAAAGTTCATAAGGGGTTATCGGGGGTGGGCCGGAGTGGCGAAGAGAGTCATTGCTTAGAGAGCAGTGAACTTCTGCTAAGGGTGGTGAAAAAATTGGAAGTGGGTAGTGGTAATGGCTGAATAAGATGAACGTGATCAATGTTACTGAATTGGACGTGAAAAATGTTGAAATGGCAAATGTTGGGTTACATATGTATTTGTTGTTGCTGTAGTGCACCGTCAAGTCGATTCCAACTCATAGCGACCCCATAGAACAGAGTAGAAAAAAAAAAAAAACACGTATATTACCACAGTTAAAAAATAAATATTTGGTGAAGGGTAAGATAGTACACGCTACTGGGGAAGCCAGCACAACTGGTCCAAGGCAAGGTCATGGAAGCTCCACAGACACATCCAAACTCCCTGACGGACCAAATTACTCGGCTGAGGGCTGTGGGGACACTGGTCTCAGGGAACATCTGCTCAACTGGCATACAGAGTTTATAAAGAATACATTCTACATTCTACTTCGGTGAGGAGTGCCTGGGGTCTTAAAAGCCTGTGAGCAGCCACCTAGGACAGTCCACTGGTCTCACCCCTTCGGGAGCAAAGAAGAATGAAGAAAACCAAGGCCACGAAGAAAAGGTTAGTCCAAAGGACTAATGGACCACAACTACCATGGCCTCCACCAGACTGAGTCCAGCAAAACTAGACCAGTGCCTGGCTACCACCACCGAATGCTCTGACAGGGACCACAATAGAGGGTCCTGGACAGAGCTGGAGAAAAACGTAGAATGAAATTCTAACGCATGCACAAAAAAAGACCAGACGTACTGTTCTGACAGACTGGAGAAACTCAGAGTATGACCTCCTGACACCCTTTTAGTTCAGTAATGAAGTCACTCCTGAGGTTCACCCTTCAGCCAAAGATCAGACAGACCCACAAAACACAACAAAACTAAATGGGCGTTATCAGCCCAGGGGCAAGGACAAGAAGGCAGAAGGGGACAGCAAAGCTGGTAATGGGGAATTCAAGGTCAAGGAGAGTGTTGACACTTTGTGGGGTTGGCAACCAATGTCACAAAAGAGTATGAATATTGTTTAATGAGAAACTAGTTTGCTTTATGAACCTTCATCTAAAGTACAATAAAAAATTAAAATAAATGATGAACTGCAGTCAGCTAGTAGATACAAGAATGAGAATGTTGTTGTGTGTGGTAGAGTCAATTCTGACTGCATATGACAGAGTAGACCTGCCCCATAGGGTTTTCTAGGTTATAGTTAGGGAAGCAGATCACCAGGTCTTTCTCCCAGGGAGTGGCTGATGGGTTCAAACTGCCAACCTTTTGGTTAGCAGTGGAGAACCTAACTGTTGTACCAGCAGGGCTCCTATGAATGAGAATAGATGATTTGTTTCTCTAAGCCAGAGTTCAGTAAACTGTGGCCTGCAAGCTGAATGCAACCTACCACCTGTTTCTATAAGGCCACCAGCTAAAAATGGGTTTTTAACATTTTTAAATGGTTGAAAATAAATCAAAAGAAGAAGGATATCTTATGAAGTCAAAGTTACGTGAAATTCAAATTTTAATATCCATAAATAAAGCTTACTGGAACACGCCACACCTATGGCTGCTTCCTTACTACAATAGCAAAACTGAGTAGTTCCAACAAAGCTTGAAATATTTACCACGTGGCCCTTTAAGGAAAAAGTTTGCCAACCTCTGTTCTATGCCACTGAATTTTGAGCTTGCTTGTTGCACAGTAATAGTTGATTGAAACAACACCAATTACGGCTACTTGCCACGAGCTAATGAAAAAACAACAGAAGCACGCTTGTATGTAAATAACGCGTTCTGCAAAGGAAAGGCCAAGGGACATGACAGCAGTTGAACTAACAGAAGGAGTCCCAGTGTTTCAAAGAGAGACAAACAGCAGGAAAATAAAGATACCCCATGGCAGATAAAGGCCAACGAATCTGCCACATTTGTCTTACAAACAGCAATTTGTTGCTGTGGTAGTGGTGGTGGTCGTGGTCGTGGTGATGGTGGTGGTTAGCTGTCATCTAGTCGACCCAAGGAAACCCTGGTGACATAGTGGTTAAGAGCTATGGCTGCTAACCAAAAGGTTGGCAGTTCAAATCCACCAGGTGCTCCTATGGGGCAGTTCTACTCTGTCATATGGGGTCACTATGAGTCAGAATTGACTCGACGGTAACAGGTAGTCAACCCAATTCATAGTGCCCCCATGCATAATGAAACAAAATATTGCCCAGTCCTGCGCTATTCCCATGATTGGTTGCAGATCTAACAGGTGTGATCCATAGGCTTTTCACTGGCTGATTTTTGGAAGTAGATCACCAGGCCTTTATTCCTAATCTTAGTCTGGGAGCGCCACTGAAACCTGTTCAGCATCACAGCAACATGCAAGCCTCCACTGACAGATGGGTGGTGGCTGTGCATGGAGTGACTGGCAGAAGCTGAACTCAGGTCTCCATCACGGAAGGCGAGAATTCTACCACTGAGCCACCAGTGCCCGCAAACAGCAATCTAGTTTCAGTGAAATAACGTCATCCATCCCATTAAACTGATTGTATTAATTCCAATTACACTATTTTTTATAGTTCTGTTCATTATTTATTTGTAAATTTCTTTTGCTTTTATAGTTGTTTAGAAGCTGTGAGTATTAAGAAATTTGTGTTTATCTAGCTTTATGCTTATACCTTTTTAAGTAACACTACCATGAAACACTGGGACTCCGCGAACATTAAAAATCACCTGAACGTGGCCTGTGAAACACAACCTCAGCAGGATACACTGAGAAGACCAGGTGGGGAGCTGGTTTACAGTAAACACAAACTCCCAGAGAATGCTTATCGTTGGACCAAATGCGAAAAACAACCAAACCCATTGCTGTCGAGTTGATTCTGACTCACAGAGACCCTACATGACAGAGTGTAGCCACCCCATAGAATTTCCAAGCCTATAATCTTTATGGGAACAGACTGTCACATCTTTCTCACGCGGAGCAGCTGGTGGGTTCAAACCGTGATCTTCTGGTTAGCAGCTGAGTGCTTAAGCACAGTGCCACCAGGGGTCCCTGGATCCCAGTGCACAGAGGACAGAACTGAACTCAAATAAGAACTAAAAATTGATGAAATATTGGATCAGCTCAGAATACTTCTTTTTAAATTGTGGTCAAAATATACACAACATTTTGCCCTTTCAACATTTTTTACATATGCCATTCAGTGGCACTAATCATGTTCATTACCTTGTGTAACCATCTCCACTATCCATTTCCAATTTTTTCTATCACTCTTAACAAAAACAGTGTCCCCTAAGCAATGACTCTCCCTCCCCACTTCCCATCTGTCCGTGGTAGCCACTAATGGACTTTGGTGTCTGTATACTTGCCTATTCTAGATAGTTCATATAAGCGGGGTCATACATTTTTCCTTTTGTGACTGACTTATTTCACTCAGGATGTTTTTATAGTTCATGCATGTCATAGCACGTATCAAGACTTCATTTCTCTTCACGGCTGAGTTAATACTCCATTGTATGTAGGTACCACATTTTGTTTATCCATACATCTGCTGATGGACATTTTGGTTGTTCACACCTTTTGGCTATTGTGAATAGTGCTTCAGTGAACACCGGTGTATAAGCAGAACAGTTTTTTATGCTCCGCTTTTGTTCCTGTATAATAGATTCTGAGAATTATGTCCCGCCAGAATTGGCTTGCTAGCGTATTATATTCCTGGGAGAAATCTTTGATTTGGTTCACGATTCAATAACCAAGTCACCAGCACATACTAAAACCTACACAAGCTGAGCCTGGTTAACGCTTCTTGATGTTAAGAGGAATCTTATAATTAAGGTGCACATGTTTACTCCTGAAAAAAGTGATATTTAATCAATAGTGTTTTACGGTATGTAGCATCTTAGAATTCGAAAAAAAGCGTCTGTTTTTCTAGCATGGTCTTCTACTTTTCCCTGTAAGCACACTCCTCTGCATTCCTACTATACCCTGTTACCACCCACCTCAACATCACATGTGTGCCCCTGGGCCTTTGTACACGCTACGCGGGAGCCTGCGATGCTGCATTCATTCACTTCCTGACTCTAGGCCGTTCACTTCAACTCATCCCTCAAAACCCAGTTCAGGCCTAGAAGCAATGATGCCCCAGTAGCAATGCACACACCTAGTGCCGGAGATCTTGGTTTCTAAATACCATTTCTAATAAAGAGATTCCGAGCTCCCAGGAGAGATGGCTGGTTCGGAGCTAGGGCATGAAAAGTACAAGGTAAGCCTAGAGCATCTCTTTGGGCCAGAAAATAAGCAAGTGCTCAAATAACGATGGCAATACATCAACAGAACAAGCAACCAGTCTGAAGGGGCTCCCGCTGGCAAATCTAGGGTAATTTAAATATTAAAATAAATAATGACAGAAACAGACTTTAAAAAAAAATCATGAATTCATACTGATAATAAAATAATTTTTAAAATGGGGGACTGGATGAGAAAGGAGCCTGACCAATTTTTTTTTTTTAACAGAAGAATGTCAAGTAATAAATTAAAAGGAATGGAAGAAATAGAAAAGTCATTTGAAACCACAAATAATAAATGACGCATGCAAGAATCATTAATAGCTTGTAAAATTACTGAATCATAAGATGTGGAAAAATTTCTTAGACACTACCTTAACCAACCAAAAATTACCAATAACAAGGCAAACCAGTACCACGTGCCTCCTGATACCATACAAGCAGAAAGGCAGGACCTTGTGTCAAAAATGCATAATCTGAATCTACCATGACGAAACAAGCAGACAAATCTAAACGGCAGAACATTCTGCAAACAAACGGTCTGGAGTCTTCAAAAGTGTCAATATCATGAAAGAGAAAAAACAAGTGGCAGAATGTTCCAGAATAAAGGAGACTAAGGAGATAATGACAACTAAATGCAATGTGTGATGCATAAGTGTGTCCTGGAGGGGGAAAAAAAACTATTAATGACATTATTCAGGGCAGCTGGGGGAATCTGGACTACAGATTTGATAGCATTGTATCCATGCTAAATTTCCTGAGTGTGATAATTACACTGTGGTATAATTATTTAGAGGACAAAAGTCAGAAAACTGCAGCCTGCAAGTCAAATCCAGCCCTCACACCCTGATCTGATTTTATACAGCCCATGAGTTAAGAAAGGTTTTCAGCCTTTTTTAATGACTGAAAACAAAGAATATTTCGTGACATTTGAAAATCATATGAAATTCAAATTTCAGCATTCATAAATAAAGTTTTATTGGAACACAGCATGCTTATGCATCTGTATATTGTCTATGACTGCTCTCATGGTAAAATTGGAAGAGCTGAGTAATTGCAAGAAACTGTATGGCCGAAAATATTTACCAGGTGGCCTGTCTTAGGCTGGGTTCTTTAGAGAGCCAAAACCAGTGAAGCATGTATATGTATATATACAGAGAGAGAGAGATTTATACCAAGGTAATGGCTCATGAGGTTGGAGAGGCTGGAAAGTCCCAAGTCTGTGGGTCAGGCTTCTCCTGACTCATATAGCTGCAGGGGCTGGTGAACTCAAGATTGGCAGGTAAGCAGCTAGCTCAAGTACCAAGAACCGGAGATCAGATAAACAGGAGCCAATGCAGGATCCAGGGCCAGCAAAAGCCCTCAAGCCTTGTCAGAAAGTCCACCTATACTGGATGCCAGCCACAGCCCCACGGAAACTCCCTTTCAACTGATTGGCTACCCACGGCAGATGCCATCATGGAGGTGATCACATTATATCCGATCTCATCATGGAAGTGATTACATCATTAAACGACTGTCAAACTACATAACTGCCAAACCACTGAGAATCATGGCCCAGACAAGTTGACACACAACCTTAACAATCACATGGCCCTTTAAGAAAAGTTTGCTGACCTAGTAAGGTGTCATGATGTCTGCAACTATATTTCAAACAATTCAGCAAAAACACAAACAAAAGAGGATGTGACTATGTATGTATGTCAGTATGTATAAAGAGATAAAGTGAATGCTATAGAGTGTTACATGAATCTAGGTGCAGGATGTGTGGACGTTCATTATATCATTCTTACAACTTTGCTACAGGTTTTGGAATTTTCAAAATAGAGAGTTAATAGAAATTAACAAATAATCATGAAAGGCACACGCTTGTGCATACACACACACACACACACAGAGCCTGTCTCAAATGCCCCTTTCCTCTGAGATGTCCCTGGGTGGACTCGAAGCAACAATCTTTCTTGTTAGCAGCTGAAACCTTCCTGTACGGGTTGGTATTCCTCCCTTCTCTGTGTTCCCCCCAGACTTGGTTAAGACTTGCCTACTCTCACCCACATCTCATGCACTGGAACTGTTTGCCTGTACCTCCATCTATCCCAGATACTTGGGATTTCTTGGATTCTATTCCAGAGGGTGTGCACAAGCTTTTCCGTATCCAACTTCAGATTTTAAAATAATTCCCCATTTTATGATGGGAGGTGAACTGGAAAACACTGAAGCACCACTTCCTGTCTGCTTCTCCCCAGAAAAGTAGGAGTCTGGCCCGGCAGGCAGAGAGGCTGACTGATAGGGGCAAACACTTCCATCACACAAACCTGCTGCCGTCAAGTCGATTCCAACGCATAGCGACCCTATAGGACAGAGTAGAACTGCCCCATAGGGTTTCCAAGGAGCGGCTGGTGGATTCGAACTGCCAACCTTTTGGTTAGCAGCTGAGCTCTTAACCACTACGGCACCAAGGCACTTCCATCATGTAGTGTCTTCTTTGTAAGGATCCTCGAGAAACCTCCTGTCCAGTCTCAGGCACAGAGAGCTGACCTTCTCCAGAGCTACCTGGAACCTTTTTTTAAAAAATAATTCATTTTTGTTGTTGTTAAGAATATATACAACAGAATATACACCAATTCAGCAATTTCTACATGTACAAATCAGTGACAATGATTACATTCTTTGAGTTGTGCAACCATTCTCACCCTCCTTTTCTGAGTTGTTCTCCCCCATTAACATAAACTCACTGCCCCCTAATTTCCTGTCTACCCTTTGAGTTGCTCTTAGCAACTTGATTCCATATAGATAGACCTTAAAAGAGCACGATGCTCAAGGCAGACATTTTTACTAGTTAAGTTTAACTACTGTTTTAAGAAGGCTTCAGGGGTTATTTTTGGTTTAAAGTTTAAAGAGTATCTCAGGGAAGAAGTTTCAGGAGTTCATTCAGCCTTCATGGCTCCACAAAGTCTAGATTCCATGAAAACTTGGAATTCTGTTCTACATTTCCCCCTTTTGATCAGGATTCTCCTATACTACCTGGAACTTTTCATGTTATGGACAGGGTACACTAGCAGCTGGTCCCTGCTGCTGTCGAGCCTATTTCAATTCATGGCAATCTCATGTGTTACAGAGTAGAACCGCCCCATAGAATTGTCTTGGCTGTAATCCTTACAGAAGCAGATTGCCAGGCCTTTCTTCTGTGGTGCTGCTGGTTGAGATTTAACCGCCAGCCTTCCGGTAAGGAGTTGAGTACGAACTGTGCCGCCCAAGGACCTTAGTAGTTGGTCTGGCTCACCTCTCCCCAGATTTGGACCCTATACAGCATATATAAAGTACATGTATAGGCCATTATGGTTTGCATTTCTAGCCTCATTCCTGGCTCCAATTAGGGTCTCCGCCCTTGTTTTTCTTTCTTCCCTCTCTCCCAGTTTTAACAGGCTACCAAGTTATATTTTATGTATCCTGCTAGGCTGCCCTAAATCCTTTCTGGAACAAGACTGAGTGTATGTGAAAACCTGAAATAGGAACTCTGTGCTGGGCTCCTCCTCCTTCTACCTCTTTACCAAACCAGGCAGCTGGAGAGTACCCACAATATCATCGTGCCCGCAGCACTGTTCCTGGCCTACAGCACCTGAGGGCAGCCCAGGCAACCCTGGCCATGACTGATGGAGTTTCTAATTCCTAATGAGATGAGAAAACAGGAAGAAGCATTGCTTTTCTAAACAGCCAGCAGTGACTGTAAAACTTTTGCCAAAGAAGCCAGGCCACGACAGAGGGACACAAAATGGAAATGGCCATTTGGTCCACAGAAATCAAGGCCGTCTCCCTGCACCACACAGCACAAAGAAGGACCAGCTTCCCAGGCATAGGGCCGGGGATGAGGGGAAGGAGAGAGGGAACTTGTGCTGGGTGGTTGCAGAGAACAGAGTCAAGACAAGAAGGCGGGAACTGGCATGATAGGTAAGGGAGGCAGACCAAGGACCAAGAGGGAGATGCAAAAGGTGGTTTCTGGAGTCAGACAGCGTGGGTTTGAACCCCAGCTCAGCTACTTTCTAGCTGTTTTGCTTTGTGCAGAGCTGTTCAGCTTTGTGCAGGATGATTCAACCTCTCCAGGACTCAGTCTTCTCAGCTGTGCTGTGGATAGAATAATACCTGATCCACAGGGGTGCTGTTAGGGTTAAATGAGGTTATGCTATAAAGCACTGAGCACAGCCCCAGTTATGTAGCAAGTGCTCAATAAATACTAACAGCTATGCTTATCATGGAAACCCTGGTGGAGTAGTGGTTAAGAGCTATGTCTGCTAACCAAAAGTTCGGCGGTTCGAATCCACCAGGCGCTCCCTGGAAACTACGGAGCAGTTCTGCTCTGTCCTATAGGGTCGCTATGAGTCGGAATAATTCGACCGCAATGGGTTTTGTTTTTTTTTTTTTGATATGCTTATCATGGAGCCCTGGTGGCACAGTGGTTAAGAGGTCGGCAGTTCAAATCCAGCAGGTGCTCCTTGGAAACTCTATGGGGCAGTTCTACTCTGCCCTATAGTGTTGCTGTGAGTTAAAACTGACTCAACAGCAATGGGTTTTTGGTACACTTATCATGAGGGGCCTTGGTGCTACAGTAGTAAAAGCATTTGGCTGCTAACCAAAAAGTTGGCAGTTTGAACCCACCAGCTGCTCCACGGGAGAAAGATGTGGTAGTCTGCTTCCGTAAAGATTTATAGCCTTGGAAACCCTGTGGGACAGTTCCACTCTGTCCTGTAGGGTTGCTATGAGTCAGAACTGACTCAATGACAATGGGTTTGGGTTTATGCTTATCATAGGAGTACCTGGGTGGTACAAATGGTTAAGAGCTCAGCTGCTAACCAGAAGGTTGGAGGTTCGAGTCCACTAAGAGGTGCCTCAAAAGAAAGGCTTGCTAATCTATTTCCCAAAAAAAAATCAGCCATTGAAAACTCTATGGGGCATAGTTCTACTCTGACACACATAGGGTTGCCAGGAGTTGCAGTTGACTCAGAGAAACGTTTTTTTTCAAATGCTTATCACAGCCACCATCTTCATTTCTACGGGAGTACAGCACACATGTTTAGGAGCTGTAGAACAATGTCTTTTGCTGGAGGAAGGTCAGAACTTTTGAAGGCGGGCAGAGCATCAAGAAAAGACAATACTAAGTATGGCTTGGGGACAGGCTTTGACAAATGAATGCAGTTGTTTAGGATGTGGAGCTTCTGATCTTGGTCCAAAATCAGTGCTGTGGCCCAGCCCAGCTTTCCTCTCCTCTCCCACCATTCGGCTAACCAGTCACCTGAACAGGCAGATTTTCCCCAACTGAGCCCCAACACCCCCTCCCAACACACACACACACGCGCGCGCGCACACACACACAGCCCCTGCCTTCTTAAGCCATCTTGACCATGTTCTCGTCCAGGCCTTCCATGCCTCTCTCATCTCAGGATCATGAAGTTCAAAGCCCCTCTGTGGTCCTCTGAGCTCCAGTCACTCCCTCCCTGCACCCACCCTCTTGCCCCAGCTCCCTTGCCCTGTGCTCCAGCACCGATGCTGGGGAACACCTTCTTCTAGGCTCTGGATGCCCTGGGAAGGAACCTCCGAGGGAGTAACACCTCTGGTCTCCAGCCCCACCCCTGGAACTGCAGGCCACACCCACTCTTGACTGGGGGGTGCTAGTCTATGACCAGGCTGCAAACTCATGTACTTTAAATGCTTCCTTTCCCCCCTACCATAGATACAACCCAGGCAGCAAACCTGGGAAGTCCACCTGCTTTAGAGACCCCAGCCTTCCTTGCTGGTTTGTCCCAAGGTGTAGTCTCTGCCAGCGGGAATCCTAATAGCCCTCTTCTGGACGTGGCACAGGCTTTGGTCCCTGTGATTTTCATGCAGGCTGAGATGCTATCAATAGCTTCTCCTCTGTTGAACTTCTACCCATTCTTCAAAATCCCTCTCCACACCAAAGCCTCATGAAAACAATTACTCCAAAGGACTAAAAGACCACAAGAACCACAGCCTTCACCAGCCTGAGACCAGAAGAAATAGATGGTGCCCGGCTACCACTAACGACTGCTCTGACCAGGATCACAATAGAAGGTTCCAGTTAAGAGTGGGAAAAAAAAAAAAATATGTAGGACAAAATTTGAATTCACAAAAAAGAACAGATTTACTGGTCTGAGAGAGAATAGAGGAATCCCTGAGACTACAGCCCTTAGACATGCTTCTAAGTTGGAACCGAAGCCATTCTCTGAGATCACCTCTCATTCAAAGAAAATAACAGACTGGCCTATAAATAAACAGTAATACACATGATGGAAGTGCTCCTTAGAACAATCATTTACATGAGACCAAAAGGACGACGTACGCCCAAAAGCAAAGATGAGAAAGCAGGACAGGGCAGGAACCGGGCTAATGGAAATGGGAAGTTAGGGTGGTAACTGCAGGGATTGCAACCTGTGTCATGCAACAATCTGTGTACAAGCTATTAAATGGGAAACTAATTTGCTCTGTAAACCTTCACGTAAAGCACAATCGAAAAAATAAAAGACCCATCTCTACTCTGCCCAGTCAAAATCAACCCACTCCGCAGTACCCACAGCCCCCAACAGTGCTGCAGTCACCAGCAACACCTGCTCTGTATGGCTTACTTGGGGACATACCTCTTTCCCTCCCATACACCTCAGCCCCTGCTGCCTGTAGCTGGACTCCATGAGAAATGGGAGCAAGCCCCCTGCATTTCTGTGACCCCCACACCTCCCTGCCCAGGGCCTAGTCCTTGAGAGCTGCTCTGTGTCTGTGTGTTTGGATTGAATTTGGCTCAGGCTGGCTCTTTACTGCTCCACCCTCTTGGTCAACTTGAAGGAGTCCCCATCAAGGAACTCCTTTAAGCTCCTTGGCATCATGGAGGAGCTCTGTCTTTGAAGGAACCCAAGTTCTACCACGTACCAGCTATGGGAGTTGGAACCATTACTTCATCTCTTTGGCCCTCTGCTTTCTTATCTGAACAAGAGGGGCAGCAATGCCCACCTGTGGGACTGTCCTAAGGAGGAATGGAGATGGTATACAAGAGGTGCCTAGTATTCAGCTGGCATATAATACTTGCTCCAAAGCATCCAGATTTTTTAAACAAGCCATCACACTTGCTGGTTGTCTTCCTTACACCTCACTCACATCGTAACCCACAGCAATCTGGCTTCTGCCAGCAAAACTGCCCTAGCCAGAGGCCCAAGACCTCCATGTTGCCCAAGCTAATGGGGGTTTTCAGTCCTCAAGCTTCTTGTCCTGCTGCAGCATTGACCCCACGGCCATCCCTCCTCCTCCTCCCTTCTCACTCATCCTCGAGACACAGCCCTCCTGCTTTTCTTACTTTTCTACTCTTTCACAGGTTCTTTGCATGGACTCACCAGCTCTGATGATTCCTTAGACTCTCATTCCACAGGGAAAGGCTTCTTCTCTCCTCCTCAAACATATTTTCTACAGACTATCTCATCTCTTCCCAGAGCTACGACTGCATATCTGTATATGTCACCTTGAGGGCTGAGGTGTGCCTGACCCAAGCCATGGTGTTTTCAATCACCTCATATGCATGCGAAAGCTAGACAATGCATAAGGAAGACCGAAGAAGAATCAATGCCTTTGAATGGTGGTGTTGGCAAAGAACACTGAATAATATATACCATGGACTGCCAGAAAAATGAACAAGTCTGTCTTGGAAGAAGTGCAACCAGAATGCCCTTAGAAGCAAGGATGGTGAGACTTTATCTCATGTACTTTGGACATGTTATCAGGAAGGACCAGTCCCTGGAGAAGGACATCATGCTTGGTAAAGTAGAGGGTCAACAAAAAAGAGGACGACCCTCAACGAGATGGGCTGGCACAGTGGCAGCAACAATGGGCAGTGTTTTGTTTTGTTCTGTTGTATATGGGGTTGCTGTGAGCCGGAACCTACTGAATACCACCTAACAACAAGTTTTCCCTTATACCCAGACGTTTGCTTTGGGCTGCAAGGTCCCTAAAGGTCGGCAGCTGAAACCCACAGAGCGGCACCACAGGAGAAAGGCCTGGCAATCTCTCTCCATAAAGATTAGAGCCAAGCAAACCCTACGGAACAGAGCACTTCTACTCTGTAACACATCAGGTTATCGTCGGTTGGAATCAACTCGATGGCAATGGGTTTGGTTTTTTTTTTTTTTTGCCCTGGGCATCTCACAGGCACCTCAAACTTTACTCACCCCACCTGAACTCACCTTCTCTGCTCTCCTCAATCTCTGGTCACCTCCCTCCACCTCTCTGCACATTTTAGCAGATGTCACCCCAAATTCATTAACCTGTTTCCTACCACAGACTTAGTGCTTAAAACAACATGAATGTATTGTCTTACACCTCTGGAGATCAAGCCAAGCCCAAGCCCGTTGCCATCGAGTCAGATTCCAACTCATAGCGACACTACAGGACAGAGTAGAACTGCCCCACTGAGCTTCCAAGGAGCGCCTGGTGGATTCAAACTGCAGGCCTTTTGGTTAGCAGCTGTAGCACTTAACCCCTATGCCACCAGGGTTTCAGCTCTGGAGACCAAAAACCAAAACCAAGCCCAGTGCCGTCGAGTCGATTCCAACTCATAGCGACCCTATAGGACAGAGTAGAACTGCCCCATAGAGTTTCCAAGGAGCGCCTGGTGGATTCGAACTGCTGACCCTTGGGTTAGCAGCTGTAGCACTCAACCACTACGCCACTGAGATGAGAAGGCCTAAAATCAAGGGGTTGGCAAGGCTGCGTTCTTTCTGGAGGCTTTAGGGGAGAATTCGTTTCCCTGCCTTTTCTAGTCTCTAGAAGCTGTCTGCATTCCTAGGCTCGTGGCCCCACCCCGCATCTTCAGGCCAGCAGGGTAGCAATCTCCAATCCCTCTCTGACTCTGACTCTGACCCTCCTACCTCCCTGTTATAAGGACCCTGGTGATAACACTGGGCCCACTCAGATAATCTAGGATACGCTCCCTATCACAAGATCGTTAATCACATCTGCTATAGAAAGTAACGTACTCACAACTTCCAGACATCAGGGTACGGATATCTTTGGGCGCCATGATTCGGCCTGCCATACAGACCAGCTGTGGACCTACCAGGGGTGCACCGACCTACCTTCAACCTCTCCCATCCTCCAGATCATGGATCCAGGGAGAGAAGAGATATTAACCCACTTCCTCTCCATGTCCAATATCTCCATCTAAACTTTCTCAAGAAACATGGAAACTCACTGGTCATACCTATCTCTACTCTATATCCAACCATTTCTTCAACAGAATGCCTCCCGGTGTCTTTTTTACTTTTTGTATTATGGTAGAAGTATAGGTACCGAAACATTTACCAATTCAACAATTTTTACACGTACAATTTGGTAACACTGACTACACTCTCATATTGTGCCGTCATTACCATTATCCTTTTCCAAATTATTCCACCATCGTTATAACTCAGTGCCAATTTCTTTTTTAAGGATTACCAAATCTCACTTTAAGGATTAACAAACTCTCCTGTCCCCACATCTTCCTCCAACCAAACTTCTGAGAATTGACTATACTCATCCCCTTCATTCTAATAAGGTTTCCGCTCCATCACTCTTCTACAGGGCTTTGCAACCTCAGAGCTGTTGACATTTGGAGCCGGATAATTCTTTGGGGAGAGGAGGGCTGTCCTGAGCATTAAAGGATGTTGAACGGCATCCCTGGTCTCTACCCTCTAGCAGCCATTGGCATCCCCTCTTCAAGCTGTGACAACCAAAATGTCTTCTGGGGAGCAGGCTCACCCCCAGTTGAGAACCACCCACCACTTTCCAGCAACAGCTCTTGCTCTTGCTAAGGTCACCAATGACCTCCCAGGCACTAAATCCAATGGACATTTTTTAGAACTTCTCTTGCCTGGCTTCACAGCAAAACCTGACACTATTAGCCCTCTTGAACCTCTCTTCTCCCTTTGCTTCCACAACATCACACTCTCCTGGGTTTCCTCCTACCTCTCTGGCCTCTCTTTCTCTGTCTCTTTTGTAGGATTACCCTTTCATTCTAGACCACTAACTGTTGAAGTTCCTAAAAGCTCATGCCTAAACCCATTCTCCCTAGGTGCTCCTATGCATAGGTGGCCACTCACAAAGTGACATCTCTAAGCCTCCTCTCCCAGCTCCAAACCCACATGTTCAACGGCCTACCTGACTTCACCACTTGGATGTCTTGACGTCACTCCAAACTCAACAAGTCCAAAACCAACATCACAATCTTTCCCTCAATCTGGTCCCCTTCCGGCATCCCCATTAGAGAAAGACACCATTAGTGACCTGTTGGATGGCAGACACTGCAGGAGTCGTCTTGGACACCTCCCACTCCCTTACGTAGTCTATTTCCAAGTCAGACCTCTTTCATTTCTGAAACAGTTCACCATCTCCACGGCCCGCACCCTAGCCCAAACCACCACCATCGCAGACTTAGAGAACTACCATAAAAACCTCTTATGATTCACAGCGACCCTACAGCATAGAGCAGAATTGCTTCACAGGGTTCCCAAAGCTGTAATCTTTATGGAAACAGACCGCCACATCTTTCTCCCACGGAGCGGCTAGTGGGTTCAAACCACCAACCTTTCAGTTAGCAGCCAAGCACTTTAACCACTGCACCCTTAGGACCCCTACAGGGCTTACCACAGCCCTTTAAGTGGGCTGTGGGGTGTGGGCATCCATTCTTGACCAACACCTCCTATCACCAGTTCTCCAGGCGGCAGCCAAAGTGACCCTTTCGAAACATAAATGTGATCAGATCACCTACCTGATCTACCACCACCACCCTCTCCAGTTGACCCCTGGCCGCTCACCTCTGACTCACTGCTGCCACCACACAAGACTTCTCCAAGTTCCTCTGAATGGACCACTGTTCTGTGTGCACAGAGCTTTTCTCCATCCCCCTTCCAAGACTATACAGAAGTCTCCCGGCGGTCCAACAGTTAAGTGCTTGGCTACTAACTGAAAGGTTGATGGTTTGAATTTACCCAGAGGTGCCTTGGAAGAAGGGCCTGGCAATCTACTTCCAAATCTACAGCCCTTGAAAACCCTATGGAGCGCAGTGCTACTCTGACAGCACCTGGGGTGGCCATGCGTCAGAACTGACTCATGGCAACTACTTTGGTTTCGGCTTTCAAAGTTAACTGCTACTTATTTGTTGCGTCTTAGGGTGGCATAGTGGTTAAGTGCTATGGCCGCTAACCAAAAGGTCGGCAGTTCAAATCCACCAGGCGCTCCTTGAAATGCTAATGGGCAGTTCTACTCTGTCTTATAGGGTCACTATGAGTCGGAATCAACTTGATGGCACTGGGTTTTTGTTTTAGGCTAAAGCAAATCTTCCACGAATCCCTCATCTAGGCTAATAATAATAATCATGATAATAGTAATAATAACAGCTGATATTCACTGTGTACTTACTGAGTACAGGCATTATTTCAAGAACATGAAAGTCTCGATTCATTGAATCTTCACAGACAGGTACTACCCTCATTTTACAACACAAGCACAGAGAGGTTAAGTGACTTGTCCAAGGTCACATTAAGTAGTAAATAGCAAAGCCGGCTGAGATGATGTACTTGAGCTCCAGGACCCAAATTCCCAGGCACTGGGGACACTGCCGTTTCCCTCTGTAGTATGTTCGCAGAGCGTCCTGTAGCACACCCGTCCTGTAGCAATTTTCACATGCGTACATCCTCATCCAATGCCTGTCTTCCCCACCAGACCACGTGCCCTCTGAGGGCAGGGACCATGTCTGTCTTCTTAAGGCTTTACCTCCAGCATCTGATCCAGTACCTGGCATTGCTGCTTTTTCCATGGAATGTCGTGTTCTGCATCCTCTGCGGCTCCTAGCTCCAAGTTGCCCACTCTGGAGGAAGGGTTGACTAAACCCTGTGTGAATGCCACTGAGTGGCCCACCTGACACACCCATGAGAATTCGTGGGAGACTGCCCCGAGTTCTGCCTGTCTGGCTGGCTGTGCCCTCCTTGGGGCCCCACTACTGACTGATTTGACTGACTGCTGCTAGGTGGGCTCTTTAGCATGGCCCTCGGCCACCAAGAGTCACAGCTACTCAGCCTGGACAAGGGGACAAGAGCCACCATCCACCTGTCTGGGAGAGACAGCAGCAAAGCACTTGGGCCAGGCTGGGCCAGGGTATGGCTCCCTCTGCTGGTTCCGTTCCGGGTTCCCTGACACCCTCTCCCAGGGAACAGCCCAGAGATAGGGGCTCACCAGCCACGAGAAGAAGCCAGCTGACTTGTCCTGGGTGGAGATCTGCCCCTCGTATGGGCCAAAGATGTGGCCCTTAGGGATGACTTCGCTGATGCACCGCACGTCATTCTCACCGCTGGCTTCCTTGACCACCTCCATGCCCTGTGGGATGGTGAGGGCCGCCCGGTCTGGGATGCCCACAGGCACTGGCGTGTCGGACACAAACACTGGGGGGCCGTGGTTCGGGCACTCGTCCACAAAGTACTCCTGGCAGGACTCACAGACTGGAGAGATGGAAAGAGGGGGGAGGGCCTCAGTTGTTGTGGGGGGGGCAGGGGGTGGGACACCCATGGAGGGGTCTGAGGGGCAGAAGGGAAGCTCACTGCCTGCAACATGGGGGTCCTAGCTCTGGCCCCACCCCAGCCAGCTCCAGGCCCCTGGGTCATCAGTGCCAACAACACATTACCCTCTCTGGAGGCTCAAAAGGCACACCTGCAATTCCAAGTTTGAAAAAGCAGACGAGTGAGCATGGCTTTGGAGTCAGATGGGTCTGGGTTTGAAAGGCAACTGTGCGTCTATGGACTGTAGGACCTAAAGCAGGGTGCCTAACCCTGACCAAGTCTGTCTCCTCACCTGTAAAATGGGGGCAATACTGGCCACCTCAATGGCTGATGACTGAGGATTAACTGGGCCTGGACCCATGTCTGACACATAATAGGTGAGTGCCTATCATTAGTATTACTGCTGCGAATTCACTAACAGGGAGATGGGGTGGGGGAAGTGAGGAGCAGCCCAGAGCCACGAGCTCCACTTACACCAGAAGTCCACTTGCTGGAAGCTTTTGGGCATGATGAGGTCGCGCTTCCCCTTCAGTTTCTTGGGCTCAACGTCCATGGCTGACGGGTCTGGTCTCCTAGAGCTGGCCAGGACAGGGGCCAGTAAAGATAGCAAAGACGCCATCAGAGAGGGAGAGGCCAGTAGGGAAGAAGCTGGGGCCTGGCCAGGAGGCCATGGGGACATGGGGTGGGTGGAGGGGCCCCTGCCCGGCCACCTGCTCTCTTCAAGAGGTGGTAGAAAGGCAGGAGCCCTGACACCTAGGCCTGGGCCGACTTGGGCCACTGCTTGGGTTTTTCTAGAGCCTGTCCTCACCTCTGGCCCCAGGAGCTGCATGGAGCTGGGTTAAAGAAGGTGGGCTAGAAGTGGGAGCTCTCCCCAGGGTCCCCAACCAACCCAGCCCAGTGGTGCCCCTTCTCCCTTCCCTGTTCCCACATAGGGGCCTCACCAGGGCTGGCCATACTCCTGGTCGTGGAGTGGCGAGCAGACCTCTGTCTTCACCACCGGCACCATGTCCCCCACAGCAGCCTTGGTTTTCGCCAAGCACTCCTTCATGTTCTCAGTCATTCTGTCCTGGGGACGCAGGAGGCGGGACGAGCACAGGAAAAGGATCAAAGAGAGAGGGGAAGAGGGGTGAGTGGCTAAGAGGGCAAGCGGGGGTCCTGCGGAGTCTGGTTACCCTCCCTGCCATCGCCAGAGGAAGCTCTGAGAACACACACAACAAAAACAGCTGTAGCCCAGCCAAGAGGAAATGCCATTTCTATCCCAGCCTGGTCCTAGGGATGACTGGAGCCACCAGCCCTATGGGGTCAGGGGCTGGGGCAGCTCAGGCCAGGAGACAGGGTTGGGAAGCACAGCCTGGACCCCAAGACTAGGGGGCAAAGGGCATGAGGAACCTACATGAGCCTGGGCACGAAACTCTGCACGGAGCACTGGGAAGGGACCAACTCCAGTCCAACTGGGACCAAGGGGTCTGGGCAGCCGGAATGGGCCTTCAGTTTGTAGCAGCGCCACCCCTCACCCAGGGGTTGCCAGCGTGTGCAGCTAGGCCTGATTTGCCTGCTCGGAGCAGGTACAGGCGGGGCCTGGGGGTGCTAGTGTGGCCGGCTGGGGGCTGGAGCCCTGACTCCCAGCCCCACCTCCTCTCTCTAGGGGAGTCTCCCCAGCTCTCCGCTTACCGCCCTCCACCACTGCACTGGGCTTCAGCCCCTCCCTCGGTGCCCCAGGGTCCTCATGCCAAGCCCAGGGACACTCTTCGGGCCTGGCCAGAGCGCAGCTCGGGCTGGGAGCGCGCTCGGCCCCGGGACTGGGCGAGCAGCGAGTGTGAGTCACTACCCGGGGCCCCGCTGGCCACACCCCTGCTCCTCGGCTAATCAGCCCCCTGCTCCCCACCGGGGCCCCAAGGCCGGCGGCTGCGGCTGGGAGGGGTGTGGGGAAACAGGACGGCCTGCCCCCTCCTCCGAGCTGGCGGGGACAGGGGGCGCTGGGGCTGGGGTTGGGGGGTGCCCGGGCCGCCCCGCCCCCAGCCCCGGAGCTCGCGGGTCGTCCCGTCCGGGTATCCGGCGGGGTAAGTGTGAGATCCCCAGATCAGGCCAGCGGGGCGCGCGGGCCGGGCACAGGGGCGGCGCGGGGGCCCGGACGCGGGCCGGGGAGGGCGCGGGCTCGCTCTTCGCTCTCACCAACCTTCCCGGCGGGGAGCTCCCTGCCCTGCCCGGCCCTGCCCAGCGCCCGCCCCCCGCCCGCCAGGCCCGGCATTCCTTGCGGGGGCATGTGGCTTCTTGCCGGCCCCGGGGGCACGCAGTTGGCTGGCGTCCGGGAGGGGGGCGCGCAGGGAGCGAGAGGCAGCGGGCGCCCGGGAGGGGCGCGCGGGCGGGGGCCCGCGGCGGGAGGCCCCTCCCGGTCCGGGCTGCAGAGAAATTCCGGACCCTCCCGCGAGCTCGGGCCCACGCGGGGCGGGGGCGGCAGGCGGGCGTGTGGCGTGGGCGATAGCGCCCGGGAGGGCCGGGCCCAGCCACCCGGCGAGCGTCGGAGCCGGAAGGGCCGGCGACCGTAGGGAGCAGGTCTGGGAACGCTCGAGCTGCCCCACCGCGCGCCCTCCCGCCTTGGGATCCCAGCCGGGCGGCCTGCGACTGGACCAGGACTGACACCAGACTGGCCGAGCCGCCTGCATGGCCAAGGGTGTGGAGCGGGGGTGTGCCCCTGCCCTGCCTCTTGGCAGCATTATGTGGGGCCTCAGCGCTTGGTGCTTGGCCGACCCTAGAGGCCATGGAATGGATGGTCCCCAACCACCAGTCAGGGGGCACAGGTTGGGGATCACCAAGGCAGAACCCACAGCTAGGAGACGTTAAGTGACTCACTCAAGGTCAAGCAGCCCATTCCTGATAGAGTGCGGTCTGAAGCCTAGGGTGACCCTCCAAGTAATTTCGAGACACACTCTCACACAAAAAAAGAACCCCAAAATTCAAGCTTTATGTTTCAGGTCTGGTTCACCTCCATGCCACACCTTTCACCCAGACCTCTTCCAGAATGATCACCCAGGCACCCTGTGGTGGGATAAGGCTTCAGCCCACAAGTGCGGGTGCCACATGGGGGCAAGACTTACAGGTTTTTGAAGGATCCCTGAACACTTCCTGCCCTAAAGAGCAGTTCTTACTTGGATGGGCAGCATTCACAGTCAACACAACTCCTGGCAGTAAAGTCTAGTGGTTAGGAGCCTGGGCTCTGGAGCAGCACTGCCTGAGTTCAGATCCCTCTGACTGGCTGTGTGACAGTGGGCAGGTCATGTAACTTCTCTGTGCACCCACTTCTTCATCTTGAAATGTGGCTAATTGTAGATTCTACCCCAGACAATTGTATTAAATGGACAGCGATGGGTTTGCAGGAGGCTAGATACAGTCTCAGCTGATGAGGAATGTGGCTATGACTGATGTCATTCAGGGATGAATTTATTTTAAGTCAACCACTTGCAAACTCTGCCACTTTATTAGAAACAGGCTGCCTGGAACCATCTGCATCGGGCTCCCCTGCTCTGGCCCCTCTGCCCCTCCAGCAGTCCCACCTGTATACCATGTTCCATCCTCTACCTGCAGCACAACTGGGAAACGCCCTTCCCAGTGATCCCCTCTCCTCATCACATCTCCCTTTCCTTCAGGGCACTTGCCACATTTACAACTTGCTTTTCTTAGCACGATTATTTGATTATTTATTGTCTGTTTCCCATAATAGACTGCAAGCTCCTCAAAGGCAGAATGCAGGCTCTTTTGCTCACCACTGAATTTCCAGCATCTGTAATAGTGCCCAGCACCAGTGCTGAGACCAGGGCAAGGTAAGCAAGGTGCTAGGGCATAAACTTTAAGGAGGCACTACTCGCAGGGTCATGCATTTGCACCAGAAAGTAAGTGCCTCCTTAAATTTTGTGCCCTAGGCACCTTGCTTGCCTCCCCGGAGTCTCAGCCCTGCCTGGAACATAGAAGATTCTTTAAAAATATTTGGCAAATGAATTAATGACCAAATGAGCCATGTTACAATTTATTGCCCCCCTCTAACATGTCTGGCTGTCCACATTGAGGATCTCAGCACTAAAAGAGACTCTTAAAGAGGAGAGAGGGTGGGTTATTGTTTTGAACACTCTTCCGCATGAGGCTCTGTCCCAGTGAGCTCTGCAAAGCAAGGTGAGTGGCAGGAAATGGAGTGAGGTGGGCACCAAGGCAGTGAGGTACAGGAGAGGCTGTGATGGGACTAGATTCATGACATCTGATCCTAATAATATATTGTACATTAAAAGTGGTGTGAGCCTGGGCAAGTCACTCACATTCTTCAGGCTTTATTTAGTGTCTTCTTCAGTAAAGTGGAAATAATCATACCTTCTAGGTTATCTCCCAAAACCAAACCAAACCCATTGCCATCAAGTTGATTCCAACTCATAGTGACCCTACGGGACAGAGCAGACCTGCCCCATAGGGTTTCCTAGGCTGTAATCTTCACAGAAGCAGACTGCCACATCTTTCTCCCATGGAGTGGCTGGTGGGTTCAAACTACCTGACCTTTTCGTTAGCAGCCAAGCACTTAACCACTGTGCCACCAGGGCTCCTTAGGTTATCCCTATGAAGAACAAATTAGATAAAGGCTGGGACAAGGCCTTTGAAAGAACCAAGTGCTACTGGTTTGTAAGGGATTGTTAATACTGGATTAAACTGGCTGCCCAGAGGAAAGGGGGTGGGCAGGAAGGGACAAGAAAGATGAAGACGGAGGAGAGAGAAACAAAAAAGGAGAAAAACGGAAAGAGGGAAAAAGTAGGCAATAGTAAGAGAAAAAAGAATGGAGGGGAAGAGGGAGAGGAGAAAAAAGGGGGGAAAAAAAGAAGTTGGGGATGGAAAGAAACAGAGAGGGACAGAGGAAAAGAGGTATACATAAGTTTGTTAAGGCCTGATGGGGCCCTGGTGGTGCAGTGGTTAAGCATTTGGCTGCTAACCAAAAGGTCAGGAGCTCGAATCCACCAGCCGCTCCTTGGAAACCCTATGGGGCAGTACTCCTCTGTCCTATAGGGTCGCTGTGAGTCAGAATTGACTCCACAGCAAGGGGTTGGTTTTTGCAATGGTCCCTTGCAAACCACCTTCTTGTCAGAAATGCATTCATTTGTATCACAAAGTGGAGGTGTCTATGGGCCACCTGCTTTCATGTCTTATTTTTCATTAATATACTGCTTTCATCACATAAAGGATTTGTGATGGTTTATAACACAAATACATACTCCACAGGACAGTTAAGAAACAACTAGAGCATCAGAGGCCTCAGGAAGAAAGAGTGGCGCCAACTATACCAAGAATCTATTATAATATGGTAAGTGGCTGAGCTTTCCATACAGTTCTGAGCCTCCTGGCAGCCAAAGCAAAAAGGAAAACATGATAGGTTACAGGGTTATTGACTATATGCATAATTATGTTTTCTCTGTTCTTGGAGGAGCCCAGCTGCCAAGAGAACCAAGATCAAGCCTCACTTGCATGACTGACATGCAGAACAATTCTTTTCTGTGTCTGTAAGGAAGGTTGTGGGGGCAGGGAGGGAGAAGATGGGATGTGGCAAAACCAAACGAACTTCCATTTTGAGGGAGAGAGAGAACACGGCTGGTGTCCTCCATTGGGTCCATCTCAGGTAAAGCCCCGACAGCTTTTTCTGCAGGCTTCTGACTCTGCTTGCCCCTCACGGCTGGGGGGAAAGGGGTGGTCGGCAGCCTCGCGAAGGACTCCGAGCTCCTGGCAATGCTCCCTCTCAGCTGGCTCCTCTGAGTCTGCACACGCAGAGATTAGGCACGTTGCAAACCCAGCAATGAGATGCAAACCCAGGAGGAGGGGGCAGAATGCAGTCCAGAAGCCCGAGGCTCCATTTTCATCCCTGGCAGGGTGCCAGCGTCCTGGAATGCTCAACAGTCAGTATGGCCAGGGTACTGGGAGTCTGTGACCACTTGGTTTCCCTAGAGGCTGTCACCATAAGAATCTGGCAGCTCTGGTCGCCACCGCAGCATCCTCTGCTGTCCCTTCTGATAACAAAGGGATGTGAGGTTTGGGGGCCGACCCAGGGTCACACACTGACCTGGGCTGAGTATCCCGAGTCTCCGGCCTAGTCCTAGTGCCATAAACTTAGTGACCCTGAGCAAGTCCCTGCCTTGCCCTGAACCTCAGTTTCCCCTTCCTGAAAAAGAAAAAGTCCAATTAATGCTTCTAATGGCCTCTTGCTTTCTTCATGTATGATGTCCTTGATGTCGTTCCACAACTCGTCTGGTCTTCGGTCATTAGTGTTCAACACATCACATCTATTCTTGAGATGGTCCCTAAATTCAGATGGGATATGCTCAAGGTTGTTCTTTGGCTATACCTATCCAATCTGTATGCTGAGCAAATAATCCGAGAAGCTGGACTGTATGAAGAAGAACGGGGGGGGGCATCAGGATTGGAGGAAGACTCATTAACAACCTGCATTATGCAGAGGACACGACCTTGCTTGCTGAAAGTAAGAGGACTTGAAACACTGATGAAGATGAAAGACTATAGCCTTCAGTATGGATTGCACCTCCACATAAAGGAAACAAAAATCCTCACAACTGGACCAATAAGCTACCTCATGATAAACGGAGAAAAGATTGAAGTTGTCAAGGATTTCATTTTACTTAGATCCACAATCAACACTCCTGGAAGCAGCAGTCAAGAAATCAAAAGACACACTGCATTGGACAAATCTGCAACACTTTAAAGTGTTGCAAAGATGTTACCTGGAAGGTTAAGGTGCACCTGACCCAAGCCATGGTGTTTTCAGTTGCCTCATTTGCATGTGAAACCTGGACATTGAATAAGGAAGACCGAAGAATTGAAACCTTTGAATTATGATGCTGGAGAAGAATATTGAATATACCATGGACTACCAAAAGAACGAACAGATCTGTCTTGGAAGAAGTATGACCAAAACGTTCCTTAGAAGCAAGGATGGCGAGACTGTGCTCCTTAGAAGCAAGAATGGACATGTTATCAGGAGGGATCAGTCCCTGGAGAAGGACATCATGCTTGGTAAAGCAGAGGGTCAGCGAAAAAGGGGAAGACCTTCAAAGAGATGGATTGGCACAGTGGCTGCAACAATGGGCTGAAGCATAACAATTGTGAAGATGGCACAGAACCAGGCAGTGTTTCGTTCTGTTGTACAGGGTCACTGTGAGTTGGAATCGACTCGATGAGTCCTTACAACAACAACAAACATGCTTCTAACCAGTAACCCACTGGGGTCGCATTGGGGAGGGCTTGGAGTTATTACAGGGAGTTGGTGAATTAACATGCCTGGCAAGCACTGCCTATAGAGAATAAATTATATGCCTTGAACTTATACGTAAGACAGATGTGCAAATGTGTGCCTTCATGATAAGCAAAATAGAAATGTACTGAAAAGTGTTATTGAATTCATGAAAGCCCTTTCACACTGTCAAAGCCCTTTGATTGTTGCAGGGCTACTCACAAGCTGTGTAACCTTGAGAAAATTAACCAACCACTCCTGCCTCAGTTTCCCCATCTATTGAGTGGGACTAGTAGCAGAACCTACCTTACAAGACTGTTTTACCCAGCATAAAGCCTGGCATATAATAAGCACTCTATAAATATTGGTTCTTCTCATTCATTTTATTATTATTTTCAAAGTACATCAGACATCAGGCAGGCAGGTTGGCAAAATCATTTTGACATTAAAAGAGGCTCTTTACAAGCAGTAAATACCCTTAACATTGTTGTTAGTTGCCATCCAGTCGGCTCTGATTCGTGGCAACCTTATGTGTAACAGAATGAAATGTTGCTTGGTCCTGTGCCATCTTCATGATCTTTGATGTTTGAGTCCATTGCTTTGGCTATCGTGTCAATCCATCTCATTGAGGGTTTTCCTCGTTTTCACTGACCTTCTAATTTACCAAATATCATGTCCTTTTCTAGCAGTTGGTCTTCCCTGATGATGTGTACAAAGTAGGTATATGCTTCTTATAAACCTACACTATAATCACCACCATAGAAAAAAAAATGGAAAAGAACGTGAACAAGTAATTTGAGAAAGAAGAGGAAAGGCCGGTATGCTTTATGGAAAACCATGTTACCTTATCAATACTTGGATAAATGTAAAGTAAAGCAAATAAATACCGTTCTCCCTCTATTAAACTGGCAAAGAGTAAAGATCTCAATAATATTTGAAATTGATAAGAGTGTGGGGGAAATGGGTACTCCAATCCTACTGGCCCGAGTGTAAACTAGTGTAACCTTTCTGGAGGCCAATTTGGCAACCCACATCAAAAGCCTTGAAATGAGCTAAACCTTTGAAAAAGCAATCCCACATCCAGGAATTTAGCCTAAGGACATAAATTATGTGCAAAGATTTACCTATAAGACTGTCTTCTACATTATTTTTAATGGGGAAAAAATTAAATCTCCAAAAGAAGAGATAAGTTAATATATAACCATACAGTGAAATATTAGACAGCAATGAACAATGCTGTAGAAGAATATTAATTGACATGGAAATCTATTCTCAACGTATTGTTAAATAAAAATGAAAGTTATGTATATACTGCCCCCCGCAAGAACCCCATTGCCATTGAGTCAATTCCGACTCATAGCAACCCTAGAGGACAGAGTAGAACTGCTCCATAGGGTTTCCAAGAAGCAGCTGGTGGATTCAGACTGCCGACCTTTTGGTTAGCAGCTGAGCTCTTAACCATTGCGCCACCAGGGCTCCATACAATGTATATAAATACACAGATTTGCATTCTGAGGTGTCACTAGTGGTTTATTTCAGAAGGTGAGCTTATGCAGTTTCTGTCTTCTTCTTTTTGCTTAAGAGGAAAAAAAAAGCTACTTAAAAATTCTTTAAAGGAACACTTCATATTAATTTAGTGTAGAAATTGCTAGAGAAGATAAATTCTAAGGTCCTTCCATCTTTACCCCCTTGTCAGAGGATATTAAGATCCAACTAATTGGTTGAGAAGAATGAGGAATTCAAAATATAGACTGAGTACCAGGCATATAAACGGTAAAAACCAGTTGCCATCACGTCATTTCCAGCTCATGATGATCCACGTACGTCACTGAAAACCGAAGCGTTTTCAATCGCTGATTTTTCAGAAGTAGATCGCCAGGCCTTTCTTCTGAGGTGCCTCTGGGTGGACTCGAACCACCAACCTTTCAATTAGCAGCTGAGTATGCTGACCATTTTCACCACTCAGGGACACTTCATATTAAAAAAAAAAAATTTTTTTTTTTTTATGTACTTAATACATATTGAATGAACGGATGAGTCAATTGATCAGTAAGGGTCCCAATATTTCAACCACAAAGCACCCATTTTTCTTTTTCTCCTTGATCCTTCTGTTTTGAGAGACTTTGTCTACCAAACAGACCGCCTCCATCATGTAACAATTCATTTTCCTAGTTTTTCTATACACACAGCTTATGCGATAACTAGGGTTAACACACTGATTAGTCACTATTATTCTATGCAAAAGCAAAGATATTTGGCATTTCCATTCACTTGTCCTGCCTGATCTGATCAGGGAAATGTACAATCTTCATGAAACTTTTTTAATTAAAAAGAAAAATGCAAAAACAAGCAATTTGCAAGAGAAGAGAGACAAATGGCCAATATGTTTTATGAAAAATGTGCAACCTTATTAACACTGAAACACAAATTAAAACATTTGATAGCTCAGTGAATAGAATACTAGACAGGAATGAGAATGAACAAATTACAACTACATGCTGTATAGTATGGATGAGTCATGACGCTGAGCAAATGAAACCAGACCCTGAAGAGGACGTACTGTATGATTCCATTTATATAAAGTTTGAAAAAATAAATAGGCAAAACTGGGATGCTAGAGGTCAAGGCAGTGGTTATCCTTGGGAGTGACTGGCCGGGGGCATGAAAGGGGCTTCCAGGGTACTGGTCATGTTCTATTTCTTGATCTGGGTGCTGGTCCTCTGGGTGTGTTAAGTTTTCAAAAACACATTGAGCCATCCTTTTATAATATGTGCATTTTCCTATATTTATTTATACGGTAATAAAAACAGAAAAATATCTCCAGGGCCCTAGAATCAAAACCAAACCCATTGCCACTGAGTCGACTCCGACTCATAGCGACCCTATAGGACAGAGTAGAACTGCCCCATGGGGTTTCCAAGGCTGTAATCTTTGAGGCAGCAGGTTGACACATCTTTTTCCCGCTGAGCGGCTAGTGGGTTTGAACTGCTGATCTTTCAGTTTGCAGCCGAGTGATTAACCAGTGCCCACTAGAGCGAGCAAGGAACTCCCAGGTAGAGACCTCCAACCCTGCTCAGCCCCTAACTTCACAGCCGAGGGGGCTGGGGTCCAGCCAGCTAAGGCTCCTGCCCTGGTCAGAGCAGATCAGGTTTCACGCCTTCATCTGCAGGGCTGTTTTCACTAAAGCGCCAGCTGTGCAGCCGCAGGGCCAGGGAACACATTCTCCCAAGGTGGTCCCTCCTGCAGAACTTTTTAAAGGTAAGGTCTTGACTCCCTCGTTGGTAAGGCTTTGATAAGAAGAGATTGGAAGAAGTAATGTCAAGGCTCCTGAGTCATGGCAGAGGGTGGCCAAAGAGCAGTGCCATTTTTATGGGTTTGCTTCCCTAGCGGACCTGACTAGTGCATCCCCAGCTTCCATGCCTACTTTCCTCCCTCCCAGCAGAACCAGACTTTGTTCAGATGCCCCACCTCCCTCCCATCACCCACTGCGACTCAGGAAAAACTGAGCCCATGCCCCAGATGCAGTGATGGGCTCAGACTGTTGCTGTGGTTAGCTGCCCTTGAGTCGGCTCCAACTCACGGCACCTTATGTATAACAGAATGAAAAATCGCTGGTCCTGTGCCGTCTTTGTGATCATTGCTGTGTCTGAGGCCATTGTTGTGGCTATCATGTCTGTAGCTCAGATTAAACTATACGAATTATGGCAATACCATCCTCCTCCCCAGGGACTGGAGCCCTGGTGGCACAGTGGTTAAGGGCTGGGCTACTAACCTAAAGGTCAGTTGGAATCCACCAAGGAGAAAGATGTGGCAATCTGCTTCCATAAAGATTACAGCCTTGGTAACCCTATGAAGCAGTTCTACTCTGTCTCATAGGGTGGCTACAAGTTGGAATCGACTCAACAGATTTGGTTTGGTTTGGTTTTCCCCAACGTCTGGATCAGAAACCTGGCCCTTAACCAATCAACACATGGCATTCCCCTCCTGATAATTATTGGTCCAAGGTCAGACACCTGACCCACTTCGGCCCAATCAAAGGGAAGGGGAGGACTTTTGAAAGAGAAAGCATGCAGCCATTGTTGCAAATGGCGGCCACGTTCAGATGTCGGCAGGAAGCAGCCTTAGGATGAAGTCAGTACATCCCAGCAGAAGGACTGGGACTCTGATTGACATGGATGGGCTGCTGAATCAGCTGGTCCAGAAGTCAGCGCTACCTCTGTACTTCCTGTGACTTTATTGTCCAAGCCCTCTTAGGACAAGGATTCTGTCACACACAGCCAGAAGCCATCCTCAGTGGTACACTGCCCCACCAGAACCCTGGCTGTGCTTCTGTAATGCATCCCCCTCCACGGTGCCTTGGTGTACAAGGGAAAACCAGTGGGGCTGCAGCATTTCACTACTAGCCACCCCTCTCCCGGAAGCCCCAGAGCTGAACTGAAGCTATAACCCTGGTCATTCTGTCTCATGCCTTGTTGGTGGGAGTGTAAACTGGTGCCTTTATGACAAGCAATTTGGAACTGAGATCATTTAAGAAATGCACATAACCTTCAATCCTGCAATTTCACTTCCAGGAATTTCTCTGAGACATATGTGCAAAAGGATTCATTGCAGCCTTGTCTGGATAGCAAAAGGCTGGAAACAACCAACATATCCATCTGGGGGTTGGCTGAATAAATGACAGCCATCCACACAACACGCAGCTTTTTCAAAGGAAGCAATGAAACAAACTCAGTCCTCCTCTCCACGGCCACCCCCTGGTCCAAGCCACCACCCCTCTTGTGGCATGGCTGCAGTGGGTGCCTAACTCGTCTCATCTCCCTGCTTCCACTCTGTCCCTACAGTCCATTCCCCACCCACAGGGCGAGCCTGTTGGAACTCAGGCTGATCAGGCAGCACCCCTGCTCCAAGCTGTCCAGGGTACCCCATCTCCCATAGACCAAACACCAGAGCTCTTCATTGGTTTGCAAGCTGGACATAGTCAGTCCCCACTTGAAGACCTCATCTCCCCCCATTCTCCCAGTCCTGCCCACCACAGCCACAGGGCTGCCTTGATCTGCCTCAAATATGGCACGTTCCACCTTGAGTCTTTGCACTGGCTGTTCCCTCTGCCTGGGATGCTCTTCTCCCAGATACCCACATGGCTCCTTTGGGCCTTTCCTCAATGTCACATTCTCCGGCCACCCTATATAAAATTGCACTCCCCCCCCCCCATTCTTTCTACCCTCCTTCTTTGCTTTAGGAGTCCCTGGGTGGTACAAACAGTTAATGCGCTCGGCTGCTAACCAAAAGATTGGAGGTTTGAGTCCACCCAGAGGAAAGTTTGCCCTTGGCTATTGAGTGAAAGATCAGGGGTTTGAATCCACCCAGCATCACTGTGAAAGTCTGCTTCCATATGATTGTTGTTGTTGTTGCTGTGTGCTGTCGAGTCAATTCTGACTGATAGTGACCCCACAGGACAGAGTAGAAGTGCCCTATAAGGTTTCCTAGGCTGTATTCTTTATGGGAGCAGATTAGGTCTTTCTCCAGCAAGCAGCTGGTGGGTTGCAACTGCCAACCTTTCTGTTAGCAGCTGAGCGCTTAATCACGAGAAAATCCTGTGGAGCACATTTCTACTCTGAAGCACATGGGGTCACCATGAGTTGGACTCCACTTGCCAGCATGGGTTTTTTGTTTTTCTTTTACCTTCATTATGCTAATGAAGAAGACTGAGCATTTAAAGCAAACTGCCCAGAGTCTTACCTGGGGCTCCTAAGTGGTGGGGCCAGGATGTGAACCTGGATCTTCCAGACTCCAGAGGCTCTAAGTGTGATTTGCAGCCTTCCACAGGCTGAGCTAAGGATATGCCAGAACACCTGGCCCAAGCCCTTCCTTTGTAGAGGGGGAAACTGAGGCTCAGAGAGAAAGTGACTGGCTCCAGACCACACAGGAAGACAGCGGGAGATAGGACCCCACCGCTGCCCACTCTGTGCTCCACGGCCCCCTCATCCAGCCCTCCGTTCTCCCTGCCTCTCCAGGATGGCTGCCTGGTTCTCCTGCCTACTCCTCCCCGCTGCAGTGTCTCCATTTAGGGAGGTAAGACCCCAGCGTAACACCACATGGTTCTTTTTCAGCATTTTGACCACAGGGAAAGGAGTTCCACTCTCTGGCCTCTGAGACCAGACTGGAAGGCTTGTGGAAGAGGGGCTGCTGGGGCAAAAGAGGCCCAATGGGCCTGGCACCTGCCCTGTAGCCCTAGCACCAGCCTGTCCTCCTGTAGTCTCCTCCTTCTCCTCTTTTCTCCCACCCCCTCATTTCAGCCCCTCCCCTGCCATTCTCAATGGCTCTTTAATAGTTTGTGCAGTCTTTCCCAGAGTCTCAGAATCAAAAGGAACCTCAAAAGTCATCCAAACCCTTGCTCCTTAAGGTGTGGGCCACGGACCAGCAGCATGGGCATCACAGGAGCTGTCGGAAATGCAGACTCCTGGGCCTCACCCCAGACCTCCTGAATCAGAGTTTGCCTTTTAAGGAGATCCTCAAGTGATTTGTATGCACGTTCAAGTTTGAGAAGCACTAGCCTACTACATCACAAGAGGCTTGAATGCCCGTGTGTATCATCACCAAGCACGCGTCAATACCTCCAGTAATGCGGAACTCGCTGTCAGACAGATAACCCACCATTCCACCTCTGGACAAGTAAGGCGTGTGTGTGTGTGTGTGTGTGCGCGCGCGCGCACGCACGCACACACCTGTGTGCACACTCTCGCTAGTACTCACACACACGAGAGAGGCAGTCCACAATGGGCCCTGGTGTTCCTGCACATCCTTGCTGAGTAAGCCAAATTGTAAGGTATAACTATCCTCTCAAAGGAGCCCTGGTGGTGCAGTGGCTAAGTGCTTGGCTGCTAATCAAAGGGTCACCAGTTTGAACCCACCACCTGATCCACAGAAGAAAGAGGTGGCAGTCTGCTCCTGTAAATCTTATAGCCTTGGAAACCCTATGGGGCAGTTCTACTCTGCCCTATAGGGACGCTGGGAGTCGGAATCGACTCAACGGCAATGGGTTTGGTTTTGGTTAACCATCCTCTTACCCTGAGCCATTTCTGCATCTAGTCACACCAGTAATTAAGTAGGTCAAGGCGACCACAGCGTGACTACCGTGCAACTGTTCCCACTGGAGAACGGGAACTGCCTTGTTTACTGCTGGCTACAAAAGGTGCCAAGCCCTTAGCCCTGAAGCCTCAAGAAACCGAGCTTCACAACCCACTAAGTGCAGAGTCAACCATCTGAGCCCACTGCATCACCCTGTGCGGCTTTGGGGTGGGGTAACTGGTGCTACTACGCTGATGGTCCTTCAGTTTGCTGTAATATGCCATCTTGCTGGTCCATTAAGCCTTGGTCACTCTCAGCGTCTATGCTATGAAACTGGTTCTTCCCTGACTATTGATATAGATCCAAACCAAAAAGCAAACCGGTTGCTGTCAAGTCAATTCTGATACATAATGACCCTACAGGACAAAGTAGAACTGGCCCACAGGATTTCCAAGGGGCAAGCAGCTGGAAGATTTGAACTGCCAATCTTTTGCCTAGCAGCCGAGTTCTTAATCCCTGTGCCATCAGGGCTCCTAAATATAGATATAGGATGTAAACATAGAGATATATATAGTCATTGTTGCCATTGTTGTTTGCTGCCATCATGGGGGCGGCCTCCAACTCATGGTGACCCCACGCGCAATGGAACGAAATGCTAGCCCAGTCTTCTATCATACCCACAATCAGTTATAGATCAGAATGTTGTGATCTATATGGTTTTCCAAAGTAGATTGCCAGGCCTTTCTTCCTAGTGTATCTCGTCTGGAAGCTCTGCTGAAACCTGTTCAGCATCATAGCAACACACGAGCCTCCACTGACAGACGGGTGGTGGCTGCCAGAAATCAAACCCAGGCCTCCTGTACTGAAGGCGAGAATTCTACCACTGACCTAGCAATGCCTCTACATAGTCACTGTTGTTGTTGTTTGGTGCCATCGAGTCAATTCCGACTCATAGTGACCCTATATGACAGCAGAACTGCCCCGTAGGGTTTCCTAGGCTGTAATCTCTACGGGAGCAGATCTCCAGGTCTTTCTCCCACAGAGCAGCTGAAGGGTTCTAACCACAAACCTTTCGGTTAGCAGCCGGGTGCTTAACAACTGTGCCACCAGGGCTCCTTCTATATAGTCATCAGTGGTCACTTATTAAGAATTTATTAATTGCCTTTTCACATATTCATAGAAAGGCTCATACAGGAAGGCTCATATTAAGATCTTTCTTGAACACCTACTTTATGCCAGGCTTTGTGCCAGGTGAACTTCATTTTTGCTTTATCTACTTGATCCTCTCTGTGACCCTGTAGGGTGGATCATACCCCCCTTTTCACATTAGATGAAACTGAAGCTCAATTTCAAGAGTAACAAACAATATGAATTATCCGGACACAGGAGATAAAGAAGTCAAGAAAAAACAAGATCATTTCTGAAGTAAACAAAGAACAAAACAATTTGAAAACAATGATACTTGCAAATGCAAGGTGGTACGATCACTATTATTGTAATTATCGCTTGGCAAGCTTGCAGAAACAAACGGGCATTCTGGGATTTCTCTGGCCAAGCTGACAATCTCCACATTGAGAATCACCTGTGGGCAGGTGACACTGTACTAGGAAGGTGAACCTTGGAAGGGGAAGACCTCCATCCCAGTCCTCTGGGAAGGAGGCAGGAGGACACAGACGTGGCTGGTGCCAGGCTATGCCGGCCGTTTCACACACATTGGGGAACACCTCCACTCATTCACTGTCGTGTGTGTACATATGCTACCAAGTTCCAGGCACTGTCCTAGGTGCTGGGACCCTGCACTGAACAAGGTCCCCACCTTCACGGAGTTTGTAGCCAGGTAGAATGTCTTGGGCTTGCCTGCCAGTATCCATTCCCTCTTGGGAGTGCCCTGGTGTCTGTCCCTGAGAGCCCCTTTCCCCAGATGCTCCACCCTAGGGGTGGGAGTGTGACGAGGACCGACCAATCGGAGCTCATATCTGCCGGACATACTGATTGGTGCAGGGCAGGGCTCAGCCAATCAATGAGCTGCAGTGTGGGGGGCTTTGGCAGAAACTGCTGGGAACAGAGAGACCCTTCCTCTGCAGGCGTTGCTGAAAGAATAGGATGTAAATATGGATCTGCTGGCAGTCAGCCACTGTGCCACCATGAATAAGAGTCTGCCTATGAATGGAGACAACACAGAAGAAAGCAGAGTAAGATGGACAGACCAAGTCCTGATAACACTGTGCGAGCCCCTTGATCCAACTGTGCCTGAAGCTCTCATGATCCTCCTGGACTTCTTCCTTTGCTCACTCCATAAATTCCATTTTTGCCTAATCCTGCTTGACCTGAGTTTCTGGGGATTTAAGAGTTGCCAAGTGGAGAGAGGATGGGAGGTCAAGTTAGTCCTTTCAACAACCTAGTGAGTAGAGCTTTGCTTTACTTGTTTTTTCAGATAGGACATGGAGACTCAGAGAGGTTAAGTGACTAGCACAGGACTACACAGCTTCGCTCTGAAATCTGCCCAACTCATAGCCCATGCTCTTTCTACTACTCCAAGGTGGCAGTCTAGAATGGTAGGTGACAAGTTCACAGATAACTACAATCCCAGGGGTGGGAATCTTCCCTGGCAGGGAATTAGGGGCTTCCTGGGAGTGGTAGTCCCTAAGGGCTAATTAGGATGAGAAGATGCTCCAATCAGACACAGGTCTAGAGAGAGGTGACAGAAGAAAAGAAACACAGGTCTTGGTGGCTGTTCTGCTTTCAGTTTTTTATTTTTGCTTTAGTTACCTACTTTGCAGAAATAGATCTCATGTAAAAACGTGGATATTCAGCTTTTTTGGAAAATGGGAAGCACTGGCAACACTAGGTGGGTGGTCCCACAGAGCAACAATGTGCTGGAGCTGGGTGGTAGCGTCACTCAAACAGGACAAGGCACTCACTCTGCAGCTCTCCAGCAGGCCTGCATCATTCATGTATGTCCCTGCCTGGCCTGGGGCATCTGAGTTTGCCATCTGCATGGCAGAGACCAAAGTCTTGTGCCGACACTGTCCTCTGAGAACCCGGCCTGTGGCCTCCTGGAGAAGCTCAGATGAACCAGGGATGTTGGGTTGCGAGTTTGCCGTCCTCGCGCACTCTCCACTCTGGCTGTTCCCAAACCCTAAGTACTCAGAACAGTTCCTGGCACCCAGCAGGGCCTCAGCACATGCCCGGTGAACGGATGAACAAAATGAGACATGGAGCTGGAGGCTTCAGGGACTACCTTGTCCGGGACCCTGTAAGCTCACCCCCAAGGGGCATGGGAGAGGTAAGCACGACAGGAACAAGCAAGGCAGCTTGGTGTAAAAGTTGAAGGCATGGGCTCTGAACAAAACTGCTTGGATGCAAATCCTGGCTCTGTCATTGACTAACTGTGTGAACCAGGGAAATCATTTCACCTTCTGTGCTTCCGGAGTTCCTGGGTGGTACAGATGGTTTGGGCTGCTAACCGAAAGGTTGGAGGTTCAAGTCCACCTGGAGGCACCTCAGAAGATAGGCCTGGTAACCCACTTCTGAAAAATCAGCCATTAAAAATCCTTTGGAACTTAAAGCACAATAAAAATTATTTTAAAAAAAAAATCCTATGGAGCCTGGTTCTACTGACACACGTGGGGTCCCCATGAGCTGGGGTTGACTGGACAGCAACTGGTCTTTCTGTGCTTCCGGCTCCATAAAATGAGGATAATAAGAGTCAAACAGGGTTGCTGTGAGTAAAGAGGACAGAGCCAACGCACGTTAGCTGTTAGTCCTGCTTCTTCCACTGATGCACCCACCTGAGGCAAACCCCTTGCTCCCTCTGAACCTCAGTTGTACAAGGAGCTTGGGCTTGATTCTGTGTTAGGACACACCGGCTCTGGCATCCTGGGACTATGAAGAATCAGCCTTCAAACAAACTCCTGGAGCCGGGCCACAAAGAAGCACCCAGAAGGTCACAGGGGTCTCTGCAAACCATTTTGCCATTAAGGCCCAGCCAGATCCAAATGACCACTGTGATGAAACCATTTGGTTCCAGTCCCCTTAGATTTAAGCCAAGCTCCAGCCCCAGGATCTGCTGTGGGCTCATTTGCCCCAAATCATGATGACCCAAAGGCATAGGGACACTGCTGGCAGGAACCAGGCCTCTGGGCCCTCTCTGTGGTCCTGGGTAGGGGCCCTCCTGAGAGCACACAAGCAGGGCTCACAGCGGGTGTACCACTGCGGCTGGCACACGGGCATCCAGCTGGCAGAGCCGTTTCCATTTCTCTCACACGCCCCCGGATGGGAAATGATTCATGAAAACCAAGAAGGTAAAATTAGCCCAAAGGCTGCCGAGTAATTTATGCAGCCAACAACTCTGAGAGGGCTAGAAGGCCCACGCTGCCAGCTCAGTGGCTCCCTGGGGGCTGGCAGAGGGCAGCCTGGCCATCAGCAGCCTTTCTCTCTGGGGGTCTTCTATTTCTGGACTCAGCCTCCAGGGCTGTTGGCAAGGCTTCCGGAGCTTTCTGTGACCTTCTCCTTGCCCCACCAACGACACTGGAGATCTGCTGAGGGTCAGCAGGTCGCTGCGAAGTCCAACAAGTCAACTGATTTCATCCTTACCTTAACCTAGGGAGGGAAGTTTCACCTCCCTTATTTTATAGATGAAGAAACTGAGGCTCAGAGAGGTTAAGTGTGTAGCCAAAGTGGTAAAGCCAGGATTCGAACACAGATCTCATGAACTCCAAAAGCTGTGCTTTTCCCACCACGTGGTGTCCTGCCTCCTAGGCCCTGAGTTCTCAGGGTTGGGCGAGGGGAAAAGACCCAGTGCCGGCTCCTGGTAAGCACCACCACGCCCTGCCTGGTGCTTTTCACAGTCTGGGGACTACTGAACACTCAACTCCAAGCCCAGCTGTCCCAGCTTGCAGGATGGAGGGTCCTCAATACCCAGGTCTCTTAAAAAAGAGCTGAGAAAGTGTGAATCTAGGCCCTGAGGCATAAATCACACTCCTTAAAGTGGGGGCAGAATAGCAAGTATGAGCAAGCCCCATGGTCTCACTTCACAGGGAGGTACACCAAGGCTCAGAGAGGGGAAGGGACTTTTTCTAGGCCACACAGCACAACTGTGCCCAAGCCTATGCTTGAACTCGTATCTCCTGAGTCCCACTGCAGAGAGTCCACTGCCAGAGCTACTTACAAAGAGAACATGTAAGGTGTGGGGGGGGGGGGAGGGAGGGTTTCCTTTACACAGTGGCAGCTGAGGCAGGACCCACCCCCTGAGCAGCAGCCCCACCCAGGGACCAGCAGGTGCCCAATGGTCTAGTTCTGCCTCAGGCATCTGCCCCCATATTTGGAACCCACAGGGGACACAACTGGAGAGGCTTCTCAGAGGGCAGGAGGTGAGTCACACTGGGATCCTGCTCTACAGCTAGGGGACTTTGGGCAAGTTACCTCACCTGTAAAACTAACGAAAAAAAGGTGTGTATGAATCACCCAATAGGCTGTGAGTGCTTAGGAGGCATGCACGCGTCCAGCACTAACGCAGTCACGGTGCCCGCTCTCAGCCCTGCTGGCCCCTGGCTGTGCCCAGAGCAAGCTTGTCTCCAACCACGGGCAACACCCCAAGGCCAGCCATGCAGAGAGAATGTGCCTCTGTCCCTGGGGGCGGCCAGCTGGGCGCCAGTGCAGATAGCCCGGAGCAGCACCACCCACCATCCAGGACACAGGTCAGGGCAGCTTGGTGGCATTGTCTACCCAGAGTGATCACAGCCTGCATGAACCAGGCATGGCCAGCACCTCATTGGACCCTTTCCATCGATGCTGGAGGAAAGGCATGTTGACACTCACTTTATGGTGAGAAAAGTGACAATCAGAGAGGTGAACTCACTTGTCCAAAGCCTCACATGCACGCAACTATTCATTCAACAGCTTTATATGGAGCACCTGCCTTATGTTGGGCACCGTGCCAGGAATAATACACCTTTTGTATTGCTGTCCCGGTGGCCCTCCCAGCCCTAAGAGGCGTTACTGTGTAGTGGTTCACACACGGTCCCTGAAGCCACACTTAAAAACAAACCCAGTTGCCAATGAGTCAACCCCAACTCATGGCAACCCCATGTATACCAGAGTAGAACTGTGCTCCATAGGGTTTTCAATGGCTGATTTTTTGGGAAGTAGATCGCCAGGCCTTTCTTCCAAGGTACCTCTGTGTGAACTCAAACTTCCAACCGTTTGGTTAGCAGCTAAGCACATTAACCATTTGCCCCACTCAGGGACTCTAGGAGCCATGCTTCCAGGATTCAAATCCCTGCCTCATCCCTGTATGACGTTGGAAGTCTCTTAACTTCTCTGTGCCTCCATTTCCTCAACTGCAAAATGGAGAATAATAATAGCATCAACCCCATAAGGTTATTTTGAGGCTTAAAATAAAATATTACAGGTAAAGACTTGGAATAGTGCCTGGCACATAGTAAACAAACAAAAAAACCCAAACCTGTTGCTGTTGGCTCGATTCTGACTCATAGCAACCCTATAGGACAGAGTAGAACTGCCCCATAGGGTTTCCAAGGAGCAGTTGGTAGATTCAAACTGTCAACCTTTGGTTAGCAGCCAAAACTTAACCACTGGCGCCACCAGGATTCTGGCACATAGTATGTGCTCAACAAACGTGAGCGGTTATTACTGAGCCGGAAGCCGAGTCTACATCTGTCTGCACCAATGACCATGCTCTTAACTAAAAGTAAGGCCTGGTCAGTTCCTTTAGTGGAGCCCAGGGGAAGACCTACATCTACAATCAGGAGGTGGGTTCAAGTTTCCCCTCTGCCATCTGCCTGCTAGGACAAGCCCCCTAGCCTTCCTGAACCTCACTTTCTCCAGCCTTAAGTCCCTCCTGCACCCCGGGACAGCTCAGAGAGTGAGTCCTCTTCCCAGCAGGGTGGATGGGCCCAGCTGAACAGCCAGTCTCTGCTTTCCCATGCCTCCACCACCTCTGGCTACCAAGAGGGTTTGTGGCTGGTGCTGGGAAAGGGCTGGGCCTGGGGCCAGTCATGGCACTTCTCACCTCTCCAGAACTAATCTCAACCCTCTGTACTCACCAACCACACATGCCACTGCCCAGAGTGTGCAAGGCCAAGTGGCGCTGCCCAGCTGGTCACCTTCTGCCAAGACTATCACATTGGGTGGCCTCATGAAAAAGAACTGGACAAAGGGCCAGATGGCCAGGTACTATCCCAACCTTGCCAGCGGCTCACTGTATGGCTTTGGGAAAACCATTCAACCTCTTTGAGACTCAGTTTTCACATCTGTGAAATGGACTTGGTCAGGCTACCTGTTTCACAGGGAGGCTGTGAAGAACTGGTTAGACGATGGCATAAAGGTGGTTTGGAACCCAAAAGGAGGTATGAGGCAAGAGAAGAACAAAAGCCATCATTTCCAGAACTAAAAATACAATCAGCTTCAAAGATTTGCCCCAGGGGCTGAGAGGCAAACCCAGGCCCAGTGTGGCCCAGAGACGCCACGGGGCTCTCAGGGGAGAGACTGACCCCAAGCTGCTTTCTTCTTCTGCCCACCCTACAGGTCAAGAGAGATCAAATCGGCAGCCACAACGAGCCCCATTGACAGCTGGTAAATCTGCCTGAGGTGTGGGGTTACATTACGAGGCTCCTGGCCTCCTCCACGAGCGAGGGGTCAGGCTGACCTCCTTCCCTCCCTGTAGGCCCCGGTCCAGACTCCACAGGGCCAAACTGGGCAGAAATCCGATCAGAAGCTGCATTCTCAGGCAGCAGCCTCCTTCGGGACATCAGTGGGCAGTGAAGCCATCCCAGGCTGCCACCAGGAGCTCGGGCCCACTGCCTGGGGGCGTGGATCTCTAGTGCTAAGTCAGAGAAGAGACCCCAGGATAGTAACATTATGAGCGTTTTGCACTTGACACGTGTTAGCTCGCTTGATCCGCACAGTGGCTCCATGAAGTTGGTGCTGTTATCTCTGTTTTACAGAGGCTGAAACTGAGGCACAGAGAGGCTATGTAGCATTCCCAGAAATACCTGTTGGTACGGGGCCAAGCCAGGATTTGAACTAAAGCATTTTGACTCAAGTCCCCACTTTCGGCCACTTACTATAACAGCCACCCAGGAAAGGGGGGCACTCAAAATCTTGCCTTTTGAGCAAGGGCAGAGGAACCCGAGAAAAAAGGAGAGAAAGCTCCAGGGGCCATGGCCACTGTTTCCAGCTTCCCGAAGGGCTGCCATGGGGCAGGAAACCTGACTTTCTCTCTGGCTCTAAAAAAGGAGAACCAGGAATAATGGGGGAGCCACAGGGAGACATTTGGTCCTGTGCAAAATCTCAGTGGAAAGATTTTAAATATTGCGTAATAATTTTTTAAAATGCAACCAAACTAGCTGCCGTCAAGTTGATACTAACTTATGGCGACCCCATGAGTGTCAGAGTAGAACTGCACTCTATGGGATTTTCAATGGTTGATTTTTTTCAGAGGCAGATCACTGGGCCTTTCTTCTGAGCCAACTCTGAGTGGACTGGGACCTCCAAACTCTCAGTTAGCAGCCAAGCACGTAACCATTTGCACCACCCAACCCAGCAGGAGCTACTAGATGTGACCAAGGAGCCACAAGAAGGAAGGCAGAATTAACCTAAATGCCCATCAGTAGAGAAATGGCTAAATAAATGGTGATCTTCTTCAAAACCTACTATGTATCAGTATAAAAAAGAATGATTTGGTAAATCTCTGCGTTAAACCATGGCTAGATTTCCTAGATACAATGTTCAGAAAGAAAAGCAATTTGTAGGATGATCTGTACTACATGAAACCATTTGTATTAAAACAAAACAAAACAATGTACTATCATGGTACATTTTTCTATCGGTAAATGTACCTACCTACACTTAATGCCTATATATTATATATACTGCATGGAAATCCTGGTGGTGTAATGGTTAAGTGCTACAGCTGCTAACCAAAGGGTCGGCAGTTCAAATCTGCCAGGCGCTCCTTGGAAACGCTATGGGGCAGTTCTACTCGTCCTATAGGGTCACTATGAGTCGGAATCGACTCGACGGCACTGGGTTGTTTTTGTATATACTACGGAGCCCTGGTGGTGCAGTGGTTAAGAGCTCAGCTGCTAACCAAAAGGTCGGCAGTTCACATCCACCAGCTGCTTCCTGGAAACCCTATGGGGCAGTTCTACCCTGTCTTTTGGGGTCATGATGAGTCAGTATCAACCGGGTGGCAATGGGTTTATATATACTATAAGGAGCCGTGATGGTGCAAGGGTTAAGCACCTAGCTGCTAACTGAAAGGTTGGTAGTTCAAACCCACCCAGCGGCTCCATAGGAAAAAGACCTGACAATTCGCTTCTGTAAAGATTGTTGTTGTCATTGGGTGCCACCGAGCCAATCTGGACTCCTAGCGATCCCATGCGACACAAGTAGAATGTATCACTACGGTTTCCTAGACTATAATCTTTATGGGAGCAGATCGCCACGTCTTCTTCCCCCGAGGCTACTGGGTGGGTTTGAAACACCAACTGAGCGTTTAACGATTGCACCACCCAAGAAATCCCTTTGGGGCAGTTCTACTCTGTTACATGGACTCACTATGAGTTGAAACCAACAGCACCCAACAATATCTTACTATATACCTACACAGTACATTTGTTGTTGGGTGCCATTGAGTCAATGCCGACTCATAGCCACCCTATATGATAGAGTAGAACTGCCCCTTGGGGTTTCCTAGGCTGTAATCTTTATGAGAGCAGATTGTCAGGTCTTTTCTGATGCAGAGCCCTGGTGGGTGCCCACCTTTTGGTCAGCAGCTGAGTGCTTAACCATTGCGCCTCCTTATTTATATTACATAAAATCCATTGCAGTTGATTTGATTCCAACTCATAGTGAACCTATAGGCCACAGCAGAACTGCCCCATAGGGTTTCCAAGGAGCAGCTGGTGGACTCGAACTGCCAAACTTTTTTGCTTATAAAACAAAAAAAACCAAACCCAGTGCCATTGAATCGATTCCGACTCATAGCGACCCTATAGGACAGAGTAGAACTGCCCCAAAAAGTTTCCAAGGAGCGCCTGGCGGATTCGAACTGCCGACCCTTTGGTTAGCAGCCGTAGCACTTAACCGCTACGCCACCAGGGTTTCCTGTTTTTTTTTTTTTTTTGCTTATATACCTATGTAATATACAGCTGCTTTTTTTATGTAGGTATATGTGAATGTACAGAAAAAGATCTAGAAGGATATATATCAAAGTAATAATGGTGGTTAGCCCTGCAGAGGAATCTAGGATGGGGTGGTTGCTGAGGAAGATTTTAGCTTTTCCGGTAATATTCGATTTTTTTGCTGCAGAAATGTATTCATATATTCCTTGCAGATTAAAACTTAGTAACACAATATAAAAAAAAATACAAGGAAGACATTATCCTGAGTGAAATTAGTCAGTTGCAAAAGGACAAATATTGTATGACACCACCATTATAAAAACTCAAGAAATAATTTAAACACAGAAGAAAATATTCTTTGATGGTTACAAGAGTGGGGAAGGAGGGAGGAAGAGGGGTATTCACTAATTAGATAGTAGGCAAGAACTATTTTAGGTGAAGGGAAAGACAACACACAAAATAGGAGGGCTCAGCACAACTGGACTAAAGCAAAAGCAAAGAGCTTCCTGAATACAATCGAACACTTCAAAGGCCAGAGCAGCAGGGACGGGGGTCTTGGGACCACGATTTCAGGAGACATCTAGGTCAATTGGCATTACAAAAGGTATTAAGAAAACACCAAAGACATAGATAAAGATGAGCCCAAGAGACAGAAAGGGCCACATAAATCAGAGACTACATCAGACTGGGACTGGAAGAACTAGATGGTGCCCGGCTACCACCAATGACTGGCCTGAAAGGGAACACAACAGAGAATCATTGATGGAGCAGGAGAGCAGTGGGATGCAGACCTCAAATTCTTGTAAAAAGACCAGACTTACTGGTCTGACTGAGACTAGAGGGACCCCGGAGGTCATTGTCCCCAGACCCTTTGTTAGCCCAAGACTGGAACCATTCCTGAAACCAACTCTTCAGACAGGGATTGGACTGGACTATAAGACAGAAAATGACACTGGTGAGGAGGGAGCTTCTTGGCTCAAGTAGACACGTGAGACTACGTGGGCAACTCCTGTCTGGAGGTGAGATGAGAAGTCGGGAGGGAGAGACAGGAGCTGGTTGAACGGACACGGGAAATACATGGTGGAGAGGTGGAGTGTGCTGTCTCATTAGGGGGAGAGCAGCTAGGAGTACATAGCAGGGTGTGTGTAAGTTTGTGTACGAGAAACTGACTTGATTTGTAAACTTTCACTTAAAGGACAATAAAAAAATATTAAAAAAAGATACAAGGAGCTGTCTTGGGATCCAGTGAGGTTCTGTTCCCTGAAGAACGCAAGGATCCGCTTTGGGGCAGAAGGAACAGAGAGAATTTGAGTACCACAAGGAGAGGTGGGCTAGGTGGTCCTTCTGAACCTCAGGAGCCTCATCAGGGAAGTAGGAGCAAGAGCCCCACTGTGCCCTCATCAGGAGGCGGGAGCCCAGAGAATCAGACCCTGCAGAAGGGAGAAGCCAAAAGTTGTGGATCCTCAATGTGACTCAAAAAGAAATGGCTTGGTAGAGGCACACAGGCTGGCGACTGTACCTCCACCTCCTCACCCGTCCAGTCTCTTCCTCTTCCCTTCCTCCAGTGACTCTCAGCCTCTCTCTCCTGGCACACCCAGCCCCTGGCCAGCATGATCGGCCTCAGCCTCGGCCTCCCAGGTAAGGGCAGTGTCCCTGGAGGATCTCACATCTTGCCATCAAGTTGATTCCAACTCATAACGAACCTGTAGGACAGGGTAGAAGTGCCCCATTGGGTTTCCTAGGCTGTAATCTTTACAGGGAACCCTGGTGGCACAGTGGTTAAACCACTCAACTGCTGACCAAAAGGTCAGTGGTTCAAATCCACCAGTCACTTCGTGGGAGAAGGATGTGGCAGTCTGCTTTCGTAAAAATTTACAGGCTTGGAAACTTTATGGGGCAGTTCTACTCTGTCTTATAGGGTCACTATGAGTCAGAATCGACTCAACAGCAGTGGGGTATAATCTTTAGGGGAGGAGATCCCCAGGTCTTTTCTCCTGCAGAGCCACAAGGAGGAGGGGGCAAGCAGATGGGGACAGCTCCTAGGGCTGATTACCCTGACCATGACTCCGGCCTCCCAAACACAGGCTGCACCTCAGCCTTGACCTCAATCTGGCCCTAGTCAGGAAATGGGTCCTGACAGGAACAAGCAAAGGTCAATGAAGCCATTACCTTCAAGGCAGCTACAGTAGAGAGAGAAGAGCCAAGAGTCTCCACTCTTCCACTGACTTTTTTATAAGACCTTGACTAAGTCATGGCACCCCTTGAAGTCTCAAGTCCCTTGTCTGCAAAATGGGCTAATAGGATCCACCCCCCAAGCAGCTGCAACATCTGTGCAGCCTTTTTGTGAACCGTACATATTGACTCCTATAAAATGCGGGCACTGGGCACTGAGAAAAAAGGGGTGTCAACAGCTGAGCTCCCGAAGCAGCTGGACCTGTAAGACTAGAAGCCCGGGGACAGCCAGAAAGGAACCTGTTGCAGGCCCCATGCAGGGACAAAGAACAGCAGGTGAGAAGAATTCTCCAGGAAGACACAAGAGTGAGTCCAAAAGGCAGTGGTGGGAGGCGGGGGGGGGGGGGGGGGGGGGCAAGGAAGCCACTGGTAGGTGCCAGGGAGAAGTCTGGTTTCTACCCGAAACTGGGGGAGGGGCCCTTGGGAGCCTGGCTGGCTAGTCCTTGCCTCGCCAGTAGCCCAGGGAACTGGGGCAGGGGCAAGCAACAGACTAGGGATGTGAACCAAGAGGAGGAAGAGCAAAACTGAAGCACTGAGAGAAGCCAAGATAGGCCATGATGAGCAAAGGGGCTGGACTAGGCCCTGGGCTCTGTGCCCGGCCTTGGAGGATTCAGCATGGGCTGTGTAGAACAGGTGGCCTACTGGTGGTCCTTTGCGGAGTGGGGCCACTGAGAAGCAAAGAGGTCCCCCTGTGCTCACAGTGAAGGAGGCCAGCTTAGGAGAGGGTGGGGCAGCAGGACAAAGCCTGAGGTGGGCTCAGCTGCCCCAGGGCTTGCCCTACACCACTCAGGGGGGCCCTTAGTCTACAGCAAGTACTGAGTCTAGCTTAGCACCAGCCCCAGGGCAGAAAGGGCTAGAGAAGTGTGAGGACTTGAACCACAAATCTCCAAGGCCACTGTCAATACCAAGGCACCTCAATGCCTCCAGCCTTCCTGGCCTTGACACCAGGCCTGGGAGTGCCTGCCCCGCCCCACCTCACAGGCCCCAGGCAGCTGAACTCCCAGCTGAATAGCAGCCAGGCAGCCCTGACCAGCTGTGTGGGGCCCAGCCCTTCCAGCAGCAGCAGGAGGGAGCGGGAGGCTGGGCCACCCTGAACAGGGGCCCCAGAAGAGGAGAAGGTAGGTGGGGCTGGTGGGGAGAGAAGCTTCCCACAGCTTCCTCCCAGGCAGGCCTGCATTCTCTGTGGACTTGTGGCCACACGAAGACCCAGGCGCAACATGGTCTGCTCCCAGCAGCCCCAGGACAGGGCAGGTCGGCACCTCTCAGGACAGGAGGACTGCGACAGAGCCGAGAGCCAGGCAGCAGCTCCCCAATACTTCCCTGTCTGCTCACTTGGGGGGACGGGGCACAGGTGGGGCCATTAACCATCCCTTGCCACCTCAACTAGGTGCTCACTGTTCAGACCACAAACGCAGGTCTCAGCCCCAGCCCATCAGAGGGCTCATGCAGGAAACAACTTCAGGCCGCTGTCCAGTGTTCATTTCCTAAAAGTACCCCATGCCATCACAGGCCTGGGGCCTGGACCATCCCCCGACCTCAGCCTTAAGCCTCAACTCCCCTTCCTCCTGCTGCACTTCCCGAACAAGGCTCTCGGCTCCTAGGGGGTGACCCGCATACTCCCTATGACAGCTCCAATGCCCCAGTGACACCAGTAGCACCGGATGGTGAAGATATGATGGTAGGGCCACCATGGCCAGCCAGCCTCATCAATGCCAACCCACAGACCAAGACACCCTGGGAAGGCCACACCATTCACACCCAGAGTTCTGCTTGCCTCTCCAGACAGGAGGGACTCACAGGGTAGCCAGGCATCAGCAGAACCGTGGGACTGGCTGTCTCAAAAGGGGGCGAGAAGAGGCCTGCTCAATGCAGCTTACCCACTGGGCACCATGAAAGACCCTTCCTGAAGACTGAAGACCTCGATGGGACTTTCAGTCTTCGATGGTACCTTCAGCCCTTGATGGCACCTTCAGCCCTTTGAAGTACTTACTCGGCTGTGATCTCATCTCCCATCTCACATCCACCAACAGGGCTGTCTTCCCAAAACATAAATGTAACCATATCTCTTCCCTGCTTAAAAATCATCAATGGCTATCCAGTGCCTACAGGACAAAGTCTCAACTCCTTAGCATGGTCATGCCACCTCTTCTCCAACCCAACACCACTGGCCTTTCCCTGATCCACCAGATCCTCACATGGTCCAGCCTTGCACATACTATTCCCTGTGCCTAAAATGTCCTTCCTTTCTCCTCTACCTGGCAAACTTCTCCCCCTCCTTCCAGGTCCAGCTCAAAAGTCACTTCTTCTGGGAAGTCTCACCATGCTCTCCCTCCCCACGCACCCAAGGCAGAATGACTTGCTCCCCATCTGCCCCGTGTGGTTTATCCATAAGGAAGTAGGGCACTGCCTACCTTCAATCACAGTTAGGATCTGGGCCAGAATTGCTCAAACTATTTGTGGTGAAGAGGCTTATTTTTATTTTTAATTTTCCAATCTGTTGCCAACTGATGCTTTTGTAAAATACAATTAAAAATGGCCCGGCGACGTCAAATTGCAATACAAATTTCTCAAGGTTTAGTCTCCCTTTCTGTGTTTACCTTGCTGCGGAGCAGTAACACACAGCTCACGAATGGGCAGGAGTCCCTTCACCATGCTCTCTGTAGCACTAGCAAGGCCACTGTGCTCCTGGCGTTCTGAGAACAACACATCAAGTCATTTATGTTTGGACCTCCAGAGCTCATGCGGGCACTCCACGAACATCTACACACCTAAATATTGAATGCCATGTGTCTTAGTCATCTAGCGCTGCTATAACTGAAACACCACAAGTGGATGGCTTTAACTAACAGAAGTTTATTCTCTCACAGTCTAGGAGGCTAGAAGTCCAAATTCAGGATGCCAGCTCCAGGAGAAGGCTATCTCTTTCTGTCAGCTCTGGGGGAAGGTCCTTGTCATCAGTCTTCCCCTGGTCTAGGAGTTTCTCAGCACGGGGATCCTAGGTCCAAAGGACACTCCACTCCCAGCTCTTCTTTCTTGGTGGTAATGAGGTTCCTCTCATCTCTGCTGGATTCTCTCTTTTACATCTCAGAAGAGAGTGCCTTAACATACACCCTAATCCTATAGATTGAGTCTTGTTTTATTAACATAACTGCCTCCAATCCTGCCTCATTAACATCACAGAGGTTAGGATTTACAACACATAGGATAATCACATCAGATGATAAAATGGAGAACAACCACACAGAACTGGGAACCATGGCCTAGCCTAGTTGACACACATTTTGGGGGGACACAATTCAATCCGTCACACCACGTAACATGGGCAGGTACCTGCGTTAGGCATCCCCATTCCTCAAGTGGGCACATAGAGGCACCTGATGCCAGAGTTGGCCCACATCCTCTACTTTCTCTGTACCAACTTACATCACAGGGACAGAAACTTGGACCCTGCAAGTCATCTAGTCCAACCTCTCTCCCAGCACAGGCTGCTGACAGCATTTCCCAAGGCAAACCACTGCAGTAACCCTGAGGCAGTCCCATGCTGTGGGGAAGAGCCCAGACTCCAGAATCAGACACACCTGGGTTCAAATCCTGGCTCAGCATTTCACCAGCTGTGTGACCTTTGTTAGGAGTCCCTGGGTACTGCAGATCGCTAACGCACTTGGCTGCTAGCTGAACGGTTGGCACCTGGAGTCCACCCAAAGATGCCTCAGAAGAAAAGTCTTGGTGATCTACTTCCTAAATGTCAGACATTGAAAACCCCATGGAGCGCAGTTTTACTCTGACACACATGGGGTCACCATGAGCCAGAGTCAATTCGATGGCAGCTGGTGACCTTCACGATGTCACTTCGCTTCTCTAGGCTTTAACTTTTCTGTAAACTGAGGCTAATAACACTAGCTTCATGGAAGTGCTGAGAAGGTTAAATAGAGCACGCTGTTTCCGGCAGGGCCCACACACCTATAAGTTGCATTCAGGTTTGGCTGAAACTGATGTTTAGAAAAGGCCTGGCAGCTCCTGGCCCAAAACTCTGTCCTGGATACTACCCTCTTGCTCGTAATACCGCCAAGTCCCAACGTCTTCTCTTTGAGGTAAATTCTACCCTGGCTGCTAAGTTTGCTGATTTCCTTTGGAGGCCACCCTCTCCACCCATGCTCTCCCACCTCCAGGCTGAGGAGCTTCCTCCCTCTTCACCCTACTCGCCTCTCCAGGACACCTCAGCTTCTCTCCCTCTGCACCCCTTCTCCAAATGCCAGTCCCTTTTGGCTGGTGTGGCTTTCCTTCTGAAACACAGCTGGTCTGAGGAGGGGCCTTGCTCCCCCTGAGAAAAACGCCAGCCTGGAGCCCCTCCCCCTCCAGGGCCCGCCCTCTTGGTACCTTGGGCCAAGACAATGGCTGAGTCCACTGAGTCTGCCTGGCTGCGTCCCAGTCAGCTTCCCTCACGAGAGGCTCACTCTCTGCTGGGGCCAAGGGTCCGGTGGTGGGCTGCTCCCTATACCCCTCAGCCATCCCAGAGCTTCCCAAGCCCGCCAGCTCCATCCCCTGGGAATCAGGCAGCAGGATCCTTTCCTGGCCCTCAGTCCTCTCCCTTGGGGAAAGTGCGAGATAGCAAGAGAAGCCACTCTGGGAAAGCTGACATTGTGGGGGCGGTTCCATATTTACTTGCTCAGTGACGTCCATACCAGCCCAGCTCAGTGCCCGAGTCAAGAGTTGATCCTCCAGCCTGCTGGTCCCACCCTTCTCCCCAAACCTCCCACAAGCCTGGAGAAGGAGCCCACTGGTCGCTATCCCCTCCTCACCCCAGATTCCACCCATCCTCATTACCTGGGGTCAGCTACCTCTGTCCCCTCAAGAGGGGATGAGCTCCCCGCCTCTGTAGACACTCAAAGCCATGGCCGGGCAGCCTCTCCTTTTGGCGGGCAGGGCACAGAGACTGTGCCAAAGGCTCTCGGAGGTCCCCGCTCTGCCCTGATTCCAAGGAGAAGGACTGGAAAGCAGAGGAAGGGGTGCTAGGTTTGGGGGTTAGAATTTTAACTTGGCCACTCTCTAAGTTGTATGACCTCCGTCAGGTCACTTCCCTTCTCTGAGCCTCAGTTTTCTCAGGTGGAAAATGGGAGGTCATAAGGGCTAGCCTGCCTCATGGTATAGGCTTTGGGAGAAGGGAAAGTTCGGAGGAGAGTCCTGGGTCCCCTTGCGGTTCAGGTAGGGTGGGGGAGAGGGTGGAAGGGAAAGCTGAGGAAAGGCCTAAAGGCTCCAGAGACCCAGGTGTGCCTCACTCTGCAAGCAGAGACCCCACCCTGGGCCCCCACCTCTGATCTGATGGTGATGCTAGGGTGCAGGACAGCCAGCAGCTTTTGTCCCTCCCCACCCCTCCCCCTCATCCAGTGTCACTTCAGGCCCTGGAGGATCTTGGTCTGTCCAACTCTGCCTGCAAGTTCTGACCTGCGCAGTTCCCAGGGTGGGGAGAGGGTCCTGAAACCAGTTGTGTAAACCAAGAGTTTATAAATCAAATCCTATTTTTAAAGCACCCGAAGAACCTGCTGGGGATTGTTATGAAACACCATAAGCAACCTCTCAGACTTCCTTTATAAATGTAGATTTCCTGAGGTGATTGGAAAGATTAGATTAGGGCTGTGTGATGTTGAGCTGGTCACTTAACCTCTCTGAGCCTGATTTTTTTCATCTGAAAATGGATGTGGAAGCAACCTCGTGGGGCTGTTGTCAAGTACCCTGGTGCTCAATGAGTGTTCCTTCCAGCAGCTTACAACTCCATAGATAGCATTATCTTAAATGTGGGTCCTGAGAACTTGGGGGAAAGTCTCCCCTTACAGGACAGGAAACTGAGGTCCAGGTGGGTTAAATGTTTGGCTTTCAACCTCAGCTGGTGAGGAGAATGAGTGTCTGAGGTTGTGATCAGATCATCTTTAAGGACTTACTTTCTGACACCCAAGCACTGACGTCCCCAGCGAGGGGCACAAGATTATTTCTGTGTCCTGAGCATACCTCCCCAGTGCCCACTGCCCTCTCACCTGAGGAGATGGGCTCCAGGGGCAGCCCTGTGCCACTCACCGCTTCTCTCCCTGGAGCCTCCCCCATGCTCCCCATGAGGCTGACATTGCTGTCACCCCCACTTTGCAGATCAGGCAAGAGGCAACTCTGGGAGGCAGCCTCTGGTCCAGGTCTCCCAGCTCCTGAGTGGCAGGAGCAGGACAGCACCTGAGGCCTGCACCCTCTCCGAGGCACAGCCCTGACCCACTAACCTGCTCCCCTGGCCCCTTCTCAGTTCCCCTTTCTTTCCCTGCCGAGGCGCCAGGTCCAAGGCCACTTTGGCAGATCTTATCTGGGCATTCCCTGGCTACTCAGAAACCACTCTAGTAACCAAAGCCAGGCCCACTCTAGGCAACCTCTGCCCCCCAGAACTTCCCTGATCTGTGGGCTCTGAGCCTTAGTGTGGAGGGCTCAGTCACCCTACCTCTCCATGTGGGACCACCAGTGCCTCGTCCTCTCCCACCTGGATTACTACAACAGCCTCCTAATCAGCCTCTCTGCCTCCAGTCTCACACCCAAGCTACTGCAGATGACTGCCAGGATATAAATTTAATCACCACGTCAGCCTCCTCCTTATAAAACCCTCCAAGGCCCCCTGCTATCCAATGGACAAAGTGTAACCTCCTCAGCACTCAAGACTTTTTACGACCTGGCTGGGGTAAAGCATCAGGGTTAGGCAGAAGGGGTTAGGAGCCAGGCAGTCCTGGATTCAAGTCCCAGCAGTGCCACTTATCATCTGTGAAACCGTGGGCAAGTTACTCCATTCTCTGAACCTCAGTTTTCTAAACTGTGTAATGAGGAAATAATAGCTAATATCAGGTGGCTACAGTGAAGAGTAAATGAGATATGTGTGTAAAGTACTTTGCACATAGTAAGTGCTCATTTCATTCACTCATGCCACACATTTTTGAGGTCCTACTATGTGTTCATGTAGCAGTGAACAAAACTAACAAAAATCCCATCTCTCACAGAAAGGTCCACATAAACTGGAGACTACGTCAGACTGAGACCAGAAGAACTAGATGGTGCCCGGCTACCACCGATGACTGTCCTGACAGGGAACACAACAGAGAATCCCTGATGGAGCAGGAGAACAGTAGGATGCAGATCTTAATTTCTTGTAAAAAGACCAGACTTATTGGTCTGACTGAGACTGGAGGGACCCCGGAGGTCATGGCCTCTGGACCCTCTGTTAGCCCAAGACTGGAACCATTCCCAAAGCTAACTCTTCAGACAGGGATTGGGCTGGATTATAAGACAGAAAATGATACCGGTGAAGAGTGAGCTTCTTGGCTCAAGTAGACACGTGAGACTATGTGGGCAGCTCCTGTCTGGAGGCGAGATGAGAAGCCAGAAGGGGACAGAAGCTGGTTGAATGGACATGGGGAACACAGAGTGGAGGGGAGGAATGTGCTGTCTTATTAGGGGGAGAACAGCTAGGAGAATACAGCAAGGTGTGTTTAAGTTTTTGTATGAGAAACTGACTTGATTAGCAAACTTTCACTTAAAGCACAATAAAAAAAAAAAATCCCAGCTCTCCAGGAACTTCCATTATAATGAAGGGAGGTGGAAATAAATAAAATACAGGGTATATATGCTACATGGTGAAGAAAAAAATAAAGCAGGGAGTCAGAGAGGAAGTGTGGGAGGGTAGCGAAGGTGCTGCAATTTGAAAGAATGCCCTTGAGAAGGTGAAATTGAGCAATGTCCTGGTGGAGGTGAGAGAACCTGCCCTGCAGATAACTGAGGGAACAGTGTTCTAGGGAGAAGGAACAACCAATGCAAAGGCCCTGAGGCCAGGTCAGGACTGGTACATTAGTCATTATTATTGCTACTGGCATTATTCTCTTTCCAGCCTCATCTTCTTCCACCTCCTCCCTTGCAGGCATTCTCCAGCCAAATGAACTACTCAAACTTCTCCAAGCCCTTCTGTATACCCATGCCTTTGACAAGCCAACCCTGTGCCAGGAATGCCTCTCCCCTGCTTTTGCTGGTCAACTCCTACTCATCCTTTAAAAGCCAGCTTACAACCCTCCTCCTCAGGGCAGCTCTCCCTCAACTGGAGTCAACGGCTGTCTCTCCTGCATCCCTCTGCTATTACCTTTAACTGTCTGGTTCATTACCCACCTCCCACGCTAGTCTGCTAGTTCTGTAGGGTCTGCAGGTGCTAGGACTGGTTTCCACTGTGCACCCCCCAAGTCCAGCACTGTGCCTGGCATAGCGATAGGACGTGTGCACTAACCACCTGGTGAATGAAGGAAGGCCTGAATGACCCCAGACCCCGAGCCTCTCCTCTTACAGAGCCTTAGCCAGAGATCGACACCACAACTGCGGCTACACTGTGTGAACACTGGCCTTTCAACGCAGATACCAATCTGCAATAGGAAACAGGCTTTTTAAAAATAACAGCACATTTTTCTTCTTTCTTCATTGTTTTTTTTTTTTTTCTTCTGCACGGCTTGTCTTTCCGGAGCACCCCCTGGGCCAGCTGCAGGGAAGCCCCTCCCAGGCCCTGCTCTGAAAACCACAGGGCGCTGCAGCCTCGAAGGGCTCCCAGGCTCCTTCAGCAGTGGGTGGAGAAGCACCAGACGATTTTAGACCAGCCCTGGCACCAACCCCACCAGGCACCTCCGAGCCAGGAACCCCTGCGCTCAAATGCCAATGTTAGGCGTTACCCCATAGAAGCTTCTCCAGTGAAGGCTTGGTAAACCCCGTGTGATGTTTCAGGAGGGGCTTCTCCCCTGTTGGCCTGGGGTTCTCTGCCCTCACTCCAAGAGGGCATCCCTAAGGAGGTGGCATCAGACTACCAGGTTTCCAAAGCTGGCTGCACGATTGTATAACCCTGAACCCCTTTGCCTCACCTCTTAGAGCCTCAGTTTCCTCATCTGCGAAATGGAGATAAGGATACCTACCTTGTGAATACATACCTGGCACATGCTAGTGTTAGTTGCCGTCAAGTCAGCTCTGACTCGTGGTGACCTTATATGTACAACAGAATGAAATGTTGCCCAGTCCTACACCAGCTTCGTGATCACTGGTATGTTTGAGTCCATTGTTGTGGTCATTGTGTCCTATTTCGTGTGCTTCCAGCCTGGGGCACTCATCTTCCAGCACTATATTGGGCAATGTTCTGTTGTGATCCATAGAGTTTACACTGGCTAATTTTAAAGTAGATTGCTAGGCCTTTCTTCCTAGTCCCTTAGCCTGGAAGCTCTCTTGAAACCTGTCCACCATAGGTGGCCCTGTTGGTATATGAAATACTAGTGGCATAGCTTCCGGCATCACAACATACAAGCCACCACATCACAACGAACTGATAGAGGGGTGGGGGTGGCACACAGTAAGCCCACCATCAACATTAGCTGTCACCATCATCATCATCATTCTGGGATCTTCTCCTCTGCATCCCTCTCACTTTCTAGATCACATGCTCTGAGAGTCCTCTCAAACATCTCTGAAACATGGACCTCCTGTCCCTGCATGGACACCTGTAATGACAGGTGACTTATTACCCGTACTCTACGCATCGGTCATTTTGCCTGCTATGCTCAACACCTCCTTCCAGCTGGACCCACCTGCCCAAAGTGCCCACTGCTCAGGGAAGCCCCTAGCACGTAGTGAGCCCTCAGAGAATGCTCAGGGGCTCGTCATGAGCAGCTCTCATGTGCTGGGCACTGGAAATAGAACACACACCCAGCTCAACCCAGCCCCTGCCCTCGCAGAGCTTGTGGTCTAATGGAAGAGCAATGCAGCTATCAGGTAACTACACCAGTAAGTATAAAACCGCTGCTGAAATGAGTGCTATAAAGGAGAGGTACGTGGGGCTATGAAAGGCTGTAACGGAGCATCTGACCTATTCAGAGAAGGCAGGGAAGGCTTCCTTGAGGAGCTGAAGCTGATGCTGAAAGATGAAGGCTGAGGAGGTGAGTCAGGAGAGTACACCCAGAATGCTCCTTACAAAAGATGGCAAGACTTCGTCTCCAAGTAACCCAGACAAAGTCTGACCATCCTCTCTTCTAAGGATTATTCTGGCTGTACTCTCCTGACTCACCTACTCACAAACATGGATGCAGAATCAGGAGGGAGCAATTGCTGGAGAAGGACATCATGCTTGGTAAAGCAGAGGGTTAGCAAAAAAGAGGGAGACCCTCAGTGAGATGGACTGACACAGCGGCTCCAACAATGGGCTCACGCATAGCTACGATTGTGAGGATGGTGTAGGACTGGGCAATGCTTCATTCTGTTGTTCACAGGGTCACTTTTAGAGCTGACATGACAGCACCTCACAACAACAACTAGGAGAGGGAGCAGAACACATGGTCAGGGCAGAGGGAACAACATGAAGAATGCACCATGTTAGGTAAAACGTGGCAAATGAGAGGGATGAAAGATAGTGTCCCCACAGGGTCTGGAGGGCAGCTTAAGGATTTCTTTCTCCCTAGGTGGTACAAATGGTTAATATGCTCAGCTGCTAGCCAAAAGGTTGGATGTTCAAGTCTACCCAGAGGCACCTTGGAAGAAAGGCCTGGTGATCTATTTCCAAAAAATCACAGCCATTAAAAACCCTATAGAGCACAGTTCTACTCTGACTCACATGGGTCGCCATGAGTCAGAGTCCATTCAGTGGTAAGTGGTTTCCTAACAGCAATGAGAATTTCTGAAGGTTTTTTAGGCAGGAGGTGATGTTCATGTCAAAGAGGTCGCTCTGCTGCTGTGGGGGATGAACCTTTCCAAGTCATGTCCCTGTGCATGAACTCTCTGTGCGCTACCTCTCTTTTTGCCTGGAACACTCCTCTCACCCCTCTATCAGTCAGGACAGGTGAGGTTATGCTGCCATAACAAACAATCCCCAATTTTAAACAACAGATGTTTAGTTATCATTCATGCTGCTTTTCCACTGTGGGTCACAAGGGGGCTCCACACATGTAGAGACTCAGGGACCCAGGCTAGTAGAAAGAACCACCACCTTGTCTACTGCCAGTTGCCATACCAGAGCAAAAGAGCAGTCTGTACAGTCTCACATCAGCAATTAAATGCTGTAGCCCAGAAGTGACACACATCATTGTAGTTCAGGATTCACTGGGCAGTCACATGGGCCCATCTAAGGACAAGGGGGGCTAGATTCAATCCTACTTTGTGCCTGGAAGGGGGAAGAATTGGAAATATTTAGGAGAAAGCACTAAGGACCACCACACACTCTCTACTTCCCATCTTGCCCTTGGCTAACCTTGACTCATGGGCAGGAGAGAACTGCAGAGACAGCTAGAAAGTGGTAGAAGATGAGGTCAAGGAAAGGCAGGGGTCAGATCTCCCAGGGGCATTTGGGTCACAGTAACAACTTGGTTCTTTATCCCAGAAGCCCTGGGGAGGCCTTTTTGGTGTCTTAAGCATGAACTGGGAGGCCTGATGTGGTCGTATTTGGAAGCGATCACTCTGACTGCAATGCTGAGACTGGAGTGGAGAAGAGGTAGCAGGTGGCTGGTTAGGAGGCCCTTGCTATAGTCCTGGGGAGAGAGGGTAGTGGCTTAACTAAGATGTGGAGGAAGAAGAGACGGACAGAAGTGGATGGATTCAATTTAGAAGATGAAGCTCTCTGGATTTGAGGATGGAATGGATCGGGGTAAATGAAACAGAGACACCAAGGACTGGTGGGATGATGGTGCCCTCAGCCGAGATCAGACTCCTGGAGGAGGATGAGGTTTAGAGATGAAGACAGACTTCGATCCCAAGCATTTGTCATGACTAAGGAAGCCAAGAGGGCAGGCTGAGGAGGCAGCTAGATAAACAGGTCTGATTCCTGAGTCCTAGTCCAGTGTCCTTTGTTTCCTTCATACCTGCCAAAAACCTAGAACCAGGGAAACCCCATCTAAGCCCAAGAGAGGAAAGATTAAGATGACAGAAGTCTTACTTGACACCAAGGAGAAGAAATTTAGGAAATACATCGCTCCAAAGGGGACTAGAGGACAGAACCGTAAGGACAGATCAAAAACAGTTCGTAGGTGGAGGTGATGGCTATGATGGCTGATCAAGTGTTCCTGGGACTTACAGGGGGAGCCCCTCACCTTTGGGACTGTCACCAAGGGAGAGAATCAGACCCTGGCACCAGGTGTTCCTTGGAGGCCCTGTCAGTATGGGCTGTACAGGCCTGGGTAGGGCCCGCTGGCCAATTCTGATATGAGAATTAACACTTCTTAAACCTTGTGCCAAGCCCTGGACTAGGAGCTTTGTCTTGCTATCTCATTTAATCTCACAACTGCCTTGCCAGACAGGCTTTTTGTTAGCCTCATTTTAGGGATACAGAAACCAGGTTCAGAGAGGTCAAAAGCAAGTGTGCAAAGTCCAAAGTCGAAGAGATACTACGAGAAGAAGGATCCCGATAGAGACGCCCTTTCCCCTAAGCGAAAGCAATGGGCCTGGGCTCTACTCTGGTAGGCAAGGCTTTTAGACATCTGCTCAACAGAACTGCTTGCCAACCTCTCAGAGAGCTGGCGGGCAAAGGCCAGGCCCTGCTCCCCACCGAAGGGGACCCCAGCCTGTCACTTCTGGCCCATGGAGCCCAGACTCCTGTCTGGGCCCCTGCAACCGTCTCTGCCTTCCTCCCTCTCATGAGGAAATGTGGGCAAAGGAAAGCTTGGGTGCCCTAGGCATCGTGCTCCATGGAAAATTCTTTTGCCCCAGCACAGACAAAAAACCCAAAGTTTATAGGCTTTCCAGGCCTCAAGAGCAATCTCTCATTATTGCCTCATGTGCTCATGCACAAAGAACTGGGTGTTTCCTTCCAGCCAGTCTAAATTATATACCACAGGCTTTCTCCACAGGAAGCAAACATCTAAGAAAGGGACGTTTAACCTTTTTCTCCCCTATGTCCCAGCCCACCCTGCGGGTGTCAGCCGGTTCTCCCAGTCGGGCTCACGACACTATCAACTTTTCAACCCACATCGCCCACGGTCCGAGAAGACATCTATATTCTCCTTGCAGCAACTTGCCTAGGGCGTGCTGGCCTTGAAGGAGAAAGGTCACTGGGCCGCTAAGTTTCCGCAGAGGAGAGCACCTTGGGGACGGGTGCCAGGGGACGGCGCCTATACTCCGGGGAGATTTCGCGGAGTCAGCACCGCAACTAGGACGTCAAGTGTATTAGAGAAACGCCCTGCGGCTCCGCCACGTTCAGCGGAAAGCCGTCAGCAGCGTTGGAAGAGACCCAATTAGCATCCCGAAAGATCCCGCGCCCCGGCACCAGCCTCCGGCGCAGAGCCGAAACTGGCCCCAGAACTAGGCCAGCGGCCCGGGAAGCCCTCCGGCCTCGGGCGCCCCGCCCCACGCGTGTCACTGCGTCCCCACTCCGAAGGTTCCCATTGGCCGGCGGCGCCGTCCGTCAGCGCGCGGGACGTGCGCGGAGAGAAAAGGCTACATTGTAACAAGGCGAGGAGCGAGCGAGCGCGCGAGCGCGAGCGGGGAGGAAGGAGGCGGAGGGGCGGCCCCCGGATCCCGCAGCGGCGGCGGCGGCGGCGGCGGCAGCTACCTGCCGAGGGTTAACCCCCCTCGGGCCCGGGGCGAGCCGCTCCCCGCCCCGCACCCGCGCCCCGGGCCCCCGCGCCCTGCGCCGGCCCCCGCGCCTCCCGCACCACCCGCAGCCCCGCAGCGCGGCCCCCGCGCGCGCTGGCCAACTGCCGAGCGCTTTCCGAAGCCATTTTCAATGGCCACATTGGCTACCGGGCTGACTCACCTTCCCGGGAATGCGGCGGCGGCGCGGGGCCCGGGCGCGGCGGCCCGGCGGGCGGCTCGGCGGCGGCGGCGCGGCCCCGGCGGGCGGCCCCGCGGCGGGAGCGGCCGCGCTGCGGGCGCGCGGGTCCCCGGCGAGGCCAAGTTTCAGCGCCAGCCTCGGCGCGGCGGCGGCGGCGGCGGCGGCGGCGACTCGCTGCTGCTCTCCTCCCCTGCTTTGACCACCATCTTATTAGTACAGGAAATGACATGGAAAACGGAAGAAAGCGGCGTTTGGGGCAGACGCGGACCCCCCAATTCAGGGGCCGGAGCCGGGACTCAGCAGCCGTGTCCCAGTTCGGCCCCGGAGAGAACTCCCGGAGCCCCCTCGGCTCCCGCCCCGCGCCCTGCCCGGAGGGGGGAACCTAGCTCCTGGAACCTCAAGGCAGAGGGCAAGGTTTATATGCCAACCCGGGAAGAAAGCGAGAACAAATAAATGAAAAAAGAAAAGGTTAACAGAACTTTCCAACTGGGACACTTTTTGGGGGTAGAATTAAAAGTTCTAGAATTTTAAGAAGTCGTTCCTAGGGGTGCTCCCTGACTCGCCCGATCCCGTTGCTGCCCACTTGGAACTAAAAAGTCCGAGGAACGAATGCGCTTATATTTTTAACCCTTTCGGGGTGTAAAGCGTTTCAGCTCGGCTGTCCACAGCAGGCCCCCTCTCGGTCCCGTTTAACCCTTTGAATGCCCGGTAGTTTGGAGAAAAAACTGAAGTCATAACAAAAAACCAAAACCCTAAAGTCTTATCCGAAAGCTGAGGATAAGGGACTTGGGGTTCGTTAAAAATATTAACTATTTACATGGTCCTGCGGTTTTAAAGTCGCCAACTGCAACGTGTCCTTCCAACCCAATCTTGTTACAGAGATGGAGACTCTAGAAGAACTGAGACGGATTGGTCCCTAGCCGACTTGGAAAATGTATGTAAGCCGCGCTAACTTGCTCAGTTCCTCGGTTTCTCTATCTGTGAAATGGGATTCAACATCGCAGAAGGACGGAAGGCAGTGAGGGAAAGACGGCACAGAATTTCGTAAAGACGAAGTGCTTAAAAGCCTGGAAGGCATCCCTCGGTGACTACAAAATCGACAGTTTGTGGTGGGTCTTTGACTAGAGCAGGGCACCGCGGGATGGAGTCGTAACCAGGACAACCGTTTCCAAAACAACCCCCTTCTGGCGTTGCCTGCAAGCCGTGTGGCCCAACTGCGAGGTCGCTCCTGCTCGGGGAGGCTGTAATACGCTGACTCCAAAACGAGGGGCATAACCCCCTTGCAAGTTGCCTAGAGGGTTCGATTCCAGTAAGGTTCTGGGCGGGCGCTGCCCAGTGAGAGGCGGTCTTTTCCCCAAAGGTCCACCGAAAGCCGGCGGGAGCAGTCACAGGCAGTCCCAGTGGGTACCTCAGGAGGGAGGCCTCCTCCTAGAGGGTTGGCGTTTCCTGTCAACTCTGCTTCTGGCTGAGAGCCTGGCCCCCGGATGGGCGTCCATGGTTAGATCAGAGGGCAGCCTCATGCCTCTTGGGAGCTGTACCTAGGGCATCATCTCTTTCCCTTGACTTTGACATCACAAACACAGCTTCTCGAAATTCCACCTCTGTTACTTGCTGTGTGATCTAAAATAAGTCACTTCACCTCTCTGAGCCTCAGTTTCCCCATATGTAAAATGGGGACACAGTAATACCTATGTGGCTGTCTCTGTGTGAAGAGCCCTGAGAGTGTATTCGAAGGGTTTAGCGCTGGTCTGCTCCATACCATACCCACTGCTGTCCAGTCCATTCTGACTCATAGCGGCAGTATAGGACTGAATAGAACTGCCCCATAGGGTTTCCAAGGAGCACCTGGTGGATTGGAACTGCTGACCTTTTGGCTAGCAGCCGAACTGTTAACCACTAGGCCACCAGGATTTCCGGTCTGCTCACGAAACAGTAATTAATGCCACAGTTAAATGACATTTCATATGACTATAAAAGTTTGCCGAGTATCTTTCTGCTCTGAGCCAGGCAGAAGGCTGGGTTCTGGGGAGTACCAACTTAGATATGGTCCTTGTCTTGAAGACAAGACCTCTGTCTGGTCAGGAGATGAAGGCACTGATGGTTAGCTGGATGAATTCGGCAATTGATGGACATCAGCGTGCTAAGCTTTATGTTGGAGGCCAAGCACAGAAGGGGGGAAGGGGCTGTGAGGAAAGGGCCATTTGCTCCTTTGGAGGAGACAACTTCACCGAGGAAATGACATCAGAGGTGGGTCTTAGAGGGGGATTAGAATTTCCACCAAGGGCAGGATGGCATTCCAGGAAGGCAAACAGCATGAGCAAAGACCTATAGGTGTCAAAGTGACCGGAGTGTTTGCCATGGAGCCTGTTGCCACTGGAGTAGAGTAAGTGGGGGCAGAAAAATCTGAGATGAGTCCAGAAAGAGATGTGGATAAAGAGAGGGCAGGGTCACAACCCAAAATGCAAAAAAGCCTTTAAGTGAATGAGCTGGTGAGGGAGGCAAAGAGAACGCTCATAGTGCCAGGTTTCTAGTTAAATCTTCTCAGTAATTTGGACCGCCTGACTTCCCTTATGCGGGAGCAGTGGCCCTCAGCTGATTCCGTGGGGTGGGGCTGGGCAGTGAGTGTGGTAGGCATCACATTTGTGGGACCACGTTGTTGTTGTCTGGTGCCGTGGAATTCATAGCAACCCTATGTACAACAGAACTAAACATAGCCCAGTCCTGCTCCATCCTCACAATTGTTGCTATGTTTGAGCTCTTTGTTGCAGCCACTGTGTCAATCCATCTTGACGAGGGTCTTCCTCTTTTTCGCTGACCCTCTACATTACCAAGCACAACGTCCTTCCCTAGGGACTGGTCCCTCTTGATAGCATGTCCTAAGTACGTGAGATGAAGTCTCACCATCCTCCCTTCCAAGGAGCACTCTGGCTTATTTCTTCCAAGACGGGCTTGTTTGTTCTTCTGGCAGTCTATGGTATATTCAATATTCTTTGCCAACACACTGTCATTCAAGGCATAAATTCTTCGGTCTTCCTTATGCATTGTCCAGCTTTCACATGCATATGAGGTGTTAGAAATTACTATGGCTTGGGTCAGGTGCACCTTAGTCTGCAAAGTGACATCTTTGCTTTTGAACACTTTAAAGAGATCTTTTGCAGCAGATTTGCCCAATGAAATATGTCCTTTGATTTCTTGATTGCTGCTTCCATGGTCATTGATTGTGGATCCAAGTAAAATGAAATCCTTGACAACATCAATAATTTCTCTTTTTCATGATGGGATCATGAGAAGCACAGAGATGCTGAGCAGTCCAGAGGCCTGAGTCTGAGGCTGGACCTGCCACCTCCACACTGTGGGACACGGACACGTGACTTCTCCTGTCCCTGCATGGCATGAGAAGTTTAGATCCAGGGGTCCTACATCTGCCCTCAAGAAGCTGCCCCTGCAGCCACAGAGTCAAGACTAAGACACAAGAAGGAATCTGAAACAAGGTGGGGGAGCTTCTGTAACCATCTCAAAAGGGAACCCAGAGGCAGCCTGAGAGTGGCACAGGTGCCCTGGGTCAGTGTGGGCAGAAAGTAGCCCTGGGGTCTGAATGTGATCACCAAGGACAAGTGTCTAGACAAGGCAAGTCTTGTGAGGCTGTGCTTCGGCTTCCCTCTGTGGGCTGAGTTGGGCCTGAAACCCAGAAGTGGGGGTGGGAGCTTAGCTGGAACTCCCTGAGAACTGGGGCTGACCTGGGCCCTACCGCATGTCTGGCCCCAGGCTGCAGGGTAAAGGGAGGAAGAGAAGGGCGATGAGGTGAATGGAGCACATGGCACACATTCTGGGCATTGCCATTTGACTCAATAATCACTGTTTTTACAGACAGGAAAACCATACTCAGAGAGGTTGAGGAACTTGCCCAAACCCCCAAGACTATGGTCTCTGGACACCCTGCTAACTCAGAACTGAAGCCACTCCTGAAGTCTACCTTTCAGCCAAAGATTAGACAAGCGTATAAAACAAACAACAACACATATGATAAACATGCTTCTTAGTTCAATCAAGCATACCAGACCAAATGAGCAACACCTGCCCAAAAGCAAAGATGGAAAGGCAGGAAGGGACAGGGAAGCTGGACGAATGGACACGGAGAACCCGGGGTAGAAAGGGAAAGGGGGAGAGTACTGACACATTGTGGGAATTGCAACCAATGTCACAAAATAATTTGTGGATAAATTTTTGAATGAAAAGCTAATTTGTGCCATCAACTTTCACCTAAAACATAATAAAATTTTTAAAAAAGAAAAGAAACTTGCCTAAGGTCACACAGCTAGTTAGAAGTAGGGCAAGATTCAAACTCACGTCTGCCTAACTCAATTGCTTAATGTCTTCTGCTCTTGGACATTTCTGGCTCATTGTCCTCTTCCATAATACAGCTACTTTTTCAGCCTAATGGTTGGTGAAATATCTCCCTAATTTCTCTCTCAGGCATATTGCACTAAAGAGACTGACCAGAGCTTTGTGATTCGTGGCCAGGTGCTTCATGACTTACCCCAACAAAAAGTCACCTGAAATCCCAGCCACCTCCCGATCCCTGCAAAGTCACTGAGATGCTCTAAGCGAATGAAACCCAGCTCTTGGGAAAGAAAAATCAAGCTGAGGTCTTTCCCTCCACTAATAATTATAATACTCAACAAAACTTGCAAGTTAAATGCCCATTTGGAAGCTGGAAGGAACAGTCCTTAATGATTCACTTCCACATTTGTTGTAAAACAAAGATCTTGTTTATTGCATCAATTAATGTCCCCTCCTAAAGCCCCAAGGGAGAAATTTGATTCAGGATTCAAAACCTAGAGAAGATGAAAATGAAAACTGAAACAAACTGCCTCTCCCCTGAGGAACTGGCACACATCTTCCTTGCTAACAGGAAAAGCTCCGTAACTGATCAGCCTTCCCTTTTTGCACAGGCTGCCAGGAAGCTCAGAGCCAAATTCCTCCGTTATTCCCAATAACTTCAGCAATTGCTTCCTCCTCATTCCTGCTCCACGATGTCTAATCCTACTGACTCAATCTTCTTTTCTCTACCTTTTATTAAATACACCCCAGTTTTTAATAGCAAGAAATAAATGTTTTTTAAAAACCTCATATTTGGAGGAAGAGTTGAAGGGACCTGGATTCCATGGGCCTTGTGTTAAGCCAGGCACAGTTCTGCTCTGGTCTTGTCCACTTGCCCAACAGCTGAGGGATCCCTCTCTTGGAAGGAAGGAGGGACTGGCTTAGAACCAGGGGATTCCTCATTCAGCTGCTGACGATGACGACCGCTAAGATCAAAACGCCCTGGGGTTAAATCATCTTGCTATTTTTTGCTCTACTCACAGGCAACTTTTATCTCTCCTGCCAGCTTTTCAGGAGGCATGAACCACTGCCCCCTCCCCATTCAAAGTATCTCCAGTTGGTCCCTCCTGCCAGGGCATGGCGGGGGCCTCTTTTCTACAGAAACCACTGCCACCTATGGACTGCTTACCACATGCCAGGCAGGGCGAGGTGATTGGCAGTGATTGGGGTAGGGGTGAGGGAGCAACTTTAAATCACGAGGCCAGAGAAGGCCTCTCTGAGGAGGCGCCATTTCAGGGAAGTCTTGATAGATGAGAAGGAGACAATCACACCAAGAGTTGAGTAGAAGAGGTTTGCCTGGGACCATCCTGGTTTTAAAATATTTATTAAAAGTCCTGCATCCCAGGAACTCTTCCTAGGGTTGTACTTCTTTTATAAATTGCTTGATCATACCCTTTGTCCATTTTAAATTGAGGCTACATGTCTTTCTTATTGATTTATAACTGTTCTTTACATATTAAGGATAACAAAAGCCTTTGAAATATGTAATGCAATTTATTTTCTTGGTTCAGCTTTTTTTTTTTCTTTAATATAACTTTACTGACAATGTCTTTTGTTACATGGAAAGTTCAGTGTTTTTCTTTATGGTTTTGTGGTCATGCTTAGAAAAGCCCTCTCCTTCAGAAAATTTTAAAAACATTCTACTAGATTTTCTTCTAATTTACTTCCATTGTTCAATTTGTTGCACTTAAATATTTGATCTAATGACAAGGTGATACAAAGAAATAAAGGTTAGGTTTAAATTTAGAAAAATAGGTGTAAATAACCACAAAGGAGACAAACTATCCTACACATAGAAATAAAATACAAGGAAGAAAAAAAATAGAGACTCAGCAGAAATAAAATCAACAACAACGAATATGAGGAAAAGACAATATATAAAGGTACACTACTCAGCACAAAAAATTAAGTGGGAAAAAGAAATTGTCAACAGCACACAAAAAAAGACATCAAAATGACAGCACTAACTCATACCTATCCATAATTATGCTGAATGTAAACGGACTAAAAAACCCACAAAAAATGCACCAACAAAGAGAGAGCAGCCGAATGGATTAAGAAACACCATTCATCTATATGCTGGCTACAAGAGACACACCTTAGACTCAGAGACACAAACGAACTAAATATTCAGTCCATCTGGAATTTATCTGGGTGCAGGGTGTAAGGTACGAATCTGGCTTTATTTCCTTAATGGACAGCTAGTTGTCCCAGCATCTATTTCTCTTCGTTTGCAATGCCATCTGTATTATGTGCTAAATTTCCACACCATAGACATACCGGTCTATTTCTAGTCTATTATGTGTCATTGATCATTTTCTATTTGTACAACATCAAAGTGTTTAAACTACTGTAGCTTTATAGTATATTCTAATATTAAGCAGGGTGTATACCCCACTTTCCCTTATCTTTTTATTTTATTTAATTTGGTCTGCTCCTAGGGGCAGCAACTTTTAACCCTTAGCTGGTATTTACCTCCATGTTCCTAAATTCTATGCTTATATTGCTGGCTTTTGGTTAATCCATTTTAGACATTATCTGTTGCTTTCCCGACACGGTAAATGATAGTTTTTAGTTCATTTACACTCCCTCTTCCCTGCCTACTGCCCCCTCCCACTCATTCAATACGATGACGTCTCAATTTTGGGTCGTGTCATTTTTCAGTGTTTTCATTGTAATGACTATACCAGTATCGCGAACTGCGGAGCCAAAGACTTACTGTAATTAAATTTCCTTTATTTTACAGCTTTTTCTTTTTCCTAGCGTTCGTCATAGGCTCATCTTTTCCATTTGCTTAGTTGTTTTTGTTTTGTTTGAACATCTAATGCACTATAGACTACCAAAAGAACGAATAAATCCATCTTGGAGGAAGTACAGCCAGAATTCTCCTTAGAAGCAAGGATGGCAAGACCTCATCCGGCTTAATTTGGACATGTCATCAGGAGGGACCAGTCCCTAGAGAAGGACATCATGCTTATATAGTACAGGGTCATCGAAAAAGAGTAAGACCCTCAACGAGATGGATTGACACAGTGGCTGCAACAACAGACTTAAACATACCTTCTGTTGTGAGGATGGCGCAGGACTGGGCAACGTTTTGTTCTGTTATACCTAAGGTCCCTATGAGTCGGATCTCTCCTGAAGGTACCTAACAAGATTTTACACACTCTTCCAACACTCTTTAAAATGCCTTTCACAACAATTTTCAACATTCTTCAGCTGGCTAGGTAATATATAGGAACCATTTGTTTTTTCATGGAGACTTTTTTTTTTCCGAGACCAGGCATCAGCAATGTTTCTGAAAAGAGCCAGTTGTACATGTTATAGCGTTTGTGGGCCAGCGATGGTCTCTGTCATATATTCTTGTCTTCTTTTGTTTTTACAACATTTTTTTTTTTCCGCATGTTCTTGAGATTCATCTATGTTGTTGCTTGAATCCACAGTTTGTTCATTTGTTATTGCTGGGTAGCATTTCATTTTACGAATATACCTTCTGCCTTTTTATTATACTTTCGGGGAGATTTTCATGACCTAATCTTTCAATTGGAAACCCTGGTGGTGTAGTAGTTAAGAGCTATGGCTGTTAACCAAAAGGTCGGCAGCTCGAATCTACCAGTCGCTCCTTGGAAACCCTATGGGGTGGGTCTATTCTGTCCTATAGGGTTGCTCTGAGTTGGAATGGACTTGACGGCAGTGGGTTTGGGTTTTTTTTTTTTTTTTTTTGAATCTTTCAATATATATGTTTTTTTAATCATTTCAGCTCTCATATTTTAAATTTAATGGGTTCTTTCTTGTCATCTGATTGCTCATTTCTCTGACTTCATTTGTATTTAACAGATGCAATCCTTTCTCTAAGAATATAATCCTTTGTTCCCTCCTATTCTCTGTATAATCTGCTTCCTTCGAGTTCTTTTTTTACATTTATTGTGTTCTCTTTCATCTCGGGGCTGCCTTCAAATAGCTGCTGATCTTTGGCTGCCTTATATTTTGGAGACTAGGGCACTAAATAGCTGATTGGCAGCTCTGTGTGGCTGGGTGAGTGGAAAATGTAGACTGGGGGACTCCCTGGAGGGTGAAGGCACTGATTTTTGGCTGGGTAGCTCTGAGTGTCCACGTGCGTGGCATAGGTCTTCCTCTGAACTTCGTTTCCTCCAAAGAATGGGCCTCCACCCTCCAGCCAGTGGGTGTGTGTGTGTTGGAGGAGGGTGGGAAACAGTTGCTATGTAGGTAATTCTGACATATGGCGACCCCATGTATGTCAGAGTAGAACTGTACTCCATAGGGTTTTCAATGGCTGATTTCTCCAAAGTAGATCTCCAGACCTTTCTTCCAAGGTGCCTCTACATGAACTCCAACCTCCAACCTTACAGTTAACAACCGAGTGCATTAACCATTCGCACCACCCAGAAACTCTGTGGGGGTGGGGCGAGGATTGATGGAGTAATAAGTCTAGTCAAAGCCTGACTTCAAAGTGGTGCCAGGTGGGAAGGGATTTCTAAGTTTGGACCTGAACGTGGAGGTGAGCTGGAGGTCTCAGTCTTCTCCTTAAGCCATCTGTTTTCAGTTCAGCACTTTCCCACCTTCCTTCGTCCTGGTGAATCCAAGTTAGAAGACTGTGTTCATTTCTCCAAAAAGTGAATCTCTGGTTGCCTATAGTGACAAGAGACGGATAGTTTGACTGCCATGGAGGGGGTTGGGATGGGTAATCTGTGAGTCTCACTGCTTCTTATATAGTTTTTTAGGGGGGGATCCCCCTATTTTTAGCCACAGACCTCACTGCAACCTTCTAAGGTGCCTGTTTTTGTTGTTGGGTGCCATGATACCAACTCACAGCAACCCCATGTGACAGAGTAGAACTGCCCCACAGGGTTTTCTTGGCTGTAATCTTTATGGAAGCAGATTGCCAGGTCTTTCTCCCAAGGTGCTGCTGGGTGGGTTTGAACCGCCAAACTTTTGGTTAGCAGTTGAGTTCTTAACTGCACCGCTAGCTGCTCTTTTCTAAGGTGCCTGCTCCTTCCTATTCCTAAATGTTTTTCTAGGGTTCTTGGGGGCAAACTGGCTTTCTCCTTTCCAGTGGCACCCATCAGAAACTCCGATTTGAGCTCCTACTTCTCTGCTAAGGTGCTGCCTTCCTCCAGCTGCTTTCCATCTGCTTACATGGAATCTGAACTTCCAGATCCCGCTCCTTGTACCCAAGGCAGAGTTTGTGTTGTTTTCCTTCTTGTCGGAGGGTGGTTTTCAAGAGAAGGGAATGGGACCTTCTTCACTTCACCTTCTCTAACATGGTCATTGTTAGCTGCCGTCGAGTGGACTCTGACTCATGGCGACCCCATGTGAGCAGAGTAGAACTGCTCCATATGGTTCTCAAGGCTGTGACCTTTTGGAAGCGGACTGCCAGGCATTACTTCCCAGGCACCGCTGGGTGGGTATGAACAGCCAACTTTTCAGTGTAGTCCAGAGCTTAACCGTTTTTGCCACCCAGGGAGGTGGTGGTGGTGTGTGCCATCGAGTTAATTCAGACTCATAAGGACCCTATAGGACAGAGTAGGACTGCTCCATAGGGTTTTTCTTGGCTCTAATCTTTATGGAGGGACCCGTAAAGAAGAGGGTCAGTGAAAAATAGGAAGACTCTCAATGAGATGGATTGACACAGTGGCTGCAACAATGGGCTCAAACGTAGCAACGATTGTGACGATAGTGCAGAACTGGGCAGTGCTTCTGTTGCACATAGGGTCGCTATGAGTCGGAACTGACTCAAAGACACCTAACAACTTAACAGCAACAATCTTTATGGAAGTAGATTGCCACATCTTTCTCCTGAGGAGTGGCTGGTGGGTTTGAACTGATGACCTTTTGGTTAGCAGCCAAGCGCTTAACCACTGCACTGCCAGGGCCCCACCAGTGTGTCACAGGCACCCATTAATCTTAAAATGAATTATGTCCTGCTGTGGTTAGCTGCCGTTGAGTTGGCTCTGACTCATGGCAACCTTATGTATAACAGAATGAAATGTTGCCGGGTCCAGCACCATCCTCATGATCATTCATATGTTTGAGTCCATTGTCCTGTTACTACTCAATCATTATTCCAGATAAAATTTAGAATAAAGTCCACACGTTTCTCCCTCTCCTCCCTGCAAACATATTCCACTGGGATTTTAAAAATAACTTAATTTTTTTAGAACAGTTTGAGTTACAGAAAAATTGAGAAAATAGTACAGAGAATTCCCATACACCCCCCACCCGGTTTCCCTATTATTAACATCTTGGACATTTGTTACAATTATTAAACCAAGAGTGATACATTATCATTAACTAAAGTCCAGAGTTTATTCAGATTTCCTTGGTTTCTTACCTAATGTCCTTTTTCGGTTCCAGGATCCCACATTACATTTAGTCATGTCTCTTCAGGCATTTCTTGGCTATGGCAATTCCTCAGGCTTTCCTCACTTTTGATGACTGTTACGGATTGAATTGTGTTCCCCCAAAATAGGTGTTATAAATCCTAACCCTATACTTGCAGTTATAATCCCATTTGGGAGTGAGTTTTCTTTGTTACGTTAATGAGAAAGTATTATTATAGGGTTTGTTTTAAGTCAATCTCTTGCAATATAAAAGAGCAGATTGAGCAATCCAGTAAGCAAGCACAAATGAGGGAAGATAGATGCCACACCACATGAGATCACCAGGGAACCAAGAAACAGAAGCTGAAAAGAGATAAGGACCTTCCCCCAGAGCCAACAGAGAAAGAAAGCCTTCCCCTGGAGCCATCACCCTGAATTCAGACTTCTAGCCTCCTGAACTGTGAGAAAATAAATTTGTTTGTTAAAGCCACCCCCTTGTGGCATTTCTGCTATAGCAGCACTAGATAACTAAGACCATGACCTTGACAGTTTTGACAGCATTGCTGAGGTATTTTGCAGGATGCCTCTCTATTGGAATTTGTGTGATGTTTTTCTCACAGTTAGACAGGGTTATGGGTTTATGGAAGAAAGCCACTGGGATTTTGATGGGAATGCCATTAAATATAATTTAAAGAGAAACGACATTTCCACAATATTGAGTTTTCCCTCAGCGGAATTGTGTTACATTTTTCCACTGTAGTCAAGTCTTCTTTTACGATCTTCAGTGAAGTTTTATAGTTTGCTTCTTATGGGCCTAACACACTTCTTGTTAGGTTTATCTCTAGGCATTTTATAGCTTTTGCTGTTATTGTGAGTGGGATCTTTTGCAATTACATTTATTTTCTAAATTGTCCTTGCTGTTATATTGAAAAGCTATTGATTTTTATAAATTTATATTCCCGGCCAGCTAGCTTACTAAATTCACATGCTGTTTTTAATAGCTCTCAGTTGGTTTGCTTGAACTTTTTTTTTAGGAAAGAATGTCTCATGCAGACCATTTTGCCTCTTCTTTGGTAGTGTTTACAAATCTTGGTTGATTTTCTTATATTATTGCATTAGTTAAAGCTCCAGAATGATGTTGATTAGGAGTGAGGACAACAAACACCCTTGTTTTATTACTCCAGCTTTTCACCTGTTTTTATGAGTTTTGCCTCAGGTTTCTGCTAATCGCTTTATTATGTTTTAGAAATGTCCTCCTCTTATTTATAGTAAGAGTTTGTATTAGGAATAGAAATTGAATTTTATCAATGCTTTTTTTTTTTTTAACAGCTATCAGAATCATCACCTATCTTTCTACACTAACCCCTAAAGGTAATAAGTATATTGGCTTTGATAATTGTTAAATCATTGTTGAATTTCTAGAATGCCAAAAATTCATGGTGACTTCTTTCTTTAATACACTGCTGCATTCGAATTGCTAATATTATAGATTTTTGTGTAAGTGGGTTTTTTCAGTTTTGGAATCAGTTTTATGTTAGTCTCAATGCTTCTTTTTTTTTTTTTCAATTGCTCCTTTTTGATAACAGCTTCAGATTATTTTATCAATGCCATATGTTCATGAATGAGTAAGACTATTTAACGTTTGCTTTTATTTCCTGTATTAACTCTGATGCAGTACGGGCCATTTGGTCTGATGATTCCGTTCAGGCTGTTGATTCCCCTCACCCATCCAGAGAATGCTCACTGTCTGGCCCTATGTCTAAACAAAGGACTGGATAGATCACCGTCAGTAGCCGATGTGAGCTCTCTCAGCAATTGTGTAGGTGGGTCATCGATTTCCCCATGGGTGCACCGGTGAATCTTCAGTCAGTGGTAGAATTCTCACTTTCCACGCAGCCTCATGTGCGGCCACCACCCATCTGTCAGTGGAGGCTAGCGCGTTGCTGTGATGCTGAACAGGTTTCAGCAGAACTTCCAGACTAAGACAGACCAGGAAGAAAGGCCTGGGGATCTACTTCCAAAAGTCAGCCAATGAAAACCCTATGGGTCACAATGGTGTGATCTGCAACTGATCAAGGAAATGGCCCAGAAGCAGGCAGTATTTTGTTTCATTGTGCATGGGGTCGCCGTGAGTCAGGGGCTGACTGGATAGTAGCTAACAACAAATCTTGCCCTCTGAGTGTGGCCAGAGATGTAGAGAGGAGTCGCGGAGGCTGGCAGAGGGGTTTCTCTTTTGGGTGCCTGGGCCAGGAAACAGACTGGCAGATGGGGGCCCCACTGTAAACAATGCTGGTGGTTGTGGGGTACTTGAGTGGCAAAGACTCAATATGGCTCAGCGTGTTGACTGGATTAAATGAAACCTAAGAGTTGGAGTGTGTGCTGAGGCCAGTTACTCTGTATGGGGGATCTGAGAAATTGCCAGTGTTCTCGGGTTTGCTCCTCATTAACTGTTCCACAACCTTGCCACTCTTCCAGCTTTAGTTATCTGTTCCTGGGTGTCTGTGTCTAGCTAGCACGATAGCTAGTGCCGCGGGTGCCAGTGGGAGAAGGGACGGAGTTACCAAGGGACTGAATTTCACTGCTGTGCTAAGCTCCATTGGTCAGTCTCAGAAACCTAAATAAAACTAGTTACAAGAAAAAAGTAAAATGTGTTGGCTTACAGAACTAAAAAAAAAAAGCCAAGAAACTGGGAAGATCTGACTAACTGACTGGAAGAGATCCATATTTGTGCTCATTCCAAAGAAAGGTGATACAACAGAATGCAGAAATTATCAAACAATACCATTAGTATCATACACAAGTAAAATTTTGCTGAAAGTCATTCAACAGCAGGTGCAACAGTATATTGACAGAGAACTGCCAGAGATTCAAGCAGAATTCAGAAGAGGAGGTGGAACCAGGGATATCATTGTTGATGTCAGATGGATCCTGGCTGAAAGCACAGAATACCAGAAGGATGTTTACTTGTGTTTTATTGTCTATTCAAAGCCATTTGACTGCGTGGATCATAACATATTATGGGTAACATTACAAAGAATGGGTATTTCAGAACTCTTAATTGTGTTCAAGCAGAACCTGTACTTACACCAAGAGGCAGTTGCTCAAACAGAAAAAGGGGATGCTGCATGGTTTAAAATCAGGAAAGGTGTGCATCAGGGTTGTATCCTTTCACCATACTTATTCAATTGTATGCTGAGCAAATAATTAGAGGAGCTCTACTTACTATATGAAAAAGAATGCAGCATCAGGATTAGAGGAAGACTCATTAATAACCTACGATACGCAAGTGACACAACCTTGCTTGCTGAAAGTGAGGAAGACTTCAAGAACTTATTGATGAAGACCAAAGACTACAGCCATCAGTATGGATTACATCTTCACACAAAGAAAACAAAAATTCTCACAACTGGACCAATAAGTAACATTATGATAAATGGAGAAAAGATTGAAGTTGTCAAGGATTTCATTTTACTTGGATCCACATCAACATTCATGGAAGCAGCAGTCAAGAAATCAAAAGACACATTGCACTGGGCAAATCTGCTACATAAGACCTATTTAAAGTATTAAAAGGCAAAGATGTCTCGTTAAGGACTGAGGTGCACCTGACCCAAGCTATGATGTTTTCCATCACTTCATATGAATGTGAAAGCTGGATAATGAATAAAGAAGACCAAAGAACTGATGGCTTTGAATTATGGTGTTGGCAAAGAATATTGAATATACCATGGAGTGCCAGAAGAATGAAAAAATCTGTCTCGGAAGAAGTACAGCCAGAAGGCTCCTTAGAAGCAAGGATGGCAAGACTTTGTCTCACATACTTTGGACATGTTATCAGGAAGCACCAGTCTCTGGAGAAGAATATCATGCTTGTTTGTAAAGTAGAGGGTCAGCAAAAAAGAATAAGACCCTCAATGAGATGGATTGTCACAGTGGCTGCAACAATGGGCTGGAGCATAACGACGACTGTGAGGATGGCGCAGGACTGGGCAGTGTTTCGTCCTGTTATACATAGGGTCCCTATGAGTCAAAACTGACGTGAGGGCACCTAACAACAACAGGCTTCAGGCAAGGATGGATCCAGGAATCTGTCTTTCTCCATTTCCTCACCCATGAAGAAAGAGAAAAGTCATAGTCAACAAGTTAGGAGAACCAGGGAGAGGGAGCTACTCTTAGAACTAAAAGAGCAAAAGAGTAGGCCATAGTGTTAACTGCAGCAGGGAGGTCCAGAAAGGTAAAACTTAAAGATTTCCTTGGGTTTAGTGATAGGAGATCACTGGTGTCCTTAGCAAGAGAAATTTTGATACTATGGTGGGGAGGGTATCAGCTAGGAATGGCTTGTAAAGAAAATGGGCGGTGAGGAATTAGAAAAACTGTAGATTATCTGTTTGAACTGTTTGAAAAGTGGTGGAGAGAGAAAAAGACTCACAAGTTTTTGTTGTTTTAAAGAATGAGAGGAAATTGGAAATGTTCCCAGCCCAGAGGAATGGAGTCATTGGAGAAGGCACTGGGCACTGTATTTGGATGCTTCTCCCTGCTTAGCTGGGTGACCTTGGGTGAGGTTCTCTACTTCCAGGCTTAGCTTCCTTTAACGGTGTGACCTCAGTGTTCTAGGAAGTCCCTTCCGTCCCTGTATCACTTTGAAATCAGGCATTGACTAAACGAGGGGGGCAGAGAGTGAGGGGATAGAAGAATGGAAGGCCAGGAAATGACTGTGGATTCCTAAGCATCAGGAGCCCTGGTGGTGCAGTAGTTAGGCCATCAGTTGCTATGAGATAGGATCAACTGGACAGCAATGGGTCATAAGCATCACTCTACCTTTCAATTTGTAAAGTGCAAGGGATATACTAGTGATCCTCAAGGTCCCTTCCAATTTTTTAATATTTTAAAAATAACATTTAACCAAGGTGCCCATCAACGGATGAATGGATAAATAAATTATGGTATATTCACACAATGGAACACTATGCATGGATAAAGAACAACAGTGAATCTGTGAAACATTTCATAACATGGAGGAATCTGGAAGGCATTATGCTGAGTGAAATTAGTCAGCTGCAAAAGGACACATATTATATGAGACCACTATTATAAGAACTCAAGAAATAGATTAAACAAAGAAGAAAATATTCTTTGATGGTTATGAGAGGGGGGAGGGAGGGAGACAGGAAGGGAGAGGGGGATTCACTAATTAGATAGTAGACGAGAACTATTTTAGGTGAAGGGAAAGACAACACACAATACAGGAGAGGTCGGCACAAATGGACTAAACCAAAAGCAGTTTCCTGAATAAACTGAATTCTTTCAAGGCCAGCATAGCAGGGGGCGGGGTTTGGGGACCATGGTTTCAGGGAACATCTAGGTCAATTGGCATAATAAAATTAAGAAAACATTCTGCATCCCATTTTGGATAGTGGTGTCTGGGGTCTTAAATGCTAGCAAGCGGCCATCTGAGATGCAGTAATTGGTCTCAACTCACATGGAGCAAAGGAGAATGAAGAACACCAAAGACACAAGGTAAGTCTGAGTCCAAGAGTCAGAATGGGCCACATAAATCAGAGACTGCATCAGCCTGAGACCAGAAGAACTGGATGGTTCCCTGCTACAACCGATGACTGCCCTGACAGGGAACGCAACAGAGAATCCCTGAAGGAGCAGGAGAGCAGTGGGATGCAGACCTCAAACTCTCATACAAAAACCAGACTTAATGGTCTGACTGAGACTAGAAGGACCCTGGAAGTCATGGTCCCCAGACCTTCTATTAGCCCAAGACAGGAACCATTTCCAAAGCCAACTCTTCAGACAGGGATTGGACTGGACTATAAGACAGAAAATGATGCTGGTGAAGAGTGAGCTTCTCGGATCAAGGAGACACACGAGACTATGTGGACAGCTCCTGTCTAGAGAGGAGATGTGAAGGCCGAGGGGACAGAGGCTGGCTGAATGGACACGGGAATATGGGGTGGAAAGAAGGAGTGTGCAGTCTCATGAGGTTTAGAGCAACTAAGGGTATATAGCAAGGTGTATATATATTTTTGTATGAGAGGCTGACTTGATTTGTAAACTTTCGCTTAAAGCACAATAAAAAATATTTAAAAAAATAACATTTAGTGCTTTCCTTTTTAATTACAAAAATAATACATATTTAATGAAGAAAACCCAGGAAACCACGAGCAAAATACTAAACTAAAACCACAGTCTCAGTACCCAGAAGTAAGGTTTACCAGCTTGGTTTATGCCCTTTTGGTGTGGATGTGGTCAGACACTACAGGTTGCCAGTCTCTCCACTCCTGCTCAGGCCACCTTCCTGGCTGGCAAAGTCCTGGTTTTGTTGAAGTGTTCACCTGCCTTGCGACCATGGGCTCCGGTAAGTGCGTCCTCTACACGAGGCCTTCAATTATGATTGGTCAGAAATGGCCGTCTCATTTCCTTCTCCTGTGATTGGTTTAGGCATGGACATGTGATAAGATTCTGGCCAATGAGCTACACAGCAATGTTTGGAAAGGAACTTTTGGAAAACGGGTCCCTTGCTCTGAGACACAGAGGAACTCACGGTTCTCATTCTGCCATTCCATCCAGCTGAAACATTCTGGGAGCCGCTGCAGCGATCTCACAAGTAAGGAAGGACCAGGCTGAAAATAGAAACCAAAACTGAGAACAGAACCTGGATAACAGTATTGAGCAGCTTAACCAGGCAGCCCTGGAACTTCCCTGTCATTGAACTACTTATTGTGTGACATGATAAAATGCCCTTATTGTGTTGAACTACTTTGGGATGGATGTTGTTATTTGCGCCTGAAAGCATTCTAACCGTTGCAAATATGATCACATTGCATACATTATTTGGTCACGCTTTTTTCATTTAGCAATATACCACAAACATTTTCACAAATCGATACGATATAATACGATTTTTAATGGCTGCAGTATATCCAACATGCTGAGACATTTAGGTGTTGCCATTTTTTGTCCGTTATAAATACTGGCGTGATGACATCCTTATGCATACATCTTTGTATATTTGTCTAGTTCTAAAGATAATTTTCTGAATGAAATTACTTGATAAATAGTATACATATTACTAAGGCATTTCCTTAAGCTTCCCTCCAAGACTTTGCACTTATTTATAATTGAACCAGCCCAGTATGGGTATGCTTATTTCCTCTCCCATGGTCACCGGTGTTGTTTGCAGTCTATTTTTACCTCGACATAAAAGTACATTGTACTTACAGAAAATTCCATAAAATCATAAGCTTAATGCTCAGACCCGCACCCATTTAACAACATAACCCTATAGAAAAAGTACCCAAATCAAAAAACAACATTTTCAGCCCAGAAGGCCCCTTTGTGCCTCTTTCCAGTCAATACCCCAAGAAATAACTACTACCTTGACTTGTATCATCCCAAGTTAGTTTTGCCTGTTCTTGAACTTCATACAAATGGAGTCATACAGTATGTAGACTTTTACGTTTGCTCCTTTTGCTCATGATTCACCCCTGAGGAGAATATCAGAAGTTTGTTCCTTTTATTGCTGTGTAGTATTCCATGGGATACTACAGTCAATGCCCCCAATGGACTCACCAGTCCAGAAATCAAACAACAGATTGCATTGGGCAAATCTGCTGCAAAAGACCTCTTTAAAGTGTTAAAAAGCAAAGATGTCACATTGAGGACTAAGGTGCACCTGATCCATGCCATGGTATTTTCAATCGCCTGATATGCATGTGAAAGCTCGAAAATAAGGAAGACCGAAGAAGAATTGATGCCTTTGAATTACGATGTTGGCAAAGAATACTGAATATACCATGGACTGCCAGAAGAACAAACGTATTTGTCTTGAAAGAAGTACAGCCAGAGTGTCCCTTGGAAACGAAGATGGCGAGGCTTCATCTCACATAGTTTGGACATGTTATCAGGAGGGACCATTCCCTGGAGAAACACATCATGCTTGGTAAGGTGGGGAGACGGCAAGAAAGAGGAAGACTCTTGATGAGATGGATTGACACAGTGACTGCAACAATGGGCTCAAACATCACAATTGTGAGAATGGCACAGTACAGGGCAGTGTTTCATTCTGTTGTACATAAGGTCACCATGTTGTACATAGAACCGACTCGACGGCACCTAACAACAACAAGAAGAAGTATCCCATTGTATGGATATGCCACAATTACTATACTGTTGATGGACATTTGAGTTATATCCAATTCTTGACTATTTTGAACAACACAAAACCCACCCAAACAAAGCTGCTATAAATATTTTTGTACATGTTTTTTGGTGGATGTATGTACTAATATCTCTCTTGGGTTGTTACTTAGGATTCAAATTGCTGGATGATGGGGTAGGTGTGTGTTTAACTTTACACAAAATTTCCAAACAATTCTCCGTAGTAATCTTATCAATTTACACTCCCTAAAATAATACAATGTTCTGCTGCTATTCATAAGGTTTTCACTGGCTAATGCTTTTCAGTAGACTGCCTGGTCCTTCTTCCTACTCTTAGTCTGCAAGCTCAGCTGAAACCTGTCCTCCATGGGTGACCCTGCTGGTATCTGAATACTGGTGGCATAGCTTCCAGCATCACAGCAACATGCAAGCCCCCACAGTACGACAAACTGACAGCCATGGAAGCAGCAGTCAAGACACACTGCATTGGGTAAATATGCTGCAAAGGACCTCTTTAAAGTGTTGAAGAGCAAAGATGTCACCTTGAAGGCTAAGGTGCGCCTGACCCAAGCCATGGTATTTTCAATCGCATCATATGCATGTGAAAGCTGGACAACGAATAAGGAAGATCGAAGAAGAATTGACACCTTTGAATTGTGGTGTTGGCGAAGAATATTGACTATACCATGGACTGCCAAAAAAACGAACAGATCTGGCTTGGAAGAAGTACGACCAGAATGTTCCTTAGAAGCAAGGATGGCGAGACTGCGTCTTACATACTTTGGACATGTTGTCAGGAGGGATCAGTCCCTGGAGAAGGACATCATGCTTGGCAGAGTACAGGGTCAGCGGAAAAGAGGAAGATCCTCAACACAGTGGCTGCAACAATGAGCTCAAGCATAACAACAATTGTAAGGATGGCTCAGGACCGGGCAGTGTTTCGTTCTGTTGTGCATAGGGTCGTCATGAGTCGGACCTGACTCGACGGCACCTAACAACAACAACAGCAAAACAATACATGAGAGAATTCCAGATGTTCTACATTCTTACCAATACTTAGTATTGTCAATCTTTTTAGTTATATCCATTCTAGAGGATGTCGTTGTTGTTGTTATGCGTGTTGAGTTGATTCTAACTTATAATGACCCTATGGTACAGAGTAGAACTGTCCCATAGGGTTGCCTAGGCTGTAATCTTTATGGGAGCGTATCACTAGGTCTTTTTGCTGGTAGAGCCACTGGTTGGTTTGAACCAACGACCTTTGGCTTAGCAGCCCAGCACTTAACCATTGTGCCACCATGTTCCTAATGAGTAATGATGTTGAGCACCTTCCCATATATTTACTGAACATTTGGATATCACCGCGAAGTGCTATGGGTTTTGTCCAGTTTTTAATTAAATCACTTGTCTTTGGTTTATTGATATGTAGGAGTTCTTTATATATTCTAGAATCTTTCGCAGAATTATAAATATCTTAGTCCGTGGCTTGCCTTTTCACTATCTTGATATATTTTAATAAACAGAAGTTCTTCATTTTAATAATTCTATTTTATGGCTACTATTTTTGGTTTACTGTTTAAGGAAATTTTGCCTATCCCAAGACCATGAAGATATTCTTCTCTGCTTTCTTCTACAAGCTTTTTTTGTTTGCCTTTTGCATTTAGATGTCTGATTCATTTCAAATTAATTTTGCGTATGGTGTGAAGTAGGGCTCAAGTTTAATTTTTTTTTCATGTGGATACCCAATTGCTCTAACAACATTTATTTTTTAAAAGCTTCTTCTCCCCCACTAAGTTGCAGTGGCACCATTGTTGAAAATCAATTTGACCATATATGTATGGATCTATACTATTTTGACAACTTCAATCTTTGTTTATCATGATATTGCTTATTGGTCCAGTTATGAGGATTTTTGTTTTCTTTATGCTGAGGTGTAATCCATACTGAAGCCTGTGTTCTTTGATCTTCTTCAGTAAAACCTCTTAAAGTGTTAAGAAGTAAGGATGTCACCTTGAAGATTAAGGTGCACCTGACCCAAGCCATGGTGTTTTCAATTGCCTCATATGCATGTGAAAACTGGACAACGAATAAGGAAGACTGAAGAAGAATTGATGCCTTTGAATTATGATATTGGCAAAGAAGATTGAATATACCATGGACTGCCAAAAGAATAAACAAGTCTGTCTTGGAAAAAACACAGCCAGAATGCTCCTTAGAAGCAAGGATGGTAAGACTATGTCTCACATACTTTGGACGTATTATCAGGAGGGATCAGTCCCCGGAGAAAGACATCGTGCTTGGTAAAGTACAGGGTCAGAGAAAAAAAGGAAGACTCTTAACAAGATGAATTGACACAGTGGCTGCAACAATGGGCTCAAGCATGGCAATGATTGTGGAGGATGGCGCAGAACTGGGCAGCGTTCCATTCTGTTGTACATAGGGTCGCTATGAGTTGGAACCAACTCGATGGCACCTAACAACAACAACAATAATATTGGTACTTTATTCCTATAACAGTATATGCCTTCATTGATTCTGGTCATATTTTATGTTGTTCACTAAAATGTGTTGTTTACTCCCTATAGATTGTACATACTTCTGGAGAAATCTATTCCAAATATTTGACAAGAATTAGAACATGAACTTTTTTGCAAGCACTCACAATTAGAGAGAATATATTTACCAGTTTATGGCTGTATCGGTTAAGGTCAAGTCGTGAAAACAGAATCCATATAGTTTTTTCACAGAAAGACAAACGTAGAGAAAGAGATTGTGTTTTTTTTAGAGAATAGGGTCCCACAAAGCTGAGCTTCTAAACTCTTTGAAGGAATGTTGCTTGGCTAGTGTTTGCACGCCCCTTTGAAATTTCAGAAAGTCAGGAGTGAAGAGAAGATTCTAAAAGCTTCCCCCCCCCCAAAAAAAAAGTCAGGTATAAAGGATGAGGAATGAGAATGACATTAGACTTCTCAACAGGAACTTTGGAAGCTAGGAGATAGTGAAAGTAGGGCTTTCAAATTCTGAAGGGAAAGTGTTTTCAGTCTTGTATTCTGAGCCCAGCCAGGGTTGTTGTTGTTGATGTTTCAACAAACAGCTGGGGTAGAGTAGTTATTTTCAGACAGGGAAGTTCTCAAAGAATTTACTTCCCATTCCTTCTCTCTCAGGAAGCTACTGAAGGATGTACTCTGTTAAAACAAGAGAGTGAACAGGAAATAAGGAGATGTGGGATCCAGGAAATGGGGGGCCGGGGGGAGAGAGAGAGAATGGAAGAGAGTCACTGGGGGCCAGCGCTGGAAGCTTCCCTGGTCAGACACAGGGGCAGGCTGCTCCATAGCGAGCAGGGGGGATGCACAAATGTCTTCAGCGAATAAAAAAGCAAGAACAGAAAGGACGGACTAATTACATGCCTGTGTTAAAAAAAAAAAAAAAAAAAAACCTTATAGTTCTTATAGCACTTTTGGAGCTGAGTTAATGAGCGACATATGGGAAACAAGCAAAGAAAAAATTATTAACTCCAGAAAGAAAACATTGTAAACCACTAATTGGCTCAGCGGCAAACAATATTTACATATTCATGATAATTTGAACCTTGACTATTAATTTAACAAATATGGTGAGATAATACACTGGGAGAGAGAAGGTGCGGGGCTTCGGTGCATTGTAAGAGGGAGAAAGCTTCATTTGCCATCATAGTAAGTCAAAAATAATGTCTAAAATGGAGAAATCAAGAACTAGTCCTATCATCTGGGTATTTAGAAATAAGTAGATGAAGAAACACCTAAGGAGTTGCAGTGGCTGTCTCTGGGAAGCTGGTAGGATGAGTTGGACAGGAGACCAGTGGGTTTAGTTAGAAACTTTGGTGAGCCATTTGACACTAAAAAGAAAAGAAATAAAAACTGATATATAGTCAATCTTCATTATTCAGGTTTCATATTTGTGAATTCTCTTGCTAAAACTTACTTGTAAAAAAAAAAAAACTTTTTTTTTCCCCCAATTAATACTTGCGGTGCTGTTATGGTCATTTGTGGATGTGCTCAAAGCAGCAAAAAATCTGACTTGGGTGTTCCCAGCTGAGGTGGAACAAGGCAACACTCTGCCTTCTTGTTTCAGCTCTCAGGCTGTAAACGAGTGTCCTTTTCGTGGTCTATTTAGTGCCACATTTTTTTTCATTTTTATGTTTTTGTTGATTTCACTGTTTAAAATGACCCCAAGCATAGAACTGAAGTGCTGTCTACGTCCTTAAGCACACCAAGGCTGTGAGGTGCCTTAAGGGAAAATCTGTGCATTAGATCAGCTTCGTTCAGGCATGAGTTATAGTGCTTTTGGCTGTGAGACCAATGTTCATAAATCAACTATATACTAAATAAGATGTCTTTAAACAGAAACCCACATAAAATAAGATTATGTATTGATCAGTTGATGAAAATGTGACCAGTGGCTCGCAGAAACTTAGCTGTATTTCCCGTAGGGAACAGGGGCTCACTATTCACTAATTCAGTGTTCGGCTGACTTTATAGGCCGCGAATAACAAGAACAGACTATATTGATTAAAATTAAAGTTAAGCAAATAGAGACACACACAAAAAAATCTTACTCTCAGATGTGAATCTGGAGGGCTGATGGTCATTTTCAGGCTTCCAGCTGTGTAAGAAATATCAATGGTTTCCGCGCAAATTAGAAAAAGGTGCCTCTTTCTTGGGACCCTTTTCTGCCACCTGCTGGAGATCTGCGGTCATAACCATACAAATGCAGGAGTGACTACGCTGTGAAGAGCGCCCCCTGGGTTATGCAGCGCGCAACCTGCACAAAGAAAGCAGCACCCTGTGGTCAGCGAACCGCGCGGTCCAGGCACTCTGGATGTGGAACTTTTGCCTCTGAGCTCTTTGGTGAGGTCGTTGTGCCCCGGCGGTCAGAGAAGCAGGGCTTGTCCTCCCTTCTGGGCGCTGTTCCCACAGGTCAGGGAAGAGCCCCCTGGACTGACTTACCACGCTGACGTAATGCTTGGGGGTGAGGACGCTTCCAGCGTCTCTCTCCACCTGGCCCCAGCTATGGTGTGTCCAGAAACAATTCCTCAACGTGCAGAGTGTGCATTTGGCCCTTTCCTGACTGCAGTCCCCCACCTCCCATCCCCACACACAATTGACTTTTTTTGGTAATTTTCATCAGGGTTAGAGCATCACACTTCCAAAAGTACGTTTCCTCAGGCTGCACTTTTCTAACTCAACACTTGGCCTCCAGTTCTTCAGTCTGGCCTCACAAACACTCACCTTTCCTGAAAATAAAAAGCAAGCAAACAAAAAACATAGTTGTCCTGCTGGAAAGGGGCTGAGAAATTCTTCATGGTAGACTTAGCATTGCCAAGAGAGCTGCGTGGGCTCTCCATCACGGGGGTGTTTGCTCACAAAGTGTATAAAACACAGTAATAAGAAGGAGCTTCAGACAAGGGTCACTTTGGGCCATTGAGCTTTCCTAGTCCTTAGCGTCCTGACTTGTGAGTGGCCAACTGCCATGCCTAAGCTGTCAGAAGAGACTCTGAAACTTGCTCTTGAATGCCAAGTAGCTAAAGCAAACAGAAGAAATGATCACCTAAAGGAGCTGAACAGAGATTTCAAAGGGAAGCATGAGAAGACAAAGTAAAGTATTACAGTGAAATGTGCAAAGACCTGGAGATAGAAATCCAAAAAGGAAGAGTGTGCTCGGCATTTCTCAAGCTGAAAGAGTTGAAGAAAAAATTCAAGCCTCGAATTGCAATACGGAAGGATTCTATGGGCATAAATATTGAACGGCACAGGAAGCATCAAAAGAAGATGGAAGGAATACACAGAGTCACTGTACCAAAAGGAATTGGTTGACGTTCAACCATTTCAGGAGGTGGCATATGATCAAGAACCGATGGTACTGAGAGAAGAAGTCCAAGCTATGCTGAAGGCAATAAACAAGGCTCCAGGAATTAATGGAATACTGAGTGAGATATTTCAACAAACAGATGAAATGCTGGAAGCTCTCACTTTCCTATGACAAGAAATTTGTAAGACGGCTACCCTACCTGGCCAACCGACTGGAAGAGATCCATGTTTGTGCCTATTCCAAAGAAAGGCGACCCAACAGAATGTGGAAATTACCGAACAATATCATTAATATCACACACAGTACATCAGCAGGGAACTGCCAGAAATTCAAGCCAGATTCAGAAGAGGACGTGGAATGAGGGCTATCATTGGTGATGTCAGATGGATCTTGGCTGAAAGCAGAAAATACCAGCAAGATGTTTACCTGGATTTTATTGACTATACAAAGGTATTCAACTGTGCGGATCATAACAGATTATAGATAACATTGGGAAGAATGGAACTTACAGAACACTTAATTATACTCAGAAACCCTGGTGGTATAGTGGTTAAGAGCTATGGCTGCTAACCAAAAGGTTGGCAGTTCGAATTTACCAGGCACTCCTTGGAAGCTCAATGGGGCAGTTCTACTCTGTCCTATAGGGTTGCTATGAGTCAGAATCGACTCTACGGCAATGGGCTTGGGCAGTCATTTGAACAGAACAAGGGGATACTGAGTTTTTTGGGTTTTTTTTGTGTGTCAAAAGTATTTTATTTCTTCAGTGATGCCATATTTTAATGGGTACACAGTACTCTTATGTGGCATCAATTATAAGCTGGTTTTGAAACAATTCAGTATTATACCATCAGCTGGTTTGATGACTCTGCCAACAGGGGACAGGTTCCATCCTACTACAATCTGTGTTACTGTGTATGTCTGTACAGCAACACAGAAAGTAGCTCCACTAGCTGGCACAGCATTGCCACGTTTGTCATGGAAATCAGGTGCACATTTCTGGTAGTTCTGCCTTGCCATTGTTTGCTGAATGCTTCCAACTTGAAGACGACTTAGTGCTTTTTTGGCCATGGGAGACATCATTTAGAAGTCAATAGGACTGTGGCAACTGCAGCTGCTGGCTAGGTGCAATTCATATCCGGTACTCTTACAAAGAGCCCTGAAAAACCTCCTGTCTTGGTTATCTAGTGCTGCTGTAACAGAAATACCACAAAGCGATGGCTTCAACAAACAGAAGTTTATTACTTCACAGTCTAGGAGGCTAGAAGTCCGTATTCGGAGTGTCAGCTCCAGAGGAAGACCTTCTCTGTCTGTTGGCTCTGGAGGAAGGTCCTCGTCATCAATCTTCCCCTGCTCTAGAAGCTTCTCAGGGCAGGGACCCTGGGTCCAAAGGACACGTGCTCCTGGCTCTCTTAGTGGTATGAGGTCCCCATGCCTCTCTACTCGTTTCTGTCTTTTATATCTCACAAGAGATTGGCTCACGGCACAACCCAATCTTGTAGACTGAGTCCTGCCTCATTAACAAACTGCCACTAATCTGATCTCATCAACATCATAGAAACAGGATTTACAACACAGAGGAAAATCCCATCAGATGACAAAACGGCAATCACACAATCCTGGAAATCCTGGCCCAGCCAAGTTGACAGATATTTTTTGGGGACACAATTCAATCCATGACACCTTCTGAGTGGTTTAAAATCAGAAAAGTTGTAGGTCAGGGTGGTATCATTTTACCATGTTTATTCAATCTGTATGCTGAGCAAATAATCCAAGAAGCTGGATTATATGAAGAAGAACATGGCATAGGGTTGGGGGAAAACTCATTAACAACTACTACATGCAGATGACACAACTTTGCTTGCTGAAAGTGAAGAGGACTTGAAGCACTTACTGATGAAGATCAAAGACCACAGCTTTCAGTATGGATTACACCTCAGCATAAAGAAAACAAAAATCCTCACAAGTGGACCAATGAGCAACATCATGGTAAATGGAAAAAAGATTGAAGTTGTCAAGGATTTCATTTTACTTGGATCCACAATCAACACCCATGGAAGCAGCAGCCAAGAAATCAAACGACACATTGCACTAGACAAATCTGCTACAAAAGACGTCTTTAAAGGGTTAAAAAGCAAAGATGTCACCTTGAGACTGTGGTGCACCTGACCCAAGGCATGATTTTCAATTGCCTCATATGCATGCAAAAGCTGGACAATGAATAAGGAAGGCTGAAGAAGAATTGCTGCCTTTGAATTATGATATTGGCAAAGAATATTGAATATACCATGGGCTGCCAGAAGAAAGAACAAATCTCTCTTGGAAGAAATACAGCCAGAATGCTCCTTAGAAGTGAGGATGATGAGACTTTGTCTCACATACTTTGGACATGTTATCAGGAAGGACCAGTCCCTGGAGAAGGACATCATGCTTGGTAGAGGTTCAGTGAGAAAGAGGAAGACCCACAACAAGATGAATTGACACAGTGGCTGCAACAGTGGGCCCAAACATAGCAATGATTGTGGGGATGGTGCACAACCAGGCAGTGTTTCGTTCTGTTGCACACAGGGTCGCTATGAGTTGGAACCGACTTGACAGCACCTAACAATAACAAAGCTGAGAGCAAGGTATTCCTGGGTGGCGCAAACAGTTAAATATTCAACTAGTATTTGAGAAGTTGGAGGTTCAAACCCACCCAGAGGCACCTTGGGAGACAGGCCTGGCAATCTGCTTCCCAAAAGTCACAGCCTTGAAAACCCTATGGAGCAGTTCTATCCTGCACATATGGGGTCACCATGAGTTGGAATGGATTCGATGGAAGCTGGTATACTGAGAGCAGGTCTTGTTGGGAGCAGAAACCCACTTGCCCACCTCCTGGTGCCTCTAAGAGAGGAGTGATGACTTTAGGAGGGACCTGGCCATTAGAGCAGAGAGGGGACATCTCTGGACAGGGCTTAGGGAGTTACCATGGAATCAGAGACTCAGAAAGAGAAGGAATTTTAGGATACAAATAGTCTACAACTCCCCATCTAGTGCCTTAAACCCTCTACCATTTCTCTACCAGGAAATCTTCCATCAACTTCTACTTACATGCCCCCAGTGACAGGGAGCTTACTACCTGCTGAAGAAGTTTCCCCCTTCTCTCCAGAAAGATCCAACTCAGAATGTACTTCCTTCTACCAGCCTCATTTCATTTCCTACACTGTCTTGATTCGGCCTCACTGAAGCCAGAGAGAGCAGACCCACTCCCTCCTCCACATGATAGACTCTAAGCATTTGAGGAGAAACAGCAGGTCTCCCCTTAGTGGTCCCCTCTCTAGGGAAGGCTTATGAATTAGGACTCTTTGAGGAGAATTTATGGGCTCACACCCTTGGGACATCCAAGGCAGAGGGTGCTGCTGGGGCCAGGAGAGCGAGCCACATCATCAGGGGGCCGTTCTGTCTCTGAGCTGCCAATTCCCCTGGCTGTGCCATTCATTCCCAGGCAGGGAGGGTGTCTCAGTCACCTAGTGCTGCTACAACAGAAATAACCACAGGTGGATGGCTTTAACATAGAGAAATTTATTCTCTCACAGTCTAGGAGGCTAGAAGTCCAAATTCAGGGTGCCAGATCCAGGAAAAGGCTTTGTCTCTCTGTTGACTCCAGGGGAAGGTCCATGTCATCAATCTTCCCCGGTCGAGGAGCTTCTTAGCGCAGGGACCCTGGGCCCAAAGGATCCACTATTCTCCCTGAGCTGCTTTCTTGGTGGTATGAGGTTCCCCACGTCTCTATGCTCACTTATCTCTTTTATATCTCAAAAGAGATTGGCTTAAGACACATCCAGTCTTGTAGATTGAATCTTGCTTCATTAACATGACTGCTGCTAATTCCATCTCATAAACATCATAAAAAAAAAAGGATTTACAACACACAGGAAAATCACACCACATGACCAAATGGTGGACAGTCACAATACTGGGAATCATGGCCTAGACAAATTCATACAAAGCTCGAACTGTGACAGAGGGCAAATGAATAATTTCTTTTATAAGGATCAGCACAAAGCTGGTTCCTATGAGGAGGAAGTTAAAGATGTCCCAAACGTCCAACTTTTCCAAGCTTCTGTATCACTCCATCAGCTCTAACATCGACTACTCCCTCCCCCCTCAGCACTCTTCCTCTCGTTTTTGGGCTCTCTAATTCACTGCAACGTCTCACAGAACTCACGAACTGTATAAAGGAAATGGCTTAAGTGGTTATGGAGGCTGGCAAGTCCCCAAACCGTGGGTCAAGTGTAGACTTCTCCCTACCCACAGGGCTGCAGGGTCTGATGAATCCAAACTGGCAGTTCAGACCACAGGCTGCTGGCTCACAAGGCTGGGGAAGCTGGCAAATCAGGTCACACCATAGGTTGCCAGCCCAAGGGGCTATGGAGGGTGGTGAATCCCAGAATTGGTAGGTCAGGCAGCAGGCCTCTGGCTCAAGGCCCAACAACCTGAGGTCAGCTGATCACAAACTGGACTTCGGGATCCAGATGCAGAGAGCCCCGTCAGGTCATCCACAAATTTATCTTAGATGCAGGCCACACCCCAGGGAAGGGCGTAACTTGAGCAACGGTGGGACTTGAATAATGCCCCCTGCAAGGCTTGGACCCAAGACACACCCCACACCAATCCTGCCTTATCAGCATGTAGAGGGTAGGATCCACAGCAAATAAAATGGAGGACAATATTGGGAATCACGGCCCAGCCAAGCTGACACATAACCCCGACCATCACAGGTTCCGTATACCTTATTTGCACAGTCCCGCTCAATCATTGTGTGTGAGTCACAGAGACCATGGCTAGAAGGGCAGTATTAAGTAATTCATTGCACTGCAGAGGGAATGACCATCACTGGCACAGCCAAGCCTACATCTTCCCTATAGCAGAAAGAGAGATCAAGCGTTCCACTACTAGCTGGTGGTTGGAATCCACCTGGGGGTGCCTTGGAAGACAGGCCTGGCGATCTGCTTCCGAAAGGTCACACAGCCTTGAAAACCCTATGGAGCAGTTGGACTCTGCACACAGAGTGTCTATGAGTCAGAATTGATTCTACAGCAATTAATAACTCCTGATCACCCCCGGGGCACTGGTTAAGGTTATCTGGGGCACAAGCTGGGTTTGGGGCACGCTGGTTTCAGAGGGACAGAAATTAAAGGTGGCTTAGAGGCTGTCTAGGCACAGGTGTGAAAGGTGAAAGGACCGTCTTCCTGAGGGAGGGGCTGAGGTGTTCAAATTTCCAGACTCTAATGGTTTTTTTTAAATGGTTTGGGTTAGTGTCCAGAGCTGGGAGCCGGGGAGCCAACAAAGCCATGGGATGGGCCCTCCCGGGTGCCGATTTTCTTCCATGGAAGTCATTGAAAGCACTATTTTTAGATTTAAACAAGAACACAAACATTACAGAACAGACTGCAGCATCTGCATGTATTTTTAAGGCAAAATCCAAGACTTCAGAGAAATTTCACACCATGTCAGCTGCTTCAGGCTGGCTGCCTGGCCCTCCAGGTGAACCCCTGCACCTTGCTTGATATCAGCAGGTACTTCGGGAGGAAGTTGAGAAGTTTCTAGAGGAGAGGCCCTGGGATCTGCAGTCTGAGGGGTGCTGGGATTGGGTCTCCAACAGCTGCAGGGCAGACCTCTGAAGTGGTGTATCTCTCAGAGGGTCTCCCAGGGGGATGACTGTGTGGCACAGGAGGGAGGCTGGGCCCTGAGCTGTGGCTGCCAATCTGGGCACAAACACAGGTCTTCCTGCCTCCACAGATAGTGTCAGTTTGGGCATGAGACAGCAAGCCCGTGATGACCCCCAGAGGCCCTTGACCACCTTCAGGGCCGCACGCACCTTCTCCGTCCTTGTGCGATCCAAGGTGGGAAGGCTTCACTCATGAGTGTGCCCAGCAGGAGGAGCCTCTCGGGAATCTAGTTTAACTTGCTAAAAGAACATTTGAAAACGGGTCATTTCTTGCACACTCGAGTTTGTGGAATAAGATCCTGACCAACACCATGGGCTCTGTGTTGCCCAGAGGAAATTATGGTAGGAGGCTCTGTCCAAAGCTGCCCTGACCTCACCATCTCAGAGATGTCTGCCCCTGCCCCTGCCCCTGCCCCTGCCCCTGCCCCTGCTCCTGCCCCTGCCCCTGCCCCTGCCCCTGCCCCTGCCCCTGCCCCTGCCCCTGCCCCTGCCCCTGCCCCTGCCCCTGCCCCTGCCTCTGCCCCTGGAGAGGCCTTTGTCCCATTCTTTCTGAATCCTTTGGGATTATCTGCCCATCAGAGTGGAGAGATTCTGGGAAGAGAAGTGCGTACCCTATTCCCTTCCAAGCAGAGGTGAACGCTGCCCAGGAGGAGGGAGGCCAAATGAGAGACAGGATGCCTAATCCTGGCAATTCTTGCTGTGGCCACTAGGTGGCGGGCTAGGGCCATGCTTGGCTGCAAACAAGGCGCCCTCGGAGTGACCTGGGGCTTGGGAACCCAGCTTCCTTCAAGTGCTCTGGTGTCACTGTGCCTAAGAGGGAGTCTGTGGGGTCAGCTGCAAGCTGTGCAGGCTGAGGCTGTGGGCCCACACACAGGTGAGGAGGAGGCTTTCAGAAGGCCTGAGCCCTCTGACTCTCCACAAGGCCTGGAGTGGGGAGACCTGGGTTCCTGTCTCCTCCCTGCTGAATGGCCTCAGACAAGTTCCTCTCCCTGTCTGAAAATGGGGGTTTCCACTACATGATCTCTGAGGTACTTGCAGCAGCTGGTGGCTGTGACCACTGGGTGACCTCAGGTAGGTCATTGGGCCACTAGGCGCATGATGGGAGACGGTAAAATTATGCCACCCCAATGCAGGATGCATTGATCAAGAGGCAGTTGTTGGAACAGAACAAGGGAGTACTGTATGGTTTAAAATCAGGAAAGGTGTGTGTCAGGGTTGTATCCTTTCACTATACTTATTCAACCTGTGTGCTGAGCAAATAATCTGAGAAGCTGGACTGTATGAAGAAGAACGGGGCATCAGGATTGGAGGAAAACTCATTAACAACCTGTGATATGCAGATGACACAACCTTGCTTGCAGAAAGTGAAGAGGACTTGAAGCACTTACTGATGAAGATCAAAGACCACGGCCTTCAGTATGGATTACACCTCAACATAAGGAAAACAAAAATCCTCACAAGTGGACCGAAAAGCCACATCATGATAAACAGAGAAAAGATTGAAGTTGTCAAGGATTTCACTTTACTTGGATTCACAATCAGCACCCATGGGAGCAGCAGTCAAGAAATCAAATGACACATTGCACTGGGCAAATCTGCTGCAAAAGACCTCTTTAAAGTGTTGAAAAGCAAAGATATCACTCTGAGGACTAAGGTGCACCTGACCCAAGCCATGATATTTTCAATCACCACATATGCATGTGAAAGCTGGACGATGAATAAAAAAGACTGAAGAATTGATGCCTTTGAATTATGGTGTTGGCAAAGAATACTGAATATACCATGGATTGCCAGAAGAACTATTAAGTCGGTCTTAGGAGGGGTACAACCAGAACACTGTTTAGAAGCAAAGATGGCGAGACTTTGTCTTACATACTTTGGACATGTTGTCAGGAGGGACCAGTCCCTGGAGAAGGACATCATGCTTGGTAAGGTACAGGGTTGGCAAAAAAGAGGAAGACTCAACAAAATGGATTGACACAGTGGCTGCAACAATGGGCTCAAACATAGCAATGATTGTGAAGATGGCACATAACGGGGCAGTGTTTGATGGGGTCGTTAAGAGCTGGAACCGACTTGATGGCACCTAACAACAACAACACTGCAGGATGCAGGATGAGAAGGTGGCTGAGAGTGTCCATGGGGGAATGAGGTCTGGGAACAGGTCTAACATCACAGGGCACTAGGGACCCAACACTCCCCACCCCTGATTGAAACTATCCTAAAAAGAAAAAGCTGCGGCTGAGTGGATTCCAACTCATGGCGGCCCCATGTGTATCAGGGTAGAACTGTGCTCCATAGGATTTTCTCTGTCTGATTTTTCAAAAGTAGATTGCCAGGTCTCTCTTCTGAGGCTCCTCTGGGTGGCCTCAAACCTCCAATCTTTCAGTTAGTTAATCTTTCAGTTTTTTAGGGGTAATAACAACCCTGTCACATTGTCAGGGTGCCCGGCCATCCCATTGTCTGCACACATCGTCCTATTTAACCTGCAACACTGAAGGCTCTGGTTTGGCCTTTGGACAGGTGCTTGCTCCCCTTTCTTTCCTGGGCTGTGTTTGTGCCTCGGCTTACCTTGGGCCTTAGGTCTAAGGTGGCAGATGAGTAGAAGCTGGGAGGAGTCTGTGGCATCAAAGCAGGGGTGGATTAATCAGTAAGCGTGGTATGCACCAGCTTACGGTAAGCAAGGTACACACGGGCTTAATTTTGCTTATTTACTAATCTGAAGTGCACAATTTCACCTGCTTTTCAGCCAGGTGAAATTGTGCTCTATAGATTAGTAAGTAAGTGCAATTAAGCCTGTGTGTAAGTTGCTTATTGAATAATCTGTCCCTGCATCGAAGCCTCAGTTTCCTCATCTGCAAAATGGAGAGAGTCTTGCCCACCTTACAAAGTCAGTGTGAGGACCCAAGCGTCTTCACACCCATGGTCTCACTCAGCTCTCATGGCAACCCTGAGTAGCAGGTAGGGCATGAGGCCTCATTCTCATTTTGCAGATGAGGAAACTGATGCCCAGAGATGAGAAGAGACGCAGCCCTGGTCACCCAGCGGAGTCTTTTCTCCCCCACCCCACACTCCTACCTTCTCCTCCCGCTCTCCCTTTTGTGTGGCCACTTGGCCCTTTCTCTCTCTCTGCTGCGTGTTATGCTAAAGAGAGGCCACTCAGGTGCCTTGTGTTCTAGAAGGTCCAGGTCTCCTGGGAAACAGTGGCCAAGACCTTGGCTTGGCACACTGCTGGACACAGAGGCTCCTGTCCAGATAGTGCTGATGTCCTATGCTCTGCTCAGCCCATCCTGGCCTGAGGGCAAAAAAGTCTAGAATATGGAATTTGAAAATCTGAAGCAAATTTTCACTGAGCCTCATGTACAAGGTCATGGCAGAACTGGAAGTGTAGCTTGTGTCTGAAAGCACTTGGGGACGAGAGCAGTGACCATCAGCCTCACTGCTTCGTGCCAGGCTCTGAGCTAAGCCCTTTGCCTGCACAATCTCAGTTAGTCCTCCCAAAACACTCTAAGGTAGATATTGTTCATTCTTTAAATTTATTTGTTTGTTTTCCTTTAAAAGTGTTATTGCAGTAAAATACATATATAACATAAAATGTGCCATTTGAACCCCTTTTAAGAGAGCAATTCAGTGACATTGATTACATTCACAGTGTTTTGCAATCATCACCACTACTTCCGAAACTTGAGGTGACAACCTCAAACAAACTTATTAAGCAATAACTCCCCGCTCCCTCTCTGCCCCTAAAAATCCAAACCCGTTGCCATCAAGTCAGTCAGGACTCATAGTGACCCTATAGGACAGAGTAGAACCGCCCCATATGGTTTCCAAGGAGCTGCTGGTAGATTTGAACTGCCCCCCCTTTTAGGTTATCAGCTATAGCTTTTAACCACTGTGTCACCAGGACTTCCTGCCCCAGCCCCTGGTAGCCTCCAATCTACCTTCTGTCTCCTTGAATTTGCCTATTCTAGATCTTTCATATAAATGGAATCATGCAATATTTGTCCTTTTGTGTCTGGCTTATTTCACTCAGCATGACATTGTCAGGTTCCAGGCTGGAGCATGTACCAGAACGCATTCCTTTTTGGGGCTAAATAATATTCCACTGTATGCATGCCCCGCCATGTGTGTTCACCCGTTCATCTGCCAGTGGACACTTGGGTTGCTTCCACCTTTTGGCTGTTGTGAATAACGCTGCAGTGAACATTGATGTTCAAGTATCCGAGTCCTTGCTTTCAAGTCTTTTGGCTATATACCTAGGAGTGGACTTGCTGGGTCATATGGTAACCCTATGTTTAACTTTCTGAGGAACTGCCAAACTCTTTTCCACAGCATCTTCACATTTTGCATTTCCACCAACAACGGATGAGGGTTCTAGTTTCTCCACTTTCTCACTAACACTTGTTATTTTCCTTTTTTTTTGCGGGGAAGGAGGGTTGTTGTTTTGTAATAGGCATCCTAGTCGCCGGTGAAGTGGTATCTCATTGTGGTTTTGATTTGCATCTTCCCCTGGATGGCGGGAACTACTAACCCAAAGGTTGGGAGTTCAAACCCACAGAGAGTTGCCTTTTGCTTCTAAAGGTCACAGCCTTGAAAACCCTATGGAGCACAGTTCTACACTGCAACACATGGGGTTGCTGTGAGTCAGAATCGACTCGACAGCAACTTTTTAATGACTAGTGACACTGAGCATATTTTCATATGTTTATTGTTCTTGTTGTTAGGTGCCATAGAGCTTGTTCCAACAGAAGGAAACACTGCCTGGTCCTGCGCCATCCTTACAATTGCTGCCATGTCACGGTGTCAGTCCGTCTTGTTGAGGGCCTTCCTCTTTTTTGCTGACCTTGTACTTTACCAAGCATCATGTCCTTTTCCAGGGACTGGTCTGTCCTGTTTTTATTGGCCATTCGTACATCTTCTGTGGAGAAATGCCTGTTCAAATATTTTCCCCATTTTTAAAATTAGGTTGTCTTTTTGTTGAGTTGTAGGAGTTATTTACATATATTCTGGACATTAAACCTTTATCATACATATGATCTGCAAATACTTTTTCCTATTCTGTGGGTTGTTTTTTATTTTTTGATAATACCCTTCAATGCACGGAAGTTTTTCATTTTCACGAAGTCCAGTTTATCTAGTTTTTTCTTTTGTTGTTATTTACTTTTTATTGAGGTATAACTTACATTCACAAAGTGCACATACCTTAAGTGTACAACTCAATGACTTTTTTTATATATGTGTAACAACCACCAAGATAGAGATCATTTCCAGCACCCTTGAAGGTCATCTCAAGCCCCGTCTCAGTCAATACCTCGCTAAGATTGGGGTTATTTATTCCCATTTTACAGAGGAGGGAACTGAGGCTCAGGGAAGGGCTATGAATTAGGGCTTTGAACCGGTCTGTTCAGGTTCACACCCCTGTTGAAAATTTGCATTTCTAACAAGTTCCCAGGCGATGCTAATGATGCTGGTTAGGGACCAATTCTGAGAACCACTAGTAGAGCAGTGGTTCCCCAATTTATTATATAAGAATTACCTGGGAGCCCTGGTGGTGCAGTGGTTAAGAGCTCAGCTCCTAACCAAAAGGTCGGCAGTTCGAATTCACCAGCCGCTTCTTGGAAACCCTATGGGGCAGTTCTAATCTGTCCTTTAGGGTCACTTTGAGAGAGAATCAGCCCAACAGCAGTGGGCTTGCTCTTTTTTTTTTTTTTGGTTTGGAGTACCAGGGTACTTGTTAAAATGTAAATTCTGAGTGTATAAGAAATTTTGAGAACCGCTGATCTACCAGTGGGTCTCAGAATTGATCCCTAACCAGCAGCATTAGCTTCGCCTGGGAACTTGTTAGAAATGCAAGTTCTCAGCAGGGGTTTCAACCCGAGCGAACTGGTTTGAAGCCCTTCCATGAACTGCCCAAAGCTGCAGAGCTGTTAAAGGGTAGGACCAAGGTTAATTTGTCCCTTCCTAAAGCGCACAGTGATTCATGCACGCTATAAAATAGTTATTTCTTTCTCTTCTCCCCTATCCCCTTTCTTGTCTTCCTCCTTCTCCAACTTTTCCTGCTTCCCCACTCGGCTTGCACCCACCCAGCCTCTTCTTCAGTAAGGGCTACCTCTTGTCATTTCATAGCACTACCACCAGGTAGAGCCAAAGGACCAATTGCAGAACCCAGGTTAGCGTTGAGGACCTGCAGGTGTAGGGTCTTCTGAGTCATCAGGGTTTCTGAGCTTCGTGGACGGAGGCTGGACAGTGGCCATCCTGGTCCCTGCCCAACAGATGTGGCAGAGGTGACCCCACCCTAGACCCTTGTCCGTTGACGCCCAGATGGACAAGACGATAGAAATGCAAAACTGAGGCTCAGACTGAGAGGAGCCCTAGGTGGAGGACAGAGGACTTGAGTTCTAATGTTACCCCAGCCACCCACTCTCCGAGCCACTTTCCCCTCCCTGGGCCTCAGTTTCTTATTTTCAAAATGGGACTACCTGCCAGACCTTCTCATCCTAAGTAAACTTGGCCCTACCTCTATCTCTTTGTATTTTCTATTCCCTTTGCCTGGCATGATTGCCCCTCCCCAGTTTCTCCATTCACATCGGCCAGCCTAGGAAGCCCAATTCAAATTGCCACCCCCCCCCCCACAGGAAGTCTTCTTTGATTGCTCAGCCTTGGCTGCCCCCCATGTGATAGTCCAGGCACCATGGTGTCACGGGCAGAGGTCCACCCTGCGTTTACCATCGACCAGGGCTCCAGCACAAGGAGTGTGCATCACAGATTGCCTGGATCTAATTGACTGGGATGGAAGAGAGGAAGGTGACCTGGCCCAGTGAGGGGGGCTTGTCAACAGCCAGGGGATGTTGGTGCTTCCCTATCCCTCTTCCTGGGAAGGCAGGATTGCAGAGGGCAGTGAGTCTGAATGGGCCCAAGCTGGGGGCTTCACCCTGTGCCAGCCCAGGGGGTGTGCTGCGAGGCTGGGCTGTATCTTCCCTCATCTGTGTCCAGCTGCCATTTGCCACCCCTGCTCCCTGGAAAGCCAGCCCCAAAGACGCCAGGTCAGAAAGAGCCTTCAGGCACTGTCCAGTGCACCCTTCACACACAATGATCCTGAGCAGCCACTGGCCCAGGGTCACACAGCAACGTGGCAACAGGGCGGTGGCTCAGCCCTGCCTCTGGCTCTTTGCCCAGGGCTCCCAGAGGCCCCACAGGAGGCCTTCCAGGCCTAAGGATTGAGCCCGTCTCTGCTTTGCAGCCTGGCCACACCCCCTCCCTGGATGTCCCTTCCCAGCCCCCTCCTCTGCTGATGGAGCAGTTACACTGCAGACTTCTCTCAGCCCAGCAGGTGTGTATGGGGCGTGGGGGAAGAGGGCCTGGAGAAGCCACCTTCCCAGGCTCCCAAGCTTAAGTCCTATCCAGCCCCCACCCAAACCCCAGCAAATACATGTTTGTTCCTCTGTCGTAAGACACTAGAGCTGGTTAAGAGCCCAGCATTTGGAGTCAGGCATTCTTGGGTTCAAGTTTTATCTCCACCATTTTTTTGTCAGTGACCTGAGACAAATCCTTAAACTTTGGAAGTCTCATCTGCGAAATGGGAATAAAAACAGTTCCTACCTGAGCTGGTTGTTGTGTGTGTTCAGAAAGACTGTACATAGTAAGTGTTCAATGAAAGACAGCTTCTGCGGTGGTTGGCACCATGGACTCAGGTCCAATGAGAGGGCTTACTCTGCCCCTAATGAGGGAGACTGTTTGGTTGAGGGCTGGGCACGTTGATTGGCTGATGGGTATGCAAGTCACCTCCCTCTGTGATGTCAGAGGGACAACTTACCAGCCAATCAACAGCAGGTGTTGAGACCCCTGGGTGGGTGTGGCCCTGTGGCCCATCCCAAGGAGGAGAGGGAGAGAGGAGAGGCAGTTGGGGGAGGGACAGGGCTCTGGGCTGCTGTCAGGGGATGTGGCTCCAAGGCGGCTCTGAGAGTGACCAGCTGCTGGAGCAGGTTGTGAAAGCCTGAGCCTGTGTTTCTTCATCTGTGACATGGGGTGGTCCCTCTCCCTGTTTTCATCAGGGAGTGGGTGGGAGGGTCAGGTGAGCTGATGGATAGGAAGGAGCCCTGAAAGGTGCTCTGGAAATGCAGGGCACAAGAAGGCCACAGCCATCTGGATCCCTCAGGCAATTAGCCAATCTGTATAGCTGAGGGGTTGCTCTTTTAATTAGTCAAACTTTCAAATTTAATTTTAGCCTTTGGATGGAAATATTTATGAAAAATATGACTGATTTCCCTTATTAAATAGTGTACCCTTCAACGTAAGTTGTATTGATGCTAGCAAAATCTATCAAATGATGCCATTTTATTGTGCTTTTAAAAGTTTTAGTCTCTTACTGTCAACTCACATGCAGCTGCCTCTTAACAGCTCTTCCCCCACCCTGTAAAACTTTCTACTTCTAATCTACTGCAGGTTTGGGAATCAGACCCTCAGCATTGTAAGCACTGTATGTAAAGTAAGAGCCACTAGGCCCTGAGTAGGAGCCCAAGGGGCTCGTGGATGAAGCACATGAGCTTTAGCTTGGGCAGTGTAGCTGCGTCCTCACTCCTGGCTGTTGGCCAGGCTCTGGGTGGGCAGGTTGCAGGTAGCTAGGGGGGACAGGCAAGGTGTTGTTTTTGTTGTGTGCCATCAAGTCGATTCCGACTCATAGAGAAACTGTATGACACGGTAGAACTGCCCCATAGGGCTTCCTAGGCTGTAATCTTTACTGGAGCAGATTGCCAGGTCTCTTCTCCTACAGAGCTGCTGGTGGGTTCAAACTGCCAACCTTTTGGTTAGCAGCTGAGAGGTTAACCATTGCTCCACCAGGGCTCCTTGACAGGCAGGGTGCTCCGCTGTTAATATCCCCTGCTCTCCAGGAACTTGCAGACTCTGCATGCCCCACGAATGCACACGTAGACACTTGGGGCACATGCAAGGGCTTCGTACAACACTGCCTTCCCAAGATTCCACCCTTGTGAACCCCTGTAACCTCACCTTCCACCACCCTCCTGCTCCTACACCCTTGGCTGTAGTCACAAGGAACCAATTCTCAGGCTTCGTATGAGTTATTCTCGTTACCCTTTCGCCACACCCTCACCTGAGAAAATTCAGCCCAGGTGTCACCTCCTCCAAGGAATCTCTGTCATCTCCCTCTAGTCATATCCAATTGCTTCCCCCTCACCCCAAGGGATGGCTAAAAGCATGGAGTCTCGAGCCGAACGCCTGATGGAAACCCAGGTCTGCCTTTTCACATCTGGGACCTTGGGCAAGTTACCTGACCCTACTTTTCCACCCGTAAAATTGAACTGAAAGCCATAGCTATTTCATTTACACGTGTCAGGCTCCTAGCATTGTGCCTGGCACACTGCAAGCACTCAATTAGTGTGAGCCATTTTTCTTATCTGTCTTATAATTATTGGCTTTAGTCTGCCCCACTAACTCCAAGCTTCTCAAGGGTAGGCGTGCTCTTTACTCATCTCTGCAGTCTTCCCTCCCCTGGTATCTGGTGCAGTCAGGCACACAGCAGTGGCTCAGTAATGGCTCAAATGGATGTCGAGTCTAACACTGGCAGCAGGAGTGAACACCAGCACTGTGTGATTTTGTTCTCCTTGCCTGTCGGTCTTCTCCCTGGAACCAGGCAGTAAGTTCCTGGCAGTGAGGCAGCAGGGTCACCTCTTCCACGGACTGTGGGCCAGTCACTGTGCCTGGTAGACGGAGGTATCCATGTTACCCTGAAGGCGAAGCAGGGGTGCTGTCCGTGGTGCTGAAGAGCACTGAAAAAACCAAGCCTGTTGCCATTGAGTTGATTGTGACTCATAGCGACCCTATAGCACACAGTAGAACTGCCCCAACAGGGTTTCCAAGGAGTGCCTGGTAGATTCAAACTGCTGCCCTTTTGGTTAGTAGCTGTAGCTCTTAACCACTATGCCACGAGGATTTCTGAAGAGCACTGGCAAGTGACTAATTCCCCGCCTGAGATGGATGTTGGGAAATGGAGGGATTTGCTTCAGAGCAGCCAGGAAGGGATTTTTCATCTCCAGATCGCAGCCAGCACATTTTGTTCTGACATTTCCCTAGCACTTTTGCCAATGACATGATGTTGCCAGCATATCTCTTTCCTCGGCCTTCCGAAATCCTTGGAGAGCTGTCTCTACCCCCCCCACCTCCCCCCACCACTACCACCGAGGCACCTCCAAACTTGGATGCATCACCCAGAGACCTGAACTGAAACTATTGAAACATGAGCTGGGTACCAGTGCCAGCCAAGTCCATAATTTCTGCAACCTGCTCGTCTCACCTACAAGTGGTCCCAAGCCCTGGCAGCCTCCCGACAACCCTGTCCTCCAGGACAAGAAAAACCAGAAAAAATGGGGATTAAAAAAAAAAAAAAAAACTCAGAACTTACACATGTCATGGTGTTAAATGGTTCAAGCTTTTGGATGGCACAATCATGGTGGAATCCCACCACTCCAAAACTCTATGACCTTGGGTAATTTCCTTCCTCCCTGAGCCTCAGTTTTCTCATCTGCTAAACGGGAATAAAGAAGCCTTCCTCACAGGATTGCTGTGGGGACAAAATTAGACAACACAGTTAAAAGTGCTAACAATAGTGCCTGGCACATAGTAATTACTCACTAAATAGTAGCCATTCTTTCTCAGACTAACCTTTGATAAAGAAGCCTTAGAATTTTGGAGCTGGAAGAGTCTAGCCCAACCCTTTTAGTTTACACACAAAGAAGCTGAGGCCCCTGGCCTAACATGGCTGGTAAGGGAGAAAGTGAAAGTTTGAGAGAGAGATTGATTTTACGGAACTGGTTTATGCAATTGTGGAGGCTAGCAAGTCCAAAATTGATAGGCCAGGCGTCTGGCTGGAAATTTCAGCAGGAAATCTATGTCATAGTCTTGAGGCAGAATTTCTTCTCTCTGGGAAGTCTCAGGTTTTCCTCTTAAGGTCTTCAAATGATTGACTGAGGCCGCCTCCACTGTATCAAGAGTTATCTCCTTTAGCTAGAGTCAACTGATTGTAAATGGTAATCCAATCTACAAAACAGCTTCACAGCAGCGTCTAGACTAGTTTTGACTGAACAACCATAGCCTAGCTAAGCTGACACATGAAATTAGCCATTACACCCATCTTCATTCAATTTATCCCTCAATAACATTACCAGATTAGTATCATCATTATCCCTATTTTACAGATGAGAAAATTGAGGCTCAGAAGGACAAGGAGAGCAGCACATGGCCACATGGCCACCTTTCTGTCAGGGTTAGCATAAAGATTGTGTGAGATGAAGCAGGCAGGAGTTCCTGGCACAGGCCAGGCAGAAGACATGGTCCATTGTCTAAAGGAGATTGTCCTTACATTTCAGAGTGGGAAGAAGCATCTTCATTCTGCCTGGTGCCTTTGTAATTCCTCAGGCTTTGGGCACAGTATCCTAGGAAGATGAGAAAGATGCTGAAAATCAAAGCCAGAGAAGCAGCTCTGAGGGTGGCTTTTATCTCCTCAGAGCATGTGGCCAGCCTGGCATAGAGTAATGAAAACCCACTAGACTCAAGCCAGGGTACCCGGGCTTAAATCCTAGCCCCGCCACTTAGAATTCTGAGATCTAAGGTCAACTGTGCTATGATCCTGGAGCCTCCATTTCCAGATTTGAAAAATGGGAATAATAATTCCTACCTGAGAACCTGAGAATGTCATTAGGAGGAATAAATGAGATGATTCATGTAAAGCATCTAGCACAGTACCTGGCACACCATAGGTGCTCGATAAATATGGATTTCCTTCTTGTCTTCTTATCCCCACCTATGTTTAGTCATCAAGTATTTATTGAGCACCTACTATGTGCTAGGTGCTGTTCCAAGTGCTGGTGATCTGGCAGTTAACATGGCAGATAATGTGTTGTCATGGCGTTTACATTTTATCAGTGGCTTAATTATCAGTGGTTAATTTCTCTCTCCAGTACACGAAGACCAGAGGTCAGCAGCCTGGGATGGTACGGCAGTTCCACGATCATCAGGGACCCAGGATCCACCTGGTTTGCTCTGCCATGCTCACATGTTGCTTCTACCTCTAAACTCAAGATGGCTGCCCCAGCTGCAGCCATCATGTCTGCATTCCAGCAGCAGAAAAGTGGAAGTCTTGAAAAAAGAGTATGCCCTTCCCAATAAGGACAAGCCCTAGGTATTGCAGTTATATTCCACTGGCCAGAATTTAGTCACCTGGCCATACCCAACTGCAAAGGAGGCTGGGCAACTGTAGTCTTTGCTCTGGGCAGCCATGCACCCACCCCCAAATTAAAGATGCCATTTATCAGGAGGAAGGGGAGAACAGATAATGAGGGACAACTGGCTATCTCTGCCACAATGACAAAGTCGGGACCAGAATCCACACATCTTGATTCTTTCTGTTGCTCTCACTGCCAAGTCCTTCTGCCTGTCCCCCAGCTTGATGAGCCAAAGAAGCTGAGAGCAAGGCCAAATGTCGGGGGAACCCCTGGGAGGAGTGGCCTGAAGGGGCTGAGGTTTGGGGGAAGTAGAGGGAGGGGGCAGAGAGGATGGAGTCCTGACAGAGGAAGGCCCAGCTGCTGGTCCCCTCCCCAGTGCTGGGGTTAAAGACCCGGCATGGTGAACTGACTTCATTGGGGTGGCAGCTGGCCCTGAGACCCAGGTCAGGGAGACGCTGCTGTTACCTCCTTTTGGGGAGGCAGCTGGCGACAGAGCTCCTGACAGCTCCCTATTGTCCCCAGTGGACACAGTGGCAGGTTGGTGGGATCCCACTGCGGGGAGGGAGGACAATGGGGAAGGGTGTTAAGCAGCTGGCAAGGGCAGTCAGCCCAGCTGCCCATGACACCTCACTCATGGCCCTCCCTCTGCCCCCTCCTCTCCCAGGCTGGACTGAGCTGAGCAGGGCTGGGCTGGGATCCCTGCCTGGGGACCGTTCTGCCTGACACTGAGCTGCTGGTGCCTCCTGCTCATCCCCCTCTCCCTCCCTCCCTCTTTCCTTCCTTTCCTCCATCCCTTCCTTCCTCTCTCTTCCTCCCTTCATTTCTCCTTCTCTTGCTCCCTCTGCTTATCCCTCCAGTCCTCCCCTCCTCTCTCCCTTCCCTTTCTCCCCTTTCTGTTCATTTCCTTTCCCTGATGTCTCCCTTTCCTCTCTTCCCCTCCTTCCTTCCCCTCCTTTTTCCCTCTTCTTCCCTCATTTTTCTTTTTCCTCCCTGTCATAACTCGCTTCCGTCTCTTGCCCTCTCCGCCTCCCACTCCCTTCACAGCCCTGGCTCCCATCCTCTGAGCTCCCCATGGTGTGGGAGGAGGGCAGGACCAGAGGACATTGGGAGCAGTTTGGGAGGTAGGTCCCAGCTGCTCAGGACCCTTCCCTGCAGTCTCCTGCCCCTTGTCCAGCACCAGGGGCAGGAGATGCCCAGGCCTCCCTGTCTCACCTCTCACTAGAAACCAACCTGTGGCACCAGCCCTCCCTAACCCTCCCCTGGGTGGAGAAAAGGGACTCATGTTCCTTGAGCTCCAATACATGCTAGCCACTTGTACGGCCCTTAAAAAAAATACTTAATCCTCACACAGCCCATTGAGGCTGGTTATTACTATTCCCAATTTATAGATGAGAAAACTGAGGCTCAGAGAGGCAGAGTTCTAAATTCAAAGCCACACCGTAAGAGACATTCCCCTAAAGTAGCCAGCATAAGGTGGATCAGAGCCTCTCGCTGTTGGGTCTCCTACCCGTTCTAGCCCTGGTCCTGCTCTGAGCCCCGGTGCACTGAGCCTCAGTGAACCTTTCTGTCTCTCGATCCCCATGTTCTTTTGGCAGCCCAGACCCACATCCTTCCTAGAGATTGAGGGGTGTTGGGAAGAAGGCGGATGGAGCCAGCCTGGCTTGGGGTCTCTGGGACCCCTGTGAGGGTTCACGAAGCAGGGGTAGCAGAGGCTGCACAGGATATCACCTCAGGCCTTGGCTCAGCTCCTTCATGAGGGCAAAGGCTCTGCTCCCCTCTTGGTCCCACGGGCCCCTGCACACAATAGGTGATCAATGAGGAGGACCCGATCTTTGCAGGCATCTCAAGGCTGCTCAGACTCAAACTTTTTAAATAGCCTTCCTTCCCTCCACCAATAACCACCCCTTCCTCCACACAGATACACACCAACACATGAGAAAAACCCAGGGCAGAGGGGACCCCTACCCAGGATGACTCTGTAGGTGTGAGGATGCACATATAATTTTGGTGGTAACTACGGAATTATGGTGGTAGTAGGAGGATAGTCATGATAATGGGATGGTGGTGGTTATAGTTGTGGTTGTGATAATGGTGGTAATGATCGTGATGGTGGCGTTCATGGTGGTGGTGGTAATTGTGGTGATGGTGATGGAGGTAGTGGTAATGTAATGATGGTGATAGTGGTGATGGTGATGGTGGTGGTGGTGGTGATGGTGGTGATGGTGATGGTGGTGGTGGTGATGGTGGTGGTGGTGATGGTGATGGTGGTGATGGTGATGGTGGTAGTGGCGATGGTGATGGTGGTGGTGATGGTGATGGTGGTGGTGATGGTGGTAGTGGCGATGGTGATGGTGGTAGTGGTGGTGATGGTGGTGGTGGTGGTGGTGGTGGTGATGGTGGTGGTGGTGGTGATGGTGATGGTGGCGGTGATGGTGATGGTGGTGGTGGTGGTGATGGTGGTGGTGGTGATGGTGATGGTGGTAGTGGCGATGGTGATGGTGGTAGTGGTGGTGATGGTGGTGGTGGTGATGGTGGTGGTGGTGATGGTGATGGTGATGGTGGTAGTGGCGATGGTGATGGTGGTGGTGATGGTGATGGTGGTGGTGGTAGTGGCGATGGTGATGGTGGTAGTGGTGGTGATGGTGGTGGTGGTGATGGTGGTGGTGGTGATGGTGATGGTGATGGTGGTAGTGGTGGTGATGGTGGTGGTGGTGATGGTGGTGGTGGTGATGGTGATGGTGATGGTGGTAGTGGCGATGGTGATGGTGATGGTGATGGTGATGGTGGTGGTGGTGGTGATGGTGGTGGTGGTGATGGTGGTGGTGGTGATGGTGATGGTGATGGTGGTAGTGGCGATGGTGATGGTGGTAGTGGTGGTGATGGTGGTGGTGGTGATGGTGGTGGTGGTGATGGTGATGGTGATGGTGGTAGTGGCGATGGTGATGGTGATGGTGATGGTGATGGTGGTAGTGGCGATGGTGATGGTGGTGGTGATGGTGATGGTGGTGGTGGTGGTGATGGTGGTGATGGTGATGGTGGTAGTGGCGATGGTGATGGTGGTAGTGGTGGTGATGGTGGTGGTGGTGGTGGTGATGGTGATGGTGGTAGTGGCGATGGTGATGGTGGTAGTGGTGGTGATGGTGGTGGTGGTGATGGTGGTGGTGGTGATGGTGGTGGTGATGGTGATGGTGGTGGTGGTGGTGATGGTGATGGTGGTGATGGTGATGGTGGTAGTGATGGTGATGGTGGTAATACTGATGGTGGTAATGATGATGACGATGGCGTTGGTGGTTGTGGCCATGCTTATTGTGGTGATAGTGATAAAGATGATGATGATGGTGATAGTGGTAGTGCTGGTCATGGTGATGATGGCATTGTTGGTTGTTACTTGTAACAGTGGCGGTGATGGAGGAGGTGACGGTGGTGGAGATGATCATGATGGTGGAGGTGGTGGTGATGGTAGTCACGGTGATGCTGATAACAAACAGTGTATTGTTGAGGCATACACAAATAGGTAATGTACATACTATAAAGAAAACCAAGGCAATGAGTAACACTGAGTAATGAAAAACCGTGATGACAAACAGGTTACAACATTGTCAAAAAACCGTAAACTCCACTTGGAATAAGACATAGACTGGTAATGATTGCACAACATGATTAATGCAGTCTATGTCGCCGAATTGTACATGTAAAAAAGGTTGAATTGGCAAATGTTGTGTTACATATATTTTTACCACAACGAAAAAAGAACCATCGACAGTTAAGCGCCACTTCTCTGACGCTGCCCATCTCTGAGTGATTGCCACTCCTTTACTAGCCCTGCTTTAACTCTCCTGCCTCCTGGATAAAAAAGAAGCACCCAGAATAGTTTCTGCTTCTGGAGAGCACTCAGTCCAGGAAGGGGCTCCTCTTCCCTGGACCTTCCTTGGAATCACCCAGTTCAAGCCCAGACATTTTAAGGGCTCTGCAAGGTCCTTCTCCCTCGGATACTCCCCAGGTTTCCCTGGCTGTGCTCTCCTTTGCAGCTGCAAAATTAAAGACCTAACAGTCTCTTACGCTGTGTTCCTGGGGTCTTTGGTTGGCAGCCATCAGCAACATAAGATTCAGCCTAGTGGTTAGCTTTGGGGGTGCGGGGAGAACAGGAGCCGCACCCACAGGGACTTAGGTATTGATAACGCTGTTTCTTAGGCTGGTGATGAGCACACAGGTTTCCATTCTGTTTATTATTATTTTAGAAATAAACGTTATATTCTTTAAAACGTGCTAGCCAAAAGGTCAGCAGTTCAAATCCACCAGCTGCTCCTTGGAAACCCTATGGGGCAGTTCTACTCTGTCCTATAGGGTCGCTATGAAAATCGACTTGATGGCAATGGGTATACATACGTACACACACATATACATATACATACATATGCATACATATACACATACATGTGACTAAGACCAAGTCAGCTGCTGTGGAGTTGATTCTGACTTATGGCAATCCCATGTGTGTCAGAGTAGAACTGTGCTCCATAGGGTTTTTACTGCCTGATTTTCAAAGTAAATTGCCCGGCCTTTCTTCTGAGGCACCTCTGGGCACACTCAAACCTCCAACCTTTTGCTTAGTAGCTGAGCACATTAACTATTTATACCACCTAAGAACTTCTATGATATATACACTATTTTATATATATAATATGTTTCACAACAAAAAGTGAGAAGACAAAAAAAGTAACAAATAATAATAATAATAAATAACAGAAAAAGCCATATCACTGCCAAATGCCCAGGGAATGACTCTGGCCTTATTAGAGCACCAACTGGCCTGAGAACTGTGGAACAGCCCCCTAGGCCCTAGTTGAAAATGAGGGCAGAACCTCTGGGATGGGCCAGGCTTGTGGCCAATGGAGGCCAGTGGCTCAAGAGCTCTGCAGACCAGCCTGGTCCAGCTATAGCTAGTTCTCAGGGCCTGTGAGCAAAAACTCCCGCAGGGAGGGGTCCTGACAGGAACCTGTCCCTCCCCTCTTCGGGGCCTCCCCGCATACCCGGAATCCCTGGCCCAGACCCTGGTACTGCTTCCCCAGGGAGAAAAGGGACCTTTGAGGGTTTGTTTAGAGCCATGATTTCCTTAAACGGCTGGGTTTTTTTTTAAAAAATGAATGTGGCTGGAGCTGACTTCATCTCCCTACCACTCTGGGAATTGGAGGCCAGAGGGCAGGCTGGAGAGGAGGGAAGGAAGGAGAGCCAGAAAACCAGCAAGTGGTCCTAAATAGCCATGGGAGCTGCCCTCCACTGCAGGAGGGAAGAAACAAGGTGAAGACAGGCAGGTGAGAGGAGCAGGTGATGAATAGTTATTCACACTGCAAGTCAGTGGGGATTCCAACTTGTTTGTTCATTTTTATCTCCATTGAATTCTGTAGCTGCCTCTGGGTCTTGGCACATGCTGCTCCTCCTGCCTGGACCACCCTTTCTTCTGCTCTTCTAATGACAAACACTTTCTCATTCTTTAGATCCAACCATGGTACTGCCTGAGCAAGGCTCTCCCTAGCTATGCTAACTAAAAGACATGCCACACACCTGGTCTTTATGTATGTAGCCCCTCATCCTGCTGAACAAATGAAGAAGGCTTAATGTAGGATAGATAAAAAACCAAGCCAGTTGCCCTCCAGTTGCCCCCGAATCTTGACGACCCTATGTGTGTCAGAGTGGAACTGTGCTCCATGGGGTCTTCAATGGCTGTGATCCTTCCGGAGCAGATCGCCAGTTCTTTCTTCCAAGGTGCCTCTGGGTGGATTTGAACCCCTAGCTTTTCTGTTAGTGGCTGAGTGCGTAACTGTTTGCACCTCCTAGGAACTCCTGTAGGATAGATAGCTGCGGGTTTTTCTATTGAACGGTGTCTTAGTTATCCAGCGCTGCTATAACAGAAATACCACAAGTGGATGGCTTTAACAAACAGAAATTTATTCTCTCACAGTCTAGGAGGCTAGAAGTCCAAATTCAGGGCTCCAGCTCCTGGGAAAGGCTTTCTCTCTCTGTCAGCTCTGGGGGAAGGTTCTTGTCATCAATCTTCTCCTGATCTAGGAGCTTCTCAGCCCAGGGACCTTGGTCCCAAAGGATGCGCTGTGTTCCTGGTGCTTCTTTCTTGGTGGTGTGAGGCCTCTGCTCGCTTCTCTCTTTTATATCTCAAAAGAGATTTACTCAAAACACAACCTAATCCTATAGATTGAGTCCTGCCTCATTAACCTAACTGCCTGTAATGCTGCCTCGTTAACCATTAAAACCTCACAGAGGTTAGGATTTACAACACAGGAAGATTACATCAGATCACAAAATGGTGGACAACCACACAAAATGATCCTGTGGGAATCATGGAAATCATGACCTAGTCAGGCTGACACACATTTTGGGGGGACACAATTCAATCCATAACGAATGTGATCTACCAGTTAACCAGTTGCCATCCAGTCAATTCCAACTCATGGCCACTCCGTGGGTGTCCGAGTTATGACAGTACTCCGTGGGGTTTTCAGTGACTGTTCAGAAGCAGATTTCCAGGAGTTGTTTTCTGAGGCAGCTCTGGGCAGACTTGAGACTCCAACCTTTCAGTTGGCAGTGGAGGACAGTAATTGTTTGCCAGAGCACGTTGACTGTTTGTACCACCCAGGGACTCCTGAGACGGATATACTGTGCCTTTAAACAGTGATTTCCTTTCTGTTTTCTGTTTACTTTTGTAACCACACCAGAAAATCAAATGAGAATTTTAAAATTCCATTTTCGTATACTATTTGAAAAGCACTCGTTTATTGAAGTGAACTATACTCCATTCATTAGGTTAATCACAGCTATTGTGAACACTTGAGAACTACTTTTGAAATGTACCCAAACCAGGAAATGCATTATTTAACCAAAAGAATAAGCTTCAGTATTCCGGTAATTTTTCTTCAATGAAGCTTAGTATTATACTAACAAGCTTGAGTTTTGATTTCTGAACTTTCAACCTTTTGGATTACAAATATGAAATCGAATCATTCTGAGAAAAAACTGGAATAGAACAATTTCAGCTTGATCAACGAGAAACTTTAAGTTTGGGAATATGAGATTAATTCTGTCTCATTTTCTTAGTTTTTCTTTGCCAAGAAAAGCAGCATAAGATTTTCTGCTTTCTAATTTCCCAGATGATTTATAGATTTAGCACACATTTATTTACGGGAAAACATTAGACGAAAATCATTCTGTATGAACAGAAGACTTTTTCATACACATTATTCAATTAATAGCAACAACAACAACAAAACAAACCAGTTGCCATCAAGTCAACTCCAACTCGTAGCGGCCCTGCTCCACGGGGTTTTCAATGGCTGTGATCTTTCTGAAGTAGTTTGCCAGGCTTTCTTCCAAGGTGCTTCGAAGTGGATTTGAACTGCCAACCTTTCAGTTAGGAGCTGAACGCTAAACTGTTTTTGCCACTCAGAGTGGCCGATTCAATGAACAGTCTGCTTATAATGCCTGTGTGATTAGGTGACTCCCTGCTTGAAACCCTTCAAGGGATCCCCCTGCTCTTAGGATGGAGCCCAAACTCCTTAGAAGCCCACAAGCCCTTATAGATTTGGCTCCCGTCTTCCCCCTCTTGCCCCCAGCATGCTATGCTCTGGTCAGACTGAACTTCTCTAGTTTCCCAAGCAGATCACCAGGCCTTTCTGCCACGTGCTCTCTCCCCCCTGGCCCTTTGCACATGTTGTTCCCTCTGCCAGGCTTGCTTACCCCCCCTATGCCCTTCCTTTGCTCTGACGGTTTCCTGCATGCTTTCTGTCGTAACACTTATCTTACCTTATTATCTTGTTAATTGCTCTGTTCCTTGCCTGTCTCTCTCACTTAGGCTATAAACTCTGTGAAGGCACTCTGTGAAGGCAGGGACCGTGTGTTTAAACAGAGAAGAAAATATTCCTTGATGGTTTTCAGAGTAGGGAGGGAGGGAGGGAGAGGGGTACCCACTAACTAGATAGTAAAAAAAAAAAAATTAGACAAGAACTATTTTAGGTGAAGGCAAAGACAACACACAATACAGTGGAGGTCAGCACAATTGGATTACACCAAAAACAAAGACGTTTCCTGAATAAACTGAATGCTTCAAAGGACAGCTTAGCAGGGGCGGGGGTCTGGGGACCACGGCCTCAGGGGACATTTAGGTCAATTGGCATAACAAAATCTATTAAGAAAACATTCTGCATCACACTTTGGGGAGTGGCTTCTGGGGTCTCAAACACTAGCAAGCAGCCATCTAAGATGCATCAATTGGTCTCAACCTACCTGGAGCAAAGGAGAATGAAGAACACCAAAGATACAAGGTAATTACGAGCCCAAGAGACAGAAAGGGCCACATAAACCAGAGACTACAACAGCCTGAGACCAGAAGGACTAGATGGTGCCTGGCTACAACCGATTACTGAGAGAACAGGTGAGCGGTGGGATGGAGACCTCAAATTCTCGTAAAAAGATCAGACTTAATGGTCTGACTGAGACTAGAAGGACCCCAGAGGTCATGGTCCCCAGATCTTCTGTTAGCCCCAGACAGGAACCATTCCCAAAGCCAACTGGACTATAGGACAGAAAATGATACTGGTGAGGAGTGAGCTTCTTGGATCAAGTAGACACATGAGACTATGTGGTCAGCTCCTGTCTGGAGAGGAGATGAAAAAAGAAGAGGGGGACAGAAGCTGGCTGAATGGACAGGGAAATACAGGGTGGAGAGAAGAAATGTCCTGAATCACTAGGGGGAGAGCAACTGGCAACTAGCAAGGTGTATATAAATTTTTGTATGAAAGACTGACTTGATTTGTAAACTTCCACTTACAGCACAATAAAAATTAAAAAAAAATTTTTTGTATGAGGGTATAGGTTTTTTTTTATAGGTCAGACTCAGCAAATCAGACCCACATTGTGGGCACACTTAGGCAGAAAGTTAAAGAAATAGCTGAGGAATGGGTTACCCAGAAGAATCTAAAGTCATTCAAGCTTCATACACTTCCTATGAGCCCCTGAAACTCTGCTCTCCCTCACTTCCTTCCTTCGTCCCTCCCTCCCTCCTTCCCTCCCTCCCTCCCTCCTTCCTCCCTCCCTCCCTCCCTCCTTTCCTCCCTCTCTCCTTTCCTTCCTTCCATCCTTTGTTTCTCCCTCCCTTCTCCCTTTCCTCTCTTCTTCCCTCCCTCCCTTCCTTCATCAAGCCTTCATGGAGACCTCTCTTTGGTCCAGCCCCTGCCCTCAAAATGCTGCTAGTTTTTAAGCACATACAAGTGTAGCTGTAAAGACAATAGAGAAGGTACAACTGACCTGTGCCCCCATAGACCCAGATAACATGCTGTGAGTGCCCAACCATGACACGTCTGTCCGTTTGTCACACTGTGGTGGCTTTCATGTTCCTGTGATACTGGAAGCTTTGCCACCAGTATTTCAAATACCAGCAGGGTCACCCTTGGTGGACAGGTTCCAGTGGAGCTTCCAGACTAATAAAGACTAGGAAAAAGGACTTGGCAGTTTATTTCTGAGAAAACTGACCCGTGAAAATCTTGTAAATAGCAGCAGAACATTGTCTAATACCGTGCTGGAAGATGAACCCCTCAGGGTGGGAGGCACTCAAAATATGACTGGGGAACACCTGCCTCCTCAAAGTAGTTGTAGTTAGATGCTGTCAAGTTGGTTCCGAATCATAGTGACCTTATGCACAACAGAACGAAACACTGCCTGGTCCTGCACCACCCTCAAATTATTGTTATGCTTGAGCCCATTGTTGCAGCCACCATGTCAATACATCTTGTCGAGGGTCTTCCCCTTTTTGGTTGATCCTCTACTTTACCAAGCATGATGTCCTTTTCCAGGGATTACCCTCCTGATAACATGTCCAAAGTATGCGAGACAAAGTCTTGCCATCCTTGCTTCTAAGGAGTATTCTGGCTGTACTTCTAAGACAGATTTGTTTGTTCTTTTGGCAGTCCATGGTATATTCAATATTCTTCGCCAACACCATAATTCGAAGGTGTCAATTCTTCTTCCGTCTTCCTCATTCATTGTCCAGCTTCCGCGTACATATGAGGCGATAGAAAATACCATGGCTTGGGTCAGGCACACCTTAGACTTCAGGGTGACATCTCTGCTTTTTGACACTTGAAAGAGGTCTCTTGCAGCATATTTGCCCAATGCAATGTGTCCTTTGACTTCTTGACTGCTGCTTCCATGGATGTTGATCGTGGATCCAAGTAAAATGAAATCCTTGACAACTTCAATATTTTCTCTGTTTATCGTGATGTTGCTTATTGGTCCATTTGTGAAGATTTTTGTTTTCTTTATGTTGAGGTGTAATCCATACTGAAGGCTGTGGTCTTCATTAGTAAGTGCTTCAAGTCTCTTCACTTTCAGCAAGTAAGGTTGTGTCATCTGCATATTGTAGGTTGTTAATGAGTCTTCCTCCATTCCTGATGCCCTGTTCTTCAACATATAGTCCAGCTTCTCGTATTATTTGCTCAGCATACAGATTGAATAAGTATGGTGAATGGATATAACCCTGATACATGCCTTTCCCGACTTTAAGCCATGTAGTATCCCCTTGTTGTGTTCGAACAACTGCCTATTGATCTATGTACAGGTTCCTCATGACCACAATTAAGTGTTCTGGAATTCCCATTTTTTGCAATGTTATCCATCATTTGTCATGATCCACACAGTCGAATACCTTTGCATAATCAATAAAACACAGGTAAACACCTTTCTGGTATTCTCTGCTTTCAGCCAGGATCCATCTGATATCAGCAATGATATCCCTGGCTTGAATTTCTGGCAGTTCCCTGTTGATATACTGCTGCAGCCGCTTTTGAATGATTTTCAGCAAAATTTTACTTGTGTCTCATATTAATGATATTGTCCGATAATCCTCGCATTCAGTTTGATCACCTTTCTTGGGAATAGGCATAAATATGATGCTTTTCCAGTCGGTTGGCCAGGTTGCTGTCTTCCAAATTTCCTGGCATAGACAAGTGAGCGCTTCCGGCACTGCATCTTTTTGTTGAAACATCTCAGTTGGTGTTCCCTTGATTCCTGGAGCCTTGTTTTTTGCCAATGCCTTCAGTGCAGTTGGAATTCTTCTTTCAGTACCATCGGTTCCTGGTCATACGCTACCTCCTGAAATGGTTGAATGTAGACCAATTCTTTTTGGTATAGTGACTCTGTGTATTCCTTCTACCTTTTTTTAATGCTTCCTGAGTTGTTTAATATCTTCCCCATAGAATCCTCCAATTGCAACTCAAGACTTGAATTTTTCCTTCAGTTCTTTCAGCTTGAGAAATGCCCAGTGTATTCTTCCCTTTTGATTTTCTATCTCCAGGTCTTTGCTCATGTCAATATAATACTTTGTCTTCTCAAACTGCTCTTTGAAATCTTCTGTTCAGCTCCTTCATCATTTCTTCCTTTTGCTTTAGCCACTCAACGTTCAAGAGCAAGTTTCAGAGTCTCTTCTAACATCCATTTTGCTCTTTTCTCTCTTGTCTTTTTAATGACCTCTTGCTTTCTTCACGTATGATGTCCTTGTTGTCATTCCACAACTCATCTGATCTTCGGTCACTGGTGTTCAGTGTGTCAAATCTATTCTTGAGATGGTTTCTAAATTCAGGTGGGATATACTCAAGGTTGTACTTTGGTCTCATCGACTTGTTTTAATTTTCTTCAGTTTCATCTTGAACTTGCATATGAGCAATTGATGGTGTGTTCGGCTGTCAGCCCCTGGCCTCTCTTGCCTGATGATTTTGAGCTTTTCCATTGTCTCTTTCCACAGATGAAGTTGATTGGATTTCTGTGTATTCTGTCTGGTGAGGTATAATTGCCATTGTGTTGTTGACAAAAAGGTATTTGCAATGAAGAAGTCATTGGTCTTGCAAAATTCTATCATGTGATCTCCAGCATCGTTTCTGTCACCAAGGCCATGTTTTCCAACTACTGATCCTTCTTCTTTGTTTCCAACTTTCACATTCCAATCACCAGTAGTTATCAACACATCCTGATTGCATGTTTGATCAATTTCAGCCTACAGATGTTGGTAAAAATCTTAAATTTCTTCATCCTTGGCCTTAGTGGTTGGCACGTAAATTTGAATAATAGTTGTATTAACTGGTCTTCCTTGTAGCATGTGGATATTATCTTATCATTGTTAATGTTGTACTTCAGGATAGATCTGAAATGTTCTTTTTGATGATGAGTGCAACGCCACTCCTCTTCAAGTTGCCGTTGCCAGCATAACAGAGCACATGACTATCTGATTCACAATGACCAATACCAGTCCATTTCAGCTCACTAATGCATAGGGTATTGATCTTTATGTGTTCCATTTCATTTTCTGACAACTTCCAATTTTCTTAGATTCATACTTCATACAGGATACAACTCTGACGCACACTTTTCCTAACTTTAAACCATGCAGTATCCCCATGTTCTGTTTGAACGACTGCCTCTTAATCTATGTACAGATTCCTCATGAGCACAATTAAGTGTCCTGGAATCCACATTCTTCATAATGTTATCTATAAGGTTGATTCTACTTTCAGGAAGCATCTCTTCCCCAGTCACCTTCCAGTCTGAGGGGCTCATCTTCCGGCACTGTATCAGACAGTGTCCCACTGCTATTCATAAGGTTTTCACTGGCTGATTTTTTTCAGAAGTATACTGCTAAGTCCTTCTTCCTAGTCTGTCCTAGTCTGGAAGCCCGTCTGAAACCTATCTGCCATGGGTGACCCTGCCGGTATTTGAATATTGGTGGCATAGCTTCCAGCATCACAGCAACACTCAACCCCCCACAGTATGACAAACTGACATACTTCAGGAGTGGCTTCACTTCTGAGTTAGCACGGTGTCTGTGGGCCATAGTCTCAGGGGCTCCTCCAGTCTCTGTCAGACCAGTAAGTCTGGACTTTTTTGTGTGAATTTGAATTTTATTCTGTATTTTTTTTCCGTTCTGTACTGGATCCTCTATCATGATCCCTGTTAGAGTGGTCAGTGGTGGTAGCTAGGAACCACCTAGATGTTCTGGGCTCAGGCTGGTGGAGGCTGTGGTTCATGTGGTCCGTTAGTCATTTGGACTAATATTTTCCTTGCATCTTTCCTCCAAGTGGTATGGGACCAATAGACGTATCTTAAATGGCCACTCGCAAGCTTTTAAGACCCCAAACACTACTCACCAAAGTAGGATGTAGAACATTTTTTTTTACGAACTATGTTAGGGCAATTCCAGCCCTCAGCCCCAGTAACTTGGTCCCTCAAGGTGTTTGGATGTGTCTAGGAAGCTTTTATGACTTTGCCTTGTTCAAGTTGTGCTGACTTCATCAGTATTGTGTGTTGTCTTTCCCTTCAACAAAGTTAACACTTGTCTACTATCTAGTTAGTGATTTCCCCTTCCCACCCCTCCCCTCTGATAATTATCAGTTTGTTTTTTTTCTGTGTATAAACCTCTTCTTGGGTTTTTATAATAGTGGTCTCATACAATATTTGTCCTTTCGTGATTGACTGGTTTCACTCAGCATAATGCCCTCCAGATTCATCCACGTTGTGAAATCTTTCGTGGATTCATCATTGTTCTTTATTGTTGCATAGTATTTCATTGTGTGTATGTACACATAATTTGTTTATCCATTCATCTATGGATGGGCACTTAAATTGTTCCCATCTTTTTGCTATTGTGAATAGTGCTACAACGAACGTGGGTGTGCATATGTCTATTTGTGTGATGGCTCTTGTTTCTCTAGGATATATTCCCAGGAGTGGGATTGCTGGATTGTATGGTATTTCTATTTTTACTGTTTTAAGGAGGTGCCATATCATTTTTTGTAGAGGTTGTACCATTTTACACTCCTAGCAGTGCATAAGAGTTCCAATCTCCCTGCAACCTCTCCAACATTTGTTATTTTCTGCTTTTTTGATTCATGCTAGTAATGTTGGGATGAGATGGTATCTCATAGTTTTGATTTGCATTTCTCTAATGGCTAATGATCAAGAGCACTTATGTGTCCGTTAGTCACCTGGATGTCTTCTTTGGTGAAATGTCTGTTCACATCCTTTGTCCATTTTGATTGGATTATTTGTCTTTTTGTTGCAGAGGTACTGAAGCATTCTATAGATTTTAGAGATTAGACCCTTGTTGGATATGTGGTAGCCAAATTTTTTTCTCTAGTGTGTAGGCTCTCTTTTTACTCTTTTGGTGAAGTCTTTTGATGAACATAAATGTTTAATTTTAAGGAGCTCCCAGTTATCTAGTTTCTCTTCTGGTGTTTGTGCATTGTTAGTTATGGTTTGTGTTGAATTTATGCCCCAAGTGTATTAGGGCTTTAGCTTTGCCCCTATTTTTTCTTCCATGATCTTTATCGTTTTAGCTTTTATATTTAGGTCTTTGATCCATTTTGAGTTAATTTTTGTTCATGTGTAGTATGGGTGCTGTTTCATTTTTTTAGAGATGGATGTCTAGTTTTACCAACATAAATTGTTAACAAGACTGTCTTTTCCCCCATTTAATGGACTTTGGTCCTTTGTCAAAGATCAGCTGACCATAGGTGGATGGATTTACATCTGGGTTCTTGATCTGTTCCCTTGGTCTATGTGTCTGTCATTGTACCAGTACCAGGCTGTTTTGACTACTGTGACTGTATAGTAGGCTCTGAGATCAGGTAGTGCAAGGCCTCCTGCTTTGCTCTTTTTCTTCAGTAATGCTTTGCTTATCCAGGACCTCTTTCCTTTCCGTATGAAGTTGGTGATTAGTTTTCCATCTTGTTAAAGAACGCTGTTGGTGTTTGGATTGGAATTGTATTATATCTGTAGATTGCTTTGGGTAGAGTTGGCGTTTTCACAATATTGAGTCTTCCTATCCACGAGCATGGTATGTTTTTCCATTTATGTATGTCTCTTTTGGTTTCTTGCAATAGTGTTTTGTAGTTTTCTTTGTATAGGCCTTTTATGTCCCTTGTTAGATTTATTCCTAAGTATTTTATCTTTTTAGGGGCTATTATAAATTTTTTAATAAAATTTTATAAATTTTTTTTTTTTAATAAATGGTATTTTTGTCCTGATTTCCTTTACAAAGTTTTCTTTGCTGGTGTATAGGACTCTAACTGATTTTTTTATGTTGATCTTATGTCCTGCTATTCTGCTGAATCTTTCTACTAGTTCCAGTAGTTTTCTTATGGAATATTTGGGGTTCTTTACGTATAGGATCGTTTCATACGTGAGTAGGGATAGTTTTACTTCTTCCTTTCTAATTTGGATGCACTTTATTTCTTTTTCTTGCTTTATTGCTCCAGCTAGGACTTTCAGCACAGTGTTAAATAGGAGTGGTGATAACGGACATTCATGTCTTGTTTCCATTTTCAGGGAGAGTGCTTTCAGCCTGTCTGTTGAGAATGATGTTGGCTGTTGGTTTTGTATCCCAGTATCCAGTGCCGTAGAGTCGATCCTGACTCATAGTGACACCTTTTATTATGTTGAGGAATTTTCCTTCTATTCCTGTTTTATTGAGAGTTTTTGTCAGGAATGGGTGTTGGACTTTTATCAAATGCCTTTTCTTCATCAATTGAGATGATCATGTGGTTCTTTTGTTCTATTTATGTGGTGGGTTACATTGATTGATTTTCTAATGTTCAATGATCCTTGGATACCTGGTATGAATCCAATTTAGTCATGGCGTATAATTTTTTTGATATGATGCTGAATTCTATTGGCTAAAATTTTGTTGAGAATTTTTGCACCTATATTCATGAGAGATACTGGTCTGTAATTTTCTTTTCTCGTGGTGTCTTTGCCTGGCTGTTTTTTTTTTTTTTTTAATCAGGGTTATGCTGGCTTCATAGAATGAATTTGGGAGTATTCCTTCCTTTTCTATGCTCTAAAATAGTTTGAGTAGTACTGGTGCGAGCTCTTCTCTGAATGTTTGGTAGAATTCTCCAGTGAAGTCTTTCGGGCCAGGCCTTTTTGTTGTTAGTTAGTTTTTTTTTTTTACCTCTTCAATTTCTTCTCGTTATGGGCCTGTTTAGATTTTCTATCTCTGTTTTCTATCTTTGTATTAGTTTAGGTAGGTAGTGTGTTTCTATAAATTTGTCCATTTCCTCCAGGCTTTCAAATTTATTGGAGTACAACTTTTCATAGTATTCTGTTATGATACTTTTCATTTAGTTGGGTCTGTTGTAGTGTCCCTCATCTCATTTCTTATTTGGGTTACTTGCTTCCTCTCCTGTTTTTTTTTTTTTGTCAGTTTGACCAATGGTTTGTTGATTTTGTTGATCTTTTCAAAGAACCAATTTTTGGTCGTGTCGATTCTTCCTATTTTCTGTTCTCTATTTCACTTATTTCTGCTCTAGTCTTTATTATTTCCTTTCTTCTGGTGGCTATGGGCTTCTTTTGCTGTTCTCTTTCTATTTGATCTAGTTGTAGAGCTAAAGTTTTGATTTTGGCCCATTCTTCTTTTTTGATATGTAAGTTTATTGCTATAAATTGTCCTCTGAGCACTGCCTTTGCTGTGTACCATGTGTTTTCATTCTCATTTCATTCTGAATTTTTTGATTCCCTCTTTGCCTTCTTCTGGTACCTAGTTTTTAAGTGAGGTGTTATTTGGTTTCCATGTATTTTTTTTTTTCCTTACTCTTTCTGTTATTGATTTTTACTTTTATGGCATTGTGATGAGAGAGGATGCTTTGTATTATTTCAGTGTTCTGGAGTTTATTGAGGGTTGCTTGTGGCCTGAGATGTGGTCTATTCTGGAGAATGTTCCGTATGTGCTGGAAAAGAATGTATACTTTACTGCTGTTGAGTAGTGTTCTATATACGTCTATGAAGTCAAGTTGGTTGATTTTGGCTTTAGATCTTCTGTATCTTGGTTGAGTTTCTTTCTAGATGTTTTGTCCTTTTCTGAGAGTGGTGTGTTGAAATTTCCTACTATTACTGTGGGACTGTCTGCTTCTCTTTTTAGTGCTGTTAGAGTTTGTTTTATGTATTTTGGAGCCCTGCTGTTGGGTGCATAGATATTTATTAAGGTTTTGTCTTCTTGGTGGATTGTCCCTTTAATCATTATATAATGTCATTACTTGTCTTTTATGGTTGGTTTTGCCTTAAAGTCTATTTTATCTGAGATTAGTATCGCCACTCCTGCCCTTTTTTGGTTATTGTTTGCTTGATATACTTTTTCTATCCATTGATTTTTAACATATTTATGTCTTTGTGTCTAATGTGTGTCTCCTGTAGACACCATATTGATGGGCTGTACTTTTTTATCCATTCTGCTTCTCTTTGTCTCTTCACAGGTGCATTTAAGCCATTTACATTCAGTGTGATTATCAATAGGTGTGCGTTTATTGCTGTTGTATTGTCGTGCTTTTTTTGTGTGTGTGCTGCTGATATTTTCTTTGTTCCTCTTACTTTTCTGTGCTGAGTTCCTTTTGTTAGTGGATTTTCTTTTCTTTCATTATTGTAGATTTTGTTCTTACTGAGGCTTTATGTTTTTCTTTTTTAAATTTAATGAGTAGGTTTGTTAATTTTCTTTGTGGTTACCTTGAAATTTACCCTTATCTTCCTAAGTTTGAACAGTCTTTCATTACTTGATATTGCCTTCACTTCCTCTCCATTTGAAAGTTCTATACCTATGCTGTTTATTCTCCTGCTTATTGTTTTGACATTGTTGTAATTTACAGATTGATGTCTCTGTTTCCCTGTTTTAAGTCTTTGAGCTTTGTTTTATTATTGAGAGTTCTTTATTTAGGTTAGATTCTGGCTAATGCTGTCCTGTGTATTTCTCCTCATTCTCTGTTTCCCTTCAATTTCTTCTTCCATTCGGTATTTAATCTAGTTTTTTATTCCTTCATTTGATGCTTAGGGTTTCGGGATTGATGTTTGTATCTGTTTTACTTAGCTTTTTGGGTCTTTGCTGCAGAGGGATGGCATGATGCCTCTGTCTAGGGAGCTGTGTTGGCTCTGCCTTGTATCCTCTCTTTCTGGATGGTCTGCAGTAGCACCTGGCCTGCTGCATCTGCTTCCAGCCCTGTCGGTCCTTCCCTCCCCTGCAGGCTGTAGGGTCTCAATAAAGGAGCATTTCATGGTGTCCTTTCCCTGCCTAAAAGACCTCCTGGCTCCCCAGTGCCCTGAGGATAGATTACAAGCTCCTTGTCCTGGACAAACCCCCTCCATTCCTATTTCCCTAACTCTTCCTCGGCCTCATGGGGTTTCTTTCATTCCCTTGAATGTCCCCTGAGTTTTCCTCTGCTGGAGATAGTCTCCAGCCACAGGTTGGGGACAGAAGTCCACTGAGTTAAGTGTCCCTCCTACATGGCCACAAGTGTTGTCATTGCCCATTAGTTTGTCTGATCTCCACTGGACTGGGAGCCCTGGGAAGAGGTATAGGGTCTGTAGAGCTCCCCGTTACACCCCAGCTCAGAGTGGAGGGCCTTTATGGAGCAGGCCAGGGCTCCCAGGGTTTAAAGGGCAGAGGAGAGGTAGGCCTTAGCCAGGTGGGGGTGTAGCTTCAAGCCCTCTCCCTGCAGCCTCTCCCAGCTCCCTGCACAAATGGTAGGTAGAGGCCACACGCGGTGGCTTCAGGAGAGCAGCGACATCTGAAGGGCGCACTCAGGGCTGCACGAGGAGGAAGTCGGGAATCCTGTGGACTCCTGCAAAGCCTGGTGGGCTCTGAGGCTGCCTTCAGGCAGGAGGAAGTTTCAGTGAGGGGGTAGAGGATGAGGCAGGATACCCTGCCAAGCCATAGCCAGAGGCCAGCCACCAGGTCTGCTCGAGAAGGTGCCCTCCCTGCCCCCCCAACTCCCTCCACCCCCTCTACCCCAGTGCCCTGGTGAAAAGGCTGTGGCTTTGGATTCTGCATTCACTCCGCTCTTTTTTCCCTTTCCTCCATTTATTTTTCTCCTTAGACCCGCCTGGGGCTATTTTTGCTTCCTTCTTGTTTGGCTGCCTCAGCAGCCATGTGGCTTTAATTGGCCCATTTTCTGCATGCTGGAAAGATGTTTCCCTCCTTGTCCTACTGCCCACCCTGAGCACCCCTGGGGCCTCAGAAGAAAAGCCAGAGGGGAGGCACATTGTGAACGGAGAGGCTGACTGAGACGGAAAGAGACAGACTCAGGAGAAGCAAAGACATACAGAGAGGGAGACAGAGAGAGCGAGAGAGAGAGAGAGAGAGAGAGAGAGAGAGAGACCGGAGTCCAGCAATGCAGACGGAGGGCAGGGGCCCTGGGGAGATAAAGACAGAAATATATAATTGAGGTGAGAGAGAAAGAAACACAGAAAGAAAGAAAGACAGAGAAACAGATGGATTTATATTAGTACCGTTGAAGGATGAGAGAAAGACAGAGACAGGCAGCCTGCCCCCATTCCCACCCACCCCCATCCCCACCCCGTCTTCGTCTTCACAGAAGGAGGCAGCCCCACAGCCAGCCAGGCAGAGGGAGCAGTGTTGCCTGGGAAGCCAGCAGAAGGCGAGGAAACCCTTGCCTGGTTGGCCCCAGCACAAGTTGCCCCCACCAGGCATCCTCTAGCCCCTCCCAGGGCTGCAGGCTCATCTGAGCTCCATGGTGCCAAGCCTGGGGCTCCCAACAAGCCTCCTGCTTCTCTTGCCTCCTCAGCAACACGGAGATGATCTATCGAGGCAGAAACGTACTGCCTGCAGGGGATTGTTGGCAAGGATGGAAAAGTGCTTTGCAAATGGCAAGGCCTTTACAAATTGGGGAGGGGGGTCATTATGAGTGGGGGCTTCTTTCATGTACATCTCCCTGCCTTTTGCATTTTTAAATGAGTGAAGGTGGGAGAGGACAATGCTTAACACAGATATTTGTTGTTTATTCCTACAACAAACATTCACTGATCACCTACTAACTGTGTCCAGCCTCTTTTCTAAGACAGCCTTCCTGCCTGGCCTCTCTAGCCCTGGCCTATATTAAAACCATTGCCATCATGGCAGCCCCATGTGTGTCAGAGTAGAAATGTGCTCCATAGGGTTTTCAACGGTTTCTTCTCAGGCACCTCTGGGTGGACTTGAACTACCAACCTTTTGGTTAGCAGCCCTTATTCGAGAAATCAATAAATGCTTATTGAATAAATTAGAAGGAGAAGCTTACGCAACTAACTGCACTGTGACTTTGCATTTGCTCCGACTGAGGGATGTCCTGAGGAGGAAGTGTGTACCTTCACCTGGGGGGGGGCAGTCAAGGACAGCTTCCTGGAGGCAGCAACATGGGAGCCAGGCCTTGAGAGTTTCCCAAGAGGAGATGGTAGGAAAGGAATTCCAGGCAGAGGGATCAGCCTGTGCAAAGGCACAGAGATATGGCAGTGTGGGGGTGGGGGTATTCAGGAAATTGAAGGAAGACAGGGGACCCACAGTGCGGAACCTGGAATGCCAGGTGAGAGATGGGACAAATAGTGGATGATGTCCAGAAAAGGAATGGTGGGATCAAATCTGAGTTTTTCAGAGAAATTCCACTGACACAAGTACAGAGTTGAGCAGAGGGGCTGGGGAGAGTATAAGGAGATAGTGGCAAAGGTCCAGGGAAGAGAGAATGAGAGCCTGGATCAGGGCAGGTGCCGTGGAAGTAAGACCTTGGGGTTAGCGGTCATGGGCTTGGCCAGCTGGCTGGAGACATTTGACTGCTCATTCCAGCCCAGCTGTGTCTCCCTGGCCTGTTCCATAATCCACAGTCACAGATACCTAGAGAGGAGCTTCACAGAGCCTCTGAGACCAGCTAGTTCAGGGGTCTCAAACTCATGACCAGGGACCAGGGAAGCAACATTAACATGGGCGGTAGCTGGGATAAGGTGATAGGGAGTAGCAGGGCCTGAGCCAAACTGGGGTGTGCCTTTGAATTACATTTTTTTTTTTTTCCAAAACAAAATGTTGGCCAAAAGAAACAGCTGGCCATATTTGTCCCTCAGGCACCATTAGTCTGAGACCTTTGACTGAACCCCTCTACCCATCTACATTTCACAGGGGGAGACACTGAGGTCCAGAGTGGACCAGAGACTTGCCCAAGTACACACAATGAAAGGGAGCCCCTTTTACTCATAATCTGCTGAATTTAACACTTAGGTTTACAGATGATGAAACTGAGGCTCAGAGAGTTGGAGTGGCTTGCCTGGGATCATACAGCCGGTTCAGGAAAATGACTCAACCCTTTCTACTACCTCTGACCGAGAGAAGGAGAAACCTTAGCGAGCAGGAAAAATGCTAACTGCCTGATAAGAAATAATTGGTAGGAAGGGAGAGATGGGCTTAATGAGAAGGCAGATGATGGTGGGCACATGATGGCAACAACTAGCAAGGGGAGAATGAGGCATCCCCAAAGGAAGGGGCGCCGGCTTGGGCTGCCAACCAGCTGCTGGGCAGAGGCCAGGCCAGGGCTGGGACCAGCTTGGCTTCAAAGGCGCACATCACCCCTGCCTGGGGCCTGCTGAGCTGCTGATTATCCCGGGCAGAAATCCTGCCAAGCCAGACTTTAGAGAATAATCATCACAACCAATAATAACGCCTCCCACCAGCACTGAGCTCTTAACTTGTTCTGCCTCTCACAAGCAGCCTTCCTTGTTCAGAGAGAATGGGCACTGGGGTCTAGGGCAGGCCATAAGAGTGGAAGAATCTAGCAAAGATAAAAGCAGGGCTTCGAACCAGCTTGTTCTGGTTCAAATGCTTGCTGAGAATTTGTATTTCTACCCCCAGATATACTGAATCAGAATCTACATTTTAACGAGATTCCCAGGTGATTCTTATGTATAATAAATTTTGAGAACCACTGCTCTACTAGTCGTTCTCAGAACTGGTCCCCAACCAGCAGCATTAGCATCGCCTGGCCACTTGTTAGAAATACAAATTTGCAGCAGGGGTTCTAACCTGAACTAATGGTAATGGGTTCAAAGTCCTGGACAAAAGACAGTTTATTTTACTTCTCTGAGCCTGTTTCCTCAACTGTAAAATGAAGATGTCGTTCTTTGCCTCTGTTTATCTTCTCAGTCTCATTTCCTACCTGCCCCATCCTGCCCCCCCTCCCAACACACATATTCATCAATACAACCCAGACTCACAAAGCTGTTGGTCAACTCCTCTGAGGTCTCTGTATTTGTTCTGTATCAAATGCAAACCTGCTCCAGGTGCAAGTCTTCTTAGTGAACTCCTCTTCATCCTACAAAACCCAATGCCGCCATCTCCGTGAAGCCCTCCCTGAATCTCTCCCAGAAGAGTTAATCGTTTCATTCTCTGGGCTGCCACCATTCTGTGTATATCGTAGCATGATATTATACTTCTCTCTTTGCCTGTCTCTTTCTCCTTCAGCCTGGGAGTTCCTTGGGGTCAGGAAAACTAGATCTCACTTACCTCTGTATTCCTAAAGTCCAGCACAGAGATAGCACACAGTAGGTACTCCAGAAATAGTTCTCAGATTGAATGATCAGACCCAATTATGCTTGTCACTTTTGGTGGCTGTTTCCTCCACTAGACTGGGAGCATCTTGAGGACAGGGGCTGAGTTCTATTCATCTTTATTTGGATTACCTAGCACAGAAAAAGAACAACAACAACAACAAAATCTATTGCCATCGAGTTGATTCCAACTCATAGTGACCCTATCAGACAGAGTAGAACTGCCCTATAGAGTTTCCAAGGAGCATCTGGTGGATTTGAACTGCCGACCTTTTGGTTAGCATATATAGAACTTAACCACTATGCCACCCCACCAGTCCTCAAAAACATTTGGCGGTTGGATAAACAAAGGAAAGGGCTTTATAAATTGTAAAGCCAGATCTATGAGAAACGAAAGACAAAGAAATAAACCCATAGATGAGAGAGAAATGAGATGAGCACACCCATTCAGTGTGTGTCTGTCTTAGGCTGAGTTCTCTAGAGGAGCAAAACCAAAGAAGTGTACATATATAAATATGTGTACAACAAAACAACAAACAACCTGTTGCCGTTGAGCTGATTCAGACTCATAGCGACCCTATAGAACAGAGTAGAAGTGCCCCATAGGGTTTCCAAGGAGTGCCTAGTGGATTCAAATTGCTGAACTTTTGGTTAGCAGCCATAGCTTTTAACCACTGTGCCGTCAGGGCTCCAAATATAGGTAGAAAGAGATTTATTTCAAGGAAATGGCTCACACAGCTGTGGAGCTGACAAGTCCCAGATCCATGGGTCAGGCATCAGGCTAGATAGAGGCTTCTCCTGACTTTCACGTGGTTGCAGGGGCTGATGTGTCCCCAAATCAGCAGGTGAGATGGTAGGCTCAGGCGGCTGTGGGAGTTGCTGAATCCCAACATCTGCCTGGCAAGTGGCAAGCTACTTGCTGGCTCACATCCCAAGAGCCAGAGGTTGGATGACAATGAATCGGTTGCACAATCGAGACACAGAGAGAGAGAGAAACCTTTGCTAAGACATCCATATATATTGGTTGCAGGCCTCACCCCCAAGGAAACTCCCCTTACATGAGATCACAACATGGAGGATAATTACATCATACTGTGAATCAAGGCCTAGTCAAGTTGACATATAATATTAACCATCACAGTGTCCTTAAGGTAGACATGTCTGTTTGTGTGTCCGTAAGGGTATATCTGCATGTGTGTGTGTCATTGTGTGCACATGGGCTACGTTTGTGAGCCAGTATAGAAGGATATAGCTGTTGGGTTCGTGTGTGTGTGTGTGTGTGCATGTTATTGTGTGTAGTGTTATTGTATTATTGTGTGTAAGTGTATATTTGTCTAGAGTCTGTAGGTAAGTCCACATGTGTATAACTGTGTATGTGTCTGTGGTTTGTATATGGGTGTGTGCCTGTATGTGGGAGTGTGTGTAGGTTGAGGGAGGGTTTGGAAGATGAAGTAGGAGGGAGAAGAAAAGACAGACCCCGTGATTGTCAAGTGTGAAGTGCAAAAGAGCAAGAACTCACAGGTGTTCCCAGCAGAGACCCATATGCCCTGCAAACCCCATCTCCAGCTTCAAATCCATGCATTCATTCTCTCCCTCTCTCCCTCACTGGCGCTGACTCTGCTAGGCCCCTACTTGTGGGAGTCCAGCCTGTCGGTCAGCCTGGAGGTTCCTGGGAGGTGGAAGAGCTGTCTTCATCATTTCCTCCCCTGCACCACCTCCAGGGCTAGCTGGCAGGAGATTCAGGCCCATGTGGCCTGTCTGACCTGAAAATTCTACAGTAGGGTGTGGAGAAACAAACCAATCTGGTTGGTGAAGGAAGCTGGTCAACAGATTAGACCCCAGGAGAGAAAAAACTGGGCTCGTGTGACTGTCGTTGTTGTCAGGTGCTGTTGAGTCGATTCTGACTCATAGCGACCCTGCGTACAATAGAACGAAACGCTGCCTGGTCCTGCACGATCCTCACAATCGTTGTTTTGCTTGAGCCCATTGTTGCAGCCACTGTGTCAATCCATCTTGTTGCGGGTCTTCCTCTTTTTTGATGACCCTCTACTTTACCAAGCATGATGTCCTTCCTGATAACATGTCCAAAGTATGGGAGACTTAAAGTAAATAAGGGGAATAGTCTCGCCATCCTTGCTTCTAAGGAGCATTCTGGTTGTACTTCTTTCAAGACAGATTTGTGCATCCTTTTGGCAGTCCATGGTACATTCAATATTCTTCAGCAACACCACAATTCAAAGGCGTCAATTCTTCTTCAGTCTCCTTTATTCACTATCCTGCTTTCGCATGCATATAAGATGGTTGAAGACACCACGGCTTGGGCTAGGCGCACCTTAGTTCTCAAAGTGATATCTTTGCTTTTTAGCAATTTAAAGAGGCCTTTGCAATGCGTCTTTTGATTTCTTGACTGCTGCTTCCATGGCTGTTGATTGTGGATCCAAGTAAAATGAAATCCTTGACAACTTCAATCTTTTCTCTCTTATCATGATGTTGCTTATTAGTCCAGCTGGGAGGATTTTTGTTTTCTTTATGTTGAGGTGCAATCCATACTGAAGGCTTTGATCTTCATCAGTAAGGGCTTCAAGTCCTCCTTACTTTCAGCAAGCAAGGTTGTGTCATCTGCGTATCGCAGGTTGTTAATGAGTCTTCCTCCAATCCTGATGCCTGGTTCTTCATCATATAGTCCGGCTTCTTGGATTATTCACTCAGCATACAGACTGAATAAGCATGGTGAAAGGATGCAACTCTGATGGCCACCTTTCCTGACTTTAAACCACGCGGTATCTCCTTGTTTCATTCGAACGACTGCTTCTTGACCTATGTACAGGTTCCTCATGAGTACAGTTAAGCATTAAGGGCTCTAGTGACTGGTGTGGTTTTAAATCCTTATTTATAAGCAGTCCTCAAGTTAAAAAAAAAAAAACAACTAAAAGCTTAATAGAGATGGAGAACAAACCAGAACTCTAAAGGCTTTCAAGTCCATTTAGCGCCTTGACCCCTTGTTGAATACGGGGACCTGGGCACCAGGGCCAGAGTGCCAGTGGCCACGCCAGGCAGGTAGCCATTGGGAAGCCATGGCCCTGCATCTGTGGGTGGGAATGTCAGCAAGGGGATGTGATTCAGGCTCTCGGCCTTTGAAGAAGGGAAGATGTTTTTGAGAAAGAGATCAGCTTGTGCAAAGGCCCAACGGTGGGAAAGGTAATTTTTAAGGAATAGTAAGCAGCTCCATTGGGCTTTGGATGCAGGTGCTGGTTGACTCAGGACAGGCATGAAGTGGGGCAGTGAACTCAAATGGGAGGATCCAGCTTCCAGCCTGGGCTCTTGTCCTCTACAATTTTCTGTGTGAGCTTTGGCAACTTCTGGTCTCTGTGGCTTTGTTTATTGGTGATAGAGCCACAGGCTGGAAACGTGGCAGGAAAGACTAATCAGTGCGGACATACTCTCACGCGCCTGCTGTGCCCGAGGCAGGCACAGGCCAGTCACCCATCATGATGAGCATTCCTGGTTGTTGTTTTTGAGGATGTATCACACGGTGGGTAAAGGTACAGCCTCTAGAGCCAGGCCACCTGCATTCAAATCCCAGCTCTGCCACATACCAGCTGTGAATCCCTGGGCAAGGTTATTGATCTTTCTCAACCTCAATTTCCCCATCTGTGAAGTGGAGATAATAAGAATACCTACTTCACAGTGTTGTTGTGCGGAATTAAATGAGTTAATATACATAATATGCTTCAAACAGCACCCAGCACATGCTCTGTGTTTGCTCTTTTCCCACTCTGCCCACACACAACCTCAGAATCTTTTCAGCTCCGTGCTCGAGGCCCCCCACTATCATTCAGGGGAGTTGTTGATTTATCTGATTTAACACAATCTTTCCATTGAATAGGGGCGCTAGTGGCACAGTGGTCAAGCATTTGGCTGCTAACTAAAAGATCAGCAGTTTGAATCCAATAGCCACTCCTTGGAAACCCTATGGGGCAGTTCCATTCTGTCCTATAGGGTCGCTTGAGTCAGAATCGACTCGACGGCAGTGGGTTTGGTTTAATGTGTTCCATCGAGTAGATGAGGAAAGCGAGGCCCAGTGATGAGAAGTTCTTGGCCAGGGTCTCAGGGATCGACCAGGCTAGAGTTCAGTACATCACAGTGAGTTACAGGACGAGGATCTGCTTGCAGACAGGGACCTGTAAGGACTCCAGATGGGAACTCCTGGAACTTTAGGGTCCTGTGTGTGAAGGGGCTAGCTGATCTCCAGGCCTGCCCAGCTTTGTCAGCTATGATGACCGCCCCCAAGGCTGCCCCCAGGGGAGTCTCAGTCTGTCAGCAGTGGGAATGGGACAACGGCCAGCACCTCCCCCCCGTTAGCACCCCCTCCCCTGACAAGCCCGGTCCCCTTGGGAGTCCCCCTGTTCTGGAGGGGGTGTGTGCAGTCCTCTCCATCAGATGCCCTCCCCGCCCTACACAGAGTTGCTCCCACACTCTCCTGCCTCTTTCTTCTGTTTCTTCTTGTGAACTCCAGCTGCCGCCTGGGGTTTGGGCTTCTCAGGAAAGAACACGTGGCCCCTCAACTGGCCCTTGAGGAGAGGGGTCAGAGGGCAGCTCCAGGCCCTGGGTGGGCCCACTCCAGACCCCTGCATCAGCCTTCAGAGACTCTGGAACCAGAAGACCTGTCCCTGAGCAGCTTGGGCCAGAGGATGGGGCCTGTGTTTGTAACCTGGCAACCAGAACCACCTCCAGATAAGCACAGGTGTTTCCAGCCCTTGGGGAGAAAACCCAAAGAAGTGCTTCTCAGGTGTGGTTCCAAAACCCTCCTGCACCAGAATCACCTAGGGGTGGGGGTGGGGAAGGGTGGTAAAAAATGCAAATTCCTGGGCCCGCTGGATTAGATTCAAGAAGCTGGGGGCCCAGGAATCTGCATTTTAGCAAGCTCCCCACGAATCATGAATAGTAACATTTGGGAACCTCTGGCTCAAGGGGCAGATGGGGAAGTGGGGAAGCCCTTAGAACTGTCCTCACCCATTGCCAGGATCCCCGAGGGATGCCAGGGACTCACAGTTTGTCCCAGTGAGCAAGCTCAAGCCTGAGTCTTCTCTCCTTTTTCCCTAGTAGCCCACACTGCTCACACGTCCCCGCAGTTTCTAAATTCAAAACAGGGCAGTTTTAGCTGTTTATCAACACCCTTCTCCTGGGCACCAGGCCTTAAGAGCCTTCCCGCTGGGGAGACGGCTGGGCCTTAGCAAGGGCTTCCCTGGCTGTAGGCAGGGGGCAAGGAAGGGACCCCCAAGGGTGAGGGTGGGGTCTTCCTTGCCTAGAGGATGACTCTGACTTTCTGGACACAGGATGGGCTGCTGAGCCCCTTCCTCCCAGAAGCCTAGCCCCTTCCTCTCAAAAGTTAAAGTCATCTACCCCCAATGGGGCAACTTGGGGGCCATCAGGCTTACTTGCAGAGGGACACTGTTGGAGCTGACAGGGGGCCAGGGGGCTAATCTGACACCCGCGCTGGCCCCTGCAGATGGTCCGATGCCTCACGCGCTCTGCAAGCTTTTGTTGAACACCTGCTGAGCGTGGCTTGCTATGCTGGGTGCTGGAGGAGGGATGGTGGAGGATGGGAGCCATTTGGGGGTGTAGAAAGAAATAGAAGACCGGAGGAGTGGAAAAGCCCACACACGGGTTGAGAACAATCACTAAGCAGCCTGTCAGGCAAATGGAAACACACTCATCTAAACCCCGTCTGCCCGCCTTTATTCAGCAGACCCGGGCTGCGTGTCTCAGGGGGTGGGGTGCGTGCTGGGGGAGGATGCAGGCAAGGGGCAGGGGCGAACAGAACTCAGCATCTATCCTGGGGCCACAAGGACTTGCTGTGTGGCTTTGGGTAAGTCACTTACCCTCTGTGAGTCTCAGTTTCCTCCCTCCCCTGCCTTCCTCCCATATATATTTAAAAAAAAAAAAAAAAGTTGCTGTTGAGTCAATTCCAACACGTGGTGACCCATGTATGTCAGAATAGAACTGTGCCCCACAGGGTTTTCAATGACTGAGTTTTTGGAAGTAGATCACCAAGCCTTTCTTCCAAAGAGCTACTGAGTGGACTCCATCCTCCAAACTTTTGTTTAGCAGTTGAGCACGTTGACCATTCGCACCACCAACCCACATATAACACCTTGGAAAATGGCGGACTTAGACCAAATTTCCTGACACTGAGCAAGCTTCCCTTCCATGTGGCTTCTTGGTCAACGGAGTAGACTCCCAGCTGGAGGTCTGATACCACCCCAACGAGGGGTGGTTAGGAGTGGTGTGATTCAGGGTCACAAACCTCCATGGAAAGTTAACTCCATCACTTACGTATCAATGTCCTCATCTGTAGAAGGGGCAGATATCCAACATCTTTGGAAGAGGATTCAATGAGATAATCTGGCTGGGGCTGAAGTACCTGGATGAGCACTTGACGATGAGACGGTGTATAGTTCACAATGAAAGCAGTATTTTCTCCCTTTGCTTTATTCGGTGTTGGTTGCGATATTTACTTTTTAGGGGATTTCAAAGAATACAAAAGCAAAGAGAGTTTTACTTTCATCAAAGGCTGCCTGAGTTGTGAGGTTTGTGGAACACAGGACAAAGGATTTGAGGACCCAGCACAGGGCCTGGCACATGGTAAGTTCTCACAATTCTTAGAAGATGCTGCTGTTCTCTCTCAGTTCTCCCTTTAATGTCTTCTGCGAATTTATTTCAAGGAACCCTGCTGGTGCAGCGGTTAAAGTACTTGGCTGCTAACCAGAAGGTCGGCGGTTCAAACCCACCAGGCTGTCTGCGGGGGAAAGATGTGGCAGTCTGCTTCCATAAAGATTACCGCCTTGGAAACCCTATGGGGCAGTTCTACTCTGTCCTCTAGGGTAGCTATGAGTCAGAATCAACTCAATGGCAGTAGGTTTTAGGTGGGTGGGTGGGCTTATTTCTACTCTCCTTTCTCTGCCATGGCTCCCAGGAGACAAAAGGAGTCACCTGCTTGCCCAGTGTCAAGCTGAGGCTCTCCCTCCAGATGACTTGGTCCTGGGTAAGTCTGGGCCCTCCCCTAAGTGGGCAGTATATGGTTTAGAGGTCAAGTGTGCAGGGTTTAAAAATAGACAGGCCTGTGTTCCAATCTGGTTTTGCTATTCACTAGCTGTGTGATTTTGGACAACTTACTTAGCCTCCCTGGGCTTCAGATTCTTCTTCCTTAAAACATACAAACAAATCCATTGCATTTGAGTCAATTCCAACAATGTCCTTGGGTGGGACACATGGTTTGTGCTCAACTACTAACCTAAAAGGTTGGTGGTTCAAACCGACCTCGAGGTGCTACAGGAGAAAGGCCTAGTGATCTGCTTCCACAAAGATGACAGCCAAGAAAATCCTAGGGAGCAGTTCTACTCTGTAACACAAGGGGTTGTCATGAGTCCTCCCCCTTTAAAAAGAGGCTAAAAACCGGCATCGCGGGGCTTTCGTAAAAATGAAATGAGCAAACGAGCGTGCAACACTCAGCTGGTACTAAGCACTCAGTGCGCAGGTTGCTGCTCTTCAAGGTGTAGCTGCACTGGCCATGGACAGCTCTCTGTCTTCCTGACTTGAACAGAGCCACCTCCTGCCTTAGCCCATCTTGCTGGAAGCGTTGGGAGTGAATTGTGAGAAAGATCCATGTGAGTGCGTTGTCAAAATAGCAGTTTCTGTGGAAAGGCGAGAGATGAGGCTGCCAAAGGGAGCCTGTCAATGTCGTCAGCTGTGCTGGGCCTGCAGGTTTGTCACGGACTCAGCTGCCCACCGACGCCTGTTGAGCAGTCTTCCCTGTACAAGGCACCAGCATTGTAGAGCGTGTCTGCATGAGCCCAGATGAGCCTGGCTGCAGGGAGTCGGTGCTATTGGGTACAGCTGGGAAGCTTCCTCCAAAAGGCAGCATTTGAACAGGGTGTCACAGGTCAAGTTGGATTCTGGCCAGCAGAGAAGAGGGGGAGCAGAAGTTGTGTGAGGGCTGGAGCAAACCGATTGGAGTCCGGTTGTTGTTGGCTGCCATTGAGTCAGCTCCCGATTCCCGCACGCCGGGACTGGACCTGATTATAGGGCTTCCGTTGGCTGATTTTTTGGAAGTAGATTACCAGGCCTTTCTTCCTAGTGTGTCTTAGTCTGGAAGCTGTCTAGCATCATAGCAGCACACAAGCCTCCATTAATAGAAAGGCGGTGGCTGTGCATCGGCCAGGAATTGATCTCAGATCTGCATGGAAGGCAAAAACTCTGCCAGTGAACCACCACCGGACTGGAGCCCTACCAGGTTGGAATTCTTCCTCCGCGCACGCCAGAAAACTGGTCTCTACATTATGACCAAGCAGACAAATGTCAGTAGATATCATTTTAAATGTCTTTTTAAGAGTTGTCACGTCCTGAAAATATGGAAGAAGGCAAGACTCAGTCCACTTCAAAGATCTGAAGATTTAAAGGGTAAATACATGTACATATGGTTAGAGTTGAAATTCGTAAATGTAACCACCTGATCGGTTTGGGTGTAGGTGTAGACAGAGAAATGAAGGAGTGTGTGTATCACCAGTAGGTCTCTAGGTGGTGCAAACGGTTTGCACTTGGCTACTAACTGAAAGGTTGGCGGTTCAAATCCACCCAGCGGCAACTGAGATAAAAGGCCTGGCGATCTGCTCCCAAAAGATTGTTGTTATTTATTTTTAGCTACCATTGAGTCAGCCTGACTCATGGTGACCCCATGCGTTATAGCCAAGAAATCCCCATGGAGCTCAGTTCTACTCTGACACACATGGGGTCACCATGAGTTGGAATCGACTCAGCAGCAATGGGTTTTTTGGTTTTATATAGCTCGTATCTAGAGATTGGGCTGGGGGCAGGGAGAAAACCCTCATTGTTTTGAAGCCCACAAAACAGAACCTTGAAACTAGGCCCAGGGAGACCCTGGGGCATCAACAAGAATTTAGTCAACATCCCAGGAGAAATTCCTATCCTAAAGCAACAGTTCCCTTGGGAGCAGGCAACCACAGTTAACTGGGATGGTATTTTTCTGTAGTGAATGCGCGTCTTTTAACCCCAGGAGGATTTGAGGTTACCTTCAGACAGGCTTTCGGGAATCAAAACCACAGTCTTTTATTTTTGAGTTAAGAATAAATCTGTGTGTGTGCACATATATATATATATATATATGTTAAAATAATTTGGTCTATTAGAGTGAGAATCTAGCTATTCTAATTTAAAATGTAATTGGGTAATTAACTTAAGACACTCGAGTTTCAGTTGAAATCTTACTAAGCCTGTGTTCATTAGTAGAACATTTAAGAGAGTTTTAGGTTCAGTTTATTTTTAAATTTAATTTACTAGATGTACAAGAATTAGTTAAGCACCCAGGGAGATTTTGTTGAAAATAGCCAAATGAATTTAAAAGAAAAATCAAATGCCTACTTTAAAAAATTCATTGAGCTATATACCATAGACTCATCAAAGTTCTCAGATCACAAAGCGAACCAGCACCCAGACCAAGAAACCTAACACGAAACCCAGTACTTCCTTCAGCTACCCCCCCTCCAGGGAAAACCAAGCTCCCAAATACATTAAATTTATAAATACAGTATAAATTGTTGTTGTTAGGTGCCGTCCAGTCTTCCGACTCATAGCGACCCTATGTATGACAGCGCGAAACACCGCCCCGTCCTGCGCCACCCTCACAATCATTATGCTTGAGCCCATGGCTGCAGCCACTGTGCCAGTCCATCTCATTGAGAGTCCTCCTCTCTTTTGCTGACCCTCCACTTTACCAAGCATGATGTCTTCCTCCAGGGACTAGTCCCTCTTGATAACATGTCCAAGGTATGTGAGAGGAAGTGGTCTGGGGTGTGTTTAATAAATTACATTTGTAAATGGGACCAAGTATTATTCAAAGACCTCTTAAAGGTGGTTGCTCCCATGTCCTGGAACACTTCGTGTACAAATTATCGAATGGGAAAATAACTTGCTCTGTAAACCTAAAGCACAGTGAAAAAAAAAAAAAAAAAGCAGTTGCTAAAACCTGCTCCATATAAACAGAAAAAAAAAAAAAAAAGAATAAGCAGACGTAAAAGCTTAAGAAAGAACTAGGGTAGTGAGTTTGTCAGTTCAATAAATTAAACTCTAGTTCTTTAAACTGAAAGTAAACTTAGGTGCATTCTTTGCCTGGACACCCAAACCACTCGTGGAAACACTATGAAATTCAACATATAGACAGTCTGGTGAAGAGTCATACTCCAAAGTCCTAAAGGAGTTTTCCTTAAATTATGTGTCATGCCTACTTTTTTCCTTAGGTAAAGAGCACGTTCCCAACTCCCAAGGCCACTTCCAAAGTCATGGGCTTCGCTTGAAAATACTTCAGATGGACAGTGTGACATATCACATTACCAGTTACCTCAAGTCAGTTCTGACTCATGGCAACCCCATGTGTGTCAGGGTAGAACTGTGCTCCATAGGGTTTTCAATGACTGAATTTTTGGAAGTGGATGGCCAGGCCTTTCTTCCAAGGTGCCTCTGGATGGACTCCAACTTCCAGCCTTTCAGTTAGCAGCCACACCCATTAACCATTTGCACCACCCAGGGACCTTTAATCTGTACTCTGGGATACTCAGTTAACACCCGTGTTACCCCAAACAGGAAAACACACTCCCAGATGGGTGGTTAGCACCTGTGAGACTCTAATTAGAAGCCTACAGTTCATAAAACCAACAAACCCACAGCCACCGAGTCAATTCTGACTTATAGCGACCCTATAGGATAGAGTAGAACTGCCTTGTGGGGTTTCCAGGGAGTGGCTGGTGGATTCAAACTGTCAGTCTTGGTTAGCAGCCTGAGTTCTTAAATCTCTGTGCCGCCAGGGCTCCACAGTTCAGAAGGCCAGCTACAACTGTCAGGTTTCAGTTGTCTTTATCTCCAATCAGCACCAGAGGGCTTATTAATTTGCATAATGGGTGTAGAATGGTGTTTCATTGGTGAATCCAGTGAGGTAATGAATGGGGTGTTAGAATCTGGTGGTCCAGTAGCCTACAGAATGGTGCCTTAGGTTCAGAATTTCCAACAGGTCCCGTGCATAGCTTATTGCTGGAGAATTTTGTTGCCTGACTCCCCCTAGAAGCGCAGCTGAAATCCTTACTAGGATGCTGTCATACCTGCCTTGGGTAAATCTTTCATGTAGGGAGCGTCTAACAAGACAGAGAGCTGGGACTTCATGGGGTTCCTGAGCAGGCGGTTTTGGGGCACACTTGCATATAAATGTGTATGTGCGTGTATGTATGAATTCAGTGTGAGACTTGCATTTATTACAATCCACTACCTGGCAGTGTTTCATTCTGTTGTGCATAGGGTCGCTATGAGTCAGAACTGACTCGGCGGCACCTAACAACAACAACAACAACAACAACAACAACCACCTGGTAGCCTGGGTCATCCTAAGGCCGGGAGCCGACTCAATGATAGCTAACAACAACAAACCTGGTTGTGGAGTCCCTGAGCAGTGCAAATGGCTATCGCATTCCCTGCTACCCAAAAGTTAGAAGTTTGAGTCCACCCAGAGGCATCTCAAAAGAAAGGCTCGGCCATCTTCTTCCGAAAAATCAGCCACTGAAAACCGTGTGGAGCACAGGTCTACTCTGAAACACAGAAAGTCTTCGTGAGTTGAAATTGACTCCATGGCAACTATTTTTTGTTTTGTTTTTTAACTAGGCTGCGGAAAAGCTAGAGCACTCCTCCCCTCTAGGTTTGAGAAGTTGCCCATATTTACTCAGGACAGTCCAGTATCCCTCTGTTAACAGTAGCAGAGGGTTCCAAAGAAGCTCTGGGGTCGGGGCAGGGATCCATGGAGCAGGTTGGTAGACGTATCTTTGGGAGTGATGGGCATTTTTAGTCCCCTTTTAAGTCACCCCCCTCTGCTTGTCATCTCTCTAGACCCTGGGATGACCTGCCAAGGGGCTCCTGGTCTTACCCCTGGCCAATTCCACCGTCAGGACATGGAAGATTGGTGGTGGCGGTGGTGGAGAGGGATGGAGGATGTCAGAATTCATTGGGAGCCTTTTGTCCCCTCCTCTACTAGATGTCAATGTGGTACTCTCTGTCAGCTGTTTTGACAGCATTCAACAGCCCTAGTAACTGACAGGTGCATATCTTGGTGACAGAAACCAGGAAGGAAGACCTGAGTCTGACAACGGTTTCCACTTGTCCACCCCTGTTGTTGCTGGGTGCCATAGAGTTGGTTCCAACTCATAGTAACCCTACGTACAACAGAACGAAACACTGCCCAGTCCTGCACCATCCTCACAATCATTGCTATCTTTGAGCCCATTGTTGAAGCCACCGCGTCAATCCATCTCATTGAGGGTCGTCCTCTTTTTCACTGACCCTCTGCTTAGCCAAGCATGATGTCCTTCTGCAGGGACTGATCCCTCCTGATAACATGTCCAATGTATGTGAGACAAAGTCTTGCCATCAATTCTTAAGAGCTTTCTGGCTGTACTTCTTCGAAGACAAATTTGTTCTTCTGGCAGTCCATGGTATATTCAGTATTTTTCACAAACACCATAATTCAAAGGCATCGGTTCTTCTTCAGTCTTCTTTATTTATTGTTCAGCTTTCACATGTATATGAGGTGACTGAAAATACCATGGCTTGGGTCTGGTGCACATTTTCCTCAAAGTGAAACCTTTGCTTTTCAACACTTTGAAGAGGTCTTTTGTAGCAGATTTGCCCAATGCAATAAGTCATTTGATTTCTTGACTGCGGCTTCCATGGGCGTTGATTGTGGATCCGAGTAAAATGAAATCCTTTACAACTTTAGTCTTTTCTCTGTTTATCATGATGTTGCTTATTGGTCCACCTGTGAAGATTTTTGTTTTCTTTATGCTGAGTTGTAAACCATACTGAAGGCTGTGGTCTTTGATCTTCATCATTAAGTGCTTCAAGTTCTCTTCACTTTCAGCAAGCAAGGTTGTGTCATTTGCCTCTCACAGGCGTTATTGAGTCCTCGTCCATTCCTGATGCTGCTTTCGTCTTCATATAGTCCACCTTCTTGGATTATTTGCTCAGCATGCAGATTGAGTAAGTGTGGTGAAAGCATACAACTCTGATGCACGCTTTTTTTTTTATTTTAAACCACAAATATCCCCTTGTTCTGTTCTAACAACTCCCTCTTGGTCTATGTACAGGTTCCTTGTGAGCACAATTAAGTGTTCTGGAGTTTCCATTCTTCACAATGTTTTCCATAATTTGTTATGATCCACACGGTCCAATACCTTGCATAGTCAATAAAACACAAGTAAACATATTTCTGGTATGTTCTGCTTTTCAGGCAAGATCCATCTGACATCAGCAGTGATAGCCCTCATTCCATGTCCTCTTCTAAATCTGGCCTGACTCTCTGGTAGTTCCCTATTGATGTACTGCTGCAACCGCTTCTGAATTATCTTCAGCAAACTTTTACTTGCATATAATACTGATGATACTGTTCAATAATGTCCACATTCTGTTGGCTCACCTTTCTTTAGAATGGGCACAAATATGGATCTCTTCCTGTCAGTTGGTCAGATAGCTGCCCTCCAAATTTCTTGGTGTAGAAAAGTAAGCACTTCCGGCATTGCCTCTGTTTGTTGAAACATCTCAGCTGGTATTCTGTCAATTCCTGGAGCCTTGTTTTTCGACAATGCCTTCATTGCAGCTTGGACTTCTTCCTCAATGAAAAAAAAAACAAAACCAAACCCTGTAGAGTCAATTCCAACTCATAGCGACCCTATAGGACAGAGTAGAACTGCCCCATAGGGTTTCCAAGGAGCACCTCATGGATTCAAACTGCTGACCTTTTGGTTAGCAGCTGAACTCTTAACTACTAAGCCACCAGGGATTCCCTTCCCTCGATACCATTGATTATTGATCATATGCTACCTCCTGAAATGGTTGAATAATGACAAATTCTTTTTGGTACAGTGACTCTGTGTATTCTTTCCATCTTCTTCTGATGCTTCCTGCATTTTTCAATATTTTGCCCATAGAATCCTTCAATATTGTAACTTGAAGCTTGAATTTTTTCTTCAGTTCTTTTAGCTTGAGAAATGCCAAGTGTGTTCTTCCCTTTTGGTTTTTTAACTCTAGATCTTTGCACATTTCATTATAATATTTTACTTTGTCTTCTCGAGCTGCCCTTTGAAACCTTCTCTTCAGCCTTTGTTGTTGTTGTTCAGCTTTTTTAATTTATCCTTTCTTCCGTTTGCTTTAGCTACTTTACTTTCATGAGCAAGTTTCAGAGTCTCTTCTGACATCCATTTTGGTCTTTTCTTTCTTTCCTGTCTTTTGATCAACTGCTTTCTTCATGTGTGGTGTCCTTGATGTCATCCTACAACTCGTCTGGTCGTCAGTCAGTAGTGTTTAATGCATCAAATCTATTCTTCAGATGCTCTCTAAATTCAGATGGGATATACTCAAGGTCACACTTTGGCTCTCATGGACTTGTTTCAATTTTCTTCAGCTTTGGCTTGAACTTCTGTATGAGCAGTTGATGGTCCATTCCACGGTTGGCCCCAGCCTTGTTCTGACTGATGATATTGAGCCTCTCCATTGTCTCTTTCCATAGATGTAGTTGATTTGATTCTTGTGTGTTCCATCTGGCGAGGTCTATGTGTATAATCACCATTTATGTTGAAAAAGTATTTACAATGAAGAAGTCATTGGTTTTGCAAAATTCTACCATGTGACCACTGGCATCATTTCTGTTACCAAAGCCATATTTTCTAATTACCGATTCTTCTTGTTTCCAACTTTCACATTCGAGTCATTATCAATCATATAACTGCGATCATAATCGATGCAATTATCAACGCTCCTCGATTGCATGTTTGATCAATCTCAGACTGCAGAAGTTGGTAAAAATCTTCAATTTCTTCATCTTAGTGTTTCGTGCGTAAATTTGAATAATAGTTGTATTAACGGGTCTTCCTGGTAGGCATATGGATATTATCCTGTCACTGACAGCATTGTACTTCAGGATAGATGTTGAAATTTTGTTTTTGACAATGAATGCAACGCTGTTCTTTTTCAATGTGTCATTCCTGTTATAGCAGATGGTATAGTATGATCGTCTGATTCAAAGTGGCCAATACCAGTCCATTTCAGCTCACTAATGCCAAGGATATTGATCTTTATGCATTCTGCTTCATTTTTGACAACTTTTAATTTTCCCAGATTCATATTTCATACATTTCACGTCCCGATTGTCTATGAATGTTTGCAGCTGTTTCTTCTCATTTTGAGTTGTGCCACATCAGCAAATGAAGGGCCCGAAAACTTTACTCCATCCACTTCATTAATGTTGTCTCTACTTTGAGGAGGCAGCTCTTCCCCCGTCGTCTTTTGAGTGCCTTCCAACCTGGGGGGCTCATCTTCCAGCACTGTATCAGACAATGTTCCGCTGCTATTCATAAGGTTTTCACTGTTAATTTTTTTAGGTCCTTCTTCCTAGTCTGTCTTAGTCTGGAATCTCTGCTGAAACCTGTCCACCATGGGTGACCCTGCTGGTATTTGAAATACCCATGATATAGTTTCCAGCATCACAGGAACACGCAAGCCACCACAGTAGGACAAACTGACAGATGAGTGGTGGGCTCCACCTCTAGGTAGGGACTTGTCAGCGCAGTGATCCTCGGAGGTCCTTTAGAAATGGTTCTTTTGAAGATGAGACAGAAAGTAAGAGCACTGAGTCCTCAGCTCTGGGCCTCCTGCCCTGCCCATTGCCTTTCTTCCTTCCCTTCTACCTCTCTTCCTTCTCTTTCATCCCTTCCCCAAGTGGGGCTCTCTAAATCCAAACTGATACAAGCCAATCACCGGTACATTTGGTGACTTAATTCCCCCAGACCCACTCTTAGCCTTAATGGACACTGGTTATTTCTTTCTCTTTCTTCTTTCTCCTATTTCTATCCCCAGCTGAATAGCTCATACTGGGGCCTTGAAGAAAACACCCCTTTTGGTCTGATTTTTCTACTTCAAACCCTCGTGAGGGCAATCCCACCACTCACCCATCAACATCTCCTGGCACACACAGCCTCCAGAAGCTTCCAGAATACCCCAGACTGCAGCAGTGAGCTTCCCTATTCAGCCTGTGGACGGACTCCCTCCACTTTGACACCCCCAGGTGTTCTAATGGCTTCCCTGCAGCTGGGCCTGGTCCCCAGCCAGCAGGAAGGGGCTGTATCATCTTCTAAGCCAGCCAGGCAATTCAGCAGTCATGACATCAGCATTTGGTTCCTTAAAGGAAAACAGCGTGCACAGCGTGGGGACAACTGGGGGAGAGGAGAGAGGGGAAGGGCAACGCAAAGCAGATGGTATCTTTGGATCAAGGTTTATAGGTAATATGTAAATGTACTGTGTGAAAAGGTGTTGAGGGAAGAGCTGTCCAATGACCCCACTCAACTGAATCATCTGTGAGCTGTAGCAAAGACGGTCAAAGGCCTTTTATTTGGGTTTAAGCCCCCTCCAGCAGAAGGACCAGGTTCTTCCCTGACCCCGTCTTTGTTTCCTGTCCCCCTACTTTTACCCCCTCCCCCAGGCTGGCTTCCCCTGACCTCAGAACCTGGCTCTCCTCTGGGACATGAGAGTGGATGGCCCTCCATCCTGCCTCTCACGTGTGCAGTGTACCTAGTGACCGCCATCAGCATCCAGGCAGCTCTTTTCCTAACAGTGGGGATCACTGTGTTCATGACATCTGCAATCTTCCATGTCTGCTTGGAGACTGGACCATCTTAGTCAATCCAGATGGGACTCAGAACCTTCACCTTAACATTTTTGCTCCTTAACTCCTAAGAATGTTGCAACATTTGGAATCCTGAAAAGAACATGGGTTTGGAGTCAGAAAAGATCTGGATTTGAATCTGATTTCTTGAACTTAAGAGCTGTGTGACTTTGGGGGAGTCACTTAACCTCTCTGAGCCTCTGTTTTTTTGTTTTTTCATTTTAAAAGTAGAGATGTATAGAGTTGTTCTGAGGATTAAATAAGATAATGCATGTCATGGACCAAAATAATAACCTGGACATCTAGTGTGCTTGAAAATGAGTGGTCCCTATGGAGGGGAGAGAGGGCCCCAGGACTGCATTGTGAGTTTGTCTGGCAGGTTGGCTTGGTGTATAGCTACCCTTTGGGGTGCAGCTGAAACATTTCTGGCCCCTGGGTGTCTGCTAGCCATGCTGGGGTCAGGCTGTGTTTCTACAGCTGACGAGGCCCTGGCCTCAGGGGGCAAAAAGGCCTCTGAATCCAACCAGGGAGCCCAGGGGGTGGGACCAGGGGTGAGAACTACAGCTGCTGTGGTCAACCCTCCTGATCCAGGAGCTGTCATTAGTTGTTCTGGGCCGTAATTGGGCTGTAACCACCCCCTGGCCTGAGCTGAGGTTGGGGGAACGTGATTGTCATTAGCTTCTTCGAGTCTCAGAGTGCTGACTCCACACTCTCTCTGCTCCGGTCCCAGCTCCTCCCCTTCCCTGGGCCCTGCCAGAAACACCCGCCTTCAGACAAGAGCTTCTTGCACAGAGACTGCACAGCAAGTCCTTTCCTCCTTGGCTTTGCTCTGCCAGGGTAAGCCATGGTCTGACATCAGGAAAGGGACCCTCTGGATGGCTTTGGTTCTGAGCAGCAGGTACCGGTTTCTTTCCTCACCAGCTAGTGAGGAGTGCAGGCTTATAAGAAATAAAATACAGCCCAGGGCAATGTTCACCTGTTGCTTGAATCTCCTCACAGGTACTCTGCTTGCACACCTGCAAGGATGGGGAACTCATCACCTTTAAGGGCAGTGTCTGGCCTAGAGAGCACTTTCATTTCCTAGAATGTTTTCCTTATAGTGAATTGAACTTTGCCTCCCGGTAACTTCCTCTTCCCCACTTTGGCTCTGCCCTGCATGGGTGTGGGGAGAATGGGCACCCACTCACACAGAGAATGCCTCTAAGCCTTCCCGTGCCTCAGAGATGCAAAGTGCTCAGCGCCTGCTCTCTCTGGGGCTTCCTCCATGGTCCTCACATAAGTGAGCGAGGACATCATTTCTGTTTCCCGGCATGACTTCTGCTTCTGGTGGGCAGAGGGGGGTGCTTGCCTTTCTCCTGACTCCAGAGGAAACATCTGACTGATGCTGTCTTTTCCAAGGTTTCAAGGTGTCCACAAGCCCCTCCATTCTGGACCTTTCCCCCCAGCTCCTTTGAGAGGGCTAGGACCACAGGGCAAAGCCTGGAGATCTTTGAATCCACTGCCTCTGCTGGGGCCTGAGCAGTTCACATCCCCTTCAAGCATCTCCACTGGCTGATTGGTCTCTGTCTTAGTTATCTAGAACATAAATACCACATAAATACCTATTTATGCAAGAACATAAATACCACAAGTGGGTGGCTTTAACAAACAGAAATTAATTTTCTCACAGTTTAGGAGGCTAGAAGTTGGAATTCAGGGTGCTGGCTCCAGGGGAAGGCTTTCTCTCTCTATTGGCTCTGGAGGAAGGTCCTTGTCTCTTCTGAGTTTCTGCTCCAGGGCCATCTTCATGTGGCTTGACATCTCTCTTCCTCCATCTCTACCTTTTTAGCTTGTTTGTTTAATCTCTTTTATATCTCAAAAGGAATTGATTTAAGACACACCCTGCACTAATCCTGTCTCATTAACCTAACGAAGACAACCCATTCCCAAATGGGCTTATAACCACAGGCGTTACTTGGATCCGCAATCAACAGCCCATGGAAGCAGCAGACAAGAAACCAAACAATGCATTGCAATGAGCAAATCTGCTGCAAAAGACCTCTTAAAGCGTTAAAAAGCAAAGACGTCACTTTAAGGACTAAGGTGCGCCTGACCCAAACCATGGTATTTTCAATCACCTCATGCACGCGAAAGCTGGGCAGTGAATAAGGAAGACCAAAGAAGAATTGATGCATTTGAATTATGGTGTTGGTGAAGAATATTGAATATACCATGGACTGCCAGAAGAAGGAACAAATCTGTCATGGAAGAAGTACAGCCAGAATACTCTTTAGAAGCAAGGATGTTGGGACTCTGTCTCACAAACTTTGGACATGTCGTCACGAGGACCAGTCCCCTGGAGAAGGACATCATGCTTGGTAAAGTAGAGGATCATCGAAAAAAGGGAAGACCCTCAATGAAATGGGTTGACACAGTGGCTTCAACGATGGGCTCAAGCATAATGATTGTGATGATGGTACAGGACTGGGCTGTTTTGTTCTATCGTACACATGGTCTCTATGAGTTGGAACTGACACTATGGCGCCTAACAACAACAACATAGATGTTAAGATTTATAGCACATGATTTTGGGGGACGCAATTCAATCCGTAACAGTCTCCTTCTGCTTCCTCTCTTCAGGGCTTTCTCCTGGGAGTTCCCAGGGAGCCATGGAGGGGTGAGGGCTGCCATTGAGTCAGCCTCTCCCTGCTGGCTGGGCCCAGGGAGAGGAGCAGAGCCAGAGCATATTTTCTATCACCCTCTCCACTAACAAAGGAGCCCTGGTGCCCCAGTGGTTAAGCGTTTGGCTGTTAACTGAAAGGTTGGTGGTTCGAACCCACCAGTCACTCAGCGGCAGAAAGATGTGGCGCTCTGCTTCTATAAAGATTACAGCCTTGTAAACCCTATGGAGCAGTTCTACCCTGTCCTGTAGGGTCGCCGTGAGTCGGAATCAACCTGATGACAATGAGTTTATTTTTTTCTGCACCATCTGGAGTGATTGGCTCCCAGAATTGAGAGCCCCCTTTTATTGAGCAGGCACTGTCCCAGGCACTGTGCGAAGCAGAGCTGCCAAGCACAGCAGCAGAGATTGTGCACTGCAGTGCCCCGTGGAATTGTATTGTGCCTAGCTTGAACAACCGTATGTAGCAGTACTGGAAGCACTTTGGCTGCTTGGTCTCATTTGTTCTTCAAAATACCTCTAGGAGGGCAGTGTTATTTTGTTATTATTGGTTGCCATCAAGTTGGTTCCAACTCATAGCAACTATACGTATAAAAGAACCAAATGTTGCCCTGTTCTGAGCCATCTTCATGATCATTGGTATGTTTGAGTCCATTGCTACAGCTAGTGTGTCAATCCATAAGATTCCCATTTTACAGATGAGGAAAGGAAGACAGCTCAGAGAGATTATGTAACAAGTCCAATATCAAAACAGTGGGGCAGTGGCCAAGATGGGGCTAAAACACAGGGCGGCTTCGATTCAGGAGCCAAGGTCTTTATACCGCGCTCTGTTTGCAAAGACCTTCAGAGAGCCATATAGCAGCTTTCAAGGGCACAGAATTTGGAATCGGCCTTCCTTCGGACTTTGCCTCCATCGTTACTACCTGCTACGTCTGGCTTTGGGAAAGTTACTCTGAACCTCGGTCTCCTTTTCTATAATAAGGAGTGAGTTCTACCTTGCAGAATTGTCCAAAACCCAAAACCCATTGCTGTTGATTCTATTCCGACTCATAGCAACCATACAGGACACAGTAGAACTGCCCCATAGAGCTTCCAAGGAACGCCTGGTGGATTTGAACTGCCAACCTTTTTGTTAGCAGCCGTAGTGCTTAACCACTGCACCGCCAGGGTTTCCACAGGGTTGTCAGGAGACATCAAAGAGATGGTGCCTGTCAGAGTACCTGGCACAGGCCTGGCCCCATGTAAGAGGGAGTAAACGGTGGTGTGAAAAAACCACACTGTCTAGAGGTCCCATGGCAGGGCTGTCTGGGGCTCCCTGGGAGCTGGTTTCCTAGGGTGCAGAGAGTACATCCCATACCCACCAGCCTTGCAGATCCAAGCCGCCAGCTGCCAGCCACCAGCCCCTGCACTCTGCTGCTGTACTTGACTTCCCAGCTCCGCCCTCACCTGGGGGCCACCGATGGATTTATTTTGGAAATGGCCAGTTTAGGGCGAGCAGTGGGGCGCTGTAATCTTCCCTGCAGCAAATTGCTTCCTGCACAGCGAGATCAAGCCTCTTCCCAGGAAAGATGTAATCACTGCTGCCTTAACGCCTGCATTGTGAAATAGACAAGCTCCATTTGTTCCTTGGGGCCTTTAAACGGAGGAAAGTGGATGCAGGGATGGGTAACAGTCTGTGCCTTGGAATTGACGAGGCTGAAAACAATGGGTGCTGAGTGGTCCCACATTGAGAAAAGAAGGCCACAGACAGAGAAGAGGCTAAATAGCACCCCCAAACACACACACACACACACCCACACACCCCACCACCACCATGAAGCCTATATAGAAGAAATTCTTCTGAGAATCAAGCTGTCAGCTGGTGGGGGTGGAGGGGTGGGATTGTGATATGGCTGTTCCTGTCCCCTCCTATGGGTGGTCCCTCCATCAACCTGGTAAGGCAGCTCTAATAGGACATGGTAGAGGACAGTGGTGTCTGTGAGCGGTAGCTGGCCACCACTGAGTGGCTGCAATGTCTGCTCTGCTTTAGGTGAGAAGCAGAGAGACAGAGGGAGAGCAGGTTCCAGAGAGGGGCCCATGGGGGCAGCGGCATGCTGCCCTTTGATGCGAAAGGATACCGGGGTTGGTGTGGGCCCCTGGCCTGAGCCATCTTGCTGAAATGGCTGATCCCCAGTGAGGGGGTCCTATAGCAAGAAGTGAAGGGGTATCCCTAGGAAGGAAGTGACCAAGGTCCCCTGCAGACCTACCCTGATCCTAGTGAGAGGGAGCCAGGTTTGGATGGCACCCATCCGTAGTCAGGGAGGTCCACTCTGGCCTTTCTACTTCCCTCCCCCTGGAAGCTGGAGGAGATGGTACCACCCAGAAAAGTGAAGAAAGGGCTGACTTTTCTGACCCTCTTCCCCCGACTCCTTCCTGGGGTAGGGCCCCAGCCAAGCTGGGACCAGGAAGTGGCTTTAGGTAGAATCGAGGTTCTAACCTGCATTGCTCTGGACTGCGCCTTTTTTTTTTTTGATTGAACTTTAGGTGAAGGTTTACAGAACTAGTTTCTCATCAAACAGTACACACGTTATCGTATGCCATTGGTTAACAACTCCGCAACATGTCAACGCTGTCTTTTCTCAACCCTCCTGGGTTCCCTATTACCAGCTTTCCTGTTCCCTCCTGCCTTCCCGGACTGGGCCTTTTGTATTCTGAAAAGCTAGGGGACCTGCCTGGATGGCATTTAAAGAACTCGAATAGAGAATAGACAGAGCAAGGCTGGGGCAGTGACAGGAGAAAATGATTGCATGTACTTGGTTCAGGCTGTTCAATGGAACAACCAATAATGTTTGACTCTATTTTGGTCTCTCTTCTTTAGAAGCGTGTGTGTGAAAATATATGAATGTGTGTGAGTGAGTGAGAGACAGTCAGAGAAAGAGAGAGAGAGGCAGAGAAACAAAGACACAGAGCATGAATTTCCATACTCTCTGAGGGAGAGTGTGGTTGCCCCTGTGACGGAGTGAAGGTGACTTGCTTCTAAACAACAGAAGCAACTGTAATGGGATGCCACTACCTTAATTCTGCTTTATTATATAAGACTCCATCTTAGCAGACTGGATTGCGAGAGAGAGAGAGAGAGAGAGAGAGAGAGAGAGAGACTCTTACTGGTTTGGAATAAGTCACCTGCCAGGTTGGGAGAGGGCCACGTAGCAGGAAACTGTGGGCGGCCTCTAGGAGCTGAGGCTGGCCCCTGCTGACAGTCGGCGAAGAAATTTGTCTTATATAAATGAATCGAAGATGGCCTCCGTGTATTGGTCCCATATTGTTTACTTTTTCATAGCAATCTGAGAACTTTTAACCCAAAAAAGCCCTTGGCACCAACCTTAAACTTGTGGGCATCCAATTGTTTTAAAGACAGCTCAAATAAGCATATGTTTAGTCCCTAAGAGCCTACCTACTTTATTTATCCCACAAAAAAAACTGCACCCAACATCTGCAGCTATATAGATAAGATAAAACCCTATAGCTGTAAGGACCCCCAAGTTGCTACTGTCCTGAGAACTCTGACTCAGAGACTCCTCACGTTGCTGCAGAAGGACATATACACTCCCTCCCATCTCCTCCCTGGGAGTTTCCTCACCCTCTTCTTCTGGTGGCTCCCTGTACCTCTGAAAAACCTCCTACTGTGGGGGAATACCTCCTGCATGCAGCTGTCAATGTATCAGCCCCAATAAATAGCTTGTTGTGCAACACTCCTATCTCATAGTCATATCTTTCTCCTTGATCAGCCCTGAACTTCCTCAAACTCACTACAAATGGTGATCTCAATCCTCGAACTGCAAGGAGATGAATTCTACCAACAACTTCCCCAAATGAACTGATTGCTAATGTCCCATTGGCCAAGTTCCCTGAATGAACTTAAAGCAGATCTTTTACCAGTCAAGCCTCTGATGAGACGGCAGATCTTGCCCACACCTAGACTGCAGCCTGGTGAGACCCTGAAGCAGAGAACCTAGCTAACCCATGCCCAGACTTCTGACCTACAGAAACTGAGAGATAATAAATGTGTGTGTTGTGCCGAATCACTAAATTTGCAGTATTTTGTTATGCAACAGTAGAAAACTTAACTTCTCTGTGTACATTCCATTTTTGGTAAAGCAAGGAGAGTAGAACAACCTGGCTTCTTTCCCCCACGACTGCCACCCACCAGGCTCACAGGGATGCAGTGAGGTGAATTGGATAAATACTGTCAATTGTTCTAATATTCTGGAGAAAAGTGCTAATACAAAGTGTAGTGAATATATCATCACAGTGGCTTTTAAATTCATCTAAAAAGCAAATTTAATGAATTGGATGAATAGAGACCTTCAGGAGATTTTGCAAACATAAAGTGCTGGTAAATGTTAGAAACTAGGAAGACTTCCATTAGAGGTGTGCAATTCTCATGATGGGTAATTACTGCACTACCACAGGATCTCCAATGAGGCCTTTTCCTGGGTTCTAACAATAGACAGGTGGATGAGGTTAACGACCCCTGACAAGGAAGATAACTGAAGCTGCTGTCTTCAAGAGTAATTGTCTTCTATCCCCGAGGAAAGCATGGCCTCCTTATTAATGTTTCATCCCGGGACCAAAAGCTCAGAGGGTGTGACTTTTGAAGGTGGCACAACACAGGGCAGTCGCTTTTATCACTTGTAGGGAGGTGATGATGCCCACATCATTAGGCCCGGCTGTCTGCGTCTCACCTCAAAGCTTTGGGTGTCGGCAGAAGCTATTGTAGTAAATGGTAGAGTGTGATGGTTAACAGTTTTGACTTTGAAATCAGATTTGACATGTGAGTTCAAATCTCATCTGTATCTGTGTCACTGTATCTGTTGGCTAGTGCTGCTCCACAAACGACACAAACCTAATAGCCTAAAGCAACAAGCATTTATTTAGCTCATCAGGCTGGCCGGGCAGTTCGGCTGATCTGGATTCGATGTGGCTGGTCTTTGCTGGGCTCTATAAATGAATTTGCAATCAGTAGGTCGGCTAGGGTAAGGCTTGTCTTCAGCTGGAAAAACCAGGCTGGCTTGGCTCTGCTCCACATGGTCTTTCATCTTCCAACAGGCTGGCTCAGGCTTGTTCACATGGAAGCTGGTAGGATTCAACAGAAAGAGCAGAAGCTTGCCAAGCCTCTGGAGTCCTAGGTTTAGAACTGGCACAATGTCATTTCTACTGCATTCTATTGATCAAAGCAAGTCAAAAAGCCAGTACAGATTCCAGGACTGGAGAAATAGACTCCACCTCTTGATGAGAGGAGCTTCAAAATCACAGTGACGAGGGCGGGGATACAAGGAGGTTATTAATTAGGGCCATCAATGCTTCCATGGAGCAGTATTCCAACAGCAGTGAGAGCAGGTGAGCTCTGATGTGCAAGAATTTTTCAAACTTCTGCTTGAGTCACATTTGCTAATGTCCCATTGGTCAAAGGAAGTCACCTGGCCAACGCAGAATCAAAACCAAAAAAATACCAAACCCATTGCTGTTGAGTGGATTCCAACCTGTGGTGACCTCATGTGTTGTGGAGTAAAACTTCTTGCTCCCTGAGGTTTTCTTGGCTATAATCTTTACAGAAGCAGGTCGCCAGGCCTTTCTCCTCTGGCACTGCTGGTTGGGTTCTAACCACCAACATTTAGGTTATTAGTCGAGAAGGAATGATTGGCACCACCCAGGGACCTACCCAGATTCAAAGGATGCAGAAAGAGGCTCTATCTCTTGGTGAGAGGGAAAGAAGAATTTGTGGCCATTTGTTGTAATCCCCCCACACTACCCTTCCAAGGGTTACCTGGGTTCACGAAATACATGAATCCCAGATGAGGCAAGTATGGCAAAATCTGGATCAGTGTTAGATCCAGGAGGGCAGGGAGCAGGTTGGTGAACACATGGAGTCTAACATTCCTCCAATAATCTGCTGCTTCACTGTTGACCACCTCTCTACCCCACCTCTCATTTTCTACTTAGTAACCGAGTGGTTGTCATGGATTGAATTGTGTCTCCCCAAAATATCTGTCAACTGGGCGAGGTCGTGATTCTCAGTATTGTATGATTATCTACCGTTTTGTCATCTGATGTGATTTTCGTATGTATTGTAAATCCTATCACTATGATGTAATAAGCTGGATTAGCGGCAGTTATATTGATGAGATCTACAAGATTAGACGGTGTCTTAAGCCGATCTCTTTTGAGATATAAAAGAAAGAAGCGAGCTGAGAGACATGGGGACCTCATACCACCAGGAAAACTGTGCTGGGAGCAGAGCGTGTGCTTTGGACCTGCGGTTCCTGCGCAGAAAAGCTCCTAGTCCAGGGGAAGATTGATGACAAGGATCTTCATCCAGAGCCGACAAAGAAAGCCTTGTCTTGGAGCTAACACTCTGAATTTGGACTTATAGCTACTTGTCTGTGAGAAAATAAATTTCTGTTTGTTAAAGCCATCTACTTGTGGTATTTCTGATACAGCAGCACTAGATGACTAAGACAGTCATCCTTCTAGAAGATCAAACCTTTCATTCACTTTCTGTTTCACTCAGGACAAAGTCCAAACTCCTTACCATGGCTTTAAAGGCCCTACTTTGTTTGGCCCTGTGGACATCTCAGGTGTAATCCCACGCCCTCTCACCTCTCTGACCTCTCTTCAGCCTTACAGTCCTCCTCGCTCTTCTCCAACATGCCAAGCCCTAGCTGTTCCCGTCTTCTCATCCTTCGTGCCTCAGTTTGAAAACCCACTTCCTCAGAGAGGCCACCCTTGACCACCCTGCCTTAGCCAGCATCCACCTCCTCAGTTACTTCTCTAGAAGGACCATCCTATGAGGTTTCCTTCATAGTTCTTAGTGTTGTTTGCAACACGAGAATGATTTCTTGCTTTACCTGATTGGCTTTGCTGATGGACTGTATCCTCTTCGAGGGTAAGCCCATGTTAGCTTTATTCGCCCATGTGCCTTGGTGTCTAGAACAGCGTCTGGCACATAGCAGTGGTTTGATACATGCTTGTTGAGTGAATACGTGAGCGACCCATGTCAGAGTAGCCTGTTGGACCTAATTCCTTCATCTCCTTGAAAGAGGAGTCTGGAGGGTGTGCAGATGATCATTCTCCCTCATGTGACAGACAGTGTACCCCACAAACCCTGTCCCCACCACAGCTCCCCCTCCCCAGAGTGGACTTTGCGTCGTACTTTGAGTGGCAGGCACAGTGCGCCTTCTCCAGGCTCCTGTGAGGCATGTTTCCTGTCAGAAATACTTGTTCAAGTATGGATGTCCCAGGATTTAGCAACTACAGGGTCTTGTGGCTCTACCCAAGAAACTGACCACCTCCCTGTGGGAAAACATAGCATTCTTATAATTAGAAACCACTGGGCCCTATAACTTCAAATAGCACATCCTTATAATTATGAACTCTCAGAACCTCTGGGGCTCCACCAAGGAGCTGACCTCTTCCTTGTCCTCCCAACGCCTCTTTTGGATAAGCACCATCTTTTCACCATTATGAAACCACAGGAGTTCATGGTTCTTCCAAGGATCTGAGTGCCCTTCTATGACCCATTCTGGGGCAAACCCCACAGCCTTGTGTTTAGGAGGCCACAGCCCCCAAGGGCCCCACCCAAGAAGCCAGTGCCCTTGTTTTCCCCAGCCACATTTTGGGTAAACACCATAGTCCCAGGAGGATGGAAATCATACAGCAACATAAAAAGATGTTTTGGGCATTATGTGGAATTTGAGAAAAAGAGAAGACACGCACACATACACAAAAGAAAACAGCATCTGCCCATTGCTTATACCCGGTGGCTGTAATTACATGAAGAGCTGGCCTGCACGTGGCCCGATATGCAGAAATAAAAATAGTCCGAGTGGCGTGACGGGTGATGCTTGCTTTTCTGTTTCCTAAACTTTCTGTAATTTTGCTGGCTTTAGGATAAAAACTGTAACCTCCCCCCGCCCCCCCAAAAAAAGGAGAGAAAGAGAATGCTCTGTTTTCTGTGGAATGATGAGGGTGATTTATTGGTAGTTTAACTGCCGAGTCACCTTTCTGCCCCAGGCCAGCTGACCTTCTGGAAAATCACTGAGATTTATCGCCATTACTCAAATTGATGCCCCGGGCCCTAGCCTGGTGTCTGTTTGTTCTACAAAGTAATGGATGAGGGTGAGCATGGGTGCCTGGGTGAGGACCATGCATCTTGTCAAAACAAGCTACAACTAGGTGCTAATTACTGTTTTTCAGCAGAAGCCCAGGGAGGGAGACCTAGAGCAGTGGCTGTCAACTGGGTGCAATTATGCATCACCCCCCCCCCACACACATTTGGTAATGTCTGAAGGCATTCTTTTTTAGGAGTCTACTCTGTCCTATAGGGTCACTATGAGTTGGAATCGACTCAATGGCAATGAGTTTGGTTTTTGGTGTGGACGGTGCAAATGGATAAGAACTCAGCTACCAAGAGAAAGATCTTGGAAGAAAGGCCTGGTGATCTACACTTCTGAAAGGTCATAGCCATTGAAAACCTTACGGTGCACAGTTCTACTCTGACACACACAGGGTCACTATGAGTTGGGCCGCCATGTGACTGGTGAAGACAGTTTTGGTAGCCCCAGCTGGGGATGAATGCTACTGGTGCCTGGTGGGTAGAGGTCAAGGGTGCTGGGAAATATCCCACAATGCAGAGGAACAACCCCACGACAAAGAATTATCCAACCCCAAATGTCAGGAGTGCCGAGATTGAGAAACCCTGCCCTAGAGCAAGGGAGGGCTTTGTCTGAATGGGCCCAGGAGCCTCAGGAAGCACTTAAGGCCCTGATAAGGCACTGGGCCCAGTGCTAATGGGGGCGAGGGAGGTGCTATCAGTGACAGCTGACACCAAGCAGGAGGGAGATGGAGAGGCCTCTCGTAAGCTTGTTCTATTTAAGGTTTCAGGGGCCAAGGCTTGTTAGGGCCTCCTCATTTTGAGTGACTCTTTACCCCCGGCCCCATTTTCACTGTCTTAGTCATCTAGTGCTGCTATAACAGAATGCCACAAGTGGGTGGCTTTAACAAAGAGAAGTTTATTCTCTCACAGTAGGTTAGAAGTCCGAATTCAGGGCACTAGCTCCAAGGAAAGGCTTTCTCCCTGTGTCAGCTCTGGAGGAAGGTCCTTGTGATGCATCAGACTTCCCTTGGTCTGGGAGCATCTCAGTGTAGGAACCTCAGGTCAAAAGGTCATGCTCTGCTCCCAGTGCTGCTTTCTTGGTGGTATGAGGTTCCCAATTCCCTGCTTGCTTCTCTTTCCTTTTATCTCTTAAGAGATTAAAGGTGGTGCAGACCATGCCCCTGGGAAACTCCCTTTACATTGGATCAGGGATGTGGCCTGGTAAGAGTGTTAAAATCTCATTCTAATCCTCCTTAACATAAAATTTTAATCACAAAATGGAGGACAGCCACAGAATACTGGGAACCATGGTCTAACCAAGTTGATACACACATTTTTGGGGGGATATAATTCAATCCATGACTGTCATCACACCCACAGAGGGACCCAACACTATTCTTGTTGTGGGTCCCATACTCTTCTTGTCCTCTGTGCCTTTTCATGCTGTTCTCCCTTTTCCTCCTCCCAATTCTACCTGTTCTAATTGGACCCATCCTTCAAGGCTCAAATGCCACTTCCTCCATAAAGCCTGCCCTGATTGCCTCTCCCTGTGTCAACATGGGTAACTCCCTTTCCTATACTGGGGTTGAGGCAAGAAATCACCCATTTGGCCAGAGCGAAACAGTAAGGTACACAGAATTTGGCTGCCGACGCAACTGGGTTGAGGCCTGTTTTTGTTGTTTTATTTCTTAGTTGGTCTAGTTGAGTTACTTTGAGCTTGCTGAACTCAGTTTCCATATATTTGAAACAGGGCAAAATTAAGGGTTGTTAGGAGGATTCAGTGTTTTAAAATGCATTTGCACATGAAAAGTATAATCAATGTCACTGAATTGTACATGTAGGAACCGTTGAATTGGAGAATGCTTTGTTGTGTATATTTTCACCACAATAATAAAAAAAAATACATTTGCAAAGTTAAGTGCACTTAGAATCCCTAGTAGGATGGATTGCTAAAGGGTCAATATCAACCTTCACTGCACACATACTGAATGCTGGGTGCTCTTGGGGCTATGCCTTTTCTATGGGTGCCAGCATTAGATCCATTTTCTGGGTGAGAAACTGAGGCTCAGAGAGGTTGAGCAGCCTGCCGAGGTCACCCAACCTGTTATGTTACGTTAGGTGCCGTCGAGTCGGTTCCGACTCATAGCGACCCTATGCAGAACAGAACGAAACACTGCCCGGTCCTGCGCCGTCCTTACAATCATTGTTATGCTTGAGCTCATTGTTGCAGCCTCTGTGTCAATCCACCTCGTTGAGGGTCTTCCTCTTTTCCGCTGACCCTGTACTCTGCCAAGCATGATGTCCTTCTCCAGGGACTGATCCCTCCTGACAACATGTCCAAAGTATGTAAGACACAGTCTCGCCATCCTTGCTTCTAAGGAGCATTCTGGCCACACTTCTTCCAAGACAGATTTGTTCGTTCTTTTGGCAGTCCATGGTATATTCAATGTTCTTCCCCAACACCACAATTCGAAGGCGTCAACTCTTCTTCGGTCTTCCTTATTCATTTTCCAGCTTTCACGTGCATATGATGCGATTGAAAATACCATGGCTTGGGTCAGGCATACCTTAGTCTTCAGGGTGACATCTTTGCTCTTCAACACTTTGAAGAGGTCCTTTGCAGCAGGTTTACCCAATGCAATGCGTCTTTTGATTTCTTGACTGCTGCTTCCAAGGTTGTTGATTGTGGATCCAAGTAAAATGAAATCCTTCACAACTTCAATCTTTTCTCCATTTATCATGATGTTGCTTATTGGTCCAGTTGTGAGGATTTTTGTTTTCTTTGTGTTGAGGTGCAATCCATACTGAAGGCTGTGGTCTTTGATTTTCATTAGTAAGTGCTTCAGGTCCTCTTCACTTTCAACAAGCAAAGTTGTGTCATCTGCATAATGCAGGTTGTTAATGAGTCTTCCTCCATTCCTGATGCCCCATCCTTCTTCATATAGTCCAGCTTCTCGGATTATTTGTTCAGCATACAGATTAAATAGGTATGGTGAAAGAATACAACCCTGACGCACACCTTTCCTGACTTTAAACCAATCAGTATCCCCTTGTTCTGTCCGAACAACTGCCTCTTGATCTGTGTAAATGTTCCTCATGAGCACAATTAAGTGTTCTGGAATTCCCATTCTTCACAATGTTATCCATAGTTTGTTATGATCCACACAGTCAAATGCCTTTGCATAATCAATAAAACACAGGTAAACATCCTTCTGGTATTCTCTGCTTTCAGCCAGGATCCATCTGACATCAGCAATGATATCCCTGGTTCCACGTCCTCTTCTGAAACCGGCCCGAATATCTGGCAGTTCCCTGTCGATATACTGCTGCAGCCGTTTTTGAATGATCTTCAGCAGAATTTTGCTTGCGTGTGATATTAATGGTATTGTTCTATAATTTCCACATTCGGTTGGATCACCTTTCCTGGGAATAGGCATAAATATGGATCTCTTCCAATCAGTTGGCCAAGAAGCTGTCTTCCATATTTCTTGGCATAGACAAGTGAGCACCTCCAGTGCTGCATCTGTTTGTTGAAACATCTCAATTGATATTCCATCAGTACCTGGAGCCTTGTTTTTCGCCAATGCCTTCAGAGCAGTTTGGACTTCTTCCTTCAGTACCATCGGTTCCTGATCATATGCTACCTCTTGAAATGGTTGAATATCGACTAATTCTTTTTGGTATAATGACTCTCTGTATTCCTTCCATCTTCTTTTGATGCTTCCTGCATCATGTAATATTTTCCCCATGGAACCCTTCACTATTGCAACTCGAGGCTTGAATTTTTTCTTCAGTTCTTTCAGCTTGAGAAACGCCGAGCATGTTCTTCCCATTTGGTTTTCCATCTCCAGCTCTTTGCACATGTCATTATAATACTTTATTTTGTCTTCTCGAGAGGCCCTTTGAAATCTTCTGTTCAATTCTTTCACTTCATCAATTCTTCCTTTTGCTTTAGCTGCTCAGCTCTCAAGAACAAGTTTCAGAGTCTCCTCTGACATCCATCTTGGTCTTTTCTTTCTTTCCTGTCTTTTCAGTGACCCCTTTCTTTCTTCACGGATGATATCCTTGATGTCATTCCAAAACTCGTCTGGTCTTTGGTCAGTAGTGTTCAATGCGTCAAATCTATTCTTGAGATGGTCTCTTAATTCAGGTGGGATATACTAAAGGTCATATTCTGGCTCTCATGGACTTGCTCTGATTTTCTTCAGTTTCAGCTTGAACTTGCATATGAGCAATTGATGGTCTGTTCCACGGTCAGACCCTGGCCTTGTTCTGACTGATGATATTGAGCTTTTTCATTGTCTCTTTCCACAGATGTAGTCGATTTGATTTCTGTGTGTTCCATCTGGCAAGGTCCATATGTATAGTTGCCGTTTATGTTGGTGAAAGAAGGTATTTGCAATGAAGAAGTCGTTGGTCTTGCAAAATTCTATCATTCGATCTCTGGCATTGTTTCTATCACCAAGGCCATATTTTCCAACTACTGATCCTTCTTCTTTGTTTCCAACTTTCACATTCCAATCGCCAGTAATTATCAATGCATCTTGATTGCATGTTCAAGCAATTTCAGACTGCAGCACCTGATAAAAATCTTCTATTTCTTCATCTTTGGCCCTAGTGGTTGGTGCGTAAATTTGAATAATAGTCCTATTAACTGGTCTTCCTTGTAGGTGTATGGATATTATCCTATCACTGACAGCGTTGTACTTCAGGATAGATCTTGAAACATTCTTTTTGATGATGAATGCAACACCATTCCTCTTCGAGTTGTCATTCCCAGCATAGTAGACTATATGATTGTCTGATTTAAAATGGCCAATACCAGTCCATTTCAGCTCACTAATGCCTAGGATATGGGTGTTTATGTGTTCCATTTCATTTTTGACGATTTCCAATTTTCCTGGATTCATACTTCGTACATTCCACGATCTGATTATTAATGGATGTTTGCATCTGTTTCTTCTCATTTTGAGTCGTGCCACATCAGCAAATGAAGGTCCCAAAAGCTTTCCTCCAACCATGTCATTAAGGTCAACTCTACTTTGAGGAGGCAGCTCTTCCCCAGTCGTCTTTTGAGTGCCTTCCAACCTGGGGGGCTCATCTTCCAGCACTATATTAGACAATGTTCCGCTGCTATTCATAAGGTTTCACTGGCTAATGCTTTTCAGAAGTAGACTGCCAGGCCCTTCTTCCTAGTCTATCTCAGTCTGGAAGCTCAGCTGAAACCTGTCCTCCATGGGTGACCCTGCTGGTGTCTGAATACCGGTGGCATAGCTTCCAGCATCACAGCAACACGCAAGCCCCCACAGTACGACAAACTGACAGACATGTGGGGGTCACCCAACCTAGAAGTATGAAAAGGAAGGTCTGAATGTAGAGAACCAGAGGAGGGGGCTCAGAGGGGCCCATCAGGGATCACCCCTCGCGCTCATTCAGATGTGAAGGCTTCCCTCTCCTGGGCTGCCTGGGTGTCAGCAGGGTTCACAGCTGATTCCTCTTACCACTTTCTGAGTGCCCATGCGTGCCTGGCCATCTCTTACACAGTTCACATTAGACTAGTCCATTCCATTCCTCCAGGAGGGCTTTGAGGTCAGTACAACCATGTTATGGATTAAATCGAGTCCCCCAAAATATGTGTTGAATTCCTGGCCCTTGGACCGGTAGAATGTGATCCTGTTGGGTTTTCTTGAGCTATGTTAATGAGATATACCAGTGTAGACTTGTTATCCCATTGCCGTTGAGTTGATTCTGACTCATAGCGACCCTACAGGACAGATTAGAACTGTCCCATAGAATTTCCAAAGAGCACCTGGTGGATTTGAACTGCCAACCTTTTGGTTAGCAGCGGTAACTCTTAACCACTACACCACCAGGGTTTCCACCAGCGTAGAGTCCTAAGCCTAATTACTTCTGAGTTATAAAAAGAGTAGAATAGACATAGAAACTCACACAGGGGGAAGATAGATGCCAAGGGCAACCAAGGACCACCAAGGAATGCCAGGGTGCCCGCAGATACCACGAACTAGGAGAGAGCCTCATAGAAGAAATCAGCATGGCCAAGACTCCCATTTGGACTTTCAGCCTCCAGAGCTGTAAGAAAATAAATTTCTGTTTTTAAAGCCACACGCTTGTATTTCTGCTACGGCATCTGTAGGTAACTAAGACAAACCATTACAGCCATTTTAGAGATGAAGAACTGAGGCTCCAAAAGACTATGCGATATGCTCTAGGTTGCTCAAAGTCACACAGTGTGTAAGACGCAGGGCTAGGATTTAAACCAATTGTTAAGCAGCATGGCTGCTAACCAAAGGTCTGTGATTCAAACCCACCCCGCAGTTCTGTGGGAGAAGAGGCCTGGTGATCTGCCTCCTGTAAAGATTACAGCCTAGGAAACCTTATGGGGCAGTTCTACTCTGTCCTATAGGGCCAGTGTGAGTCAGAATCAATTCAATGGCACAAACAACTGCTCACTCCAAAAATAACAACATGTTCTAAAGACAGTAACGAAATCACCATCATAAGTGGCAGTAACAGCATTGACCACTTTTCTGGTATTGCACAGAGCGCTTTGCAGATATTAACTCACAAGTTTCATTATTGTCACCAATGTACAGGTCAGGACACCTCGGCTTTAAGAGCACAGCTTTCCCAAGCCACTCCGACTCTTTGACCCACAGCCTGCCAACTTTCTGGCAGCTCTCTGTCCCATGTCAAGGGTCTATGTCCGCAGGCAGGCTCCCGCCCCAGAGGTCCTTAACAAATGGCTCTCACCACCCAGTGTGCCCCTGGCAGGGCCCAGTCTCACCCCTGGAAGCTGAGCTCAGCTGGTCTCTAATGAGCATCTCTAGGGTACAAAGGCAGCTGGAGCTCCTTGTTCAGGGCCCTGTTGTTGGGACAAAGACATGAATTGATGCGTTCTCTACTCTTTTGTACTAAATAATTGGCTTCAATTAAGTAGGCTGTCTGGAGCGAGGCATTTGGAGGAGCAGGAACGTGGAACTTATGAAAATGAAGGCCTGAGTGTGGACATCCAGGAGGAGGGGAACCTAGGGGCCTGTCAGGGATCATCAGCGCTCCATCCTTCCCTCTGCCACCTTGGGAAAGAAAGGGTCTTAACTAGCCTCTCTGGGCTCAGTCTCCTCCTCTGTTGAATGGAGACACTTGATCATCCTGACAAGAGTAGTTTTGGTGAAACTGTCATTGCTTTCGTTAGCTGCTTTCAAGTCGATTCCAACTCATGGCAACCCCATGTGACAGAGTAGAACTGCCCCACGAGGTTTCCTAGGCTGTAGTCTTTACGGGGAAACCCTGGTGGCATAATGGTTAAGTGCTATGGCTGCTAACCAAAAGGTCGGCAGTTCAAATCCACCAGGCACTCTTTGGAAACTATGAGGAAGTTCTACTCTGTTCTATAGGGTCGCTATGAGTCAGAATCGACTACACAGCAAAGACCTTTGGGTTAGCAGCCAGGCACTTAAACATTGCACCACCAGGGACAAAAAAAAGCCTGATTGAAGTAGGCTGGTGAGAGGACAGGAGGAGAGAAAACAAAGATGGCGTGCTTTCACACACATCACCCGGCTGCTCCTTCCAGGAGTTTTGCTATAAAAGGGCAACAGAGAATAGGTGTGCCGGGGAATGTAACGTGAAGAGGGTTGGTTTTTTTTTTTTTTTGGTTGTTGTTTTATGATGCGAGAAATTAGAGCATGTTTGTATGCTATTGAGAATGATCTAGAAAAGAAGAAAAAATTGTATGCAGGAGGGAGAGAGGCAAACACGAGTCAGTGACATACCTACCACTGTTCCCAGTCTCCCGGGCATGAGGGAAGGTTTGCGCGTGGCTTTTGTGTTCACGTATTTGCAGTATGTGCACAGTGTATGTCTGGTGTATGTCTGTTTGTGGATAAGCTTGCATTGACACTATTTGAATGTACATACGTGTGTTTGTATCTCGTATACCAGTCGGTGTCTTCATTTCCTAGTGCCGCCGTAACAGAAATACCACCAGTGGGTGGCTTTAAAGAACAGAAACTGATTTTTCCACAGTTCTGGAGTCTAAAAGTCCAAATCAGGGTCTCGGCTGTGTGGATTCTATGAGCCTCTCTCCTAGTTTCTGGTGTCCGCCAGCCACCCTTGGCATTGCTTGGCTTGTAGATGGTCCTCATGTGGTGTTTGTCTTTCCCTGTGTATGTGTCTCTGTCTCTATTCTGTTTTTTTATAACTCAGAAGTGATTAGGTTTAGGACCCACACTACACTGGTATGGCCTCATTAACATAACAAAGGAATCCTCCCCTCTTTCCAGAAAAGACCACATCCTACAGGTACAAGGGCCAAGAATTCAACATATATTTGTGGGGGAGAAGGCAGAACTCAGTCCATAAGCATCAGCTATTGCTACAATAAGGCTGAGTAACAAACAGCACATTTTCCATGGCCTACAAGAACAAATACTTATTTTCTCACTTCTAGGTCTGCAGTCAGCTGGGGTTTAGCTGATGTCTGGTGGGTTTGGCTGGGCTTGGTTCTAGCCTGTGAGTTAGGTTCAGGTCAGATCCCCGTGTCTCCTCTACTACTTGGAGTATGCTCTTCTCATAGCAGATGGCAGAAGAGCAAGATGCCAACAAAATTATTTAAGCACACGTAAAACCTCAAGCCATGTCTGCTAACTTTCCATTGGTCAAGAAAGTCACATGGCCAGGCTGAACATCAGTGGGTGGGCACGTGTAATCCACCCAAAGTCACATGGTGCAGGGTATGGGTATATAATTCTATTACAGGGAGGGGTGAAGAGCTGGACACAGGAATCTCATCGCCCCTGAAGGTGGGGTATGTCCATTATATTAGGGTGTGTTCATCTTTCTTAGACAGTAGCAAGAGTGGCATGTCCTGCTATCTCCAATAACTCCCCAAAGCTGCCCTCCTTTCCCAGCTCCACTTCCTAACTGGGCTTGGAGAGTGATATTTAGATTCTGTATTTTAGAAAGCTCAAAGGAAGGAGGGGGTATCCTGGCTAATCCCCAGGGTTGCCGAATCTCATCAGTGTCCAGTGTAAGGCATCTGGTAAACCCAAGCACTGCAAGCAGACCAAGAGCATATCTCCCCCACTCCATCCCATGGTGCCCAGCTCTGTGCCGGCCTCAGCCCATGCAACTGTCTGGGAGGTCTGGACTCCAGAGACGCAGCCGCCATCTTAGAGGAATCCTTCTGAGAAGCTAGTCTTTAGATTCCAAGCATCATTTGGCAGTGTTCCTTCCTCCCTGGGGTTTCCTCGGGCAGCTCACCTGAACTGGCATTACGTGTTTCATTTCCTTCCTAGCAGCACTGATGATATCCAGATCCTTGGGGGAAGTCACAACACCACCTTTGAGCTGGGGGCTCAGCCAAGAGTTTCTGGATTGTACCTCCCTTGCCCACCCCCCGCTCTGCCATCCCAGTGAAGGCATTTCCTTGGCAGATGGGATGAGAGCTGGTGAGCAGGTGTGCTGGCTGCTGGCACAGCCCTTGGCTCAGACTCAGTGTTGCATGGACAGGAGAGGAGTTGGAGTCCAGGACGCCCTCACTGAATGGACTTCCCATTGTCCCATGGCGGGACGGAGAATTTGGGAGATGCCACCAGCTCTTCCCTCTCTCTTTCTCCCTGGTAGACAATTGTTTGACAGTGGAGATAGTGCACATAATGAGCCTCAGCATGAACATGGTCCCCTTGTCAGTGCCTCTGACCAGGCCTGTGCCCTGCCCACTCAGACATCTGCCTCCTCAATCTCTGCCCCACCCTCCATACAGAGAGCATGAGCTGGCCATGATGCTGTTATAGATTGAATCGTGTCCCCCCAAAAATCTGTGTTGGAATCCTAGCCCCTATACCTGTGAATGTAATCTGTTTGGGAATAGTTTCCTTTGTTATGTTACTGAAACCATAGCAGTGTAGGGTCTCTCAGTGTCTGTGAGTCAATTCCCCACCTGGGGAATGGAGATTGCAAAGACACCTGCTACAAAGGGTGGTGTTGAAGATGAAATGAAATCATGCTTGTAAAGCTCCTAGCACAGCACTAGGCTCAGTGCAGACAGGGTCAAATACATACAAGCACAGTGCAAACTCAAGTTCACCGCATTCGGTCCCATAACCAAAGTTTACTCCATCAGTTGTGGAGTGTGAGGGAGGACACGATGAGTGCAGTACTGTGGGATGCTCCTTGAAGGAGGTGACATTTGGAGGAAGCCTTGGGTTTCAACAGGAGGCTCTGAGGCAGGGATGGCATTCCTGGTACAGGTTTTGTTGTTGCTGTTGCTAGCCGCCTTTGAGTCAGCACCTGACCCATGGTGACCCCATGCACAATGAAATGAAACACTGCCTGGTCCTGTGCCATCCCCATGATTGGTCACAGATCAGATCCTTGTGATCCATAGGGTTTTTCTTGGGCTTTTCTTCCTACTCCATCTTAGTCTAGAAGCCCCACTGGCACCTGTTCAGCATCATAGCAACACACAAACCTTCACCGATAGATGGATGGTGGCTGTACATAAGGTGCGTTGGCTGGAAATTAAAGCTGGGTCTCCTTCATGGAAAGCAGGAATTCTTCCACTGAACGACCACTGGCCACACTGGCAGAGGTTACATCTTGAGTAACAGTCTGGAGGTGGAACTGTCTGTTCTGTTCTGAGAACTTGCAACTATGCTCACGTGGCTGGAGTGTAGGACTGAAATCAGAAATCAGTTAAAGTGTTTTGGGTTGCAAATTACAGAAACTCAGCTGAAAGCTGCTGAGACATACAAGGGAATTTTTTTGCTCGTATTATCAGAAGAGTCCAAGAGACCTGCTTCAGGTGCAGCTGGATCCAGACACTAAAATGATGTCATTTAGATTCAATCTGTCTTGATCCATCGCCTGCTTCTGCTTTCCTTGGTACTGCCTTCATTCTGAGACAAGGCCTGTCTATGCCTCAGGGCTTTCATCCCTCTTGCTTAGCAATCGCAGTTGGAAAAGAACGACTCTCTACCAGTAATGCTGACCAAAGTTTCAGGGCTGACCCTGATTGATCCAGCTTTCATTCCAAGCCATCCCTGAAACAGACCCTTCTTGCTTAGAGCCATTGTCCAGGCTAGGGCTGGGGTCCACCCCTGGATCTGAGGGGTAGGGTCAGCCCTGTCTGGATTACACAGGCTGAGGGTGGAAGCTGGGCAGTTCCTCAACAGAAAACCAGGTTGATGTTTCCTGAAGGGGGAAATGAGTGTTAAGCAGGCAAAAACACCAGATGTCCTCTACAGGTGGCAAGAGCTAAGGCTGCAAAGAGAAGCCCTCCTCTAATACACACCCAGCCCTCCTGGGCTTCCTACCACCCCCATCCTCCCCCTCCTGCTCCAACAAGATGTACTCATTCGCACCCTCCTTGGCTCCTCTCTGTACATGTTCCCAGCCTCCCTGGAAGCTGGGCATAATCTAGTCCCCATCAGAGGTGCCAGCAACACCTTCTGGCAACACAGCATCTGCCAGCTGCCACCCTCCCCCCTGGCCGTGGCTACGTTATTTGAGTTGATGGGAACTGGTGGCGCTAGGGGTGTGAGTGTCTCAGGCTGACCCCGTTTCTCCTGCCACCAGGATTTCTGCCGCCAGGATTTCTGTGAGTGCCTTGGCCAGCTGTCTGGAGGAGCACTCGACATTCCTGCCTAAAGCTACCTTAATCAGGTTTGCAAGTGCAATCCCAGGAGATTGCTGGCTCTGCTGGTATGCCAGCGCCAAATATAGAACAGGCCCAGCCACCCCCAACCCTTAATTCTGTAATTTGTTCTAAATCAAATGATAGCGTTCGCCAGCGGAGACATAATTTGCGATAACCCAGTCTCTCTGGGTCTGCTGCAAGGTGGCATTGCTGTGAAGGAGCCTGCCTGTGGCTTTAGCCCCTTCCCTGTTGGCACCTCCCTGCCCTCTCCCTTTGCAGTCCCGTGCCTGGTCCCGGCATTTCCTCCCCCTCCCCCAAGTCCCTGAAAAGCTCATGGGGTGTAGAGGAAATGTGTGGTTTACTTGCTCGCGCATGCACCCACGAATTCCCTCACACTACAGGCAATTATTGAGCTCTTATTGAACACCGGGGAGCCCAAGTGGCGCAATGGCTAAGCAAAAGGTTCCGTGGTTCAAACCAGCCAGCAGCTCCACAGCAGAAAAGACCTGGAGATCTGCTTCTGTGAAGATTACAGCCTGGGAAACCCTACGGGGTAGTTCTACTCTGTGCTATAGGGTCACTATGAGTCAGAAGTGACTCCGTGGCACACAACAGCAACCATGACACTGTGTACAGACACTTTGTAAGGTGCTGAACAAGACAGATAGGCCCTGGCTGCCCAGAAACTACAGTCTAGTGGGGAAGAGGGAGGTCCCTGGATGGCACAAATGGTTTGTACTTGTGTACTAACCTACAATTAGTAGTTCAAACCCACCCAGGGGCATCTCGGAAGAAAGGCCTGGCAATCTGATTCCATAAAGATTACAGCCAAGGAAACTCTATGGAGCAACTCTACTCTGTAACACATGGGGTCTCCATGTGTCAGAATGGCCTTACTGGCAACAGGTTTTGTTTTATTTTGGTGAAAGGGGAAGTAGACACCCTTCCGAAGGATTTTAGCCTCATGTCGTTGTTGTTGTTAGGTGTCATCGAGTTGGTTCCGACTCATAGTGACCCTATGTACGACAGAACAAAACACTGCCTGGTCCTGTGCCATCCTCACAATCGTTGTTGGGCCTCATAGGGAAGCAGAATTGGGAGGTCTCTTGTGGGGGAGAGGGTCTCGGAAGGAGAGTAGAGAGTTGCCCAAGGAGAACAGCTGGTCGTGCAGAGCTGAATATTGAATGCTTAAGGCTCATTTCCCTCCTTCTGGAAACATTGCCATGGTTTTCCTTGAAGGAAGTATCCAGCCTGCACTGTCAGCCCCTGAAATTCAGGCAGGGCTGACCCTACCCCTCAGATCCAGGGGTGGACACAAGCCCCAGCCTGGACAATGGCCCTGAGCACAGGGTCTAGTTCAGCCCCCTTCCAAGGCCTCTGTCCCCTTGACTGTGGCCAATGGCACCTGTTCTGCCTAGAGGCGGAAGTCTAGGCCAGTGGTTTGGTGAGTCTTTTTCTCTCAGGGAGACGTGAGGTGACCACTTGGGAGCTTCAGATCTGCCTTATTTGCCTCCTCCCACTTCCTGGAGTAGCTCCTATTCATTCATGCAGCAAAAATGGCTGGGGTACTTGCTAGGGCACGACCTGCACAGCTGGGGTACGGTGGTGAGCAAAGGCTGAAGTGGTCTCCAGGGGCTTACGGAACAGGTAGACAGAAATCCAACGGGTTCACAAGTAAATGCAGAAGGACAGCCGCATGTAATGAAGGAAAGGTTCAAGGCTGTGAGAAATAATCATTGTTAGCTGCCATTGAGCCAGCCCCCCTCCCCAACTCATGGCCACCCCACACTCCATGGAATGAAACACTGCCCAGGGCCTGCCTCGAGGGCAGCTGACAACAACAACTAGTTGTGTAGCTCAGTAAGTCCCTCAGTCCCACCTCTGAGCCTCTGCTCATGATGTCCCTCCTCCCCTTCCCTGCTTGTCCAAGGCCCAGTTTGTCCCAGGCTCAGAGAAGTCTTTCTGACCTCCCTGTCTGTCACTCAAAGCACTCGTAAACGTCAACGACAATAAAAACATCAGCTACCATTTGCTAAGCATGGACTATATTCCGGACACGTCACCCATGCTCTTCTGTTGAAAATTCATGTCACCTGTGGGATGGACTCCTTTCTACTCATTGTACAGACGAGGAAATCGAGGCTTAGACAGGTTATATAACAAGGATGCAAAATCAGGCTGGGAGGAACCAGAACTACAATCGTCTCCTCATATCCACAGGGTTGAAGGTAGCGCTGAACTCAGGAGCACGGCATTTTCAGGCCTTGTAGGTCCCCTGGCTCCCCCTCCCCACCTTTTGCTTTCCAAATATAAACCTAGTCCTGCTTACACTTCCTGCTAATCAGCAGGAAGCAAGCCTTCCTGTTTCCTTTTAAAATTCCCAGCCTAGATTTTTTGTCGACCCCTGTTTCTTGGGGCTAGTCTAACAGAAATCCATAGAATCCTTTTTGATTAAAACAATCAAAACCGGCTGTCTCCTGGGATATCATCGTGCTTTCGTCCTTTGTCCTGAAATGACGCTCAGCTGTGACTCACTCATCCCCATCCCCATGGATCCCAGTCCTCCCCACTCCCCCAGCCATGGCAGCAGCACTGGTGTCTCTGTGTTTGCTCTCTCCCAGTCTCAGCCAGTGCCAACGCCAGCTAGAACTTCACCTTCCAGCTTTTCTGGGGCTAATTGGGCTGATTGATTTAATCAGTCCCCTGCTGCCAACAAGTCACCAGGGAGCAGAGTTCCTCCTTCTGCCTGATTCTTCCCCAGTGACAAGAGGGGATTGACGGGGACCAGCGTATGAATCAGTGGGCAGGGAATTGCTGTGTGTCACTTTGCTCAACGCTTACCCTCTCTGGGCTTCAGTTCCCCAGTTCATGTAAAAGGGAGAGAGAGAACATACCCATGGCTGTCAAGTCAATTCTGGCTCATAGCGACCCTATAAGACAGAGAAGAACTGCCCCATGGGGTTTCCAAGGCTGTAATCTTTACAGGAGCAAACTGTATTTTCTCCCATGGAGTGGCTGGTAGGTTTGAACCACCAACCATTTGGTTAGCAGCTGAGTGCTTAACCACTGTTCCATCAGGGTTCCTTGAGAGAGAACATAATTCTATGATAGTAGAGTCATTCATTCATGAGGTGTTTTTGAGCACCTGCTCTAAGTGAATCAGAAAATGTCTGAGGCCCTGGGACACATCTGTTGTATTGTTTCCCAGGGCTGCCGTAACACAAGTACCACAACTTAGGTGGCTTGTGTTGTTCTTAGGTGCCGTAGAGCCAGCTCTGACTCACAGTGACCTTTATGTACAACAGAATGAAAAGTTGCTCAGCCCTGCGTCATCCTAACAACTGTTGTTATGCTTGAGCCCACTGTTGCAGCCACTGTGTCAGTCCCTCTCGTGGAGGGTCTTCTTCTTTTTTGCTGACCTTCTACTTTACCAAGCATGATGTCCTTTTCCAGGGACTGATCCCTCCTGATAACATGCCCAAAGTACGCTGTCCTTACTTTTAAGGAGCATTCTGCCTGTACTTCTTCCAAGACAGATTTGTTTGTTCTGCTGGGAGTCCACGGTGTATTCAATAGTCTCCGCCAACACCATAATTCAAATGCACTAATTCCTCTTCAGTCTTCTTTATTCATTGTCCAGCTTTCACATGTATATGAGGCAATTGAAAATACCACGCATGGCTTGGGTCAGGTGCACCTTAGTCATCAAAGTGATGTCTTTGCTTTTTAAGATGGCTTAGAAGAACAGAAATATATCAGCTCACAGCCCTGGAGGCTCAGAATCTGAAATCAGGGTATCAGCAGTGCTGAGTCCTTCTGAGAGAGAATCCGTTCCATGCCTCTCTCCTAGCTTCTGCTGACCGCCTGTGTGGCTGATGATCCTTGGTGTTCCTTGGTTTGGAGATCACTCCAGCCTCTGCATCTGTCTTCCTATGACCATCTTCCTTCTGTGTCTCTCCTCTTTTATAAACCAACAACCAACCCATTGCTGTCGAGTCAATTCCGACTCATAGCGACCCTAAAGGACAGAGTAGAATCACCCCATAGAGTTTCCAAGGAGCGCCTGGTGTATTCGAACTGCCAACCATTTGGTTAGCAGCGGTAGCACTTAACCACTACGCCACCAGGGTTTCCTCTCTTTTATAAGGGCACCTGTTATATAGGATTATATAGGATTAGGGCCTACCCTATTCTAGTATGACCTCATGTTAACTGATAACATCTTCAAAAACCCTATTTCCAAACAAAGTCACCTTCACAGGTTCCAGGGGTTCGGACTTCAACATACCTTTTGGGGGGACACAATTCAATCCATGACATCTGCGAACAAAAGGAACAAGTCTGTAGACCTACTCTGTCCACTCAGGAAACCACTAACCACATGTGGCTATTCAAATTTAAAATAATTAAAATTAAGTCAAATGCGAAATTCAGCTCCTCTGCTACAATGGCTGCATTTCTGGCGCATGTTAGCTGCATGTGACTAGAGGCTAACGTATGGGATAGCGTAGATCTTAGAACGCATCCACCAGGAAGTTCTCTGGACAGTGTGGCTGGAAACTAATATGTAGCATAACCACAGGTTGAGGCAAGTGTTGTGGCCTCAGCAAAGCAGGCTAAGGAAGTAGGGAGTGAGTGGAGTGACGCTTTTTTAGAAAGGCTGGTCAGGAAAGGAAACAAAGACCTGAAAAAAGTGAAGAAGAAGTGAGGGAACTCTTGCTGTGGAAATCTAGGGGAATAGTGTTCCAGACACTGAGAGCAGCAAGTGCAAAGGCCCTGGGGTAGGAATGTCGTTGGTGCATTGAAGAAAAAGGGAGACCAGTGCGGCTAGAGCAGATTGGGTGGGGGCTCATAGCGACTCTATAGGACAGAGTAGAACTGCCTCATCAGGTCTCTAAGACTGTAGTCTTTATGGAAGCAGGCTGCCACATCTTTCTCCCACGGAGCAACTGGTGGGTTCGAACCATTGATCTTTCAGTTAGCAGCCGAGCGCTTAACCACTGTGCCACCAGGGCTCCTTTCAGGCTGGGAAGGAGAGAAGAAAAACAAACAAACAAAAAGGACCTGACAGGCAGTTGGGGCCCTGCTCACCACGGAAAAGACTTAGGTGACATGAGGATCATTTCTAAATAAAGATGTGGTCATGGCACTCAGCTGCTCGAAAACCTTCAATAGCTCCCAGCACCAGCGGCTTTGGGCACCACTTCAAATGCTCGTGGTCTCAGCTCCGATTGTAGCCACAACTGGGTTGACCAGTTTCCTGCAGGCGGCCTCACGCCTGTCTGTCCATCTTCTCGATCCCGACCAGGCCTTCTCTGGCAGAAACACGTGCACCACCCAGAAGTGCAGGGGGAGTCGCACCCCTAGGGCACCCCTGGCCAACAGGGAATGGACCCTGTGGATAAGTGCACCCCCTTGCTTCCTCTAGAGTCTCTGGTGGTACAAATGGTTAATGCATTTAGGTGCTAACCAACAGGTTTGTGGTTCAAGTTCACCCAAATCGCCTTAGAAGAAAAGCCTGGTGAACTACTTCTGAAAAATCAACCTTTGAAAACCCTATGGAGCAGAGTTCTGTTCTGACACACATCGGGTTGCCGTGAGTCGGGGTGGACTTGACGGCAACTGTGGCCGTTTTTCATCATTAAGTCTTCATTGTTACCTCTGCTCTGTGATCTAAGCATTACCAACCACATCATACAGATGGAAACGGAGGTTTGGAGAAGTTAAGTGACTTGTCCAAGGTCACACAGCTGGCCAGAGGTAAAGCTGGTGCCTTACCTATGTCAACTCCAGTCCAGAACCGTTGAGATTGTTTCTCGGAGCCTTTCTTCCACTTGGAGAGAGGGCTGGACCTTGCTTGAGCACCAGCCTACGGATTGACTTTATTCGATGGAGGGAGACCATCAAGAGGAATAAAGGAACACTTCTAGGGGCCCTTGGGGTATAAAACAGCCCCCATTCCCTTGCTCCCCTATCTCCTGAGTCGTCTCACCCTTTCCCAGCAGGACACAACCCTGTCCTTGGCATCAGCTTTGGCCACATGGTGAAGACTGGGCTGCTGGGGTCAGAGAAAGGATTTGTACACATAGAATTTCCAAAGCTGCATTCCAAGGTAAACTCATGCCCTCTGAGACATATTGGGGTTAAACGAAAAAGAACCCTATGGTTAAATATGTCTGGAAAATGCCAGGTTAAGCGAAACCAAAAGAAATTTTTACCCTGGGACTTCTCAGAGCCTTTAATATGTCAGTATGGGCTGTGACTCCCCAGTGGGATAGAAAGTGCAGTGCTTCCCAAATGGGTTTACCCAGAGAAACCTTCTTTCTGAGGACAGTCTTTTGGATATGCAGAGCCCTCTTTGGGCACAGCTGGTGTAGTGTTTGGCACACTCTACCCTTTTCCCGATGGACAGATTGCCTCAGCCAGATGGGGGCTTCCCTCGGGGCTGGGTGCTGCTGCCTGGGAAGTGTCTGTTCCCACCCTTGCCTACTCTTGGGAAAAGGCATTAGTCACCCATCTTTGGCTTTGGGTGCCAGCTCTGGGATGTGAGGATGGGTGTATGCTTGGCAGGAAGGCAGCAGCAGCCTCCTCGGCCACAGCCCATTGGCCTGGAGTGTAAGCACAGCCTTAAAGGGCAGACCCAACAGTGGCTAAAACTCCGCCAGGATACATTGGTTATTAGGGCCATTGTTGTTCTGTGATCTATGTATAGGTCACACACAGTGTGATGGATCATGTATGTATAGATCATGTATGTATTTACCTATCTATGTATGTATCTGTCTGTGTATGATCTATGGATCACAATGGTCCAATTCACAACCCATCACGAGGATGGCACAGGACTGGGCAGTGTGTCATTCTGTTGTGACTCACAGAGCTTTCATTGGCTGACTTTGGGAAGTAGATCGCTAGGTCTTTCTTCCTCGTTTGTCTTAGTCTGGAAGCTCCACCGAAACCTGTTCAGCATCGTAGCAACATGCAAGCCTCCACTGACAGATGGGTGGTGTCTGCATACGAGGTACCTTGGCAGGGAATTGAACCTGGGTTTCCGACCATGCTGGTTGTTAAAAACTGAAGTTTTTCCAGACCAGTTGGCTAAAAGCTGCTGCTTCAAGCACCTGAGTACCCCCACCACCACTGTCCCAGCCACCCCAGCCCCTCTGGACCTTCACATGACCCAGCAACCAAGAGGTTAATGCTTGGCATAGCTAGGGGGCTTCAGAACCCTGTTCCAGGCCTCTAACAGGTCTGGGCCTATTTTGGCTGGCCAGGGCCCTGCCATACCAGCTGATAAATATTTTGAATATCATTGCTGGAGCCAACTGTTAGAGCCCACCAGATGCCCTAATGTCAGAAGACGTGAGCAGATGAAGAACATGGGAACAATGGTGGGCTTGAGGCAAAAGAATGCAGACTTGAGATTTAAATCTTTCAGCCACCTGCTCTGCCATTTCCTAGCTGTGTACTCCATAGAAATTGTCTCCATTCCTGAGTCTCAGTATTCTCATCTGTAACCTGGGATGATAATCCTGCTCTCAAGGGTATTATGAGGTTAAAGGAACTATGTGACCAGCCAGCACAGGGCCTGGACCACAAGGAAGGCTAAGTGTTTCTTCTTTCCCCATTCCGAGGACAAGTTACCAGTGGGGGCAGGTGCCTGGAGTGACTCGACAGCTGAGTCTCTTGCCCAGAGCAGCCTCTTCCTTAAGGAACACTTTCCCCACCCACATCTAATTACTCTTTAACTGCCTGCACCCTGCTGGGCCCAGCCTGCTTTCTGTCCCCTGCCTGGGTGGGAGATGGTGTCTAATTGGAAGTGTCTCTGCCGACCTGGCAGGAATCCACTCCTGCTGGGGGAAGCAGCCTGGGTGGGAAGAGCAGCTGGGCCCTGGCTCACTCTAGCTGGTAGCTTCCTGCTGAGGAGCAGGGACAGCAAAGGCCAAACCCAGAGTTGGGTTTTGGCTGAGTTGCTGACCCAGTGGGGCAGGATAGGGTAGCACTGGAGGTTCTGCCTTGATTTGTTTTTCTGTAGAAGCAGTTTAGGACAGAGGTTAAGTGCATATGCTTGGAGTCCGACAGATCTGGTTTGAATCCCCGCTATCTACTTACCAGCCAGTGACTTTAAAAGCCTCTCTGAGCCTCAGTTTTCCCACCTGAAGAATGGGAATTCCATATGGGGAGGAAATGAGAAAAAGACATAAAAGACTTAGCACAGAGCCCAGCCCATGCAAGCCCTTGGTCGGTGGCGGCTGTCACTACATTTGCACACCCTTGATTCTATCTCACCTTTCAGGGTCAGGGTCTACATACTGGGCATTGTCTCAGGCCCCACCCTGGACCCTTCTACATATGGTATCTCATTTATTGCTCACAACGACTCAATGTGGTTATTTGCTTTTTTTACAGAGAGGGAAACTGAGGCTCAGAGAAGTGAAGTGACTTGTCCAAGATCATCCAACTGGTAAGCAAAAGAGCCCTCATCCCATTGTTCTCGCTGCACCCACTCCTGACATTCATTCATAAATATCCACTCTTTGGGTGGATGCCCGTTATGTCCCCCACTTGATTCCAGCAAGGACTAGATGCCAGGCTTTTTGGGCACAGGCTATGGTTTGGTAAGCCAGGGACCTCAACATCTGTGACAAATGCTGTAGCTTCATTCCCTAACTTCTTTTCCTGCCTGCTTCTATTATAGAGGTGGGAAAGCTACATTCTCAATTTTCCAGCCTCTCTTACAACTAGAGATGGCCCTTAATAAGTAATTGACCATCTGGAATTAAGGAGAGGGACAGGTTGGGCAAGCAGAGTCCTTCCAGGAAAGCTTTGAATTCCTACTAAATACACTAATGTAGTTTTTTCTTTACCCTCATCTTTCCTTAAATACAGATATGAGGCCTGGAGCTGCAGCAGCCATTTTGTGACCATGAGACTGCAAGCATAAGGATAAAAACCATGAAGCTAAGGATGTCCAAGAAGCCAGATTAGAATTCTGGGTTCTTGATGTCATTGCTGAGCCCTAAACTACCACCCCAATCACCTACTGTAAGATGAGAAAAATGGTCCCTAAATGTTTAAGGCGTAAATGTCAAGTCAGTGGCTCTCAAAGTGTGGTACCTGCTTGGACCAGCAGCATCGGCATCATGCAGGAACTTGTCAAAAAAGCAGATTCTTGCCTCTCTCCCTTCTAGAGCTGGTGAACCAACACCTGTGCATAATCTGGGCTTTCACAAGGCCTCTGAGTGATTCTGACGCATGCTGAAGCTTCGGAGCCCCTGGCTTCAGTGCCTCCTTGATCTCACATCCCTGGGCTTTGCTCAGAGCTTTCTCTCTGCCTAGAATGCCCAATGTCCCCTTTCTCTGCCAAGTCTTTTTCAATAAATGAATTAATTTTAATCATAGAAATCCAGAATGGCAGAAAACTCAGCTGTTGAAAGTTGGCAAGGAACATGATGAGTTTCTGGATTTGGTCTCAGCAGTCTCAGAGCGCTGGATGTAAGCTGAAAGCTACAAAAATTGTGTCATTTTAAAAAATGTCTGGTTCCAGCTGGAAAGCCCAGAATCAGAGTTTGTCTCTCTCGCTTTTATAGAAGAGCAGAAGGAAGGATCAGGCTGCTTCCATGTCCTTTCATTTAGCAGCCACACATTCCCCAAGTGCCCCTTTCACAGTCTGAGACCCATGCCCCACCCACTGTGGGCTACTAGTATGTTGAGGCAGGAAATTGTTTTAATTAGACTTTGCTATATGACAAACCACCCCAAATTTTGGTATAAGGAAGACAGGAGAAGAATTGATGCATTTGAATTATGGTGTTGGTGAAAAATATTGAATATGCAATGCACTGGCAGAAGAAGGAACAAATCCGTCTTGGAAGAAGTACAGCCAGAATGCTCCTTAGAAGCAAGGATGGTGAGACTTTGTCTCACATACTTTGGACATGTTATCAGGAGGGACCAGTCTCTGGAGGAGGTCATCGTGCTTGGTAAAGTAGAGGGTCAGCAAAAAAAAGGAAGACCTTCAATGAGATGGATTGACACGGTGGCTGCAACAATGGGCTCAGGCATAACAACAACTGTGAGGATGGCGCAGGACCAGGTGATGTTTCATTCTGTTGTATGTAGGGTCACTATGAGTTGGAACCGACTCCACAACACCTAACAACAACAAAACAATGACAATTCATTATTTTCAAGATTCTGTAGTTGACTGGGCAGTTCTTCTGCTGGTCTTGCATACAGCAGTTGTATCCAGCTGAAAGGTCAGCTGGGGACTGAGTTCAGCTAGGATAGCTGTGACGCTGGACCTCTCTCCACCCAGAGTTCTTCACAGCATAGTGGTCTCAGGGGAGAGTTCCAAGAATGCAAAGGCAGAAGCTGGAAGGCCTCTTGAGGCTTAGGCACCAAAACTCATGCAATCTTACTTCTGCCAAATTCTATTTGCCAAAGCAAACCACAAGGCTAGCCTGGATCCGAGGAGTTGGGGAAACAGACCCCTGCTCAGGATCTGAGGCTCAGCATAATCACATTGCAAAAGGGCGGACACACTGGGATGGGAGGAATTTGTGGCCATTCAACAACCCACCACAGAAATCTTCATTGCCTCTTACTTTGCTTTGATCCCACAGTTTCATATTTCCTCTGAGAACTCATTATTTGGAAGTCCATTCACAGTGCCTATTTTTCTGTTAGTCAGAGATTATTGAGTTGACAGGAGTGAAAACCATTCAAGTAAGGTTGGGGAGGATACAAATACCATGGAAATGAAATAGTATTGGGTCTCACGGAACCCGGAGCTGTGTGAGGGGCCAAGGAAGGATCTTGTTCTCTTTTTGTTTGTTCCCTCTCTCTTCTTCCACATGGTCTTTTTTCTACGCTGCTTCTTCTTTTTTTTTTGTCTGTTCCATTTTTCTCTGGAAATCTACTTATTCTGCATCCTTGTGGCTTCTTTGTTTCCTATAATTTCAGCCCAAGGGACATAAGTGAGCGTCAGCTGGACTGCTGGGAGAGAGAGTGTAAAATAGAAGCTTGCCAATTTTGATTTGCTGTGGTGTCCAAACTGGCCCCAATTCTACAGACTCTTAAAAACGCAGAACCCACCACCCAATAACCAGGGACTTCATGTCTCTTCCTATTTTTATTGAAGAAAAGTAGGTCCCGGGCCCCCAGTGGACTGCCCACCCCCCCAGATTGGCTGTCCACCCCTGGTCCCACCAGCTGCAGATGTCAGGGAAGGGATCACATGACACAAAATATCTTCCCAGATAGACTCTGCCAGCTGGGCTATGGGTGTGGAGAAGTTCTCCAGGGTCAGCAGGCGGCCAGAATCCAGTCAGTGTCCCATGACTTACCCTGGGTGCTGGAGCCCAACGATGGGGGCTGGCAAAGGCCCCTCCATGCATCTCCTAGAGACCAAGGTAAGGAAACCTCAGGAAACTCAACTTTGCTCCTTAATCCACCAAGCCTCCCCAGGAGGATATATTCCTCCTGGGGGTTACCTCAGACATTGCTTTGTTCCCACACAGGCAAGCCATTATCTGTTCTTGTTGGTCAGGTACTCTCCATCAGCCTGGGGCAGGGACAGTGCCCACTCAACAGTCCCCAATGGCATGAGCAGCCCAAAGTGGAGTGGAATCAACAGGCTGGCTCGGGCACTGGTTCTGCCTTTTATTAACTGCGTGGCCATCAGTTCATCTCTCCGAGCTTCCATTTCTTCATCTGTAAAATGGGTATGGAATCCCTACCTCACACATGCCCTGGTCAGCCTGTCCTTGGCTGTGAGTCGTGCTCTGTGACCACCCTTGGCTCCTCCCAATTTTCTGACCCTGGTTCCTCAAAGTTCCTATCGATTCTGTGAGCCCCTCAAGCTCCTGTGACAGAGACTTTTGGTTTCTTTCAATAGCCGCCTCTTCTGCTTACATAATAATAGAATATTTGATGGGCCGGTGGCTGCTCAGAATGAAACGTTTCTCATTCTCCCTTGTTCCAGGTGTTGCCATTGACTAGGTTCTAGACAATGGAATGTGAGCAAAGCAATAGGTGCCACTTTTAGGTGGTGCCCTTAAGGGAAGGGTCCTGCACTGCCCTGCCGTTCTCTTTCTTCCCTTCCTGCTGGCTGGAACGTAGTGTTGAGAGTGAGCCATTTAAAACCCTGTGCTGAGGGTAACGCCTGAGGGCTGAGGAATGTATCAATTTCCTGTTGTTTTTGTTAGGTGCCTTCTAGTCAGTTCCAACTCATAGCAACCCTGTCAATAACAGAACAAAATGTTGCCCAGGCCTGTACCATTCTCACAATCATTGCTGCGTTTGAGCCCATTGCTGCAGCCAGCGCCAACTGGGTGGCTTATAAGAACAGAAATTTATTGTCTCACCGTCCTGGAGGCTGAATTCAGGGTATCGGCACAGCTATATTCTCTCTAAAGATAATAGTTGAAGATACTTTCCTGTTTCTCTTCACTTCTGGTAGCCCCAGGCATTCTCTGGCTTGTAGCTGCAGCTTAACTTCACTTCTCGTTCCCTGTCTCTCTCTGTCTTTTCTTTTATAGGACTTCATTCAGATTGGATTGGGACCCACCCTACTTCAGTATGACTTTAAATTAATTTAACTCATGACATCTTCAAAGACTATTTCCAACAAGGTCACTTTCAAAGGTATCAAGGGTTAGGACTTCAACATAAATCTTGGGAGGGACACATTTCATTCCAAAGCAAGAATTCCTCAAGCCAGGGCTCACAAACTTCATGGAGCAGAACTAGCATAATAGCCTGGCCGTTCAGTGAGAACAAGAGAAATTTCTGTCCCATTTAAGTCGTTGTTATTTCTGGTCTCTCTTCTTTCTGGTCTCTCTTCTTTCTGGTCTCTCTTCTATAGCTAATAAGGCTTCTAATAGGTTTCCTCCACCAGTCCAGCTAGCCAAAGGAGGTGCCTTTTTCTTTTCCTTTTGTCCTTTCTGTCCTTTTTACTTTTTTCTTTTTCTCTCTTTCTTTCTTTTCTGTAATCAAGTACCTTGATTGCTAGAATATGTTAAGTCTGAAGTGCACACATTCCTTAGCACAGAACAAGGTATTAATAAATAACTGCTATTATTCTTCCTCATTCCTTACCCCCTGCTCTCATGGCAGCCTGGAAGCTCCAGAATCTTCTCCCTCCCGAAGGCCACATCCTCTCATACTCTGAGGCTTTGGCACCAGGCCTGTAAGTTCTTAGCCTTCCTCCCCAGCACTTGAAAAAATATTTTTCCCAAACAATGTTACATTTCCTCCTATGAGGAGCTATGGTGCCAGCTGTTAATAAAAGTCCCTCCATCCTGACGCATTTGTTTTGTTTTGCCTGTGAGCTTGGTGTCCAGCATTTCTGTTCCTTTGATCTCTAAACAGAAAACAAAAACAAGGAACCTGAGCCTATCACCCATGGAGAGAGGCATGCTGGTTAGGGCTCAGCAACCCCCAAACAATGCTGCGGTGTAGGGTGACAAATTGGAGAATGTCAGACCCGGGAGAGCCCTTAGAGATCAGATCGGGACACTGAGCCCGTTGCTGGATGTCACCCATTGAGCCAGGGTCACACCAAGTGTCCTGCCTCCTGGTCAGCTCTGCTGGTGCTGCTCTAGAGTCTCCTAGGTTGTTCCCACGCGAATGTGTAAGGGACGCTGAAGAATCCGATATGGGTCCTGTTCCCAGAGACTCACAGGCTTGTCAAGGCATGGAGATGAGCTCCCCAAGGTCATTCCCACGTGGCAGAAAGTGATTGTGACTAAGAAGACTGTGGGCACCCAGGAAGGGAGGAGTGACTTGTCTTGGGGGGAGCATCGGGAGACTTCCTGGAAGAAGGAGCATTTTAGCTGATTCTGGAAGGATAGGGAGGTTAGGGTACATGGATTCAGGATGAAAGTTCCAGAAAGAGGTGATTGTTCTTTCCACAGACATTTATTGTGCTGTCTTGGGCCAGGTCGGTGAATATAACAAAGGTGGCACTACCCCCAAGACCTTGCGGTCTCGCAGAAGGGACAGTGAGTATGCGGCTGGTCACACAATTAAATATATAATTACAATTGCGATGGAGTCTATAAAGAAGAAGATCGGGAGGCTGTGAACCACCAGGCCCTGACACAGCTGCAATCAGGGAAGTTTCTCTGGGACCTGTTATTTAGTCAGAACTGGCCGAGGTTTACCTGGGAGTTATCACATCAAGGATGGAGTAGGCTTCCAGGGAGTCATTACCAGCAGAGGCAGAGTGTGGGGGCCCCAAACAAAGAAGAGTATGGGGTACACAGAGCACAATGAGTGAAGGGATGAGGAGAGAGAGAAGGTGCTGGAAGAGTAGGAAGAGACTGCCATGGGTTCTCGGCAAAAACCTTTAGGGTGAGGGGGCTAGAATGTCAGCTCAAATGAACTTAAGCAAAAAACCAAAGCTTCTGAATGAAGAACACCAAGGACACAAGGTGATTACGAACCCAGGAGACAGAAAGGGCCACATGAACCAGAGACTACATCAGCCTGAGCCCAGAAGAACTAGACAGTACCCGGCTACAACCGATGACTGCCCTGACAGGGAACACAATAGAGAACCCCTGAGGGAGCAGGAGAGCAGTGGGATGCAGACCCTAAATTCTCTTAAAAAGACCAAACTTAATGGTCTGACTGAGACTAGACGGACCCCGGTGGTCACGGCCCCCAGACCTTCTGTTGGCCCAGGACGGGAACCATTCCCGAAGCCAACTCTTTAGACATGGATTGGACTGGACAATGGGTTGGAGAGGGATGCTGGTGAGGAGTGAGCTTCTTGGATCAGGCGGACACTTGAGACTATGTTGGCATTTCCTGCCTGGAGGGGAGATGAGAGTGTAGAGGGGGTTAGAAGCTGGCGAAATGGACACGAAAAGAGAGAGTGGAGGGAGGGAGCGGGCTGTCTCATTAGGGGGAGAGCAATTGGGAGTATGCAGCAAGGTGTATATAAGTTTTTGTGTGAGAGACTGACTTGATTTGTAAACTTTCACTTAAAGCATAATAATAAAAAAAAAACTAAACTAAAGCTGCTACTGCTAGTCCAGGGACCACACTTTAGAAGGCTACTCCGTAAGCTCATTTATGAGTGGACCCAAAGCTGATCTTGGGAAGCAGGCATGAATGAAGATAATTGGAAGAGCTGACAAGGCTTCTTAAAAGGTGGGTAACTCAGAGCTGGGGATGGAGCTGCTTTGAGGGGTTGGGAACAAGAGGAGGGTTGGGGAAAGTTTCATGAAAGAAGTGATACTTGAGCGGAGGCTTAAAGGAGCAGGCTGGCTAGAGAAATGAGCATCCGTCGCTGAGGGGACAGCGTGTGCAGAGGCAAGGTGGCAGGAGAAAACATGGCCTGTCTTCCCTAACTCCTATGGCATCTTTGGATGAGCTAACAGGTTGCTCAGCAGATAGTTGTTTGTGCATTCAGGGATTGCTGTGAAGAGCTGGAGTGATGAACAACGTAACTGGCCAGGTGCAAGGGTCAGCTCACCCGGAGAGGCAGCTGGAGCCTGGAAATGAAAAGACTGCCTTATACCCTCCAGACAGGATGGCTTTGATGATGCGTAGAGGAATTCAGTCATGTTTTATACACAGAAGAGTATTACAGAGACTCCTGAGAAATCCTTTAATCCCAGGACTGCCAGCTCCATGGACATAATTTCAAGTCCTCCTGGGGGATGTAGCTCGGAGCCTCAAACTTTGGCACTTCCAGGGCATGCTGGTGGCAGCAGCAGGGCAGACTATATCAAAAGTAGTCTGGGCCTGAGAATCTGGACCGCAAGTTCACCCAAGGACCAGGCCTCCTTCTCCAAGGCCCCTTCTCCCAACACCCCTCCAGTGCCTTCTCTTTTCCCATCTCTGTCACACCTGTGCCTAGCTGTTTTGGCTCTGCTGTAAATCTGACCCCAGAGAACACAGCTACTCACCTGAAATAGCAATTACACATTAATGGTGGGTCGGCAGTGGGGTGGTTTCCAGGCATGTGAAGGTACCCTTGTGACGCTTTGGGTCCTTTCTAGGGAAACTGCAGGATGGCTTCACCTCCGTGCATGTCACATGTCAGCTTTGTACCTACCGCGTGTGACTGTCAGCTGGTTGCTCAAGACTGACATCGTGGCTCTGTCAATGACCTCCTTGATCAAATACCTACTATGCACAGGCCCTTTGTGTGTGTGGGGGGGCGCTTTCCATGAATCTGTGCTCTTGTTTTGTCCCCTAATATTCCACTTGAGGTCGGAGCTATTGTCCACTTCCTAGAAAAGTGAGTTTAAGCAAGCAAGGTAGCCAAGAGGAGGTATCACGTAGGGGCTGAGAGCACAGACTCTGGAATCAGCATTCCTGTGTTCAAATCCCAGCTCCACTACTGACCAGCTGTGCAACCTTGGGAGAGTACTTAACTCTCTGTGCATCTATTCCTCACTGGTTAAAATGAGGAGGAGGAGGAGGAGAATATTACCTTCTTCACAGCGTTTCTGCAAGGGTCAGGTGAGCCAACATATATAAAGCACTTAGAACAGTGGCTGCCACGATATGCTATGTTGTTGTTCATTGCTGTTAAGTTGTCTCCGACTCGTGGCCACTCCACGTACAACAGAGCGAAACGCTGCCCCATGTTCGTGATTGCTGGTATGGTTGAGCCCATTGTTGTGACCACCGTGTATCTCGAGTACCTTCCAACCTAGGGGCTTATTTTCCAACACAATATCGGACAATATTCTATTGTGATCCACAGGGTTTTCATTGGCTGATTTTCAGAAGTAGGTTGCCTGGCCTTTCTTCCTAGTCTGTCTTAGTCAGGAAGCTCTGCTGAAACCTGTCTACCATGGGTGAACCCGATGGCATTTGAAATACCAGTGGCATAACTTCCAGCATCACAGCAACATGCAAGCCACCACAGTGTGGCAAACTGACTGACTAGGGGTGGACATACTATATACATGTCAGTTATTATTATTAATTCATGGGTGGCAAGTGGGCTGGCCCATCAGCTCCAATGTTCTTCTATCTGCCCTGCTGCTGTTATGGCTGGCTTTTGAACTAAAAAAAAATTTGAGAGGTGGGGAAATAAGGAGGCAAGGGATCACGAAGGTATCCCACCCTGGGGCCTGTACCCTAGACTTTAGAGTCAGACTGACAAGGGTTTAAATCCAAGGCTGTGAACCTGGGTCAAGGCTCCTGACTCTCTGAGCCCTGGTGTCCACACGTTTAAAAAACCAAAAACCAAGCCCATTGCTGGTGAGTAAATTCTGACTCAGCGACCCTGTTAGGACAGAGTAGAACTGCCCTATAGGGTTTCCAAGGCTGTAATCTTTACAGAAGCGGACTGCCACATCTTTCTCCCATGGAGAGGCTAGTGGATTTGAACTGCTGGCCTTTTGGTTAGCAGCCGAGCACTTAACCACTGTGCCACCAGGGCTTTTTCATAGAGTGGTAGTGAGGATTAAATAAAACAGTATAAGCTAAGTGTTGGGGCTAAGGGCCAGGCTCTGGAGCCACACTGCTTGAGTTAATTTCCCATTTCTACCAAGGTACCAGCTGCATGGCCTTGGGCAAGTTACTTACTCTCTCTGTGCCTCAGTTTCCTCATCTGTAAAATAAGAATGATAATAGTTCCCATGTCATAGAGATGTCAGAGGTTAAAATGAACTATTCCATGCTGTTATGAATTGAATTACATCCCCCCAAAAGATATGTTGAGGTTCTAACCCCTGTATCTTGAATGTGACCCTGTTTGGAAATAGGATCTTTGAAAATGTTATCATTTAGGTTAACAGGGAGTCATATGACTAGTGTCCTTATAAAAGAGGCAGAGAGGCACAGAGACAGAGAAACCTAGGAAGGATGCCATGTGATGCTGCAGCGGCAAGCCAAGGGATGCCTGGAGCTACCAGAAGCCAGGAGAGAGACCTGGAACAGATTCTCCCTCAAAGTCTCAGAAGGAACCAACACAGCTGTCATGGATTGAACTGTGCCCCCCCCCCCCCCCCAAAATACCTGTCAACTTGGTTAGGCCATGATTTCTGGTATTATGTGGTTGTCCTCCATTTCATGATTTTCCTGTTTGTTATAAATCATAATCTCTGCCTGTGGTTAAAGAGAGTTAGGGTGTGATGTAATACCCTTGCTCAGGTTGCATCCCCGATCCAATGTAAAGGGAGTTTCCCTGGGGTGTGGCCTGCACCACTTTTTATCTTACAAGAGTTAAAAGGAAAGGGAAGCAAGCAGAGAATTGAGGACCTCAAACGACCAAGAAAGCAGTGCTGGGAGCACAGTGCATCCTTTGGACCTGGGGTTCCTGCACGGAGAAGCTCCTAGACCAAGGGAAGATTGATAACAAGGCTCTTCCTTCAGAACCAACAGAGAGAGAAAGCCTTCCCCTGGAGCTGATAACCCGAATTTGGACTTCTAGCCTACTAGACTATGAGAAAATAAGTTTCTCTTTGTTAAAGCCATCCACTGTGGTATTTCCATTATAGCAGCATTAGATAACTAAGACAACAGCTAACACCCTGATCTTGCATGCCCAGCCTCCAGAACTGTGAGACAATAAACATCTGTTCTTAGAAGCTAACCAGCTGGCAGTATTGTGTTTGGCAGCCCTAGGAAACCTATACATATCCAAAGTCCTTAGAACAGTGCTCAATGCCTAGTGACCACTGCATAAACATGTGCTGAGGTTCATAATGCATGCATCCACCAAAGGCTGCCCCATAGTAGATGCTCAATGAACAGTAGCAATGATGAAAAGGCTGCAAACTCCAGTCTTTCCTCTCACTGAGAAGCAGGGCTTCGAACCGGTTCAAAATGTTCCAGTGATTGCCAACATAAATGAAGGCAGCTTACATATTGCATAGCAACCAGATCTGTTGCCTGTGAGATTTTGACTTGAGTAGGAAACAAACAGAGCCCTGGTGGCACAGTGGTTAAGAGCTCAGCTGCTAACCAAAAGGTCGGCAGTTTGAATCCACCAGTCACTCCTTGGAAACTCTATGGGGCAGTTCTACTCTGTCCTACAGGGTTGCTATGAGTCAGAATCGATTTGACAGCAATGGGTTAGGAAACAAACAGTTGTGCCCTGCTCAAAGATGGCGGCCAACCGCGCTGCTTTGAGTGTGTATCGCTCACCACAGTCCTGTCAATAATGCAATCTCCTGCATGGATGATGAAAGTTTCAGGAGCCTGATGCAGGAGATTGAATTATTGGCAGGACTGGGGTGAGGACTGAGAAGGAGGGAGTCAGTCAAAGGTCTAGGAGGGGGGATAAAGCATCTGTCCATCTTCTCTGAGACCAACTGTAAACATCCTCTCTGAAACCGACCTCTTGCTCTGACCCTAAGCACCAGAGCTAGCTCAGATCTTACTCCTCCAGACTTCAAGTCTGCCCAAGACTTCAGATGCCAGTCATTAAGTTTGGGAGTCCTGAGGCCCCCCTCACTTTTGACATGCTGTCTACAAATTCAGGGATTCTCTCTAACACCTCTGGATTCACTCATCTTCTAGAATGACTCACAGAACCCAGGAAAGTGTTATACAGCTTAATGTCCACGATGTTGTTGTTAGGTGCCGTCAAGTCGGTTCCGACTCATAGCGACCTTACGCACAACAGAACGAAACACTGCCCAGTCCTGCTGCACCCTTACAATCGTTGTTATGCTTGAGCTCATCGTTGCAGCCACTGTGTCAATCCACCTCGTTGAGGGTCTTCCTCTTTTCCGCTGACCCTGTACTCTGCCAAGCACGATGTCCTTCTCCAGGGAGTGATCCCTCCTGACATGTCCAAAGTATATAAGATGCAGTCTTGTCATACTTGCCTCTAAGGAGCATTCTGGTTGCACTTCTTCTAAGACAGATTTGTTCGTTCTTTTGGCAGTCCATGGTATATTCAATATTCTTCGCCAAGACCACAATTCAAAGGCGCCAATTCTTCTTCGGTCTTCCTTATTCATTGTCCAGCTTTCACATGCATATGATGTGATTGAAAATACCATGGCTTGGGTCAGGCGCACCTTAGTCTTCAGGGTGACATCTTTGCTCTTCAACACTTTGAAGAGGTCCTTTGCAGCAGGTTTACCCAATGCAATGCGTCTTTTGATTTCTTGACTGCTGCTTCCATGGCTGTTGATTGTGGATCCAAGTAAAATGAAATCCTTCACAACTTCAATCTTTTCTCCATTTATCACAATGTTGCTCACTGGTCCAGTTGTGAGGATTTTGGTTTTCTTTATGTTGAGGTGCAATCCATACTGAAGGCTGTGGTCTTTGATCTTCATTAGTAAGTGCTTCAAGTCCTCTTCACTTTCAGCAACCAATGTTGTGTCATCTGCATAATGCAGGTTGTTAATGAATCTTCCTTCAATCCTGATGCCCTGTTCTCCTTCCTATAGTCCAGCTTCTCGGATTATGTGCTCAGCATACAGATTGAATAGGCATGGTGAAAGAATACAACCCTGATGCACACCTTTCCTGACTTTAAACCAATCAGTATCCCCTTGTTCTGTCTGAACAACTGCCTCTTGATCTATGTAAAGGTTCCTCATGAGCACAATTAAGTGTTCTGGAATTCCCATTCTTCGCAGTGTTATCCATAGTTTGTTATGATCCACACAGTCGAATGCCTTTGCATAGTCAGTAAAACACAGGTAAACATCCTTCTGGTATTCTCTGCTTTCAGCCAGGATCCATCTGACATCAGCAATGATATCCCTGGTTCCACGTCCTCTTCTGAAACCGGCCTGAATTTCTGGCAGTTCCCTGTCGATATACTGCTGCAGCCGTTTTTGAATGATCTTCAGCAGAATTTTGCTTGCGTGTGATATTAACGGTATTGTTCTATGATTTCCACATTCGGTTGGATCACCTTTCTTGGGAATAGGCATAAATACGGATCTCTTCCAATCAGTTGGCCAGGAAGCTGTCTTCCATATTTCTTGGCATAGACAAGTGAGCACCTCCAGCGCTGCATCTGTTTGTTGAAACACCTCAATTGATATTCCATCAATTCCTGGAGCCTTGTTTTTCACCAATGCCTTCAGAGCAGTTTGGACTTCTTCCTTCAGTACCATCAGTTCCTGATCATACGCCATCTCTTGAAATGGTTGAACATCGACTAATTCCTTTGGTATAATGACTCTGTATTCCTTCTATCTTCTTCTTTTTTTTTTAATAATTTTTATTGTGCTTTAAGTGAAAGTTTACAAATCAAGTCAGTCTGTCACATGTAAGCTTATATACACCTTACTCCATACTCCCATTTACTCTCCCCCTAATAAGTCAGCCTGCTCCCTCCTTCCAGTCTCTCCTTTCATGACCATTTTGTCAGTTTCTAACCCTCTCTACCCTCCCATCGCCCCTCCAGACAAGAGATGCCAACACAGTCTCAAGTGTCCACCTGATACAAGTAGCTCACTCTTCATCAGCATCTCTCTCCAACCCATTGTCCAGTCCCTTCCATGTCTGATGAGTTGTCTTTGGGAATGGTTCCTGTCCTGGGTCAACAGAAGGTTTGGGGACCATAACCGCTGGGATTCTTCTAGTCTCAGTCAGACCATTAAGTCTGGTCTTTTTATGAGAATTTGGGGTCTGCATCCCACTGATCTCCTGCTCCCTCAGGGGTTCTCTTTTGTGTTCCCTGTCAGGGCAGTCATTGGTTGTGGCCGGGCATCATCTACTTCTTCTGGTCTCAGGATGATGTAAGTCTCTAGTTCATGTGGCCCTTTCTGTCTCCTGGGCTCATAATTATCGTGTGGCTCTGGTGTTCTTCATTCTCCTTTGATCCAGGTGGGTCGTGACCAATTGATGCATCTTAGATGGCCGCTTGTTAGCATTTAAGACCCCAGACTCCACACTTCAAAGTGGGATGCGGAAAGTTTTCTTAATAGAATTTATTTTGCCAATTGACTTAGAAGTCCCCTTAAGCCATAGTCCCCAAACCCCTGCCCTTGCTCCGCTGACCTTCGAAGCATTCAGTTTATCCAGGAAACGTCTTTGCTTTTGGCCCAATCCAGTTGAGCTGACATTCCCTGTATTGAGTATCGTCCTTCCCATCACCTAAAGTAGTTCTTATCTACTATCTAATCAGTAAATAACTCTCTCCCACTCTCCCTTCCTCGTAACCACAAAAGAATGTGTTCTTCTCAGTTTATGCTGTTTCTCAAGATCTTATAATAGTGGTCTTATACAATATTTGTCCTTTTGCATCTGACTAATTTCACTCAGCATAATGCCTTCCAGGTTCCTCCATGTTACGAAATGTTTCACAGATTTGTCACTGTTCTTTATCAATGCGTGGTATTCCATTGTGTGAATATACCATAATTTATTTAACCATTCATCCATTGATGGACACCTTGGTTGCTTCCGTCTTTTTGCTATTGTAAACAGTGCTGCAATAAACATGGGTGTGCATATATCTGTTCGTGTAAAGGCTCTTATTTCTCTAGGCCTTCCATCTTCTTTTGATGCTTCCTGCATTGTTGAATATTTTCCCCATGGAACCCTTCACTATTGCAACTCGAGGCTTGAATTTTTTCTTCAGTTCTTTCAGCTTGAGGAACACCAAGCGTGTTCTTCCCTTTTGGTTTTCCATCTCCAGCTCTTTGCACATGTCATTATAATACTTTACTTTGTCTTCTCGAGCCACCCTTTGAAATCTTCTGTTCAGTTCTTTTACTTCATCTATTCTTCCTTTTGCTTTAGCTGCTCGACTCTCAAGAGCAAGTTTCAGAGTCTCCTCTGACATCCATCTTGGTCTTTTCTTTCTTTCCTGTCTTTTCAATGACCTCTTGCTTTCTTTACGTATGATGTCCTTGATGTCATTCCACAACTTGTCTGGTCTTCAGTCACTAGTGTTCGATGCATCAAATCTATTCTCAACATGGTCTCTAAATTCAGGTGGGATATACTCAAGGTCATATTTTGGCTCTCGTGGACTTGCTCTGATTTTCTTCAGTTTCAGTTTCAGCTTGAACTTGCATATGAGCAATTGATGGTCTGTTCCACGGTCAGCCCCTGGCCTTGTTCTGACTGATGATATTGAGCTTTTCCATCATCTCTTCCACAGATGTAGTCAATTTGAGTTCTGTGTGTTCCATCTGGCGAGGTCCATGTGTATAGTCGCCGTTTATGTTGGTGAAAGAAGGTATTTGCAATGAAGAAGTCATTGGCCTTGCAAAATTCTATCATTCGATCTCTGGCATTGCTTTTATCCTTATATTTTCCAACTACCGATCCTTCTTCGTTTCCAACTTTCGCATTCCAATCACCAGTAATTATCAATGCATCTTGATTGAATGTTCGATCAATTTCAGACTGCAGCAACTGATAAAAATCTTCTATTTCTTCATCTTTGGCCCTAGTGGTTGGTGCGTAAATTTGAATAATAGTCACATTAACTGGTCTTCCTTGTAGGTGTATGGATGTTATCCTATCACTGACAGCGTTGTACTTCAGGATAGATCGTGAAACATTCTTTTTGATGATGAATGCAACACCATTCCTCTTCAAGTTGTCCTTCCCAGCATAGTAGACTATATGATTGTCTGATTTAAAATGGCCAATACCAGTCCATTTCAGCTCATTAATGCCTAGGATATCAATGTTTTTGCGTTCCATTTCATTTTTGACGATTTCCAATTTTCCTAGATTCATACTTCATACATTCCAGGTTCTGGCTATTAATGGATGTTTGTAGCTGTTTCTTCTGATTTTGAGTCATGAAGGGCCCGAAAGCTTGACTCCATCCACGTTATTAAGGTCGACTCTACTTTGAGGAGGCAGTTCTTCCCCAGTCATTTTTGAGTGCCTTCCAACCTGGGGGGCTCATCTTCCAGCACTATATCAGACAACGTTCTGCTGCTATTCATAAGGTTTTCACTGGCTAATTCTTTTCGGAAGTAGACTGCTGGGTCCTTCTTCCTAGTCTGTCTTAGTCTGGAAGCTCAGCTGTAACCTGCTCTCCATGGATGACCCTTCTGGTATCTGAATACGGGTGGCTAGTTTCCAGCATCACAGCAACATGCAAGCCCCCACAGTACGACAAACTGCCAGACATGTGGGGGCAATGTCCATGACACGTTCTGTGAAATAGGACTTTATGTGATTTGGACATGTGTGAACACCGTATTATATACAAGCAGACCCCAGAATACGAACAAGTGCCATTCCTAAATCTACCTTTAAGTTGAATTTGCACGTAAGTCAGAATAGGTAGGTATAGTTCCTACCTAACATCAGTTAGTCAAATATTTGTCTCAGTATATAGCGTACACTTCTGACGCCCTGGTGGCATAGCGGTTAAGAGTTTGGCTGCTAACCAAAAGGTCAGCAGTTCGAATCCACCAGTCACTACTTAGAAACTCTATGGGGCAGTTCTACTCTGTATTATAGGCTCACTATGAATTGGAATTGACTAGGCGCAATGGGTTTTATGCCTTTCTATCATTAACAACCTGCAATATGCAGATGACACAACCTTGTCTGCTGAAAGTGAAGAGAACTTGCTGATGATGATCAAAGACCACAGTCTTCAGTATGAATTACACTTCAATATAAAGAAAACAAAAATCTTCACAAGTGGACCAATAAACAACATCATGACAAAAGGAGAAAAGATTGAAATTGTGAAGGGTTTAATTTTATTTGAATCCACAATCAATGTCCATGGAAGCAGTAGTCAAGAAATCAAACGACATATTACATTGGGCAAATCTGTTGCAAAAGACCTCTTTAAAGTGTTAAAAATGTCACTTTGAAGACTAAGATGCACCTGATCCAAGCTATGATATTTTCAGTCCCCTTATGTGCATGTGAAAACTGGACAATGAATAAGGAAGACCGAAGAAGAATTGATGCCTCTCAATTATGGTGTTGGCAAAGATGTCGAGTATACCATGAGCTGCCAGAAGAATGAACAAATCTGTCTTGGAAGAAATACAGCCAGAATGCTCCTTAGAAGCAAAGATGGCAAGACTTTGTCTCATGTACGTTGGACATGTTATCAGGAGTGACTAGTTCCTGGAGAAGGATATCACACTTAGTAAAGTAGAAGGTCAGTGAAAAAGAGGAAGATTCTCAATGAAATGGAATGACACAGTGGCTGCAACAATGGGCTCAAAATAGCAACAATTGTGAGGATAGTGCAGGACTGGACAGTGTTTCATTCTTGTACATATGGTCACTATGAGTCGGAACCAACTCAATGGCAGCCAACAACAACAACAATATACCTTTCTATGCATAAAAAAATCAAAGAAACTCTTCCAGATACACTAAAATAACTTTAACATAATAATACAATAATAACAATAATGGAAACCCTGGTGGCGTAGCGGTTAAGTGCTACAGCTGCTAACCAACAGGTCGACAGTTCAAATCTACCAGGTGCTCCTTGGGAACTCTATGGGGCAGTTCTACTCTGTCCTATAGGGTTCCTATGAGTCATAATCGACTAGACGGCAGTGGGTTTAGGTTTTTGGTTTTTGCTAATGATAACAATAATAATGTTTTGATGCGCATTGCAAAGCAAAGCCCGTTCGTTATTGCAAACCATTGTACGTACCTTGAATTTTTAATATAATATTAATATTATAATATTCACTTGAATTTTTAATTTTTAATATAATGGGGTTTACAAGGGTTATACATAAATTGGACTTTTGTAACCCAGGGACAATAGAAGGTACAATACAGTACATACATAAGCCTGTAACATAGGTGTTTATTATGTCTATCAAGACATATGCATTATAGGTTATAAACGTAATGTACCATTACACACTTGGCAGCACCATTGCTTTGTATATAAGAGACATGAGATATACATGTTGCGTGCAGGAAGCTGTTGTATTTGCTATGTCCGGTTATGTCTGCTATGTCCTGTTCTCCAGTCGGGGTTTCTGAACTCTGTTATAACCTGCTGAGACCATGGACATATACACACACGGTCAGACATTGCCTGAATGGACGTTATGTGGGGCATGATTATATGTATAATCATAGTTTTATTATAGCAAAAAAGATACAAATGGAGCATAGGGTGAGTTCTGGGAGGCCCCCAAAGCAGAGTTTCCGGGTCCCAAAGGATGCACTGCCTTCCTGGGTATCAATATTTTTCACCCACCAGGAAGCTCACCAAGCTTCAGTGTCCAGAGTTTTTATTGGAAGTTAATTAAGTGGACATGATTGATTGATTAATTGCCCATGTAGTTGAACTCATCCTCCAGCCTTCCTCCCCTGAGGTTAGGCTGCTATTACCTGGTGGGTCTTTCTGACCTGGCCAGCTCACCCCACCCTTAAGAATCACCTCATTAGCATAAACTCTCAGATGTGGTCTGGAGAACAAAGATACTCCAAGCACCTGGGCAATTCCAAGGGTTTGGAGGTTATCTCCCAGGAACAAAATTACAAATTCTTTGGCAAAATTGATTGTATACCCTAGAGGGGCAAGAAGGTGTTCCAGACAGAGAAAAGAGCGGATGCAAAGGCCCTGAGGCAGGCACGGGTTTTGTGTCTTGGAAGAAGAGCGGAAAGGCCTGGGTAGCAGAGAGGTCCATGTGTGCAAGGGAACGGCTGAAGATCCAAGTCCAGGATTTCAAGAAGGGGACATTAAGGCCCCTCACCAGCCAGAGAGACTGAGTTTAGGCCCTGGATGAGGCACAGAGGAGCCGGTGGACATCTACCACCTATATCCAAGGCTGAGTTAAGTCCCTCTAAAAAAAAAAACAAAACAAAAAACTACTTTTTTTAGTTTTTTTAATCAGGGAACTGGGAATTCCTTGGGGATCTATTGGCCCAGGCCTCAAACTCCCAGGAGGGTATCATCCTGGCCACCCTCTTGAGTGGGCCGTTGGCTCAAGAAGAATCTTCTGGAACAGAAGTGTGGGGAATCATTCCAGGCCCAGGGAAGGGGGAGAGGGGAGTGCCTGGGCCGAGTGCCCCCTGGGGCCCATCACAAAGGCCACTTGGGCTGGAGGCCACTGTGGCAGCAAGGTGCAGCCGGGCTGCCAGGAAAATGCCACCCTCCTGTGAAGGCTTAATTTGCTGGCTCTGCGGCTGCTGGGTAATGACTTGGTGGGGAGCAGGTGTTTCTATTTTCTGCTACAATTATCTGGGCCGTGAGGGCAGGGGCTTCAATGGATGTGTCTGCCGCTTTGTGTGTGTTGTAACGAGTGTCGGTGCAGCTCTCTGTCTGTGTCTGTCATGTGGATATAGAATTGTGTGTTTGTGTGCCACGTCCTCATAGGAGAGCAAGTCTGTTGTGCCAGGGGTCTGTGTGTCCATGTGTATCTGAATGTCTTTGTGTTTCTGTCTTATTCATTTAAAAACATGTGTGTCTAAATCTGTGTTAACCACATGGGACTATGTGTGTTTGTGGGTCTGTGTGTTTGTGTGCACCCCAGATTGTTGGGGGGGGTACAGTCTGGCTCTCAGAACATCAGCCTTCCAGAGCAGGCTGGGCCTACCTCTGTGCCTCAGTTTCCTCAGAAGTTGAGTGGGGCCGCTGGTCTCAGTCCTGGGGGCACACAAGCATTATTCACTATGTGCGTGTCCTGCTGTGAGTGTTGGAGTCTCAGCCCAGCTCCTGACAAAGCAGACAATAGGGAAGTCATCTGGCCACTCCCCAGTCCCCATCAACACAGGCGCTTCCTCCTGTCCCTGCCGACTGAGGTCCAGCTGCATCCTGTGGCCTGGGCTCTGACGTGGGCTAGGGTCTGCAGGGCCTGGCCTGGAGCCATTTGGGCCCTTGTGTGGTATGGTGTAGATGTGTGTGTGTGTGTGTGTGTGTGTGTGAGAGAGAGTGTGTGTGTGATAGAGAGAGTGTGTGTGAGAGAAAGTGTGTGTGTGTGTGACAGAGAGAGAGAGTGAGTGTGGGGAGGGTGCCATAAGGATGAGCCCCATGCCTGTGTGCCCTCCCCAACATCTGGGGCTCAGGCTCAGTACAGAGGAAGAGGAAGTGAGCCCCCCGCCCCAGCCTGTGGGGCTCAGGGAAGCATTATCAGCCCAGGTCAGGTTGTGGCCAGAGGATATGAGACCTTGGGGAGCCCCTCCAGGTACTTCTCTGGAGTTCAGTGACTTGAGATGCTACAAAAAATTTCATTTTCAATCCACCACAGAACCCCCATTTGACCACAGTTATTATTCTACGTGCAAAATACAACTACCTTTTCCTAAGACCCCCCAAGTTCTCACCCCATTACTGCACTGAGGTTCATGATTTTGTGGGGTACAATTGGGGGACAGGTCCTCTTCTCCAAACCCTTCTCCTCTGCAAAGAGTCTCTGTGGGGTCTGACAATAGACGTTCCCTTGGTGTTATGGATTGAATGGTCTCCCCTCAAAATAACCAAAAAGAAAACAAAAAACTCGTCACCGTCCAGTCAATGCAACCCTAGAGGACAGAATAGAACCGCCCCATAGTGTTTCTAAGGAGCAGTTGGTGGATTCAAACTTCGGATCTTTTGGTTAGCAGCTGAGCTCTTAACCACTGGCTGTGTCACTAGGTCTCCTCCCTTAAAATGTGTGTGGTAAATCCTAACCCCTGGTGGTGAGTGGTTAAGTGTTTCACCGCGAACTGAAGGATCATGATTCCCACCCACCAGCTGCTCTGTGGGAGAAAGGTGTGGCAGTAGGGGCAGATTAAGTAAGCAAGGTACCAAAAACCAAAGCCAAACCTGTTGCCATCAAGTTGATGCCAACTCATAGCAACCCTATAGGACAGAGCAGAACTGCACCATAGAGTTTCCAAGGAGTGGCCAGTGGATTCGAACCACCAACCCTTTGGTTAGCAGCCAAAGGTTAGCAGGTGTAGCTCTTAATCACTGCACAACGGACTTAATTGTGTTTACTTACAAATCTGTAGTGTGGAATTTCACATGAGTGTTACCACATCTTTGTGGGCAGTTCTACTCTGTCCTATAGGGTCTGTATGACTTGAAATCGACTCATACCTGTGGTTATAATCCCACTTGGGAATAGATATTCTTTGTTATGTTAGTGAGGCAGTTTTAAGCTAATTTCTTCTGAGATATAAAAAGAGAAGACTGAGCAAGCAATCAAGCAAGCAAGCAGAAATGGAGGAAGATAGATGCCATGCCACGTGAAGATCACCAAGGTGCCAAGGAATAGAAGCTGAAGAGACAAGGACGTTCCTGCAGAGCCAACAGAGAGCATTCCTCTAGAACTGGCACCCCGAATTCGGACTCGTAGCCTCCTAAACTGTGAGAAAAATAAGTTTCTCTTTGTTAAAGCCACCCACTCACGGTATTTCTATTATAGCAGCACTAGATAACTAATATACTTGGCTTCCGACTTTCCAGCAGGCTGCATCTTGCCCAGTGTGGCTACCACCTCCCTCCAGAGTCTCAGTGCCTTGCAAATTGGCAGTGGCTGCTCCTCCTCACAGCTTCCTCAGCAAATTGGAGGAGGGGCCTCATTTCCTCACTTGACAAATGGGTCAACTTGAGACCCAGAGAGATTGGACCCCAAATCACTAGAAGATTCCTGCAGAGACAGGAGTGCTGAAGTAAGGCAACAGTGTTCCTGAGGGCAACATAAAGCCCTGGTGCAAGGAAAACTTGAGTGGGATAATGAATAGACATTCATTCATTCATATAATCCTTCCATCACAGACTATTTATTGAGCACCATCAAACATCTTTAAGGACTAAGGTGTGCCTGATCCAAATCATGATATTTTCAATTGCCTCATATGCACGTGAAAGCTGGGCAATGAATAAGGAAGACCGAAGAAGAATTGATGCCTATGAAATATGGTGTTGGGGAAGAATATTGAATATACCATGGACTTCCAAAAGAACAAACAAATCTTTCTTGGAAGAAGTACGGCCAAAATGCTTCTTAGAAGCAAGGGTGGTGAGACTTCATCTCACATACTTTGGAGGTATCGGTTATCAGGAGGGATCAGTTCTTGGAGAAGGACTTGGTAAAGTAGAGGGTCAGCAAAAAAGAGCATGACCCTCAACGAGATGGACTGAAGCAGCAGCTATAACAACGGACTCATGGATCATGAGGATGGCACAGGGCCCGGCAGTTGTACATAGGGTCACTATGAGTCAGAAGCAACTCAACAGCACCTAACAACGACAACTGAGCACGTACTGTGTACCCGGCATGGTACTAAACACTGGGGATATGCTTGTGAACAAAACAGAGGGTTCCTGTCCTCTTGGAACTTACAGGCTGGTGGAGACAGACACACATTTAACACATAAGCACAAGAATAAATACGTGATTTGAAGGAAAAGTATAGGATATTACATGAACTTCTAATGGGAGGCCTGGCCCAGCTTCCCTTAAGATGTGTCATTTAAGCTGAGGTTTGAAAAATGATTAGGAGTTTACCAGGTGTAGACAGAGTGAATAGTGTTACAGGCAGAGCAAGTGCAAAGGCCCTGAGGTTGAAATGTGCTTGGCATATTAAAGAAACAGCCCAGCAACCAGTGTGATCCCATAGGCCAGGGTGTGGAAGCTAGACTTCACCCTAGTTACAGTTGCAAACATTTGAATGCGGGAGTGGCATGCTAGGTCTATGTTTTTAAAAAGCTCATTCCTGTTGCGCTCTGAATAATGGATTGGACAAGGAGCTGAAGTGGAAGTTGGGGATGGATTGATAGCAGCTGGTACTTACTGAACACCTATGTGCCAGGTGACTGTCGTACTTTATTTAATCATCCCAACCACCTGTGAACCAGATACCATTGGCCCGTTTTACAAAGGTGAAAAGCAGGGTTCAGAGAGATGAACTGAGTGGCACAAGGTCACTCAACTACCAAGTCTCAGGGCCAGGATTCAAACCCAGGTCTGCCTGACTCCAACACCAGTACCGTTTTCTTAGTGCCTAGAGTCTAAACGGTGATGAGAAGCCATTGTCCCTCTTATGCCTTTGAACCTCATGGGCTAGAGGAGATCCTAAGAGATCACGCCATCCAGCCCCTGCTCCTGGATTTGGGGGCCTGGCAGGCAAACACCATCTTGCCTTTGCATACTCATGTGGGTGCACACTGACCCCACTTTCCAGGCCTTTCTCGTGGGCCTAATTTACATCCATCCTGCAGTAACCTACAGACACCAGTCTCATAAATGCCAACAACAAGAAAAGCTACCTCATAAATGCCAACAACAGGAAAAGCAACAAAGGTGCTTTTCCTGTTGTTGGCATTTATGGTGGTGTTAATTGCCATCGAGCCAGCTCTGACTCTTGGCGACCTTATGTATAACAGGATAAAACATTGTCTGGTCCTGTGTCATCCTTACAATCATTGGTATGTTTGAGTCCGTTGTTGCAGCCACCATGTCAATCCATCTCATGGAGGGTTTCCCTCGGTTTCTCTGACCCTCAACTTTACCAAACATGGTGCCTATTTCTAATGATTGGTCTTTCCTAATGATGTGTCCAAAGTAAGCAAAACAAAGTCTAGCCATCCTCACTTCCAAGGAGCATTGGCCATTTGGTCATTACTGGTCTAATTTCTGCGTCTCTCTGTGAGCTCCATGAGGCTAGGGGCCATATCCGTGTTGTTCCTCATTATAAACTCAGCGCCGGACATGTAGGAAATGTTTTGTGATCGCTGAATAAATAAATGGACATTTCCCTAAATACTCAAGGATTTGAAGATGTTGAAATGTTAAAACTGGAGCTGCCCCTTAAATGTCATTAAGTCCAACCCCTGGATTGTTCAGGTGAGAAGACTGAGGCTCAGAGAGAGGTAAGGACTCACCTGATGTCACATGGTGAGTGAGCAGCAGATCGGGGGTGAGACCCTAGTCCAACAGCCTTCTGTTAGAATCAGGGAGTGGAAGGAAGGCCTCTGTTGGGGAGCTACCCTGAGGGCCCCTGCAGTCCCCTTGGGGGTCTGAAAAGAAGAGAGGAATCAGTTTCCTGACCCCTGGGTCTTCAAGCTTGCTCATCTTAAGACCATCCTTGAGCCAGTGCCCAAGGCCAGGCTCCCTCTCCGCTCACGTTCCAGGAGGCTGGAATCCACATCCCATGAGGGTTTGTGGCATGTGGCACACAAGCTCACGATGTGCTTACACGTATCATCAGCTTGGCTTTTCATACACCTGACATCAGAGCACGTGTTTTCTGGTTTACATGTTGATTGTCCACTTCCCCCGCTGGCATGTCAACTTTTGGAAGGCACTGGCTTGCTCGATTCACTGCTGCACCACCAGCTTCTGTAACACTGCTTGGCACGTAGTAAGTGCTCAGGAAACATCTGTTGAGTGCCTGGTCTCACACCGTGGTGTAGTGGGAAAGACAGAGAAGGGTTGCGCTTTTGAGGGAGCCACACTAAACCCATCCAGGCTTTGCCCCTTACCACCAGTTATCTTGGGCAAATGGTTCATATCTCTGGGTCACAGTTCTTCACATGTAAAACGGCAATGTGCTGGGGGGTGTGTGCATGTGGTCTGATAGACATTGATTTCCAACCTTCACACTCAACACACCACACTCAAGAGAAAAAAAAAAACAAGACTCAGGAAGTGTGAGGCCCTTGCTCAATGTAACACAGTTTGAAGTAGATTTGGGGTCAGGCCACCCTAACATTTAAGCTCAGATCAGTCTGACTCCAAGTCCACCAGTTCTCTTGGCCTCCTTCCTCCTATTTCTACATTGGACCCACAAGGACTCGGCTGAGGAGACTTGGCAGCGCTGGGCTGCTCGGCTTCTCGGCCCACGTCCCTCCTTCCTCCTCTCCCTCCAGCAGCAGCTCTGCCTGCAGCTGCAGAGACCCTGCAGTCCTCCCAGGAGAGCCCAACAGAACCAGGCAGCCACTCCAGCCAGATGCTCCCAGCAGCAAGTAAGACTCACTTCCCTGGCTGTGACTGGAAGGCATTTATTTCCTTTGCAAAGGACAATGTCAGAGGCATGTTCGTCGTTTAACTTCTGTTTTTTCCTCCACAGCTCAACACAAAACTGCTAGAGAAGAACATTTCAGTCTCTGCCCGCTGCCCCCTGGGGTTGGCAACACTGGCCTTAGTTCCCTGACTTTTAGGCAGAGACTGCCTCTTCGGTTAGCCCCATCTCTCACACTGTCTGGCTCCCCTTACAGATGGACTGCAGGCTGGGTTTGCCTGTAACTGGGATCCCTGAGGCCCCCAGGGTCCACCACCCTGGACGTGGGAAGAAGTAGCCACCAGAGTCTCTCCTCCATAAGATGTGGTTTTAGGGACAGCGTACTTTCCTATTATACTTATTACTTTCTTTGTTGTTGTTTACATGGTTTTAAAATTTGAAATAGTTTAAGACACACAAAAATTTGCAAAAATAGCTTAGAGAGTTTCCACGTGCCCTTCCCCCAACTTCCCCTAAGGATAATACCTTCTATAACCATAGGAAACCAAACCAAACCAAGCCTGTTGCCATCGAGTCAAACCCAATTCATGGATACCCCATGTGTTACAGAGAAACTTGTGCTCCATAGGGTTTCCTTGGCTGTAATCTTTACAGAAGCAGATTGCCAGGCCTTTCTCCTGTGGTACCACTTGGTGGGTTTGAACCTCCAGTCTTTCTGTTAGTACCATATTTTTACACAAATAACACACATGTTATACATCTTTTTGCTAACCACACCCTCCCCTAGCAAGGTATTTTCATAAGTGCATTATTCTATTATTTTTTTTTTTAATATGTCACTGCAAAAAAATCAGCATAGCGCATTTATGAAAATACCTGGGGAGGGAAGGAGCAGTTGGCAAAAATATGTATAACACATGTGTTATGTGAATTATTTGTATAAAAATATGGTGGCAAATCATTTGCACCACCCAGGAACCTCATAGTTTATTGTCAAAATCAGGAAACTGACACTGCTGCAAATATTAATTTTGACACAAACCTTACTCAGATTTCACCAGTCTGTATGTGTACTCTAATTGTATTCATTTAAGATTTTCAGTTTGTATCATTTTGCTCAACTTTGCCTCCCAAACCTTCTATAGATTTTTTTTTTTTAATTTCTGCTTATTATAAATTTTTTTCAAGAGCTCTTCTTGTTCTCTGTGTTTCTTTTTTTATGGCATCATGTTCGTTTTTAATGGATGCATTATCTTCCATTATTTCTCTTAGGATTTAAAGGATTTATTTTTATTATGATTATATTTTTTACGAATTTCCTCTCGGCCAGTGGCTCTTCAAGTTCCTTTGTTATACGTGTCTGTTTAGGTCTCTGTGTTTCACGTTAGAAACTTTCTGCAGATGTCCCGTGATCCCTCATTGTCTGCGTGTGATTAAGAATCAGGCCTAGAAGTAGGTGGGAGCACTGAGCATTCAGGGAGAATATTTGATGTTGGTGTCCTTAGGTCTTTCCTCTTAGGCTGCCGATTTCCCAGAGAAGGCCTTTCCATTCTCCAGTATGGAGGTTGGAGGCCTGGCTGCCAGTGTTTTTGGGGGGCAGAGAAGGCTGTAGTCTTAGCCCTCTGTATAAGACTGAGACAGTGTAGTAAAGAATTTAACATTGCCCAGAGAGAGGTCTGGCCGTCACCCTCACCTTCTGGGCAATAATCTCTAAGCCCTTGGAATGGCTTGCCTGATAGGAGTGTCTTTGTTTAGGGCAGGGGCTGGCCATACTAGAAAGTCTAACAATGTGGTTTAGGGTAGGGGGTCTTTGGGTCATGCAGTAGCAGCTCAACTTCTGAAGGAACTGGAGATTGAGGTCAGTCGCATGGGTTGACCATGGAGCCTGTCTTAGGCTGGGTTCTCTAGAGAAGAAAAATGAGTAAAGCATATAAATATATATAAAGAGATTTACATCAAGGAAATGGCTCACAAGATTGTAGAGGCTGGAATGCCCCAAGTCCATGGGTCAGGATAGAGGCTTCTCCTGATTCCTATAGCCACAGGAGCTGGAGAACCCAAGAGTGGCAGATCAGAGAGCAAGGCTCTTGTTCACAGGTTGTGAAGAATGACAAATCCCAAGATCGGCAGGCAAGACCACAAGGCTCCTCCTGATTCACATAGCTGCAGGGGCTGGCAGATCTGTGATCAGCAAGTCAGAAAGCAGGGCTCTTGCTCATAGGCTATAAAGAGTGACAAATCCCAAGATTGGCAGGCAAACTGCTATCTCAAGTCCCAAGAACTGGAGCTCAGGCGAACAGGAGCAGCTGCAGAATCCAGATAGGGCGAAAGCCAGAACGTCCACTTATATTCAGATGTAGGCTACATGCCCAAGGAAACTCCCTTTCAACTGATTGGCTACTCACAGCAGACCCTATCGTTGGAGTGATCACATATAAACACTGAGAATCATGGCCTAGCCAAGTTGACCCACAATCTTAACCATCACAGAGCCCCAGTAAAGACTCTGGATACCAAGCCTCAGGTGAGCTTCCCTGGTTGTCAATACTTCATGCATATTGTCACACATGATTACCAGGAGGAGTTAACACTGTCCAGGACTCCTGGGCTCTGCCCTGTGCATCTCTTCTCTGGGATGATTTAATCTGTCTCCTTTCCCTGTATTAAACTGTAACCATGAGTGTAACAGCTTTCAGTGAATTCTGTGAGTCCTTCTGGTGAACTATCAAGCCTGAGTGTGGTTTTGGGAAAGCCCCTAACTTTGCTGTGGCAGCGTCTGCACCCAGGGGTGGTGCTGGTCTGTGTATGAGTAGACAAAAGAAAATCAGCCATGTATGGAAACACTTTGCGGGGACAAGGGGAAATCAGTCCAGCCTTGGACCAAAGTGCAAGACAGCAGATCAAATTGGAGTTTGGAAGAGTCCTAAATACAAGTATAGGTCACTCAGTCCAGCAAGATGACTTTGAATCTCGATGAGCCTTAAATGTAAGAAAAGATCATTTGTTTCAGTAGCTCAGCCTTCCCTCTGGCCCCAACCAAGTTTTTCTGAAAGGCAATGGTGGAGGAAAGGCAGATAAAGAGAAAAATTGCAGAGTCTTGTGCATTTTCACAGGGGTTGGATTGCAGGATCCTGAAATAGTTGAATCTAAAAGTGAACCAAAAATATCTGCCACTGCAGGCAACACCCTCCTACTTCAAATAATGGCAAGATAAAAAAGGCAGAATATGTTGGTGATAGGGCTAATTACAGGTAAACTCAATCTAATTAAAGCTATTTTCCAACCCTAGCTGAATTGTACTCTAAGAGAAATCTAATGATCAGTCTTTTACTCAAACCACCAGACAGCAAGAGCTTAGGTTTTCTAGGAAATAAATACAACAACAAAAAAATTTTAATTATACTTCAAATCTCAATTGTTCTTTTGTACACACCTTCAACAATATAATAAAATCAAATGCTAGACAAGAGGAAAATGTGACCCATAATCAAGAGAAAACAAAATCAATAGAAGCATACATTTCCCTGTTCTTAGAATTAGCAAAGAATATATGTTTGTGTGTGTGTATAAAGGAATTTATAGGAAAAATTGATATGGTGGGTGAAGAGTTGGGATAGTTCAGGCTATAAATGGAAATTCTAAAAAGAACCAAATGGCAATTCTGGAAATAAAAATCAAAATGTTGGGAATGAAAAACTCACTGGATAACCAGTATACAGGTAGTCCTGACTTACTCAAGTTATAACAAACTGCACTTACAACTGTCTGTTTTTGGCGTTTGTGTGTGTGTGTGTATGTGTGTACATCTTATCATTAGTGATATGTACTACATACAATCGTTGCAGTGTGTAATTTTCCAATGTTATCATTCTCACAAAGAGGAGTAGTTGATGCCTGGTTTCAAGGAGTTTAAAGACAGACTCATGCTGCTGCTTGGAGGAAATACTGCTGGATTTAAATTAAAACCTTTTCTTGTTCCCCATTCTGAATACACCAGAGCATTCAAAAACACTGGCAAAAATAAGCTGCCGGCCTACTACAGAAGTAACTACAAGGCCTGGATGACAATTGTGTTATTTGAAAACTGGTTTTTAAATTGTTTTATCCCAGAAGTGCATGCCTACTGCCTTGAAAATAACATTTCTTTCAAGATTCTGCTGCTACCTGACAATGCCCCCAAAACATCCTTCTCCCTTAGATGATCTAAATCAAGACATAAAAGTGGTGTATCTATCTCCCAAGATGACAGCTGTGATTCAGCCTATGGATCAAGGTGTAATCACCATTTCAATGCGTGCTACCTATGCACTACGTTCGTTCAGGCAATAGCTGCAGCAGATGGAGGTATGGTAACATTATGCAATTTCTCAAAAAATTGTAACATTGTTCAACATATTTGAAAGGTAACTTCCTGGGAAGTTACACAGGGGATTTGGAAAAATTGCCGAGTTAAGCGAATACACCCCAAGCATTTGATCAGGATGATATGATGGAAGACATTGGTGGAAAAATTGTCCATAGGGCAAGAACATTGAATTTAGAACTTGATATCATAGATCATGAAGAAGAAGACTTGACAGATTAGGAAGGACTTAATGGATTTTTAGGAGGAAAGAAATGGTAAAGAATCAAGAGATAATGAAGAAGAGGAAGGAGAGAAGTTGTCAGAACATTTCATAGTGAAAGGAATAGCTGAAGATTTTTTGAAACTGAATCAGGGGCTTCAGTTGCTTGAAGACATAGGCTGAAATGCTGATTGCTTTGCTAAAGTCTGTAGGCAGATTCAGGAAGTAGTGAGATATTTCTGTGAAACATATGAAGAAACAAAGGACCATACAGACAACTCTCACTAATTTTCTGACTGGAAACACTATATCCCCATTCCCAGGAATCCAGGTGATCCAGAACCTTACACAAGTGGAGTTATTACTGTAACTAACAAAATGCCAACATTGTCCCACTCTTCTTCATCATTGGAGTAAGTTTTTATGATTTGTGTATTTTTTATGTATGTATGTATGTATTAAAATATACCTGTAAGTTTACATGTAATTTTTTCAACCCCAAAGACAAATTAAGATCAGATTTATAAAGATACTGATAATAAAGGGCAACAATAATAAAAATAACAACAGCAACAAAAAGTATTCAACTTACTTAAGAACCAACTTATGATAGAGTTGTCAGAATGGAACCCTGTCGTAAGTCGAAGTCTACGTGTATCTGCAGAAGAAAGGATCAGTGAACATGAAGACAGATAAAAATAAATTCGAACTGAAGCAGATAGAAAAAACTGAACAGAGCATCAGTATACCTATAGTGCAATAGCACACAGTTAATAGGAATTCCAGAAGGAAAGGAGAGAGAAGTGTAAATACAAAGAAAACCACAAGTAGGTATATTATAGTAACAATGGTGAAAACCAAGGGTGAAGAGAAACATCTTAAAAGCTTCCAGAAAAATAAACGCATTATTACATACAATGATGCAACAATAAGAATGTTTTACTTTTTATTGGAAACAATGTAAGTCATAAAACAATGGAAAGCATCTTTAAAGTGCTTAAAGTAACCAAAATTGTCAACCTAGAATTCTATACTCAGTGAAATTACCCTTCAAAAATAAAAGCAAAATAAAGATATTATCAAACAAACAAAAATTGAGATAAGTCACTGGGAAGTGGTACTAGATAGAAATTCAGATCTACAGGAAGGAATAAAGAGCACCATAAAAGCAAATATGTGAGTAATATTTAAGTAATTCGTAATTACAAGGCTAATTTTTCTCTTCTTTAAAAAATTAGTTATTGTATGTTGCTAACGGAAATGTAAAATGTTTTAGCCACTTTGTAAAACAGTTTGGCAGTTTTTTAAAAACTTAAACCCACATTTACCATGTTGTTAGGTGCTGTTGAGTCGGCTCCGACTCACGGCGATCCTATGAACAACAGAATGACACACTGCCCTGTCCTGCACCATCCTCACAATCATTGTTATGTTTGAACCTATTGTTGCAACCACTGTGTCAATCCATCTCATCCAGGGTCTTCCTCTTTTTTGCTGACACTCTCCTTCACTAAGCAGAATGTCCTTTTCCGGGGACTTGTCCCTCCTGATAAATGCCCAAAGTATGTGAGATTAAGTCTCCTCAGGGAACACTCTGGCTGAATTTCTTCCAAGACAGACTTGTTCATTCTTCCTGCAGTCAGTGGTATATTCAATATTTTTTTTGCCAATATCATAATTCAAAGGCATCAATTTTTCTTCAATCTTCCTTATTCATCGTCCAACTTTCACATGCGTATGAGGCAATTGAAAGTATCATGACTTCGGTCAGATGCACTATACTCCTCAAAGTGACATCTTTGCTTTTGAACACTTTAAAAAAGGTCTTTTGCAGCAGATCAGCCCAATGCAATAAGTTGTTTGATTTCTTGACTGCTGCTTCCGTGGGTGTTGATTGTGGATCTAAGTAAAATGAAATCCTTGACAACTTCAATCTTTTCTCTGTTTATCATGATGTTGCTTATTGGTCTACTTGTGAGGATTTTTGTTTTCTTTATGTTGAGGTGTAATCCATACTACACACTGTGGTCTTTGATCTTCATCAGTAAGTGCTTCAAGTCCTCTTCACTTTCAGGAAGCAAGCTTGTGTCACCTGCATAACACAGGTTGTTAATGAGTCTTCCACCAATCCTGATGCCACATTCTTCTTCATATAGTTGAGCTTCTCAGATTATTTGCTTAGCATACAAATTGAATAAATTTCGTGAAAGGATTCAACCCTGATGCACACATTTCCTGATTTTAAACCATGCAGTACCCCCTTGTTCTGTTTGAATGATTGCCTCTTGGTCTATGTACAGGTTCTAAAAAAAAAAAAATGAGCAAAATTAAAAATTAAAAAAAAAAAAAGAATGGAATTCCCATTCTTTGCAATGTTAGCCATAATTAGTTATAATCCACACAGTCGAATCCCCCATGCATCTGTTAATTTTTGTACAGTGGGGTTTGTGTGATGCTGGAAGCTATGCCACCAGTATTCAAATACCAGCAGGGCCACCCACGGTGGACAGGTTTCAGCTGAGTTTCCGGACTAAAACAGGCTATGAAGAAGGACCCAGCAGTCTAGTAGGAAGAACTAGCTAGTGAAAACTTTAAGAATAGCAGTGGAACATTGTCTGATATAGTGCCAGAAAATGAGCTCCTCAGGTTGGAAGGCACTCAAAATATGACTGGGTAAGAGCTGCCTCCTCAAAGTAGCGTCGACCTTAATGACATGGATGGAGTCAAGCTTTTAGGACCTTCATTTGCTGATGTAGCATGACTCAAAATGAGAAGAAACAGCTGCAAACATCCATTAATAATTGGAACCTGGAAGGTACAAAATATGAATCTAGGAAATAATCAAAAATGAAATGGAACACATAAACATTGATATCCTAGGCATTAAAAGTGAGCTGAAATGGACTGGTATTGGCCATTTTGAATTGGACAATCATATGGTCTACTAAGCCAGGAATGACAAATTGAAAAGGACTGGCATTACGTTCATCGTTGAAAAGAATATTTCAAGATCTATCCTGAAGTACGATGCCGTCAGTGATAAAATAATAACTGTACACCTATAAGGAAGACCAGATAATACCACTGTTATTCAAATTTATGCACCAATCATTAAAGCCAAAAATGAAGAAATTGAAGATTTTTACCAACTTCTACAGTCTGAAATTGATCAAACATGCAATCTGGTCTCATTGATAATTACTAGTGATTGGAATTTGAAAGTTGGAAACCAAGAAGAAGGATGGGTAGCTGGAAAATATGGCCTTGGTGATAGAAATAATGCTGGAGATTGATGATAGAATTTTGTAAAACCAATGACTTCTTCATTGCAAATACCTTTTTTCAACAACATGAACAGTGACTGTACACTTGGACCTTGCCAGATAGAATACACAGGAATCAAATTGACACCTGTGCAAAGAATCATGGAAAAGCTCAATATTATCAGTTAGAATGGGGCCAAGGGCCAAATGCAGAACAGACCATCAATTGCTCATATGCAAGTTCAAGTTGAAACTGAAGAAAATTAGAACAAGTCCACGAGAGCCAAAATATGACTTTGAGTATACCACACCTGAATTTAGAGACCATCTCAAGAGTAGATTTGATGCATCCAACACTGTCATGGATTGAATTCTGTCCCCATAAAATATGTGTCAACTTGGTTAAGCCATGATTCCAAGTATTGTGTGGTTGTCCTCCATTTTGTGATTGATGTAATTTTCCTATGTGTTGTAAATACTAATCTCTGCCTGTGGTTAAGGAGGCAAGATTAAATTATGTTAAAGAGGATTAGGATGGGATGTAACACCCTAACTCAGGTTACATCCCTGATCCAACGTAAAGGAGTTTCCCTGGGGTGTGGCCTGTATCATCTTTTATCTTACAAGAAATAAAAGAAAAAGGAAGTGAGCAGAGAGTGGGGGACCACACACCACCAAGAAAGCAGTGCTGGGATCACAGTGTATCCTTTGGACCTGGGGTTTCTGCACAGTGAAGGTCCTAGACCAAGGGAAGATTGATGACAAGAACCTTGCTCCAGAACCGACAGAGAGAGAAATCCTTCTCCTAGAGCTTGGACCCTGAATTTGGACTTCTAGTCTACTAGGCTGTGAGAGAAGAAACTTCTCTTTGCTAAAGCCATCCACTTGCTGTATTTCTGTAATAGCAGCACTAGATAACAAACATTAATGACCAAAGACCAGACAAGTTGTGGAATGACATCTAGGACATCATACATGAAGAAAGCAAGAGGTCATTAAAAAGACAGGAAAGAAAGAAAAGACCAAAATGGATGTCAGAAGAGACTCTGAAATTTGCTCTTGAACATTGAGTAGCTAAAGTGAAAGGATGAAGTGATGAAGTAAAAGAGCTGAACAGACTTCAAAGGGCAGCTTGAGAAGACAAAGTAAACTATTATAATGAAATGTGCAAAGATCTGGAGATAGAAAACCAAAAGTGAAAAACACACTTGGCATTTCTCAAGCTGAAAGAACTGAAGAAAAAATTCAAGCTTTAGTGGCAATACTGAAGGATTGTATAGGTAAAACATTAAACTGCACAGGAAGCATCAAAAAAAGATGGAAAGAATACACAGAGCCACTCTACCAAAAAGAATTAGTCGATGTCCAACCATTTCAAGAGTTAGCATATGATCAGGAACTGATAGTACTGAAGGAAGAAGTCCAAGCTGCACTGAAGGCATTGGCAAAAAATGAGGCTCCAGGAATTGACAGGATACCAACTGAGATGTTTCAACAAACAGATGTAGTCCTGGAAGTGCTCACTCGCCTATGCCAAGAGATTTGGAAGACAGCTACCTGACCAACCCACTGGAAGAGATCCATATTTATGCCTATTCCCAAGAAAAGTGATCCAACCAAATGTGGAAATTATGAAACAATATCATTAATATCACACACAAGTAAAATTTTGCTGAAGATCATTCAAAAGCAGCTGTAGCATTATATTGACACTCAACTGCCAGAAATTCAAGCCGGATTCAGATGAGGACATGGACAGGATATTATTGCTGATGTCAGATGGATCCTGGCTGAAAGCAGAGAATACCAGAAAGATTTTGCCTGTGTTTTATTGACTGTGCAAAGGTATTAGACTGTGTGGATTATAACTAATTATTGATAACACTGGGAAGAATGGGAATTCTGGAACACTTAATTCTGCTCATGAGGAACCTCTACATAGACCAAGAGGCAGTTGTTTGGACAGAATAAGGGGATACTGAGTGGTTTAAAGTCAGGAAAGGTGTGCATCAGTGTCGTATTATTTTACCATACCTATTCAATCTCTATGCTGAGCAAATAATCCGAGAAGCTAAACTATGTGAAGAACAGGGCATCAGGATTGGAGGAAGACTCACTAACAACCTGCGTTATGCAGATGACACAGCCTTGCTTGCTATAAGTGAAAAGGGCTTGAAGCACTTACTAATGAAGATCAAAGACCCCAGCCTTCAGTATGGATTACGCCTCAACATAAAGAAAACAAAAATTCTCACAACTGGACCAATAAGCAACTTCATGATAAACAGAGAAAAGATTGAAGTTGTCAAGGATTTCATTTTACTTGGACCCACAATCAACAGCCATGGAAGCGGCAGTCGAGAAATGAAATGAGGCACTGCATTGGGCAAATCTGCTGCAGAAGACCTCTTTAAATTGTTAAAAAGCAAAGATATCAGCTTGAAGACTAAGGTGCGCCTGACCAAAGCCATGGTGTTTTCAAATGCCTCATATACATGCAAAAGCTGGACGATGAATAAGGAAGACAGAAGAAGAATTGACACCTTTGTGTTGTGGTATTGGTGAAGAATATTGACTATACCATGGACTGCCTAAAGAATGAACAAATCTTTCTTGGAAGAAGTACAATCAGAATGCTTCTTAGAAGCAAGGACGGTGAGAATAAGTCTCACATATTTTGGACATGTTATCAGGAAGGATCAGTCCCTGGAGAAAGACATCATGCTTATTAAAATAGACGATCAGCAATGAAGAGGAAGACCCTCAGTGAGATGAATTGACACAGTGGCTGCAATAAGGGCTTCAAGCATAACAACAATTGTGAGGCTAGTGGCACTTAAGAACAACAACAACACACCTGGAACCATGCACCAATGGAGACCATGTGTTGTTGTTGTTAAGCGCCATCGAGTCTGTTCTGACTCATAGTGGCCCCAGGCACAACAGAATGAAACACTGCCTGGTCCTGCACCATCCTTACAATCGTTATTATGTTTGAGCTCATTGTTGCAGCAGCCACTATGTCAATCCACCTCGTTGAGGGTCTTCCTCTTTTCTGCTGACCCTGTACTTTGCCAAGCATGATGTCCTTCTCCAAGGACTGATCTCTCCTGACAACATGTCCAGGGTATGTAAGACTCAGTCTCTCCATCCTTGCTTCTAAGGAGCATTCTGGTTACACTTTTCCCAGACAGATTTGTTTGTTCTTTTGGCAGTCCATGGTATATTCACTATTCTTCACCAACACCACAATTCAAAGGCATCAATTCTTCAGTCTTCCTTATTCATTGTCCAGCTTTCACCTGCATATGATGTGATTGAAAATACCATAGCTTGGGTCAGGCGCACCTTAGTCTTCAAGGTGACATTTTTGCTCTTCAAAACTTTAAAGAGGTCCTTTCCAGAAGATACACCCAATGCAATGCGTCATTTGAGTTCTTGATTGCTGCTTCCATGGCTGATTGTGGATCCAAGCAAAATGAAATCCTTCACAACTTCAATCTTTTCTCCATTTATCATGCTGCTTACTGGTCCAGTTGTGAGGATTTTGGTTTTCTTTATGTTGAGGCACAATCTATACTGAAAGCTGTGGTCTTTGATCTTCATTAGTAAGTGCTTCAAGTCCTCTTCACTTTCAGCAAGCAAGGTTGTATCATCTGCATAACGCAGGTTGTTACTGAGTCTTCCTCCAATCCTGATGCCTTGTTCTTCACAGAGTTCAGCTTCTAGGATTATTTGCTCAGCATACAGATTGAATAGGTATGGTGAAAGGATACAACTCTGATGCACACCTTTCCTGACTTTAAACCAATCAGTATTCCCTTGTTCTGTCTGAACAACTGCCTCTTGATCTATGTAAAGGTTCCTCACGAGCACAATTAAGTGTTCTGGAATTCCCATTCTTCACAATGTTATCCATAGTTTGTTATGATCCACACAGTCGAATGCCTTTGCATAGTCAGTAAAACACAGGTAAACATTCTTCTGGCATTTTCTGCTTTCAGCCAGGAGCCATCTGACATCAGCAATGATATCCCTGGTTCCATGACCTCTTCTGAAACCAGCCTGAATTTCTGGCAGTTCCCTGTCGATATACTGCTGCAGCCATTTTTGAATGGTCTTCAGTAATATTTTGCTTGCGTGTGATATTAATGATATTGTTCTATAATTTCCACATTTGGTTGGATCACCTTTCTTGGGAATAGGCATAAATATGGATCTTTGCTTATTGATCCAGTTGTGAGGATTTTGGTTTTCTCTTTGTTGGGGTGCAATCTATACCGAAGGCTATGGTCTCTGATCTTCATTAGTTGGCCAGGAAGCTGTCTTCCATATTTCTTGGCATGGACAAGTGAGCACCTCCAGCACTGCATCCATTTGTTGAAACATCTCAATTGATATTCCATCAATTCCTGGAGCTTTGTTTTTTGCCAATGTCTTCAGAGCAGCTTAGACTTCTTCCTTTAGTACCATCAGTTCCTGATCATATGCTACCTCTTGAAATGGTTGAACATCAACTAACTCTTTTTGGTATAATGACTCTGTGTATTCTTTCCATCTTCTTTTGATGCTTCCTGCATCGTCTAATATTTTCCCCATAGAATCCTTCACTATTGCAACTCGAGGACTGAATTTTTTCCTCAGTTCTTTCAGCTTGAGAAATGCTGAGTGAGTTCTTCCCTTTTGGTTTTCTATCTCCAGCTCTTTGCACATGTCATTATAATACTTTCCTTTTCTTCCCGAGCTGCCCTTTGAAATCTTCTGTTCAGTTCTTTTACTTCATCATTTCTTCCTTTTTGCTTTAGCTGCTCGATGTCCGTAAGCAAGTTTCAGAGTCTCCTCTAATATCCATCTTGGTCTTTTCTTTCTTTCCTGTCTTTTCAATAATTTTTTGCTTTCTTCATGTATGATGTCCTTGATGCCATTCCACAACTCATCTGGTCTTCGGTCACTGGTATTGGATGCATCAAATCTATTGTTGAGATGGTCTCTAAATTCAGGTGGGATACACTCAAGATCATATTTGGCTCTCGTGGACTTACTCTGATTTTCTTCAGTTTCAGCTTGAACTTGCATATGAGCAATTGATGGTCTGTTCCACAGTCGGCCCCTGGCCTTGTTCTGACTGATGATATTGAGTTTTTCCATCGTCCCTTTCCACGGATACAGTCAATATGATTCCTGTGTGTTCCATCTGGTGAGGTCCATGTGTATAAAAAAAGAAAGTTTTTTTTTTTTTTTTTAAATGTGTATAGTCACTGTTTATGATGGTGAAAGAAGGTATTTGCAATGAAGAAGTCGGTCTTGCAAAATTCTATCATTCCATCTCCAGCATTGTTTCTATTACCAAGGCCATATTTTCCAACCACCGATCCTTCTTTGTTTCCAACTTTCACGTTCCAATCACCAGTAATTATCAATGCATCCTGATTGCACGTTCAATCAATTTCAGGCTGCAGCAGCTGATAAAAATCTCTTTCTTCATCTTTGGCCCTAGTGGTTGGTGCGTAAATTTGAATAATAGTCGTATTAACTGGTCTTCCTTGTAGGCGTATGGATATTATCCTATCACTGACAGCGTTGTACTTCAGGATAGATCTTGAGATGTTCTTTTTGATGATGAACGCAACACCATTCCTCTTCAAGCTGTCATTCCCAGCATAGTAGGCTATATGATTGTCTGATTCAAAATGGCCAATACCAGTCCATTTTAGCTCACTAATGCCTAAGATATCGATGTTTATGTGTTCTATTTCATTTTTGACAATTTCCATTTTTCCTAGATTCATACATTTTACATTCCAGGTTCTGGTTGTTAATGGATGTTTGCAGCTGTTTCTTCTCATTTTGAGTCATGCCACATCAGCAAATGAAGGTCCCGAAAGCTTTACTCCATCCACATCATCAAGGACCATGTGCTGGGCGAAAAAACAAGTCTCTAGAAATTTCATTTCTTATATACACATACTTCATGCTCCAGCAATTGTTTTTCTAGGTGCCCAAGAGAAATGAAAACATGCCCACAAAGAGACATATAAAATAAGGTTCACAGCAGCTTTATTCTTAATTGCCCTAAATTGTAAACAACCCAAATATCTACTGACAGGAAAACGGATAAACAAACTGTGGTATATTCATATGATGGAATGTTAGTTGCTAATTGCTGTCGAGTCAATTCTGAGTCATGGTGATCTCATGTGTGCAGAGTAGAACTGCCCCATGGGGCTTTCAAGGCTCTGACTTTTGGAAGAAAATTGCGAGGCCTGTCTTCCAAGGCACCTCTGGGTGGCTTCGAACTGCCAAACTGCCAGTACTCTAGCATCATCCAGGGACCCCTGTATCAACAATCTAAAGGGACAAATTACTGACACACGCAACAAAAGAGATAAATCTCAAAACCATTAAGCTGAGCAAAAGAAACCAGGCACTAAAGAGTGCATACTGTATGAGTTCTCAGGGTTGGGGATGTCAGCAGTGAACAAAATAATAGAGTTTGCATCCTAGTGGGAAGTTGTTGTGAGCTGCCGTTGAGTCACCTCTGACTCTGATGACCTTAGGTATAACAGAACAAAACATCCCGCACCATCTTCATGATCGTTGCTATATTTGAGTCCATTGTTCGGCTATTCTGTCAATCCACCTGTCTTAGTCATCTAGTGCTGCTATAACAGAAATACCACAAGTGGATGGTTTTAACAAACAGAAACTTCTTGTCTCACAGCTTAGTAAGAAGTGCAAATTCAGGGTGCCAGCTATAGGGGAAGGCTTTATCTCTCTGTTGGCTCTGGGTGAAGGTCCTTGTTATCAATCCTCCCCTGGGTCTAGGATTTTCTCAGCACGGGGACCCTGGGCCCAAAGGACGTGCTATATTCCCAGCTCTTCTTGCCTGGTGGTAATGAGGTCCGTCTCTACTCTGCTCACTTCTCTTTTATATCTCAAAAGAGATTTGCCGAAGACACAACCTAATCCTACAGATTCAGTCCTGCCTCATTAACATAATTACCTCTAATCCTGCCTCATTAACATCATAGAGGTCAAGATTTACAACTCACAGGATAATCACATCAGATCACAAAATGGAGGACAACCACACTACTGGGAACTATGGCCTAGCCAAGGTGACACACATTTGGGGGGACACAATTCAATCCAAAATAATCCAAGAAGTTGGACTATATGAAGAAGAATGGGGCATCAGAATTGGTGGAAGATTCATTAACAACCTGTGATACGCAAATGACACAACCTTGCTTGCTGAAAGTAAGAGGACTTGAAACACTGATGAAGATGAAAGACTATAGCCTTCAGTATGGATTACAGCTCAACATAAAGAAAACAAAAATCCTCACAACTGGACCAATAAGCAACATCATGATAAACAGAGGTTGTAAAGGATTTCATTTTATTTGGATCCACAATCAACACCCATGGACACATTGTGTTGGGCAAATCGGCTTCAAAAGACCTTTTAAAGTATTGAAAAGCAAAGATGTCACCTTGAGGACTAAGGTGCGCCTTGACCCAAGCTATGGTATTTTCAATAGCATCATATGTATGTGAAAGCTGGACAATGAATAAGGAAGACATGGGAAGAATAGACGCCTTTCAATTGTGGTGCTGGCGAAGAATACTGAATATACCATGGACTGCCAAAAAAACAAACAAATCTGTCTTGGAAGAAGTATAAGCAGAATGCTCCTTAGAAGTAAGGATGTCGAGACTATGTCTTACATACTTTGAATATGTTGTCAGGAGAGATCAGTCCCTGGAGAAGGACATCATGCTTGGTAAAGTACAGGGTCAATGAAAAAGAGGAAGACACTCAATGAGATGGATTGACACAGTGGCTACAGCAATGGGCTCAAGCATAGCAATGATTGTGGGCATGGAACAGGAACAGGCAGTGGTTCGTTCTGTTGTACACGGGGTTGCTATGAGTCCGAACCATCTCAATGGCACCTATCAACATCAACAATTCAAACCATAACACCATTTCATTGAAGATTTCCCTTGGCCCACTACTTTACCAATCATGATATCCTTTTCTAGCTATTGGTCTTTCCTGATCACATGTGAGTGAGCCATAATATCACTTCCAGTTATATTTCTTCTGAAACTGATATGTTTATTCTTTTGGCAGTTCGTGGTATATTCAATATTCTTTGCCAACACCATAGTTTGAATGTATCAGTACTTCTATTTTCTTTTTTTCATTATCCAATTTTCACATGCATATGAGGTGATTGAGAAGACCACGGCTTGGATCAGGTGCATCTTACTCATCAAAGTGGCATTATTTGCTTTTTAAAACTTTAAAGAGGTCTTTTGCAGCAGATTTACACAATAAACAAGGGAAGAATAAATATGTCATATGAATTCTTGGTGAAAAATAAATTAGGGTAGGATTGGAAAACTATTTGAGAGAGGGGGTCAGGGACGGCCTTTCTCAGGAGGTGACAGTTGATGGGGGGACCCGCAGGAAATGAGGGAGTGAGCCATGAGGCTATCTGGAGGAGGTATGTCAGAACGTTCAGGCTGTACTCAGGAAAGTGTGTGAGCCTGGGGTGGGGTGGGGGTGTGTATACAACATGCCGAACTGGGTAAATATATGTTATTCCTGTGGAAACGGTCCCAGCCAAGTTCACTCGAGGTCTTCAAAACAATGAGGGGAAGAGGAAGACGCCAGCTCTGGCCAGACCAAAATTAGGTTACAGCCAAGGAAGGACCAAGGCCAGGCTTTCTGCACGGAGAGCGAAGAGACTTCCTTCCCTGGTGACCTTGAACCATCAGGATGGGACCCTGAGCACTTCTCGATGAAAGCAGATCCAAGATTCCCCTGCTCACCTTTGGAGAACTCATCCAAACGTGGAGCGTGTATTGAGGCCCTACTGCATTCTATGTTCTCCATCAGGAGCTGTATCCTCTACCCCACTAAATCCCCACAGTAATTTGGAGGTAAGGTGTACTGGTGCCATTTTATAGTTGAGGAAATTGAAACTAAGTAACTTACACAGGGATGAATTACTTAATAAGCAAAGTATGTTCAGGCTTACTTGTGCTTACTTACTAATCTGTAGTCCACAATTTCACTTTTCACCATATCCTTGATGTGGTGAAACCCATGTAAAACTGTGTCCTACAGATTAGTAAGTAAACACAAATAAGCCCTTGTACAACTTGCTTAATGTTAAGCCTGTGCATACCTTGCTTACTGGCTAATCCACCCCTGGACTTACCTAAAGGCTTATTGCTGGAAGGTGGCAAATAAGGAGCTTGAGCCCAGATCTATGCAGGACCATGTTCTTTCTTTTCTGTGGTGCTACTAAGGCCAGGAGCTTTAGGTCCAATTACCCAGGCTACAAGGTGAGGAGACCAGAACATCCTGAGTCTTCAGTACCTGTTGACTTGATAGACAGGTGGATGGGTGGACAGACGGACAGATAGATGGACAGGTGGACAAATGGATGGATGGATAGGCAGATGGACAGACAGGCAGGCAGACCATTTTCTATAATGTATGTGCTGTGTGTTTTCAAAAAGCCTATTTCCCCTTTCTGAGCCTCAGTCTCCATCTAGAAAATTAGAAGCCTGGAGTTGACCAGTTGTTTTCAAACTTTTGTTTTAGCATTGAAGTTCTTTCTTCAAAAATGCTACCTAATGGGGAAAGTAGAGGGTGATAAACGAAGATTGGCTTTGGCTGGGGTTGAGGAGAGAGGTGGGCAGGTACCAGAAGCTCTGTCCCTGGGCCTCATCCTCCATCTCTGTAGGAGAATCAGACACCTCTACAAAACCAAGGTAGGCCCTGGACAGATGTGATCCAGAACACTCTGGTTCAGAAAGTGGGGCAGACATGTTCAGGGTAGGTGGAAGACAGATGGGGGTCTTAGCCACACCCCTAACTTTTTCTGCTCACATCAGTATCACTGCCTCGTGGGTTAGAAGGGTCTGCCTAGCTAAAAGTAGCTCAGAGGAGCACAGAGCTGCCTGCTCCAGTTCATCTGAAGATGTGCAGGTAGGGCGTCAGGCATTACCTGCAACTCTACCACATCGCTCGCTCAGCCTACAGAGCTGCAGAGAGGAGCCTGGGAGTGAGCAATTCTGGGTGAGCCTTGTCACCCACCATGCCTCATTTGTGGACCAGACCACAGGGTGGGAGCTGACAGAGGTGTCTAACTTCAGCCCAATGGACGATGGGCTTCTTTGGGCTCCCCCACAAGGTACGCCTAGCCAGACCAGGCAGGGCATTCAGTTGGCTTTCTTGGGCATGCAGAGCCCCAGCCAGAGTGGGAGATGCTGATGACCTTCTTGGGGCGGGGCTGAGCATTCCACAAGCTGGCCTGGGCCTGATGCCAAGAGACAGCATTCTCAGTTGGGAGCCAGGCCTAGAGACTTGGAGTAGGAGTCCACGTGGGCAGGACTCCCGTAGAGTCCTTGGGAACGGAATAGTGAGTTTTCTCTATTATATCACATTTTGATGAAAGCATAGAACTGAATGCTTAGGTCCATGTTATCAGCAAGGCCTGGGGTTGAGTCCAACTCTGCCTTTTACTGATCAGATGACTTTTAGAGATTACCTGTCTTCTCTGAACCTAAGGGAAGAGAGGGGACTACCTGGGCTATCTGACTGGTTATATCCTGTTTACTTTGAATGGAGTCCCAACTCTTTAGTATGGCTGAAACGGTCCCTGACCTTGTCTCAGCCTGCCCCCATTCTCACGCGGTATCACTTCCCTCCAGCCTCAGATGTGAATGCACAGGTATCTCTTTTTTTCTCAGGAACGGTTGCACCTTGCTTTCCTCTGAAACGCCCTTCCTCTTTGTCTCTTCACTGGGTGTTTTCCTTAAGGAAACACTCGCTGCTGTAACAAACTCTAAGCATCCATGGCTAAGACAATAGAAGTTTATTTATTGTTCTCATAGCAGTACATGTGTGTGTCCTGCTTGGCAGGCGCTCTCCTCTGTGCAGACTGGGGGAGCCATCCTTCTCCCATCAGGTGCTCTACCATCAGCTTTTAGAAGGGGGGAAGGGGATTCTTAGAGAACCTACATCTACCTAAAACCCTTGACCCAAAAGTAGCACATGTAACTTCCACTCACATTCCACTCATCACTGGCCCACTCCTGGGTGCAAGGGAAGGGTGGGCTGGGAGATGAAGCCCTTGGGCTGGGAGATGAAGCCCTTGGCCAGACAGTCACTTCGTAGTGACAACTCTGCACCTTGGAAGGGGAGCCTGAATTTGGGGATTAACCAGCCATCTCCGCCTGTTATGGATTGAATTGCATGTTGTAAAGTATGTATTGTAAATCCTAACCCTTATACCTGTGAGGGAGCCCTGGTAATAGAGTAGTTAAGAGCTCAGCTGCCAACCAACAGGCTGGCAATTCGAATCCACCAGCTGCTCCTTGGAAACCCTATGGGGGCAACTCTACTCTGTCTTATAGTGTCACTATGAGTTGGAACTGACTTGATGGCAGTAGGTTTGATTTTCAGTTTTGGGTACCTGTGAGAGGAGCCCTAGTGGTGCAGTGGTTAAGTGCCTGGCTACTAACTGAAAGGTCAGCAGTTCAAACCCACCAGCCCCTCCTCGGGAGAAAGATGTGTGAGTCTGCTTCCATGAAGATTACAGCCTTGGAAACCATATGGGGCTGTTCTACTCTGTCCTATGGAGTCACAGTGTCAGAATGGACTGCATAGCAATGGATATAACTGCAGATGTAATCCCATTTGGGAAAAGAGTTTTTTTTGTTATGTTAATGAGGCCCTATCAGTGTAGGGTGTATCTTAAGCCAATCATTTTCGAGATACAAAAAAGCAGATTAGACACAGAAGCAACACAAATGGGGGAAATGTAGATGCCATGTGAAGATTGCCAAGTAATGCCAAGAACAGTAGAAAAGACAAGACAAGGATTTTCCCCCAGGGTGAACAGAGAGCCTTCCCCTAGAGCTGGCGCCCTGAATTCAGACTTCGAGCCTCCCAAACTGTAAGAAAATTAATTTCTGTTCCTTAAAGCCACCCTCTTGTGGTATGTTTGTTATAGCAGCACTAGAAAATAGAGACACTACCGCATCTAGCTAGCCATACCTCATCCTTCAGGTGTCAAGTTCAACATTGCTTCCTCCAGGAAGTCTGCTCAGAGTCTCCAGGTATGGTGATTAGGTATCTCTCTTAAGTGAGCAAAGGAGAGCCCTGGTGGTACAACAAGGAACCCTGGTGACACCATGGTTAAGCACTCGGCTGCTAACAGAAAGGTTGGCAGTTCAAACCTACCAGCTGCTCTGCTGGGAGAGAGACATGTTGATCTGCTTCTCTAAAGACTTACAGCCTTGGAAACCCTATGAGGGCAGTTCTACCCTGTCACATGGAGTTATCATGAGTTGAAATTGACTTGACGGCACTTAACAACAACATCTATGTGAATTCTGTACCTCTTTCCTCCCTGCGGAGCCCTGGCGGTATAGTGGTTAAGAGCTGGGCTGCTAACCAAAAGGTTAGCAGTTCGAATCTACCAGACTGTTCCTTGGAAACCCTATGGGGCAGTTCTACTCTGTCCTACAGGGTCACTGTGAGGTGGAATCGACTTGACAGCAATGGGTTTTTCCTCCATGCAGTAACACCTGTATCCGTATGTTTAAAAAAAAAAAAAAAATGAAATTGACATTGGTACAATATTACCTAAACTACAGTCCTTATTTGACTTTTACCAGGTTTTACATGCACTCTTATGGGGCAGGGAGCATAGGTCTATGCAACATCATCACACACATAGATTCATGTAACTACCACCACAGCCACGATTCAGAAGTGTTTCATCACCACAAAGAAACTCCCTTGTGCCATTTGTTTGTTCATAGTCACATCCTTCCCCTCTGTCATGGATTGAATTGTTCCGGCCCCCTCCCCCCACCCAAATATGTGTCAACTTGGTTAGGCTGTGTTTCTCAGTATTGTGTGAGATCCTCCATTTTGTGATCTGATATAATTATCCTCCATTTTGTGGTATTGTGTAAATCCTAAACCTCTATATGTTAAAATGAGACAAAATTAGCGTGGGATGTATCTTGAGTCACAATCTTACTCAAGTCACACCCTTACTCAAGCTACAACCTTGCTTAAATCACACCTTTTATCTTATAAGAAATAAAAGGACAGAAAAGTGAGCAGAGAAGAGAGGGACCTCACTACTACCAACAAAGAAGAGCCAGGGGCAGAGTGCATCTTTTGGATCCAAGGTACCTGTGCTGAGAATCTGCTAGGCCCAGGGGAAGATTGATGTCAAGACACGTAGAGATCTCCAAGGAATGCCAGGTCCGCAGATGTTCAAGGAAGACCAGGATACTCCCCTAGACCCAACAGAGAGAGAAAGCCTTCCCCTAGACCTGGTTCCCTGAATTTAGACTTCTAGCCTCCTAAACTGTGAGAGAATGAATTCCTCTTTATTAAAGCCATCCACTGTGGTGCTTCTGTTATAGCAGCACTAGATAACTAAGACACTCTCCCACCAACACAAATGAGTTGTTGATTGATCTATGTATCCATCCCTCCACCAATACCCCTGTCTTAATTACTGTAGCTGTATAGTAAAGGAAGGTCACTGGGTGGCACAAACAGCTTGCGCTCGACTACTAACCAAAACATTGGCAGTTCAAATCCCAGTGTCATCACAAAAGAAAGACTGGATAATGGCAATCTGCTTCCATAATGATTACAGCCAAGGGTTTCTATGGAGCACACTGGGTTGCCATGAAACAGAATCAACTCGACAGCAACGTGTTTGATTTTGTTTTTATAGTTTTAAAGGAACTGCGTTTTAATAGGAAATTCAAATCTCAAGACAGAAGGCTGAAGCCACAATGATGAATTTTATGAACCCTGCATTCTAGTCTTGCCTCTGTGCCACTTCACAGTTCTGAGTCTTAGTTTTCTCATTGGTAAGGTTTTTTTTTTTTTTTTAAGGTAGAGATGATAGGAATAATCTGCATGTCACACAGCTGAAATGAGGATTCAAGGCAATTATAAATGGGACAATGAATAAAGAAGACCGAAGAAGAATTGATGCCTTGAATTACGGTGTTGGCAAAAAATATTGAATATGCCATGGACTGCCAGAAGAAGGAACAAATCTGTCTTGGAAGAAGCACAGCCAGAATGCTCCTTGGAAGTGAGGATGGTGATACTTCATCTCACGTACTTTGGACATTTTATCAGGAAGGACCAGTCCCTAGAGAAGGACGTCCTGCTTGGTTAAGTAGAGGGTCAGCAAAAAAGAGGAAGACTTTCAATGAGATGGATTGAAACAGTGGCTGCAACAATGGGCTCAAGCATAACAATGATTGTGAGGATGGCTCAGGACCAGGCAGTGTTTCTTTCTGTCGTACATAGGGTCACTATGAGTCAGAACCAACCCGACAACACCTAATAATAACAGCATAAATGGGAATGTTCTTTGACTTATGAGCGCTATCAAGGTGTTAGTGTTGATGCTTTGGAGAGTGTCCACTGTACTTCGCCCCTTTCCCATGTCTGAGTTCTGAACCAATAGAGAAATAAGACAAAAATATTACCACTAGTATTGACTGCACTGATATTGGAGAACATAGTTTATCTTTCTGGGCAAGTAAATTTCTTAATGCTGAACTCCAGGATTAGGCAGGACTACCCACCCAACATCTAGGCACACCATTCTGCCCTGCTACCTCCTACCCCCCACCCCCTGCACATATACATACCCCACAGGAGCAGATGTGAGTGCTTGATTCCTGTGGGCAGCCAACTCCCAAGAGGAAGGGAAGAGAACGGGGCTGGGCCACAAACGCCCAGTTTCTCTTCCTAAAGTGTTATGGATTAAATTGTGACCTCCCCCCAAAAGAAAAAAATATATGTTGGATCCTAACCCCTATACCTGTGGATATGATCCTGTTTTGAAGCAGGGTTTTCTTTGTTACATTAATTAGATCATATCTACTAGATGGGTTCTAAATCTAATCACCTTTTGAGTTATAAGAGGAGCACATTAAACACAGAGGGGTGCACATGAGGGGGAAGACAAATGCCATGTTGAGGATCGTCTACAAGCCAAGCAATGCCTGAGGCTACCTACAGGCAAGGAATCCACATGGCCAAGATCCTGATTTGGACTTTTAGCCTCTAGAACTAGGACAAAATTAATTCTTGCTCTTTGAAGCCACTCCCTTGAGGCTTTAAAAGCAGCTTCTCTAACAGTCCGCAGCTGTTCACAAAACCTCTTCCTGGGGTCACGTATTTCCTGCTCAGTCTGGGGTTCCTCATTGTTTAGCTGGCTGATTAGATGGGACAAGTGGCGTCTGTCCAGCTTGTCCCTGGGGGATGGTCACAGCCACACTGCTGGGGTATCTAACCAAGATCCCACCTGGCCTCCACTCCATGGGAGCGCTGGGCAGGTGGTCCCAGGATGGATTCTCCTGGGCAGAATAAAATAAGGCATTTCACCAGCACTCTCTCATCTGAGGGTTTCAAAGGTTTTCCAGGGACCCCAGAGCTCAGGATATAGTCACCAGGGCAAGAGGAGCTGTTTGGAAAATAATCCTCCAAAGCTTTTGTCCCTAGGGATTGAGTGAGCACCAGGGAGTAGCGGGAGCCAGAACCACTGACTTGAGCTCTGGGCAAGCTTCAGTTTCTGGCTCTTTGTTTATTCACTCATTCATTTATCATTGAATGAATGTTTATTCATCCATCCGAAAAATATTTATTGATCAACTCCTACCTGCCAGACATTGTTATAGGTGCTGGGATACAATGATTACTAAGGCAAACAATGTCCTTGTCTTTAGCGAACTTCTAGCTCCAGCTGAAAGGGTGATGGTTCAAACCCACCCAGAGGCTCTTTGGAAGAAAACCTGGCAATCTGCTCCGATAAAGATTACAGCCTAGAAAACCCTACGGTTTTTACTTGGAATGCTGTTAGTCAAAATTGATTTGGCAGCAGCTAACAACAACTAGGGGGTCCAGACAATAAACAAAGAGCCCTGGTGGCACAGTAGTTAAGCACTTGGCTGCTAACTGAAAGGTCAGCAGTTTGAACCCATCAGCTGCTCCACGGGAGAAAGATGGGGCAATCAGCTTCTGTAAAGATTACCAGTGGCCATTGAGTTGATTCCAACTCATACTGACCCTATAGGACAAGTAGGACTGCCCCATAGGGTTTCAAAGGCTGAAATCTCTATGGAAGTTAACCGCCACATCTTTCTCCTGTGGAGTGGCTGGTGGGTTCAAACTGTTGACCTCTTGGTTAGCAGCTGGGCACTGAACTGGTGCACCACCAGGGTTCCTTCTTCCCTGGCCGCAGGAGGGGAGTATATTTTGTTGCAAGTGTCCTTGGAAGCTGGGAAAGAGTTATAAGCAAAAGTGACAGGCTCTGATTTCCTTTTTTGAAGATCATTCGGGTTGCTGCTGGTGGAGAATAGACTACAGAGGTGCAAGAACAGAAACTGGGAGGCCAGTCAGCAGTGGTGAAGGCTTAGGCTAAGGTGTTGGCAACAGAGATGGAGAGGAGTGAACAACTCTGTGATCCTAACTTGTGGTGGAGCTGATAAGGTGTCTTAGTCATTTAGAGCTGCCATAACAGAAATACCACAAGTAGATGGCTTTAACAAAGAGAAGTTTATTTTCTCACAGTCTAGTAGGTTACAAGTCCAAATTCAGATGTCAGCTCCGGGGGAGGGCTTTCTCTCTCTGTTGGCTTTGGAGGAGGACTCCTGCTCCTCAAACTTCCTCTGGTTGATTAGCTTCTCAGATACAGGGACCCCAGGTACATAGGACGTGCTCTGCTCCTGGTGCTGCTTTCTTGGTGGTATGAGGTCCCCAACTCTCTGCTTGCTTCCTTTTCCTTTAATCTCTTGAGAGATAAAAGGTGATGCAGGCCACACCCCAGGGCAACTCTCTTTACTTTGGATCAGGGAAGTGACCTGAGTAAGGGTGGTGTTACAATCACCTAATCCCCTAAACAGAAAATTGCAATCACAAAATGGAGGACAACCATACATGGCCTAACCAAGTTGATACACACATTTTTGGGGGGACATAATTCAATCCATGATACAAGGTTCGTAATGGATTGTGAGGCAAAGGAAGGAAGCTAGGATGGCTCCTATGCTTTTGGCTGGAGGAATTTGGGAAATGATGGTGCCATTTACAGAGTTGAGAAAAACAGGGGTTGGAGCAGGGAGGAAACCAATTAGATTGACCCGGATTAGACTGACCCTTAACCCTGGTCACTCTCTGAGTCCTGTCTCTGGTGCTGTTCATGAACTTGTGCCTTTTGTGTCCAAGGGTCCACAGATGAGGGTTGGCTAGAGAGGGCAGGACCCTGAAAGCACCATTCAGTGCCTGCCTTAATTCTCTAGAGCTGCTTTAACAAAAGACCACAAAAGGGGTGGCTTAGAAGAACAGAAATTAACAGTCTCACAGCTCTGGAGATTGGGGATCCGAGATCAGGGTGTCGGCCGTGTTGGATCCTTCTGAGGCTTTGACGGAGAATCTGTTCCAGGCCTCTCTCCTGGCTTCTGGCAGCTGCAAGTGTTCTTGGCTTGCAGCTGCAGTGCCACGTGGCCATCTTCCCTCTGCCGCTCTGTGTTTCTTCTCTTTTATAAGGGGTCACTCAAATTGGATTAAGACCCACCCTACTCCAGTATGACCTCACGTGAATGTAACTGAAAACATCTTCGAAAACCCCATTTCCAAACAAAGTCATGTTCCTTCACAGGTACAGGGGTTAGGGCTTCAACACATCTTTTGGGGGGACACAATTCAACCCATAATAGTACCCCTGCAAAAGTCATTCATTACCTGGGCTTTATTATGCCAAGACCCAAGAGGCCTTCCAACACTCCTTCTCATCACAAGGGCACCCCCAGGATTTAGTGTACCAGACCCTATAGCAGACCCTGGTGACCACAGACAGGTAGATGGCTGGTCTTGCCTTGGAGGAGGGGACAGCCTGGTGGGAGAGACCCATATCTGCTGCAGTTATCTCAGCTTATAAGAGGCTGGTCCCTGGATGGCAAAAAGGTTGAGTGCTCGGCTACTAACCAAAAGGTTAGAGGTTGGAATCTACCCAGAGGCACCTAGGAAGAAAGGCCTGGCAATCTATTTCCAAAAGATCACAGCCATTGAAAATCCTTATGGAGCATAGTTCTCCTCTGAAATACATGGGGCTGCCATGAGTTGATTCTAAGCCTCAGTTTCTCAATCTGCAACTAGTTTGGTTTTTGTTTTTTTTTTAATAAGAGGCTGAGTGGTGCCAACCTGGGCCTCCCGACTCCATATCCAGTGGTCTTCTTACTTCATTCACCTCCCACTCAGGACAACCCCCTTTCTTCCCAGGACAACCCCCAGGTGCTTCCCCTCCCCCATTGGAGGGGACAGTTGTGGGGACAGTCCCCCAGGTGGCCTATGTGGTGCTGACTGAGGGTTTCACCATGTTCTCTGCTTCATTCCTTGCAAACTCTCCCAAGGTCACCCCCTGGGAGCTTCACCCCAGATCACACACAGGTTGTGTATGGGAAAATAGTGTTATCTCCCAGCTGGGAGCCCAGCAAGGGCCTGAAGGCTGAGGTAGGTGGAGTGGGTTGTGGAAGGGGGCTTTCCACTCTGTACTGAGCTCAGCCTTGTAGGGTGGGGGTGTGCCCTGGGCAAGAAACAGTCAATGGAAAAACACAGTGGCCCAGGGCAGAGGTCCTTCCCCAATGGGGTGAAGTTAGGGTGGCCCTTGGCTGCCTGATCTTGTCTTCAGCAAGTCTGATCTTTAAGAGTGGCAGGGAGTATGGCCTTCTGAACCACAAATTAGGAAAAACAACCACAACAAAACCACAGAGCCATCTGGAAGGTGAGCTGAGGGCAGAGGGAAATGAATCCAAGTTTAACACCAGATGGTTCCACCTCCCATCTGCCTAGCAAAGGCACAAACTGGGAAAGGGTACTGAGGTCTCAGCAACCAGTACCTGATAAATACAACTGCCGTTTCCTTGCTGTAGCCAATTAATACTTCACTTATTTATTATTATGTTTGGTTAATAAAATAATATCTATTGAGGGCTTCAGTGGTAGAATTCTCAACTTCCACAAGAGGCCCAGGTTCAATTCCTGGTCAACACGCCACATACGCAGCCACCACCCATCTCTCGGTGGAGGCTTGCATGTTGCTATGATGCTGAACAGGTTTAAACAGAGCTTCCAGACTAAGACAGACTAGGAAGAAAGGCCTGGCAATCTACTTCCAAAAATCAGCCAGTAAAAACCCAGTAGATCACAATAGTCCTGTTGGCAACCGATCATAGGGATGGCACAGGACAGGGCAGTGTTTCGTTCTATTGTACATGGCGTTGTCATGAATTCGAGGCCAACCTGATGACAGCTAACAACAACATTGAGAACTCTGTGCCAGGCACAACGATGCTAAGCACCATGATACACTGAACTCATCAACTCATGGAATTCCTACCTCAACTCTAGTACCATTACTGACCCCACTGTACAAAGGAGGAAATTGAATTTACAGAAGTTAAATAGATTACCTGGGGTCCACCAGCCAGGAAGGGGGACAGAGGATAAAATTAGCCAGGACTCCATAATAATGCAGAGCTCATGCCCTCTTGAGCTGAGATCCCACCATGCCCAACAGAAAAGGCACGTCAGTGAATATCTACTAATGATGCATTGAGTCATAAAATCAAAAATTCCACATGCAAATCCCACACTGTTTTCATTACTGTCACTTCATAGTATGTTTTAGTATCAAATAAGGTAAGGTCTCCTTGCCATTCTTTTATTATTATTCTCATCCAAATTTTTTTTTTTTTAGCTATTCTCAAGCAATTACTCTTTCAAATTAACTTTAGACTTCCATTGGTATCTTGCCTGGAATGACATTATGTAACTGACAGCTTTGCTTTTGAAACTTTCTTTCTAGAAACATGAACGTGTCTCTGTTAGTTCAGGTTTTGTTTTGGCTTTGTAACATCTCTTGGTAAACAAGTTCCTAGGCATTTTTTAGCTTTTCTTTGCTACTATGGACGAGGTCCTCTCCCCAACAACACTTCAAAAATGAGCAAAATCACTGTCTTACTTATCTAACACTGCTATAACAGAAATACCTCCAGTGGATGGCTTTAACAAAGAGAAACTTATTCTCTCACAGTTTAGGAGGCTAGAAGTCCAAATTTAGGGCACCAGCTCCTGGGGCAGGCTTTCTCTCTGTTGGCTCCGGGGAAAGGTCCTTGTCATCAGTCTTCCCCTGGTCTAGGAGCTTCTCAGCGAGGGATCCAGGGTCCAAAGGATGCCCTCCACTCCCGGTGCTTCTTTCTTGTTGGCACAAGCTCTCTCTTGTCTCCGCTGGATTCTTTCTTTTGTATCTCGAAAGAGATTGACTCAAGATACAATCTAATCCTGTAGATTGAGTCCTGCCTCATTAACATAACTGTCTCTAATCCTACCTCAATTACATCATAGAGGTTAGGATTTACAGCATGTAGGATAATCACGTCAGACTGGAAAATGGTAGACAGCCACACACTAGAGGGAATCATGGCCTACCTAGCCAAGCACACACATTTTGGGGGGCACAATTCAATCCACAGCAATGACTGAATGGGGAAAATCATTAATTTCTACCTACTTCTTGTATGCAGTTTTTTTAATCAAACTTTCTTACTAGTGCTGCTCATTTTTGCACCAACAGAGGTCGCTATGAGTCGGAATCGACTCAACAGCAGCGGGTCAGCAGGTTAGAGTTGTTTGAAATTTTTTAAGATGGAAGAATCATACTATCAGCAAATTGTTATCATTTCTGCCTTCCTTTTCAGTGTTTATAATTCCTGTTTGTTTTTTCTTGTCCTGTGGCCACCTGGGGCAATTCCTTCACGTGCTGAGATGGGGGCTAAAAGCCTGACACCCTTGCTGGTGTCTCTTGCGTTTCTGATTTTGCCAAGCGCATTCACACACACTATCATACCTGATTCTCACAATAATTGCTTGATCAGTTAATAACCATGCACTGAGCATCTCCTATGTGCCAAGTGACATAGGTCATGTGTTTCTTGCCTCCAGGAAGTGCACAGTTCAGTGGAACACAGGAAATAAACAATTGCACAAGTTAATTAAACAATTGTTGTTAGCTTCAGTCGAGTCTGTCCCCGACTCATGGTGGCCCCATGCACAATGAAATAAATCGCTGTCTGGTCTTGCACCCTCCCCCTGATTGGTTGCAAATTGGACAATGTTCCATTATCGTCCATTTTTTGCCGTCGAATCGATTCCGACTCATCGTGAACCTACAGAACAGAGTAGAACTTACCCATCGGGTGTCCAGGGAGCGGTGGGTGGATTCAAAATGGCAGCCTCTTGGTTAGCAGCCAGACTCTTAGCCACAGGACCACCAGGGCTCCAATATGACCCATAGGGTGTTCACTGGCCGATTTTCAGGGTAGGTCACTGGAACTTCCTTCCTAGTCCATTTAGTCTAGAAGCTCTGGCGAAACCTGTTCAGCATCATAGCAACATGCAAGCCTCCACTAATAGACGAGTGGTGGCTGTACGTGAAATGTACCCGTCAGGAATCAAACCCAGGTCTCCTGCATGGAAAGTGAGAATTCTACCACTGAACCACCAATGCCTGTAATTAAACAATTACAAGTAAACCAGACACAAGCCAGAAAGAGTGTAAAGTACCATCATCCCCATTTTACAGATGAGGAACCAAGGCCTGAAAGGGGAAGTGACTTGTGTAATGTCACACAACAATAGGTGGCAGGACTGAGGCACAAACCCTGCTCTGCGACCTCCCAGCTTTCTCCAGCCTCTGAACCTGTTTCTTCCTGGGCCCAGAGGCCCATCTCTCCTCCAGACAGCTTCTGTCTCCTTAGCAGTACCTGTTCCAACTGGCTGGGGGCAGAGGAGGAAGCTCCCTGGCTTTCCTCAACAGCCAGTCACGGAGGAGAACACACCGTTGGCAAGACTTCTGTGGTTCTCCACAGCCAGGATGTAGACCCTCAGCCCCAGAGCTGTTGCCATGGTGGGCATGCCTGCCCCTCGGGGTTTGTCCTGCAGGCGACTCCTACCTCCCCGCCTGGCAGGCTCTGCTGTAGGAAATGAGCTCTGACTGTAGGATGTGACCTGGTTCTGGGTCAGATGGCTTCAGGCCCAGATGAGAACCAAGGCCAACGCTGGGCCTTCTTCCTCCGGTGCGGATGAGTGTAGCTATTGGAAATGAGGTCTTATTTGTCCTCACATACTCAGTGGCTCAGTGGCAGCTCAGAACATGGTGGTGGGAGATAAAACTTTCTATGGCTCCCTGTCAGAGCCCTGGTGGCATAGTGGTTAAGAGCTCGGCTGATAACCAAAAGGTCGGCAGTTCAAATCTACCAGCTGCTCCTTGGAAACCTTATGGGGCAGTTCTATTCTATCCTACCGGGTTGCTGTGTTTTAGAACCGACTCAATGACACCTAACACCAACAATGGCTCTTCTTACAAAACCAACCCTAAAACTCCCACCCTGTAGTCCTTGTTCTAGTCATGCCACACTTAGCTCTTAGCACCTTCGTATTAAAAACCACCAGCAGCCCTTGAGTGGATTCCTACTCATCGGGACCCCATGTATGTCAGAGTAGAACTGTGCTCCACAGGTTTTCAGCAGCTGGTTTTTCAGAAATAGATCAGCAGGCTTTCCTTGGAGGCACCTCTGGGTAGACTTGAACCTCTAGCCTTTCAGTTAACGGCCAAAAATGGTGCTATTTCCTACTCCCCATTTGGTTCCCAAACAACCTGCTTCTATGTGACTACTCAATTTCTTCCCTCCACCAGGAACCTTGTCTCCTCCCATCCCAACCTCCTGCTCTAATCCCTTCTCTACACATGACCAAACCCTCCCCATCCCACACACCCCAGCTCGGATGTCTCCTCCATCAGGCCTCTTTGGCCCACCCGAGCTGAGAGTGACCTGGCTTCCTTCAAACTCAATGTTAGACAGACAGATATTCTGCTTGTAGAAGTCCGTGGGCCTCTCTGAGCCTCGGTTTCTCTATCTGCAAAATGGGGACGCTAATCCACCTACCTCAGAGAATCCTGGTGAGGATAAAATACGGATAGCAGCTGACATTCATGCAGTATTTGGTAGGTGCCAAGCACTGTTTGAAGTACTTGACAAATATGGTTCCAATTAATCCTCACAACAACGCTATGAGTCAGTGTTCTTATTATTCCCAGTCGATGACGAAAGGACCAAAGCACAGGGCAGTGTAGGAAGGGGCTCAAGGACTTAATCAGGCGCTGTCTTAGTTATCTAGTGCTGTGATTGGGAACAGGGAGCTGGAGCCAGGCTGCCCTTGCACAATCCCATCTCAGTGCCTCTTACGGATTGAATTGTATCCCCCCAAATGTGTGACAACTTGGCTGGGCCACGATTCCCAGTAGTGTGCGACTGTCCACCATTTTGTCATCTGGCATGATTTTCCTATATGTTGTAAATCCTACTTCTATGATGTTAATGAGGCAGGGCTCTATCCACAGGATTAGGTTGTGTCTTAAATCAATCTCTTTTGAGATATGAAAGAAAGAACCAAGCAGAGAGACGGGGAGTTCATTACCACCAAGCAAGAAGAAACATGAGCGCACGTCTTTTGGACCCAGGGTCCCTGTGCTGACAAGCTCCTTGACCAGAGGAAGACTAATGACAAGGACCTTCCCCAGAGCTGACAGAGAAAGAAAGCCTTCCCCTGGAGCTGGTGCCCTGAATTTGGACTTCTAGCTTCCTAGATGGTGAGAAAGTACATTTCTCTTTGCTAAAGACGTCCACTTGTGGTATTTCTGTTATAGCAGCAGTAGATGACTAAGGCAGAGGCTGAGTCTGAGAGCGTGTATGTGTGATAAGTTTGTGTGTGTGTGTGTGTGTGTGTGTGTAAGCTCGGAGCCCAGTGCCTGACACCAAGTGGTAATCTCTCAGGAAACATTTACTTTCCATGTGCCTTATCTATGCCCGTCTTTGACTTGGCACCTTCTGCTACATTTTATAATCATTGGGCTCATGACTTATCTCCCCACCTGACTGTGAGCTCCTGGAGGGTGGGAACTGGGTCTCACCCATGTCCGAATCTCCAGAACCTAACCCAGGGCCCAGATACTCCTTTTGTCCTCAGCCCTCCATGTTTCTTTTATGTCTTATACACGTGTGTCTTGCTAGCATGCATTATGTTTCTATCTTACCTCCCCTCCACTCAAGGGTGCCTTGCTCAGCGCCCAGCCCAGCGCCTGGCACCCTGGAAGTCTCTGCCACAAGTTGCTTTCCTCTAATCCTTAAAGGCTGGCTCTTCCTCATCCATCAGGGCTCAACTCAAATGTCACCTCCTCCAGGAGGCCCTTCCTGATGTCTTTTTCTAAAATAGCCCACACCACCCCCGCTGCTGCCTTCCTCATCACCCTGTTGAGTTTCCTTCATAGACCACGCTGCCATCTGAGATCATCTCATTATATTTGTTTGTTCGTTTCTATTTCCTTCCCACTGGTATGTAAGCTCCGGGAGGGAGTAAAGGGTCCATGTCCCTTGGATAGTTTAAACCAGAGACTTTTTTTGCTTTTTTTAGATTGCGCTTGAGGTAAAAGTTTACAGCTCAAGTTAATTTCTCATTCAAAAATGTATACACATATTGTTTTGTGACATTAGTTACAATCCCCAAACGTGGCAGCACACTCCCCATTTCCACACCGGGTTCCCTGTGTCCGTTCTTCCCATTCCTGTCCCCTCCTGCCTTCTCATCCTGCTTTTGGACAGGAGCTGCCTATCTGTCCTCTTATATCTGATTGCACTAAGAAACACATTCCTCACGCATGTGACTTTTTGTTTTATAGTGCTGTCTAATCTTTGTCTGAATAGTGGGCTTCAGGAATGGTTTCATTTCTGGGTTAACAGAGTGTCCGGGGATCATAGATTCAGGGGTTCCACCAGTCTCTGTCAGACCATTAAGTTTCGTCTTTTTACCTGCATTTGAATCCTGTTCTACATTGTTCTCCTGCTCTGTCTGGGACTCTCTGTTGAGTTCCCTGTGATTGGTGATAGCTGGGCACCATCTAGTTCTTCAGGTCTCAGGCTGGTGAAGTCTCTGGTTCGTTTGGTCCTTTAGTCCTTTGGGCTAGTATTTTCCTTGTGTCTTTGGTATTCTTCATTCTCCTTTGCTCCGAGCAGGATGGGATCAGTAGATGTATCTTAGATGGCCACTTGAAAGCTTTTAAAACCTCAGACGTAGAACAAAGCTTTTAAACCAAAGTGTGCACACGAATCACCGGGGGATCTTGCTAAAATACAGATTCCTAATGAACAGGACTGGGGTGGGGTCTGGGAGCATGCATTTCTAACAAGGTGTTGGGTGATGCTGAGGAAGCTGACCCCCACACTGAGTGACAAGATTCTAGCGCTGTGGCTCTCAGTCCCACTGAATCAGAAACTCTAGGGATGGGCCCAGCAATGTGTGTTTCCGTAGGTGATTCTGATGCACGCTTACATTTGCAAACCATTGGCGCAAACCCTGGAGCCAGGGTTGCCACAGTTCAAACCCTGAAGTTGCTTCCCTTCTCAGTGTCTTCAGCTGCATAATAGCAGATAATAGAGAAAATAGCAGGTCTCCCTCATAGGACTGTTGCGAAGACTGAGTGAACACATGCTAGATGCTCGTCACAGCCCCGGCGCTTTGTCCAGTGAGTGATTAGGATGTCAGCCAGCAGCTGTCACCATAGGTGATGGGAGTTAGAAGCAACAGTTGTGCCAAGCTGGGCGTGACCACTGACTCCCATGCTCCAGCAAGATTACAGTGTTGACCTAAGCACCAAGCCACACCTGCTTCAAGTCACAGCCAGCTTGGCAGCATTTGCTAAGGTTTGCAGTGCAGGAAATGAGGGGCCCTGAAGCGCCAGAGATGATTCCCTGTCATCACCTAGGCTTGCTGCTCCAGGGGAGCTGGCCTGGGGGTCACCTGTGTGCCCAAGGAGGATGAAAGGAGACTGGGTCACTGGCCCAGTTGGCCCACACTTCACTGTTCATCACGCTCTTTCCCAGGCCACCTGATTGGAGCATGTGTCAGCCTGTGAGCTGGGCCTGTGATCCCCATTTTACAGGTGAAGAAACCAAGGCTCAGGAGAGCTCCTAAAAGGATCTGTGAGCAAAGTCACCTGTCCCTTTGGATGGGAGAGGTCATGAGGGCTGGTGCTGAGCCAGAGGAGGAAAAGCCCAGAGCCTCTGCCCTAGAGAGTCACCATCCTTCCTCCATTGATCCTCACAGGCTGAGGGAGGCCCCCCAAACAAACTCAGGGTCCCAAAGCTGCCTTGTAATTTAGCACTGGCCCACAGGCCTGACCTCTGACAGCCCAGCTGAAGGTCAAAGTAGTTTCTCATTAAACAGTTAATACTGTTTTATGACATTGGTTAGCCCCCCCACAACATGTCAACACTTTCCCTTCTCCAGCTTAGGTTCCCTATTACCAGCTTTCCTGTCCCCTCCTGCCTTCTAGTCCTTGCCCCAGGGCTGGTGTGCCCCTTTAGTCTCATTTTGTTTTATGGGTTTGTCCAATCTTTGGCTGAGAGGGGAACCTCAGGTATGACTTCATTACTGAGCTGATAGGGTGTCCAGGGGCCATAGTGTCAGGGTTTCTCCAGCATCGTCAGGCCAGCAAGTCTGGTCTTTCTTTTTGAGTTAGAATTTTGTTCTATATTTACCTGGAGAATTTTTTTTTTTTAATTAAAAAAAAAAAAAAAACATGGACTTGCAAAGAAAACCAATTACATTTAAATAGGATTCTCAAAGTAAATTAAAAAATTGTGATATATGGGCTTTTTTATTGATTCATTAAATAGCAAGATGCAGCAGTGGCTTTAATAACTACTGTGATTACAAAGTCGTGATGAGCAGAAATGAGATTTCAAGATACCTGCCACAGCGAGAACATGATGTGAAAATATCTGTGATTTCTTTTGGCGACAGCATTACAGGTGCTGCTAATCACTGTGGTTGCTGCTATACCTACTTAAAGGAAATGCTAAATTTAATTAAACAGAGATGTGACGTTCTTCCCCATCCAAATCCATGGACCTCAGGTTAAGCGCCCTGTAAAGGAGGCTGAGGTGTCCCTGGGTGGTGCAAATGCTTAGCATGTTCAACCACCAACAGAAAGGTTGGAGGTGCGAGTGTACCCAGAAAACCTCAGAAGAAAGTCCTGGCAATCCACTTCTGAAAAATCAGCCATTAAAAACCCTATGGAGGGTTTGGGGACTATGGCTTAAGGGGACTCTAAGTCAATTGGCAAAATAAATTCTATTAAGAAAACATTCTGCATCCCACTTTGAAGTGTGGCATCTGGGGTCTTAAATGCTAACAAGCAGCCATCTAAGATGCATCAATTGTTCTCAACCCACCTGGATCAAAGGAGAATGAAGAACACCAAGGTCACACGATAACTAAGAGCCCAAGAGACAGAAAGGGCCACATGAACTAGAGACTTACATCATCCTGAGACCAGAAGAACTAAATGGTGTCCGGCCACAACCGATGACTGCCCTGACAGGGAACACAGCAGAGAACCCCTGAGGGAGCAGGAGAACGGTGGGATGCAGACCCCAAATTCTCATAAAAAGACCAGACTTAATGGTCTGACTGAGACTAGAGGAATCCTGGCGGTCATGGTCCCCAAACCTTCTGTTGGCCCAGGACAGGAACCATTCCCGAAGACAACTCATCAGACATGGAAGGGACTGGACAATGGGCTGGAGAGAGATGCTGATGAAGAGTGAGCTACTTGTATCAGGTGGACACTTGAGACTGTGTTGGCATCTCCTGTCTGGAGGGGAGATGGGAGGGTAGAGAGGGTTCGAAACTGGCAAAATGGTCATGAAAGGAGAGACTGGAAGGAGGGAGCGGGCTGGCTCATTGGCGGGAGAGTAAATGGGAGTATGAAGTAAGGTGTATATAAGCTTATATGTGACAGGCTGACTTGATTTGTAAACTTTCACTTAAAGCACAATAAAAGTTATTTAAAACAAAACAAAAGACCCTATGGAGCACCTTAGGATGGGTTCTCTAGAAAAGCAAAACCAATGAAGTGTATATGTATGTGTGTAAAAATATATATATATATATACACACAGTGAGAGAGAGATTTATCTCAAGGAAATGGCTCATATGATTTTAGCAGCTAACAAGTCCCAAGTTCACGGGTGAGGTGTCAGGCTGGAGGCTTCTCCCCACTAATGCAGCTGCAGGGGCTGGAAAACCCAAGATTGGCAGGTAAGACAGCAGGCTGCTGGCTCACAGTCTGTGAATGCCAACAAATCCCTAGATCGACAGGCAATTCGGCAGGCAACTGGCTCAAGTCCCAAGAGCTGGAGGTCAGATGGTGATGAACCAGATTCAGGATCCAGGGCAAACAAGTGAGCTGCCAGAACATCCGTATATATTTAAAAAAAAAAAAAACCAAATCCATTGCCATCGAGTTGATTCCAACTTATAGCTACCTTGTAGGACAGAGTAGAACTGCCCCATAGAGTTTTCCAAGGAGCGCCTGGTAGATTCGAACTGCTGACCTTTTGGTTAGCAGCTGTAGCTCTTAACCACTATGCCACCAGGGTTTCCAGCCATATATATATATATATACACACACACACACATACATACATATATATGTTGGATGCATGCCACATCCCATAAGAAATTCCCCTTACAACTGATTGGCTGATCACATCAGATCACATCATGGAGGATGACCGCATCTTTACATAATAGCCAAACTACATCATTACATAACTGCCAAACCACTGAGAATCACAGCCCAGCCAAGATGACACACAACGTTGACCATCACAACATGTGCCTTGCTAGCTTGCATTATGTCCCTGCCATCTCTGGAGTCAGGCTGGGGTTCACATCCTGGGGTCACCACTGACCAGCTAAGTAAACCTGACAAGTCCTTAACACTATGAGCCTGGATTTTCAGAAAACCGGGATTATAATATGAATCCTTCCTTCACAGGAGTGCCGGGAAGACATAATGAGATGAAGTGAGCAAAAGTCTCCTCATGGGACCTGGCCTGGGTAAATGCTCTTATTCAGCACAGTGGCTCTTCAGAAGTGTGGACACGAATAAACTCCAGCAAAGCACTTTGCAGGAGGTCTGGCCACAGCATAAATGCAGGGCCTGTGTGGAAATTTCTACTGAGCTGCCCAGCAGTGGTTCGACCTCAGCTGCACCTTAGAACTCTCCAGGTGCTCAGGTCCCAGACTAAGAAAATAATCAGCATCTCTGAGGGTATGTTTCAGCATTGGCAGCTTTTAAAGCTCCCCACGCAGTTCCAATGTTCAGCCAAGACCAAGAGCCGCTGTCCAAGGGAGGGTTTCATTAGCGTCGAAGCAGCTGGGGAAGAGTTCCTGAAAGGCTTCCAAAGGATGGAGAGGATTTGGATACACAAACAAGATGAAGAAAGGGATTCCAGGCTTGGGAAAAAGGCTGAACAAAGTCTTGGACATAGAGTTGAGCATGACATTGGGAAAATGGAGTATAAACAGAAAGACTGGGCGGACTGGAGAGGAGGCTTCCCTCAGGGGAAGAGTAGACACAGGGAGGTAGGGCCAATTGCAGAGGAGGACTGATGGCTAAGAGAAACCTTTGGCCTGGTTGGACTGGACACACTGCCTGTGGGTGACTGGGTTTAGGAAAGCTCTTATCCTCAGGGCTGCCTCAGCAGAAGGAGCAGGGATGGCAAAGGGTGTCATCTTGCATGCCAAATCCCATGGACTGGAGTAGCTGTTTGGAGCACTGTGTTGAGAAGGATTCTGAGCCCGAATCTCAGTGTGGCAATTGATTAAGGATGGTGGTCAAGGGGGCAGGGGTAAGGGCAAGAATGGTAGGGCATATGCCAGGCACTACCCATCCCCGCTGAGAGGGACTCAAGGGGGCAGCTATGATAGGGTGTAAAGTTTTGTCTTTAATTTTTTCTGTGGTGCTTTCTCTGGGGTGTCTTCAAGAAAGAAGACCTTCCCCACACCTCGGTAATTAAGAAGCCAGCCAGGGAAAGGGAGTTGCGTGTGTATTGGATAAAGTTTGTGGAAAGAAAAAGTATGATGAGGGAAAATAGAAGAGTGGGTTTAGAGATAACTAAAATCCCTTCTAGTTCTGATATTCAGTGGACAGGAATCCCAAACAATGCCTTTGAGAAGTTGTGAGCTCCCCATCACTGGTGGCATTCAAGGAAAAAACTAGAAAACCAGTGGACTGATTGCAGAGGGCCCATGTCTCAAACAAGTGCTGGTAGTGAGGATTCCCAACCAGTGACTCTGCAATACAGCCAGCATCTGGTGGGAAGGCTGAAAAAGGACTGCACAGGGCTGCGTCTGTGTTTCTAAGGCCCAGAGACCAGAAATTATGACCTAAAGCTGGGTGATGGTGAGGGCACAGAGACTTCATGGACCCCACTTGCTGAAGGCATGTTGTCTAGACATGGGGCTCACCAGCCTGTCCCAGGCAGATGGCCTGACAGTGACCCAAATGACTCTTTGAGTTTCCTTTCTCTATATCAGCTTTTACCTTGGAGCTATTTGAGGCTTGGACTGTTGCCCCAGAGCCCCTCTTGTGGACAAGGGACTTGTAGGCATACGTTCCCTCTCTCTCCTCTGCTGTCCTGACAAACACATCCTGGAACAGCTGGTTCTCCTCTGACCCACTGGGTTTGCAGGGGGTGGGGCCGGAAGGCAGGAAAGGAAGTCATGTCCTTGGGCTCTGATGGGTCATGGTGACTCTCCAGGGTCTGGCCCTCCAACTATGGATTTGGAGAAGTCAAGGTCCTGGGAGGAGGCTTGCCCACCTCAATGCTGTCTGCACGCCTTGAGCCACAGGCTCGGGCCTCCAGCCCCAAGTTCTCCCTGGGACAGGCCAGAGCTGAGGCTAAGCAGCAGCCTGGACATGCGCAGATAAGGCACCATCCTCCAGCCAGACTCCGTGACTTAAGAAAAAGGCAAGGGCTCCAGACGGTGTGCACCTGACTACGATTCGCCTCACCCAAGCATGGTCTTTGCAATCATTTCATGTGCATTCAAAACTGGCAATGGAAAAGGAAAACAGAAGAGGAATTGATGCATTCAAATTGTGGTATGGGCAGAGAATATTGACTATGCTGTGGACTGCCAGAATGAACAAATCAGTCTGAGAGGAAATACAACCAGAATGCCCTTTAGAAGCGAGGATGGCAAGACTTTGACTCTCTAACTTTGGACACATCATCAGGAAAGACCAATCACTAGAAAAGAACATCATGCTTGGTAAAGCAGAGGGCTAATGAAAACAAGGAAACCCTGGTGGTGTAGTGGTTAAGTGCTATGGCTGCTAACCAAGAGGTCGGCAGTTTGAATCCTCCAGGCGCTCCTTGGAAACTCTACCAGGCAGTTCTACCCTGTCCTATAGGGTCACTATGAGTCGGAATCAACTCGACGGCAGTGGGTTTGGTATGGTTTTAATGAAATCGAGGGAAACCTTCAATAAGATGGATTGACACAATAGCTGCAAGAGAGGACCCAAACATGCCAGCAATCAGAGGGTGGTACAGGACCAGGCAACATTTTGTTCTGTGACACATAAGGTTGCTATGAGTCTAAGCCAACCTGATGGCGCCTAACAACATCATAACAACAACACACGGTGTACAATGTCCTCCTATGTGTGTAAAGCACAGATTTAAAATACTTGCATGCTCATGCCCAGATAATCTCTGAGAGGTTATTCAAAAAATAAAATTTCCATGGATATTTCCTGGAAGAGGAACTGGGCTGCTGAAGGGCAAGGCAGGGAAAGAGATTGACTTTTCATTATTTAATTTTTTGTACTTCTTGAATTTTTTTACCACGTGCATGAATTAACTCTTTAAGAGTTACATAGTATTTAGAGTGCCATTCTGCTGTCAGGCTCTCTGAGTTGAAATGTATGCCCTTAGCCTCTCTGTGCCTCAGTTTCCTTCTCTGTAAAAACAAGGATGTTAACAGCACCTGCTGTGAGAATTCATCAGACAGTGCAGTAGGGTGGGGATTACAGTGCCAGGCACCCAGGGGGCCCTTGATGGCTCTCAGCTACCATGATGGTCATTGAATTGGCAGAACCATTCAATCCCCGGAGGTTTCAGATGAGGAAACTGAATCTCAGAAAGGTTAAGGAACTGGGCCAAGGCCACATTGTTGTAAGTCTGCTCTGGACATGAGGATGAATGAGACGCCATCCTTCCTGTGTTGGGGGGTGGGGTGGGGGTCACAGACCTGAAGACAGTTGTACATGAGCACCATAAGCACCGTGACAGACTGGTACCAAGGGCTGGGCAGATGCAGAGAAAACCAGTTGCTGTCCACTCAACTCCGACTCATGGCAACCCTGTGTGTGTCAGAGTTGAACTGTGCTCCATAGGGTTTTTAAATGGCTGATTTTTCGGAAGTAGGTCACCAATATTTTCTTCTGATATGCCTTGGAGTAGACTCGAACCTCCAACCTTTGGGTTAGCAGTTGAGTGCATACACTACACCACCCAGGGATTCCAAATTTAGAGAAAAAAAAACACCCAAACCAAACTCCTTGCCCTTGAGTCGATTCCCACTCATATCAACCCTATAGGCAGACCCTGTAGAACTGCCCCATAGGGTTTCCAAGGAGCAGCTGGTGGATTCAAACTGCTGACCTTTTGGTTAGCAGCCAAGTTCTTAACCACTTTACTACTGGGGCTCCAAATGCAGAGAAGGGGCCATTAATTCTTCCCAAGGAAAGGTGAGGGCACCAGAAAAACTAGGAGATGGATGTGTGGGTATTTGTCAAGGTGGGGGGCAGGGGGATGCCAGGGAGAGGCACAGTATGGGGAAAGGCTCAGTGTCACTAATGGGCCTGGTGGGTAAGAGCAAAGCTGAGAAGTTGAGGATGGGAGGAAGTGGCAGAGGAGAAAGATAACTGGGGAAGTTGGGGGAGTTAGCCACGGAAGATGGGACTGGAGGAAGCAAACAGGAGGTGTGGGGTGAACTTCATGTGTCAACCTGACCAGGTTATACCAACCAGTCAACCAGTCAACCTCGACTCAAGATGACCCATGCTTACCAGAGTAGAACTGTGGTTTTCAATGGCTGATTTTTTCAGAAGTAAATCTCCAGGCCTTTCTTCTGAGGTGCCTCTAAGTAGTCTTGAACCCCCAACCTTTCTGTTAGCAGCCAAGTATGTTAACCATTTCTACCACCCAGGGACACCTGCTAGGCTATGTTGTTGTTTGGTGCTGTCATCGAGTCATTTCCTACTCGTAGAGACCCCGTGTACAACAGAATAAAACACTGCCCAGTCCTGTGCCAACCTCCCAACCTCACAATCGTTGTTATGCTTGAGCCCATTGTTGCAGCCACTGTGTCAATCCATCTCTTTGAGGGTCTTCCCCTTTTTTTCTGACCGTCTACTTTACCAAGCATAATGTCCTTCTCCAGGGACTGGTACCTCCCAATATGTCCAAAGTATGTCTCACCATCCTGGCTTCTAATGAGAATTCTGGCTGTACTTCTTCCAAGACAAGTTTGTTTGCACTAGGCTATAAGAAAAAAAAGTACCTAGTTATTTAATCAAACACTAATCTATGTGTTGCTCTGAAGGTATTTTATAGATGTGTTTAACATCTAAAATCAGTTGACTTGAAGGAAAGGCGATAATGCTTGGTAATGTGGGTGGGCCTCATCTGATCAGGTAAAGGCCTTACAAGCAAAAACTGAGATTTCCCAGAGAAGAAACTGTCTCAAGACCACAGCATCAGCTGCTGTCAAATTTCTAGCTTGCTGGCCTGCCCTATAAATTTCAAACTCAAGAGTGCAATGCCAACCCATGCCTGAGTTTCCCGCCCATTGGCCTGCCCTACACATTTCAAACTTGCTGGTCTCTACAATCACGTGAGCGAACTCCTTAAAGTAAATCTTTTTGCATGCATACATACATGCATACATGTATATATACATACATCTTCTCTTGGTTATTGGTTCTGTTTCTCTGCAGAATCTTAACACAGGAAATGAGGAGACCAGTGCGGAAGTTAGCCAGAGAGGAGGCTGGACCAGGGCAGAAATAGAAGAACGAAACATTTATCTCCCACTCTCTTCTTCTTCAGAGGTGTGGTAGGGGAGAGGGGAGTAGAGAGGGGCACTTGCCCCTGATCACAAGTCCCAGGGAGCACCAGATGAGGTGCAGGATGACATTCCAAGGTGCCACAAATATAAAAGGCGCCTGACTGAAGCAGCTGGACAAGAGAGGGGAAGGTATTTCTGCTGACACATCACTGCTATCAATGTCTATTCATCTTGAAACTCAGAGGAGGGTGCAATTTAGAGATTGCCCCTGGGTGCCCAGTACCCTCACTACACCCCATTCCTCGTCTATATGCACATGCACACACACGCAAGCACACAGCCATGCACACACGAGCGTGCCACACATGCACACATGTGCACACACACTCACATACACACACGGGCATGCACACACGGGCGTGCACATGAACACACCCAGCCTCCACTCTTACCTCACGTGGGATTCAAGAGACACTGGCAATTTGACATCAATATTGTTGAAGCCAATACAAGGGCATCGTCAACCCATCAACAGAGGAAGCAGGAAGTGGAAGCTCAGAAACTGTTGCCACCTCCTCAGTGGGGCAGTCCCTGACTGTCCTATGAAAATCAAAACACCCCTGCCTCCAGTGCCCCACCCTCCATAGTGCCTGTCACCTCCTACCATTGAGATCATCCCCTTATTTATTTTGTTTCTTGTCTGTGACAACCAACTAGTAAGCTCCTTAAGGGTGTAGATTTTTGCCTGTTTTGTTCTCTAATGTATCCCCAGCACCGAGACCCATGCCGTGTACATGGTAGGCACTCAAATAATAAAACCAAAAAAACCAAACCCGTTGCCATCAAGTCGATTCTGACTCATAGCAACCCTATAGGACAGAATACAACTGCCCCATAGGGTTTCCAAGGAGTGGCTGGTGGATTCAAACTGCTGATCTCTTGGCAAGCAGCTGAGCTCTTAAGCACTACGTCACCAGGGCTTTCCAGGGCTCTCAAATAACGTTTCTTGTTGTTGTGTGCCATCGAGTCGATTCTGAGTCATAGCGATGCTATAGAGCAGAGTAGAACTCATCCACAGGGTTTCCAAGGAGCGGCTGGTGGATCTGAACTGCTGATCTTTTAACCGCTGGGCAATTACTATGTGTCAGTTGTTTCTCATGCATACTTTAATTTTCACAATCCCATCCTGCGAGATAGGTATTTTTACAGAAGAGGAAACTGAGGGTAGAGAGGGATCCAATAAATTGTCATAATTTGAATCCAGCTCCTTGGGTTGAAAGGCATCTGGGTACATTTTTGAGCCCATCAGAAGCAGAAGAATGAGGTGTCCACAGCCCTGAACAGCCAGACACTTTGCTCATCCCTTCCAACTTGGGCACAGAGGCCAGTGGCAGGCTGCCCTTCAAGCCTGGGGGTTACCCACTTCCCCCCAAGGGCCCCATTCCTTGGAATCGTCCCCCTTCCTTTGGCAGCTGGAGGCTGCAGCCCACTGGTGTTACGGCTCAGGCTCTGGAGCCACAGGGATGGATGCCCACCTCTTCTGACTAGTGGCTGTGTGACTTACACCCCACTTACCCCCCCCCAGTAAAATGGGTTGTGAGAGTTAAATAACGTCATAAAGCATGGTTTCCGACACATATCAGTAGTTGTATTAGTCAGGGTCTTGGCAGGAAGTAAAGAGTAAACTCCAGGGCTTAACCAAAGAGAATCTAAGATTTTAAGAAGCATGGTACATTCGTTTCCTATTGCTGTCGTAACACATTACCACAAACTTAGTGGTTTAAAACAACACAAATTTTTTCTCTTACAGTTCTGGAGGTCAGAAGTCCAAAATGAATCTTAAGAGGCTAAAATCAAGATGTCAGCAGGACTGGTTCCTTCTGGAGGCTCCGGGGGAGAATCTGATCCTTGCCTCTTCCAGCTTCTAGAAGCTGCTGGCATTTCTTGGCTCCCGGCCGTTTCACTCCAATGTCTGCTTCTGTTCTTGCACCACCTTCTCCCTATATTTGTAAATTTGACCCTCCTCCTTCCCTCTTAAGGAGCCCTGGTGGCGCTCTGGTTAAAGCACTTGCCTGCTAACCAAAAGGTCGGTGGTTTGAACCCACCAGCCGCTCCATGGGAGAAAGATGTGGCATTCTGCTTCCGTAAAGATTAACAGCCTTGGAAACCCTATGGGGCAGTTCTACTCTGTCCTGTAGGGTTGCTACGAATTGGAATCGACTCGACAGCAATGGGTTTTTGGTTTAGATCTTCCTTTTATAAGGATCCTAATTACTACATCATGGGGCCCACCTGGATAACTCGGGCTACTCTCCCCATCTCAAGATCGTTAACATAATCCCACCTGCAAAGCCGCTTTTATGGTATGAGGCTACATACCCACAGGTGCTGGGATTCAGACACAGACATTCTACCACACCAAGCCAAATCACTTGCTGTCAGGTCCAACCCAACTCCTGGCGATCCCGTATGTGTCAGAGTGGACCTGTATTCCATAGAGTTTTAAATGGCTGAGTTTTTGGACGTAGATTGCCAGGACTTTCTTCCAAGGCACTTTTAGGTGGACTCTAACCTCCAGCCTTTTGCTCAGCCACAAACCAAAAAACCCAAACCCATTACCATGGAGTTGATTTCAACTCATAGCGACCCTATAGGACAGAGTAGAACTGCCCCATAGTGTTTCCAAGGCTGTAATCTTTATGGAAGCAGACGGCCACATTTTTCTCCTGGAGTGAGGAGGGGCTGGTGGGTTTGAATTGCTGACCTTGTGGTTAGCAACGAGCGCTTAGCCACTGTGCCACCAGGGACCCATTTGGTTGGCTGCAGAGCCTGTTAATCATTTGCCCCATCCTGGGAAACCATTATCAGCCTACAACAGGTGGGAAGAGATAAAGAGGCAGCCAGAGATTAGCATCAGTGGGCAGCTGTTACCACCCCTTCACCACCGGAGGGGACAAAGGGCAGGGAGAAATAGCCTCACCACCCCTTCTCCCCCAGCCAGTGCCAGAGGGCAGAGGAGCCTGTAGTCCTCAGGGAGGCACCTGGGGCACAGAGTAGGGCAGGGAAAGGAGGGGCTGGGGGAGAGATGGAAAGCAAGCAGCACAGACCTGGAATAAGTCTGAGCGCTGGCTATCGCTGTGTTTGAGGCCGGGGTCTTCTGAAGATAGACCAGGGCCCTGGGCTGCCTGCTCCAACCCAGCCTTCCCCTCCAGGAAAAGCATACACCCCCAAACACACCATCCCAGGCACTGGACGGAGCACCTGTTCTCCCTCAGCCAAGTTGTTAGGATTTGGGGCAAAAGAGCCGCTGAGAAAATTCAAAGCCAAAGAGCCAAAAGGCCCTTCAAAGCCTTCTTTTAACAAAGGACTTACAGAAGGTAAAAAGGAAAGGCGCCAACCAGCAGGCTGCTGGCTGAGCAGAAAGGTGAGCTATATGAGGAAGCAATTAGAGCAACCCAGGCTCTCTGATGTCACACAGAACCCCCTTACAGTCTCTCAAAGTTAATCCCTCCAGCGGGCTGCAGGCTGGGCAAGGAAGGCTGGGAAGCCCAGAACTAAGAATCTAGAGATTTGTGGCTCCTGTCCCAGCTCTGCCATTGACCTGTTGTGTGATCTCAAGTGAGCTAGTCACCCCCACTGCACCTCAGTTTCCTCATCTGTAAAATGGGAATACAGGTAGTCCCAAGCTGACGACATATTCGAGTTACAATGAACCCAATTTATGACTGTTTTTGGGTTTTTTTTTGTACATTTTATCATTAGTAATGTGTTTTTAATGTGTACTACATACAATGCTGCAGCATGTAATTTGCTGATGTTATCATTCTCAGATATTCACTCAAAGATGTTCATCGTTGCAGGACAGAGTCGTTGAGATGGAACCCCGTCGTAAGTTCGGAACTACCTATAATGTTACCCAGTGGTTTTGGTCAGGTTCTCTAGAACCAGAGCCTGAGGCAGGGATTCTTGTGCAAGTGATTGACTGAGGGAGGGGTCTCAGGAGAAGCCTGTAGGGGAGTGGAGGAAACTGAAAAGGCAAGGGAGGAAGCTGGGCTACATGTGAGTTCAGCTGAAGTGTGATCTCAGCCTGAGCCAAGGGGAGCTCTGGAGTGTGAAGGGCACCATAGAGCCATTCCCCTTGAGATGCAGAAGCAGGGCTTTTGTATCCAGCTGGGGGAGGGGGGTGAGGGTGGGGACACATGCTTCCTCCTTACCCCTGCCTCAGCTGGGTGACCACACAACTTGCCCCAGGCTCGAGGTCTCTGGGGACATCAGTCTTCACCGCTCCATTTAATGAGCGTGGTCTGTGTGTCAGGCACAGTGGCCGACACTGTCAGGGCTGCCTCAGGTCTCCTTGGATACCTCTTGCCATTTCTGAGTGCTCACGTGGCTTCTGTGTGCAGTGGCCTCTAAGAGCCCTCCAGCCATTGTGGCTACTTTGACCTCAGGTGTAGAGAACTGGAAGTACCTGGACATTTCCATAACCCAGGCTGGCCCTCAACCAGTGACTAATGGTGACATTAAAAAAAAAAAAAAAAACTAAACCCTTTGCCATTGAGTTGATTCTGACTCATATTGACCCTACAGGACAGGGCAGAACTGCCCCACCGGATTTCCAAGAAGCTGCTGGTGGATTCCAACTGCCGACAGTTTGGTTAGCAGACATGCTCTGCACAGGAAAGGCGTTGTCTTGAATCTGGCCACTAGAGGCATAATCTACTGTAGTGAGCACCCTGAGGTTGGTACCATGCCTGCTTCTCCCTCTCCTCCCCTGCTTACCCCCCTCCTCCCCTAGCTTCCCCTGGGGGCAGTCCTCAATAAGCCCGTCATGCCCAAATCCCTGTCTCAGGGTCAGCTTCTGGGGGACTTGGTCTAAGATGACACCACACCAGGAGCCTTCTCTATCCGGTCCTCACAATTATGCCCTGAGGTGGGATGATGGCTAGTTTCATTTTACAGATGAGGAAACCAAGACTCCAGGTGAAAGCTGAGCCAGCCAGCTCACAGACCTCAGGGGGTGAAGCTGGAATTGAATCAGACATTGAAGCTACCCTCCAAACTGTCCCCTTCCCCTGGAAATAGAATAATCATCCACATTTCCTGGGGCAGTAAATCCCAGGTTGGGCATGGTAAACCGAGCTCTGCAGGGGAGAGGCCCCTGTGGGTCCCTGCCCATCTCAGCCTTCTAGACCCAGCCTGTGTCCCTGGTATGGGACAGTGGGGGGTGGTGGGGGGGGAGACCTGTTGGGCCCTGAGATGTGGGTCTAAAGCCATGGCTCCCCAAGGCCACAAGGACTGTTAAAAACCCACAGGCTCTTTGTGCTGATTTGTGGGTCAAATCCCAGCAAGAGACTTAATCTCTCTGTCCCCTGACTTCTGCTCAATAATACAGGGATAATAATATCGACCCCACGCAGTTGTCGCCAGGATGAAAGGAGTAACATGTGTGAAGGACAGTGCCTGGCACAAGTGGAGGCTCCTTCCCTCCTTCCCTAATTGCTCTGAGCCTCAGTTTCTCCACTTGTAAAAAGGATAATACCGACAGCACAGAGTCACAGTGAAGAATGACTCAGTGTCATGAGAGGCTGTCATGAGGGCTCCAGAGTCCAACCTCTGGAGCAACACTGTGGGGTCCTAATCCTTGCCTTGCTGCTTCCTAGCTGGGTGGCCTTGGACTAGTCACTCAACCTCTCTGTGCCTTCGTTTCCTCCTCTGGTTTGTGAGAACGGCCTGAGTTAATACTGATCAGCACTGTTACATTTTCCGGGCTTATGTATGTGATGGGCTTGGCACTGCACCAGTATACAGTAAGTGCTCAGTAGGGAATGGCTGCTTTATCATGAGTTCCCTGGCTCTTATCACAAGGATGGTCATGTCCACCTACCTCCTCACATCCCCCACACCCTATGGCTTCAGTCCCTAGCCCTCCAGGGTCTCAGCAGGCCAGGTTGCTGTGCTCCTGCCACTTGGGTGGAGTTGACTTTGAAGAAGGCCTTATCTTGCCTCCAGCTCTCACCCAAACACCCCCCGTTCCTTTGTCTTCTCTCCCCGCCCCAGAACTCATCTTCTACCCACTGGCTCCCAGCCCACCATCAGCTAATTGGCAGTGACTCAGAGTGGAGCACTGGTGGATGGTGCGCAGTGCTGTGGAGGCGTGCTATCCCCCCAGAGGTACTTACCTTCCCGACAAGGGGCGGGGGAGGTCCCAAGGGCACCCAGCCGGCCTCTCTGAAAGTTTGCCAACCCCTGGACCCCCTCATAGATGCTAGCTGTCTCTTCTCCCGAAGGACAATCTGACTGGGCAGCCCATCCCAGGCGTCCTGATGTCCTCCTCTGTGACTCAGTGCTTGCATCCGTACATCCCTGCCCAGATGGAGAAAAGCAGCTTCCAGTGTCTCAGTCAGAAATGCTCCCATCCTGCAAACAGCAGCCACGTGGGCTTGTACCTTCCGTTTCTGGGCTGAACAAGCCTGTGCTCCAAGGTCCATTTTCCTTCTTTCCTGGGACTCAAATGCTCTGGATGGACAGGGCAGCCAAGAGCTGGACCAGCTGCCACAAGCAGGGGCCTGTTCTGGCCTCTGCCCCCTCAACACAAGACTTCTCTTACCCTCTCTCCCACCTGGGAGCCCAGTCGCCAGGCTAGAAGCCCTTCCTCTCCTCCTCTGTGGTGCCCAGACTCTCAGGTGGGCACTGGGCCAGCCTAAGGGGGATGGATTTTTCCGTAGGCCAATCTCATTGCAGCAAAACTGAAACCAGGTGGGCAGGGATTTGGGTCTGAACCCAACCACCTCCCTTGTTAAATAAAAACAACCTAGAAAAGAATCAAAGAGTATACACATCTCCAAACTCACCTGCATTGAGCCCAGCCAGGCTAGGATCGCTTGTTCAGTTCAAGTGATGTTGGCAAGTCTTGGCTCTGGGCTGTGCCTGGGGTTCTTGGATGAGGCGGACACAGTCTATCCCCTGAGACTGTCATGATCAGGAGGTAAAACAGACGGAAGGGGCCCAGCGCCTGTGGAAGCCCACAGCACCAGGCCAAGGGTTGGGCAAGCCCCAGCCTACACAAGACACACAGTGACATTTTGCTGAAGGTTGGTGAGTCTGCACCTCAGAGGTCACAGTTCACACAGTGTGTCTCCCTCCAGACATGATCCTCCTCTCACATTGCCATTTTGCCAGCCCTTCCTCTGATATGCAGGGCCTTCTCTGTCTCTTCTTCTTCCTTGAATCAGCCCCAGCCTCACGTGCTTCCGTCTTCTCTCTCCAAGACCTTGACCCCCCAACACAGGCATGTGTATGCGTGCACACACACACACACCTTACCTCCTCCTCACACACTCTGCATCCCCCTTTATATTGTAGAGCAATTTAGTATCACTTTCGTTACTGGATAGTACAAACAGTTAACCTACTTGGCTGCTAACCAAAAGGTTGGCAGTTCGAGTCTACCCAGGGGCACCTTGGAAGAAAGCCCTGCCAATCTACTTCTGAAAAAAATGAGCCATTGAAAATCCTATGGAGCCTAGTTCTACTCTGACACACAGAGTCACCATGAGTTGGAGTCGACACCATGATACTGTTTTGTTTTTACTTGAACGTCCCTTTAGACATTCAGTGCCCAAATGTCCCCACTCCCAGCCCCACTACCACCAGCACAGTTACCCTCCCCCTCCCCAATCAGGAGACCCAGCTAGGCATTTTTCCCAAAGGGAGTTCTGATGACTACAATTTTCTCAATCTTCTTCCAAATTAAAAGAAGCTCAGCTTTATGAAGAGCTAAAATGCTCATGAATCTTTAAGCTCTAACACAAGGCTTCAAAGGCATTTCCTGTTAATGAGATTAAATGAGATAATATGTGAGAGGCTCACACAGCGTCTGCACTCGGGAAGTGGTTCTCTGTGGCTAGGGCTTGTCTGAGCCCTGGGACCTCTGCAGGGAGGCCTTTGCTCTCTTCTGCTCTCGGGGTATTTTGGAGGGAGTTTGCATAGTCCTGACATTTGGTGTGAGGCCGGCGGGAACCAAGTCCTCCAGCAGTCTTTGAGCATCAGTTTGTAAAGGGGTGTGTGTTTGTGAGAGAGAATGTGTGAGTGTGAGTATGTGTGTGAGAGTAGGTGTAAGTGTGTGTGTGGGAATGCATACGAGTGTGTGTGAGAGTGGGTGTGTGCATGTGTGTGAGTGTGCATGAGTGTGAGCATGTATATGAGTATGAGTGTGAGCATGTGTGCACATGTGTGTGTGTGAGCAGGTGTGTGAGTGTGAGCGTGTGTTTGAGTGTGAGCACGTGTGTGTGTGCACATACTTATGTGAGTGTGCATGTGAGTGTATGTAAGCATGAGTGTCATGGACTGAATTGTGTCCCCCCAAAATATCTGTCAATTTGGCTAGGTCATGATTCCCAGTATTGTATGATTGTCTACCATTTTGCCGTCTGATACGATTGCCCTGTGTGTTGTAAATCCTGTCACTACGATGTTAATCAGGTGGATTAACAGCAGTTACATTGATGAGATCTACAAGATTAGATGGTGTTTTAAGCCAATCTCTTTTGAGATATAAAAGAGAGAAGGCAGCAGAGAGAGATGGGGAGCTCATACCACCAAGAAAGCAGCACAAGGAGCAAAGCGTGTCCTTTGGGACCGGGGTTCCTGCGCGGAGAAGCTCCTAGTCCAGGGGAAGATTGATGACAAGGGCATTCTTCCAGAGCCAACAGAGACAGAAAGCCTTCCCCTGGAGCTGGCACCCTGGATTTGGACTTGTAACCTACTAGACTCTAAGAGAATAAATTTATCTTTGTCAAAGCCATCCACTTGTGGAATTTCTATTATAGCAGCACTAGATGACTAAGACAATGAGTGTGCGTGTGCATATGTGTGTACGTGAGTGTTCATATGTGTGTGAGTGGGTGTGAGTATGTGAGCAAGTGTGTGGGTGTGAGTGTACGTGTGTGTGTGTGAGTTGGGAGGGCAGAGAACGAGAAGGCCTGCTGTGGGACACCTCTGACCACATCCTGCTGAGTCTCTTCTGCCCTTTGGGGTCTTACTCAGCTGCTCTCTCTTGCTACCACCTCTGTACTGGCCCCAGGAGGCACTGTGGTCATCATAGTCCCTTCTGGCTTGGACTAAAAATTCTTTCCTTTAGTTCCCCCCAGCTGAGCAGAGAATAGCTGCCACTACAAAATGACAGTGCGGAAAGAACAAGTTGAAAGCCTGCTTACGCTGATGCTGGCTGTGTGCCCTAGAGCTGTTTCTTAAGACCAGGTTTCCGGTCAGCAGACCCCACGGAAGCAACAAAGACCTTTGCCGGCTTGGGATTCTCCACCCTGAGATCTAACCACAAAGATATATCAAATGGGCATCTATCCTGGACACTCAGATAAGGTGTGCTTGTATACACTGTACTAGGGGTCAGCTGTGGCCAGTGGGAATCAGGCAGAGGGCAGTGGGGAAGGGCACTTCCATATGTTGGGTACCCACTCTGGGCAGGCCCATGCCTGGAGCTTCATACCCACTAACTCATTCACTCCCCTGTAACAACCCCGTGAGACGGGGAGGAAACCTAGGCCTCAAAAGGTCAAGTGACTTGCCTAAGGTCACACAGCTGGAAATAACAGCTCCATTTTTTTTTTTTATTCTGTGTCAGGTGGAAAACGAATCTGTGTTATATGTGATATCGTTGAATCCTCCCAAAACAGCAGGAAGCAGGTAGGTGCTATTATTGCCTCCATTTTATGGCTGAAGAAAATGAAGCTCCGAGAGATGGAACGATTTGTCCAAGGTCACACAGCTGGTGGGAGCGTAAAGCTGGGACCCACAGCCAGCGAGTGGAGGAGAGAAGCTACTTTTTTTCATTCTCCCAGGCTGCCTTGGGAACAAACGGCATATGCAGCAGCTCTTAACTTTCTGAGGGCTTCACCCAGTGATTACAGTAAATTCAAGCATTTACAAGGGCTTAAGCTCAATCCAGGCAAGAACCACAGGGCTTTAGGGGGTGGCCCAGAGCCCAGCTCTGCCAGCTCCCCAGTGAAGCTGTGGTTCCCTCTCTTAGGCTCAGCTGGAGCAGGCATTTGAGATGCTGGGGTCCTGGTCAGTCTTGGCCAGTCCATGCTTGGCCAGTCCACATTCCTCTCCCTCTTCCACCAGCCACTGAGTCCTCCTGCCCCACCCCAGCCCCAGCCACTCTCCCTGGGCCACTGGGCAGGACTCCTTCCTGGTCCTGAGTCCCCACCAACCTTACCCTTTCTTACCCTCCGGCAGTTTCCTTTGCTATCCAGGGCAGTGGGCTGGCAGGGTGGGACTCGCACAGTTTCCAGGGCCAGGTCCGCTAGGGCTTAAATCCCAGCCCTGCTGTAACCTGAGGGATGTTAACTTACCTCTCTGAGCCTGTTTCCTCCCTAAAATGGGATTAACAGTAGTGCTCGACCCAAAGAGATACAGTGAGGCTTTCTTCACCTCCCTCCCCCCTTTTTCCCATTCTTTAGTGAACACTATATAGTGCTTACTCTGTGCCAGGCACTATTTTTAGCACTTTTATTCCTAATTAAATTCTCATGACAATCCTATGAAGGAGGCCCTGTTATCTTATTTTACAGATGAGGAATGAGGCACAGAGAGGTTAAGTAACTTACCCTTGGTCACCCAGCTAGTAAGAAGCAGAGGCAGGATTCAAACCTAGGGAGGCTGGCTCCAGAGCTCATGCTCTTAACTTCCTGCTCTGTCCTGAGAGGATGTGTGTGAAGCATTTTAGCATAAATGCAGCAAATAGAAAGGGCCTAATAAATGGTTTTACACACAGTTTAGCGTGTGACCTTGGGCAAGTCATTGTACTTCTGTAAGTCTCAGTTTGTTCATCCCGAAAAGGGGACAAGTAATACTTCTCTTCCGGGCTTGTAGTGAAAATTAAATAGGATCATGGGTGTGAGGCCCTGGTGGTGCAGTGGTTAAGAGCTTAGGCTGCTAGCCAAAAGGTTGGCAGTTCGAATCTACCAACTCTTCCTTAGAAACCCAATGTGGCAGTTCTACTCTGTCCTGTGGAGTCGCAATGAGTTGGAATTGACTCAATGGCAATGGTTTTTTGTTTTTTAAATGAGTGTGACATGTCCATCAAGATCCTACCACAGAGCAGGGCATGGGCTCCTGCTGGTTCTTGACCCCTGGATGGGACAGGTAGAGAGGAGTTGGGACCGACATTGATTAGACATATCCACTGAGACAGAAAAGCCACCAGCCCTGGGAGTCCCAGGTGAAGTAACAGGTGACACACACAGGTGTGTAAAGCACAGGCACAGAATCTCTGGGGCAGGAGGCACCTGGGGGTCCAGGCAGGGGGACAGTCAGCAACACAGAAGAAGGACGTAAGCACTTACTGGGCCATTTAATCCTCGCAACAACCCTGAGGAAACAAGAGTCTCAGAGAGCGGAGGTGTCTTGCCCAAGGCTGTCTCAGTCATCTAGTGCTGCTGTAACAGAAATACCACAAGCGGATGGCTTTAACAAAGAGAAGTTTACTTTCTCACAGTCCAGCAGGCTAGAAGTCCAAATTCAGGGCGCCGGCTCCAGGGGAAGGCTTTCCTTCTGTGTCGGCTCTGCAGGAAGGTCCTTGTCATCAGACTTCCTTTGGTCTGGGAGCATCTCAGCGCAGGAACCTCAGGGCCAAAGGATGCGCTCTGTTTCCGGCGCTGCTTTCTTGGTGGTATGAAGTCCCCCTGTCTCCCTGCTCACTTTTCTCTATTATATCTCAAAAGAGACAGGCTTAAGACAATAATCTTGTAAACCTCATCGATATAACTGCTGCTAATCCATCTTATTACAACATAGTGATAGGATTTACAACACATAGGGAAATCACATCAGATGATAAAATGGTAGACAATGATACAAGGGAATCATAACCTAGCCAAGCTGACAGATATTTTGGGGGGACACAATTCAATCCATAATAAAGGCTACACCTGGAGAAAGGGGTGGTGATGGGCTTTGTATCCAGGGCAACTTTATGGTTTCTCTCTCCCCCAGGCTCTTCAGCAGGATCGAGGGCCGAGGCCCCAGGCCAGAGCAGGAGTAATAGTTTCCCGAGAGGGTCCAGGAGAAGAGAGACTGGAGGCCCTCCTGAGTGACTCCAGGGGGTTGCTGGGGAGTGACCTGGCATAGCACTGGGGCAGGAAGTGGGGGTTGAGGTGGCAGTAGGGGCAAGGGGGCTGCCTTGGAGGAGAGCCTGGCTGGGGCTTAGGTGTCAGAAGAAGGTGGCCCCAAAGGCTGCTAAGAGTTCCCTGAGATCCAGTGCTCCCTGGAATCCCCCAGAAGACTTTCCCCATGCACAGGTCTTAGTGCAACCTGCTGGGAACCCAAGCCTGGGAGTGATGGGAGCCCTGTCCAGGGGAGCTCTGCTCTCTTCAGAAGCAGAAAAGCCACTTCCTGTGGCCCCAGCTGAGCTCTGTAAAAACTTAGGCTGGGCCCAGCTGTCACTCTCCTCACTTTCGGCCAGAGGAAGGCTGGGATGAGTTCACCCTGAGAGCCATTATCCCAAGGAGCAAAGTTAGTTTTTTCTGGAGAGGCTCTTCACTGCTTTTCAACTTTCCCTTGTGGCAATAGACCAGCGATGAGCATCCACTTACCCCTGGCCTGAGTCCTGTGGCCCCCTGAGTGAGGGCAGACCACAATGAGGGACTTCAACATTGCCATGGGGATGTTCAGGGGCAGCACTTTTGCTGGGGAGGGGAGAGTGACTGAGGTGACTCCTGGCTGCAGGGGCTGTTTCCCACTAAACATATGTCATCAGAGCTCTGCTGAGTGAGGCAGCCCAGGGGACCTGTGTGGGGCCTGCTGGCTCCATTGCGTGTGTGTGTCTGTGTGTGTCTGTGGGTGTCTGTGTGTGTCTGGGGCGTGGGGGAGAGGTGTTTATGAGCCCTCATGGGGTGTCTCATTTTCTTCCCTCCCTGCCTGGCTGGGATGCTGATCACTGTGCTCCTGGTGGACCCACGCTGACATTCACAGCAACCTGGTCTCCATGGCAACCAGCTGTGACTTCACAAGGAACCTATGGACCCTTGAGTTGGAGTGGAGGAAGCATGAATGCATGTCTAGGGGAAGAAAGAACGTCTGCTCCTCCCTCCGGAGGCTCCTCATGTGTTAGGGGAAGTGGGCATAGATATGCCAAGAGGGGTGAGGACCTGTGCTTAGAAAATACCAAGTTTGTCAGGGAGTTGCAAACCACAGCCGCTTGGGAGGTTTCAGCAGGTCTAAATGGAATCTCTCCCTCCCTCTCTTCCTCTCCTCTCTCCCCAGCCTTAAAAATTACCTCTCAGTTTCCTCAACCATAAAAGGGGAATAATAATAATAAAAAAAATAATAATAGGAGCATGTTTATTATGTGCCAGGCACTGTTTTGAGCACCTTATGTGGATTTTTTCTCATTTTTGTTATAGCAACCTATCTTAGGCAACCTAACGCTGCAGTAACAGAAATATCACAAGTGGGAGGCTTAAAAAGCAGAAATTAATTTTCTCATGGCTCTAGGGGTGAAAAGTCCAAATCGGGGTCTTGGCCCTGTCGATTCTTTCCTTGTCAGTAGCCCCAGATGTGTCTAATCTGCTCTTTTTATAACTCAGAAGTAGTGAGGTTTAGGACTCACCCTACTCAAAAAATGGCCTCATTAACGTTATAAAGAAAACCCTATTCCCAAACAGGATTACATCCACAGGTATACGGATTAGGGTTCCAACACATTTTGGGGGGACACAATTCAATTCTTAACAGGACACAGTACAGTATTTCCCTCTTAGGCTCCCCTTTTATAAACTGAGGAAAATAAAGCAAAAGGATTTGGACCCAGAGAGTCTGGCTCGAGAGCCTGTATCTAAAACTACTACAGAATTGCCCAGACTCCTCTTGGGCTCCCCTGCCATCGCTTAGCGACACTTCTATTTCCAGCCAGGCTGTGGCAAACATGGGCTTCAGCTCACTATGCCCTGACAGCCTCTCACCTCAGAAGCACCAGCCTGGAGTGTCTGCAGTGCCCCAACATGGGCTACGGGCAGAAGCATGCTCAGAGTACAAATGTGTGCAGCTCTTAAGGGCACATGGAGGGGAGATATCTTTTGCTGAGGCAACCTTCAACCAATGGGGCGTGGGAGCTGATAAGCAAATGCTCTGTTAGTCCATTATCTGGCTGACAAGGCTGAGGATCTTTCTAGACACTCATCAGAACGTTCCAGTGATAATGAGCCCCAGTTGCCCACAGTAGTGATCTACCTGATGGTGCATTGTCATGTTGGTTTTTCTGCCTTCCTGTTTTCACTCTTGCTGGTACCTCATTTCTGCTCCCTGGGACTACCTCCAAAATAAACTCCCTGCATACAAGTTCTTGTATCCAGTCTTCTTTGAAGGGAAACTTGGCTGTCCTGAGAGCAACACACAGTGTGGTATCTGGAACTGGATCACTCACTAGTGAGATGAAACAAGGACCCACTGTAGTGGTACGTGGGAAGGCAACAACCTCTGAGTGTCTTAGCTATCTGGTGTTGCTATAACAGAAATACCAAAAGTGGATGGCATTAACAAACAGAAGGTTATTCTCTTACAGTTTAGGAGGCTAGAAGTCCGAATTCAGGGAGCCAGCTCCCAGGGAAGGCATTCTTTCTCTGTTGGCTCTGGAGGAAGGTCCTTGTCATCAATCTTCCCCTGGTCTAGGAGCTTCTCAGCACAGGGACCCTGGGTCCAAAGGATGTGCTGCACTCCCAGTGCTTCTTTCTTGATGGTATGAGGTCCCTATCCTTTCCACTCACTTCTCTTTTATATCTCAAAAGAGGTTGACTCAAGATACAACCTAATCCTGTAGACTGTGTCCTGCCTCATTAACGTAACTGCCTCTAATCCTGCCTCATTAACATCAGAGAGATTAGGATTTACAACATGTGGGAAAATTACACCAGATCAAAAAATGGTGGACTACCACACAATACTGGGAATCACGGCCTAGCCAAGTTGATACACATTTTGGGGGGACACAATTCAACCCATAACACTGGGTATCACAACTACAAAGACTGCCACCCATAATGGGCTGGAGTGAGGTACAGGTGGAAGGCAGAGCAGGGAGTTATGTGATTGCTTTAGCATTTGAATGATATAGGGGCAGAGATAATTATAATGATTTTGAATTTGACTGGCTTCTGTTGACTGCTTTAGAAGCCTTAAAAAAAGAAAATATCAGATTCAGGTCAATCATGCAGTAATCCTCCAGGGTGCTGTTTAGAGAGACTCTCTCCTCCTATAGCTGAAGGGCATACTACACTGAATATTAGGCTCGGGATCTAATTGGAAGGGTGGCAGAGCTGTAAAGAAACCTGAATGCATAGCCTAGATAGACCTTCTCATGCCAAAGTCAGGACCCTGATAGGGAAAGACTGGGACCCTAGACCTGAGATGGGGACACTTGGGTGGATGATTCTTAGAGTCTCAAAGGCCTAGATTTCTCTGAGCCTTTGAGCAGCCATTAGCAGCCCCCTCCCCCTTACTGCAGGAGAGATACCTCTCTTTGCCTGAAAAGATCTGAAGACATCACTTGGAACACATGCTTACAAGACGGCACCTGTCCTTGTCAACATCCATCTCGGCTGCCCCTCATTACCTCCAAACCAATAACTGTGGTCATATCTTGCACAGCCCTATCAACAAAGTGCAGCCTCTGCTCCAGGAAGAAGTAAAACTGGCCAATGTACACTGGTAAGATCCAGGAAATCACACGTAGGGGTAGATCTTTAGGATGCTGAACCAGGGAGGGCAGAATATGAGGCTGGATGGGGAAAATTTATTGAAATTACAACACTCTTTAGTGACTCAGGGTTTAATGTCCTGGAATGAACACCTCATACTGCTCCTAAAGTGTTTCTTGGGTGGCTTCTTGTAGCTTGGACATGACAATGACATAAAGTGTTATTTCTGTTAGGTGTCATTGAGTTGGTTCCAACTCATAGCAAACCCCTGCACGACAGAACGAAACACTGCTCAGTCCTGTGCCGTCCTCACAGTTGTTGCTATTTTGAGTCCATTGTTGCAGCCACGGTGTCAGTCCATCTTGTTGAGGGTCTTTCTCTTTTTCACTGACCCTCTACCTTACCAAGCATGATGTCCTCCTCCAGGGACTGGTCCCTCCTGACGACATGTCCAATGTATGTAAGACCTAAAGGAAATAAGATGAATATTCCAAAACTTCCTTGGCAGAGCATCAAAGATGGGGTTTAAAAGCTCAAGGAGGTAGGAATACTATAACAGATTTATTAATGAGTCCACAGACTCCACCACCTGGGAGGGCCCAGAGATACTGTCAACACCAGGCAACAAGGACTGCACTGGGAGGGAAGCACTGGCATCTCTGAGAAGCTCAGTCAATGCTGCCATGTAACTGGGCTCCTGAATATTAATGATAGGATTCCAGAATAGCAGAGGCCAGGTTGTGGCATTTTACCAAAAGAGACAAGGCTG